>NC_087551.1:85343400-86001213 GCF_036250125.1 Pseudopipra pipra | reverse complement strand
CAGGCTACTGTGTCATTCGTTGACAAGCCTCATTTTGTTTTCCATGTGCTGCTTTTATTGTTAGACTGCTCTGTTCCCTCACTACACCTTTGTTACTTTCCTATTAAGCTGCAAGTCAGATACATCAGGAAATTTCTTGCAACCAGTGAAAGCTTGTGCTGGAGCATTATTAAACTTTGATGGTAACCTGTTTAAGGAGGAAAAAGAAGACATTACTGCTGACAATCAAAATGGTTTGATAACTGAGGTACTGCTCATCTAGCTGCTAAGAAAGGTCACTTGACAAGGGCATAAGAGGAAAGATCTTGCTCAGAGAGAGAGGACAAAAAAAGCAGGTTAGCTCTGGGGGAGTAAGGTCTAGTTTGATACCTTGAGCCTTTAAAACACAGCACCATGAAGAACCTGAAAGAGGGAACTGCATAGGACTGTTTTATGTAGCTCCATACACCTTAGTGTGGCATTTAAGTTGTCAAATGAGTAGAATAAAGTCTTCATGCCTTCAGCTAACCAACATCCTGAAAGAGTAAAACTAAACTTTCCTGGAATTTGGGCTCAGGCTGACCTGGCATGGACATCCTCACTGCCCAGATAAAGGCCATCAGAGAGTGCAAATGTACAAGGGCTGAGCCCTAAGGCCAGTGCTTGGGCTTTTCTACCCAAATCACAGTGGGTCTAACAACACACAGTCCCATTTTAGGACTCTAATCCAGCTGTTGGAAATCTAAAAGGGGAGCACAACCAGAAGAATGACACTCACCTTGGTATAACTCTGAGGGTCATCAGGGGACAACATGCTTTTCTGACCTCTTGCTTGTGCAGGTACACTTCAGCAACTTCAGGGTTCTGCTGGACAGCAATGAGGGAAGTGCTCACTTGTTATAAAGTGCTTTGGAAGATTGCTAGCATGAAAGTCTGCAATTGTAAAACTACCAGTTCTCAACTGAGTTAGAATGGCAGGGCAGCTGTACTCTGTGTTTAACCCTCGCACTAGGTTACAGCACAAAACTTCCTACATTTAACCCTGAATTTCCATCTTCTTGAAGCTCCCCTCTCCTGTGCAAGACACAGGAGGTCAACAGAAAGTGTCCCTGGAGAAGAGGCTGTTCCAGGGGACGTGACTAGTGTATCCTTATGTCCTGACAATGCTTAGTTGCTAGAAAAGTTTTTTGAATTAGTGGTTGGCATAGCCTACAGCAGCCTTCAACCTGCTATAACATGCTCTGAAGTGAGGACAGCTGCAGGCAACAATTACTTTTTTTGAACTATACTCCAGTCTGATGTGCACATGCTGCCCTTCAGCAAACTATCACAATTGCAGGCAGAGATGGGAGGGCCTTGCCTGCAAGCTACAGCCTCCAGTTGTGAAGCCTTTGCACTTCCTCGTGAATGGGGCTGGCGAAGGCCTGCTGAGTTGGCTTCACCTGGGTATGTGAGCAAGATTCAGCAGGACTTGTTCACAGAAGTTGACACTGGACCAAGCCCTTCAGATGCACATTCCTGAGCCCACTCCTGCCCTTGAGGGTATTTTATGTCAGCCGCTCCCAGGTTTCCCTCTCACCTTAATTACCTTTTTGTAGTGATCAGCTCTGTGTGTGTGTGTGTGTGTGTTTTGTGTGTGTGTGTGTGTGTGTGTGTGTCTGTGAGTGCAGCCCAATCTCTTCTAATGTGATCCTGGCTTCGGGCTGAACCTTTTTTCCAGCGCCTAAATGCAACTCATCTGTATATGAGGCAAGGGCAAGAATTTGCTTTTTTCTCTCACACAAAGCAAGGAAGTGCCTTCTGCCTCACCACAGCTGCCACAACCGCAGCTGCACTGCTGAACCAGCTGCACTTGCTGGCCTAAAACAAGGCAGCCAGGACAAACTCGGGGTCACTCTGCTCCTTCTCTCATTGCTGTTCCTCCTTCAGAGTCCTCTAGACACCAGTCTCAAAGTGGGAACTGCAGAGTCTCTCTCTCTTGAGGCGGATAGAGGAACCTCTGGTAAGTGAGCTGCAGCCACGTGCACAATGCTAGAGATGAGGATTGGCATGATCCTGGGGGAGTATTGAACCAAATAATGTTAGAAGGCAATCTGAAGTCCACTAATAGGCTAGAGATAATGGTCCTTGCCTTGCAGCCCTTGTAAGGCCCCACTGGAAACTGGCTATGGTAAGAGAGGCTAGAAGAGCAGAGACACAAATTATTCGCTCCCAGCATGATTCAGAAGTATCTGTCCACACTACTGGCATGAGTCAGAGCCTAGAAAGGTCTTTGGCGTCTGTGAAGATAACCCAAAGAGTTCCAACCCTTGAGAAACAGTTTCAGACCTTAAATTGGTCTTGTCTCCAGATGCAAGCTAATTTTTGGCGGATGCAGAATTTTCTGGATGAAAGTTAAACAGAGTGGCTGAACATACCTTGCCATTGGCTTTCTTGTTGTTGCTTGGTTTGGTTTAGTTTTGGCTTTGGGTTTTTTTAATGCTTTTGTGGTGGGTTTTTTGTATCTTTGCATGTTTCAAAAAGGATTGAAAAGAAATGGAAACGCTAACGGGTGTTTTGGCTCATTCTGCTCTGTAGAGGGTTTCTGTGCCAGTTACCTAGGAAACTGCTGTAGGATTGAATTTGGATGGATGTGTTGTCAACTGCAAATGAGTACAGTGGCTTTTCAAGAGGTGGGGAAGAGTGTAAAATCCACTGAAAATACAAATGCCTGTAATGTGATTTCTGGGCAAGATAGTGGTCCTATCTTTTTGACTGGCATTTTGTAGGCACCCTGACAGCTGCCCAAAGGGATTGCAGATGAAGTGCATGGCCATGCCTAGGCACCTGAGCTTGGATGCCCTCATGTTTGTGACTGGGTTAGCATTCATGTAAACGTCAAAACATGACTGCAAAAAATAGTACTAAGGTTGCTATTAAGCATTTTACCCATTTTATTACAACAAAGTTATGATGATCCAAGGAGATTACAGCCTTTCTAGGCATTTGGACTGCAGTACTGCACAGCCTTTCACCAAAAAAAAACCAAAAAACATAAAAGGACTGATGAAACACATTTAGTGATTGAGGTAAATCTACAGGCTTATGCAATGAAAAAAAATGTGACTGCAGAGCTTTTCCTGGAAATCATCAATAATTGGCCTTTTTTAATACAGCAGTAAAAATGTGAAAAAGCAAATAAGTGCTTCAATCTCAGGGAGTTATACTGATGTTATTAGCTGCCATGATGGCTAAATCCACAAGTGGTTACTTATCCCAGAGGACTCACAACTTAGAATGATCCATGGCTGAAGAAAATGAGCAAAACAATGTGGTTTACTCAGAATAGAACTCCCACAATTCCTCCTATTCCCTTGTCCATTCCTAAACACATACAGGATTAACATTTGGGCTTACACTGAGCACCAATTTCCTTGTATTTCACCTACACAGTGCACTTCAAATGGCAAATGTAAACTCTTAGTAATTTATTCATGTTATGACAGGTGTCACCAGTTGGCAGAGCTATGCGTAATCTTCAAAGGTTTTGTTTCTTCCCCTGCCCCCAAACAGGTGAGCAAGTTTTAAGCCCTGAAAAGACAGGTTATGCTGCTTGTTTTGGGTTAGGCAAGTGCACCAGGTGAGAAAAAGACAGAGGTAAAACACTACCCTTATTTCTCCGGCTAAAGCTTCCAGAGCCACTTCTGAGGACAGCTTGTCCCTGATCCCTGCAACTGTGCACCACCAGAGCACTCATATCCCCTGCATGTCTTTGCAGGTGCTTCTCTCCTACCAGGAGTCTAAAATGAATGCTGAACTTACCAGTCCTAACTTCTGGCCTGACCGCGGAGCTGTACAGGCTTCCTGTAAGGACAAAACACACATCTTGCTTTTCCTTCCTGTTGAGTGCTGCCCAGACTCTATCTTCAGGGTAGAATTGGTCCCTCAGAGCTGAGGGTCAGATGATGGTCCCACCAGAGGTTTGATCATCTTGTGTTGGGCTGCCACACCTACACGACCAAGACAAACCACGCTGTGGACATACCTGGACTCTGCCCCTACCTACTTTGCTGCCAGGAGACCAGGCTACACGAGTCCAGACAACTGCTCCTGCTGCTGCACTGGGGGCAGACATCAGAGTCGGAAAGAAGCTGTGATATCTCTGATCTCTTATCTGTTGCCTATAAGAATACAGACACCCCTGATCACTATTTCTTCAACTACGTGTTTAACAACATTTGCATTGGAGATCAACCAAAACCTATAAAACTGCAGGCTGATGGACCTGGAGATGGCTGCATTTCCAAACTTTCCCTCTGGCCTCTGTCTTTGGAGTTGGGCTGAAGTGACACCAAGAGCTGGATTCCTTTCCTCCCTGCTCAAGCAGATGTGCACACAAACCCAAGCAGAGTCCTCTATTTCAGGCCCATCTGTAACCTGCATAATGAAAAATGTACAATGAATTTGTGATCTACATGTTTATTAAGTGACTCAGTATTTCCAGTGGAGATTTTGTGCTCATGTTTTACTCACATCTCAAAACCCACTCACTCTTTTATTATTCCCAGCAGTGGTAGGTGATAATAAATTATACAACTGCAGATGACGGTAACTATATCAACAAACAAATTGTATCAATTTTCAGTGTGAGTTTAAAGCTCCATTTACTGGCTGTGCAAACTCTGAAAAAGGAATTTGGGAACACTGCTGCTGTTATTAAACGTTCTTACCGGGCTGTAATCCAAACCTTCCATAAGGCGTCTCTAAAGAAGATTTTTGCCTACTGTGTACCACTGCTTTTACATACAAGATTAGGGATTTACATATGTAAGAGCAGAGAGAGAAATGTAACTAACACAACAGTGACAGCTCTGTTTGTTATTTCCTGGAAGGGATGAAAGACAAACGGCCTCGGTGGTGGAATTCAGACCTAATCCCCCTCCACTGCATTTGCAGAAACACATTAGTATCCTCCAAAAAACAAAGGCTTGTAGAAAAGCATCAGTCAGTCAACAGGGCAGCTACATTCCGTTTTATTGAAACAAGCTCACATTCTCTCTAAATTACTTTGGATCCTATTTTAAGCTTAATAAGCTACTCAGTAATTTGTATGACTGTGGAAAGATGTAAACTTACGCTGCTGCAGCCATTTTGAAACAGCTGACAGACCCATAGCCAGACACTGACTTTTTGGACCAGTAGTTGTAGCAGTATTTGGAAAGTTACAGTATCCTTTCCAAAAAAGGTACAGAGACTGCTTATTGAGAAACTTATGTGATACTGGTACACATCAGTCACAAGAATGGTTGTCAAATGTAGATGTGGCTCAACGTGGCATTTGGTGTATTCTTGTTTCAATTGAAAATTTTCCACTTTCAGTTGTTTACGCTCGTAGGCTATGGGGAAAAATAGGCCTGGAGCTGTGCTGCTTACCCGAGTGATCCTCACTGCTGAGGTGCTGGGTGGAACATAAAGGTGAGAGAATAAATATAACTGAAACTTTCAGTGAGAGGAGACCGTTCTGCAGGCTCTGAGTTTCTCCACATAGTGATCCTGATCCCTGCAGGTCTGGGACAGGCTGAAGCGATCAAGAGTTGACTAAGCTGCTGTGTGACTAAGCCTCCTGGACCTCACCACACTCAATAACTAATACTTTTAACTGAGCTGCTGATCACTATTCTGACATGCCAGCCGGGTTTTGCACATTTCATCACCATAAATATGGTTAGGGCTGTCATGAACCTTTTCTGTCTGCTTCTTTTGCAGTTGTCCCAGGGGTTGTGAAGGAGCCCTCTGCCAGTGGAGATGAGGAGGTATCATCCCAGAAAACTCTTGGAAACAGGCCCTCAGAGAGAATGAACTCAATCCTCTCCCTTGTAATTGCTATTGGGACCTGGCAAAAGTACATATTTGCAATTAGGATTGTACTTTAAGGTGTTCTTGGAGCTTGACACCATTAACTTTGACGCTGAGATCCTGAGGCCAGACCTTTGAGCATTTCCTTCTGCAACATCACCAATGTTTGCATGAATAACTAAGACCAACTACAGACATAAGTCAGTTCTTGTTACTCAGATGTTTCTTTTCCATGTACTTACTATACATTCCTCAGCATCTTTTTAAAGCAACAAGCAATCACTATAAAGCTAGAAGTGAGTCAGGACATATGGATTGTTACTATTGGGTTTCTATAAGGTTTTAGATGTGTTATACAAATTGTCAGCTAACCTGGAAAGTTAAAATTAAGAAAAAAATCAGGTAGTGTAATAATTTACTTAGCTTCAAACTTCAAGAAGCTGTTCTCCAAATACAACACAGTATACCCGGAAATCCAAACACTTTCAGAATGGCTCCCATTTTAGCATCTATGGACTGCTTGGCCATTTTTAAACTTGAATCGTAATTTATTCACTTAAACAGGCTGTAATGTTGCATTTATTTTGTTGTGAGCTGAGCAACACTCTTCTCTTCTGGAGGACACAGCCAATCTTTACCTTGGTAAAGCAACTCACTATATTTTGATCAGAAGAATATTAGATTTTACTTCATTTGCATTCCTGTTGGTTTGCTGTGGGGTTTTTTATTTCTCACTGAACACTTGTCATCTTGTACACACCAGTCTATCCTCAAAATGACAAGATTTACATTGTGTATAGCAAGTGACTTTTAAAACAACCTGATATTCATGGAAACAATTAAAATGTTTTATTGGACTCTTTGTCAAGAGCAAGGTGCTCCAGGCCTATAAGGGACATAGCTTCTGATGACATGAGGCCCCACTTCTTCTGCCCACTGTGCTGGCAGTGCCCAGTAACCACTCCCCCTGCCAACCCTTCTGCCTTAGACCATCTCTCTGCTCCCCTTGCTTCCCAGTGTCTTCCAGCTAAGGAGCAGAGCTCATGTTACTGCCTGTACCCCTCTCCAGCAAGAACAGCCTTTCAAAGCAGATTGTTTTGTGCTTAATTAAAATTTCTTCAGACTGGAAGGGGAAGGTTATCTACAGCTAATCCTGGACTAATTTACTTTTTTTCCTTATATCTGATTCTCTTACAGTGAGAAACTCCAGAAGTTAATATTAGAGTAAATTACCCTACATTTTATGAAAAAAACAGGAACAGCATAATGTGTTCACCCTAATTTCATAACAACATCTCCTCTAGGAACAAAATACAGCAAAAAGGGGAACAGTTACAATTATAGAGGGAATTTTAAATAAGCTTTTTTAATGGCCAAACCTGGGTTTTTGGTCATGTCCTGCCTTCAGTTTGTGTGTCCTTTACATCGGGCCCTTTTTTTTTGACAGACCCCTCATTTGATTTGTCCCTTCTTCACAGCTTCTAGATGGAAAAGAAGCACTCAGAGACATGGAAAGTTACTCTTCCCTATTACAATAATCATATGTAAATATATGCAGCATCCTCAGCCTCTTCTGTAAACAGAGCTGGGTGTGTTGTCTTTACCTTCCAGCTGCTGTTACTAAAATATCTCTCACAAATGTATACTTAGTTTGCACAGAAGCAGCCTCGCTCCTTTGCTTTTGGGTAGAAAAGGAGCAGACTGGTGTTAAGTACACAAAACCTGACAAGACCACAGCACCAAAACAAGCTGACAAAACAATTGAAAGAGTATCTTTGGAAGTAAGCATTTACTCGTACAGGAAAAAAGATATCTTCTTAAGCTAGGTTCACTAACCTGATTTCAAAGAGTTGTGGGCAGCAGTTTGTTCAGTTTTAACTTGGGTCAGCAGCTCAAGTTCAAACATTGTCATGAACCTGATACTTTAACCTGGAGAGCATGCTATGTTCTTAAGGAGGCAGGGAAGGTTCTGCAGGAGACAATCATGGTGAGAGGCTACAATATACTCCTGTGGGGTCCCAGCAAAGTGAAGGACTGCAAGGCTCTTCCAGATGGATCTGTGGCCATGATGTCTGTTTTGCTGGGGCATGCTGGGAGCAGAGGTCGAGCTCCCCTTGGACAGGTAGCAGGCAGGGAGAGGCTGGGTCGGGGCAGCCCTGATATTTTGGAGTCAGCTAGCAAATGGCAAAGAAACCCACGTGCCAGTCTGGGCTGTTGTAGTTTACACACAGCCAGGATAGGTGGCTTAACCACTATAAACTCTCTTTACTTCAACAGAGAAGGCAACCAAGCTTTGATATGTCTGTTCCTGTGGTGGGTACTGCCATGAAACCTCACAGGGCACAGCCCATCTGGGGCAAGGATGACATCTCTGAGGGTTCAGAAACACTCAATATCACTCTTCCTAGAGGAGTGGTAACATCTCCATTAGGTGACAGGGAAGTGTTTTTGGAAACTTCACCCTAAATTTTCTTGGAGCTCAGCCTTTCTTTGCAGAGTATTTACTCTCTTGCTTCTTTGTCAGCTTTAAACTGCAAATATGGAATGTTAAGTGGTTTGGTTATGGAGCTGAGAAAATAGTCTGTCTATGGAGTAAAATCTAGGGCATTTATTTGACTACATTTAGTTAAATAAAAGCTGATTTTTAGTCAACTAGTTCTATTTATCAATCTCCATCTGAATTTTTAAAAATTAGGGCCAAAATGACTTCTGAATTAATTCTTATTTAACACCTCTCTGGTTGGTCAAGCACTGAGCAGGCAGGTTGGTAAAATCTCTGGCAAGTTGACCCATCTGACAAATTCATCCCTGCCTGCTCTCCTACAAAAACACTTGGATCCCTCTTAAAATAAAACCGGTAAAAACGATAATGAAATCAAGAGAGTGAAAACTTACTGTACTGTCAGCAAAGACTAAACAATTACCATGCCAAAACAATACGCTTTAATCTTAACATACAAGGTTAAAATCTGAACATTATTCCCACTGCTATTCATCTTTTACCAGGAAAGTTTCCATTTCCTTCTCGAGAAGTATGAATGTCTGTAATTGGCACTGTTTTTTCAAGCCAATGCTCTTTGAAAAATTTATTTTAAAAAATTAAACCAGGAGTTAACCCATTATTAATTTGAATTGACAGATTCTTAATTCAAATGACTTCTTTACCAGAATGTTTTCTCTGAATGATTCTTCTCTTCAGCAACTTACCTTTCAGTGACATATTTTCTGACCTCGGTGACATAATTTGCATGTAGTTCTGCCTAATTTGTACTTCAGCCTATAAGCAAATAATATTTCTTTTCTTCTACATCCATCTGTCTTCTGGAAAATCTGGTTTTACAGCCAAGGTTTTGCAGACCTAGGTATTGTATTTCATTGTAATGTGGCTGTGCTAGTGCCAAGATGTGTCGATTGCCTGAAATAATTGGTGTCTAAAGGGTTTGATTTTCTCTCTTTGCTATAATTACATACTGTGGAGATGGAGTTAAGGATTTATTTAGAATAATTTAATTTTTTCCTTCATCTTTCTCACTATTAATTTCCACTGTAAAGTTTTGTGCCTATTTTGCTTTCTTTTTTTCTTAGACTACCTATAGGCCCCAAAAATATATCATTCAATTGTGGGTCATCCACTCAAGAATGTCAGATAAAAGTTTATGTGAAGGACGCTATAGAGCTGTTATCTATTTAAAATATTTTTTGAAGTATGTGCTATTATATTTCAAATTACTCTGGAATTAAAAGAAAATAAATAAGGATATTTCTGTGGATTTTTAAAAAATAAATGGTTAACTGCAAAGAGGATAATTTCACCAAGTATTTTGTTGAAGTAATTCCTGTTCTCTGACTAGCAAGACTGGGCACATCCCAGGATGTGCTAAAAAATGGATTGTCCTGAGGGAGTTGGGTTTGTTAGATCTCTGCTGCAAGGTCCAGTAACTTTGGTAATAGATTACAGTAATCTCAGTAAACTACTGAGGCAAAAGACTTTCTATGGCTCTGATGCTTCTACTGAATGGAAAGGGATTGTTTATTTAATTACCAAACTGGCTGGTCCTCAAATGTGCCATTTTGTCATCATAAATTTTGGGAAGAATCTGGAGAATGTTGCCAAGGGCAACCACTGCATCTTGAGTAACTGGAAACAAAATACGGGAAGAAAATAGAACAAAGATTCCTTAAAGGAGTTTACTGCATTCAGTGCCTTGTAAACAAGCACATCTTACAACTACCCTGGTTATCTCTCAGCAGGTAAATGCATTGGAACATTAAATGTCAAGTAAAGTTAAATTGCTGGCTGAGTACTCCCCTCCAACATGTGCTAACCTGTTTCAGCCAACACTGTTAAGGGGCAGGCAGTCCACAGAGCATGGCCCACTTTGCTCCTTCTTCTATACTGCCTCAGATGGTGGAGGGGATTTTCTGACATCTGTAATACCCTTCCCAAACTGATAGTATATTTTTGTTCTGTGTCCTCCCCCTCCATGGCCATACAGCTGGCACTGAGTAGGGATGGGTGAGTGGAGGCTCCTGTAATCACAGCTCGCTAACATATTCTACAAATATCATCAGTTGGGTCAAATGTAGCCAAGAGTCCCTGACACGAAAGGCACTGTGATTTCATCTGCAGCCCTGTGGAACTGGGGCAAATCTCACCGAGGACCTGAAAGAGTCATCAAACATAGAGGAAAACTCATGCACACATTGACATGGGAGAGATGGATGAAGGGTTGTCCAGACAAGAATTCAAACAGCTACTGTTCTCTGTCCACTCAGCTGACCCCTGTAGCCTTCTGAGTCAGTAAGAGCAATACAAGAGAAGCATGTAGCACAGTGCTGTCAAATATTTTAAAGAATGACCTCACTGGGGATGAAAGACTTAGAGAAGGCTCCTACCCAATATGATGAGTGGACCCTCCTGACTGTCCTTCTTGAAGACAGATGACTGTTTCTCTACAAAGAAATCAATTTAAAACTCAGTTTCAAACTCTGCTACATTTGGGATGGTTTCGCTCTACAGTTTTCTGTTCAGGCTCATCCTTATTAAAAAAAACTTCCAGATTTTCCCATACTTGGACTCCAGTTATATGAGCTGATGCTTCCAGAATCTCTTCCCAGAGCAAGTTCTCTGAATTCATACAGCTCAAGTGACCTTTCCAGTTTATAGCAGTGACTAAGATTCCCAGCAGTAGTGCAAGCTTTGCAATTAGAAATACATATATACATGTATACATATTTATACACAGATCTATACGTATACTACACACACACACACACAAACACAGAATAGGTATGTGTGTATGTATAAAAAGGCTGCCTAGAATTTCAGCTCTCATGTTCCCTAAGCTCTATGTCTATACAAATTCTGGCAAAATACAGAAAGTGACAAGTGTATTTTATATTCACACAGCTCATCAGTTGAAGCATGATTTTAAGAGCCCCTAGCTATTTAAACACTTACTGTAAAGCGAGTGAGTAAATGGTTTTCTGGATTAGGATACTAGTCAGGTTGTAAATTTCTAGAATATGAGACTGAAGGAATAATCATAATCACTCCAAGAACTGAGAAAATGAACTGAAAAAATGCTGTACTATTTAGTTTCCAATTTAATTTGATGAAATTTTCCAGACAGCTCCTCAAATAATATAAACAATAACAAATAACTTTTTTTAAAAATTATGATTCTCCTTTGCTAGGCTTCTTTGACAAATTCCTGAAATAAACCCTCTGATATCTCAGGGCACAGACAGCTATAGGTTCTGTCACAGTTTCAATTGTTACTGCTTTTTTTTTTTTTTTTTAACATAGGCTGCTCAGGGGGAAAATATATTTCAAGAAAAAAACCTATCCAATCTAGCCAATACAATCTTCCTCAAATTGCTGATAAAATTTGATAAGACTCCCTTTTCTCTTGGGAAAATGTAAGCTCTAAGGGATCTTCAGCATATGCCTCTGATTAGATAAACACTTGGGATGCTGTTCAGTTCAAGAATGGCAAACCTGAAGCTGAATGTCTATATATATATGCAGGTCTTTGAGCATAACAGAGAGTGCAGGTCAATGCAGGCAGTGGAGCCCAGAGCTCACCAGTCTTTGGGGATGAAATCCAGGTGCTTGTGGAGTTTAAGTCACCAGGGGCACCACAGATAGCCAGGAGCATCACAAGGAGTGATCAGGAGCTGACAGGACTGATGGGGGATGTGTGAGAAGCCACCTGGCATATCTCATTGTGCCTGAAACAACAAAACTTGATTGAACCCCAGCTGCCTACCAAAGGCAACCTGAACCAAGACTCGTGCTCCACCACTCAATTATCTCACAGCCTTTTCAGTACCAGTCTGAAGTTTTCCAGTAATGTTTATGCAGCTACTTCATTCTTCTACTATTTATCCACCCACTGCCCTGCATTCTCTCTCCTGTGTACTTTGGCTTGCATATTTTGCCCAGACATTTTTAGACTTAGCCAGCCTCTTCGCTGGCTCACACACTTGATTCATAAACTTTCCTTGATGCCAACCAGCTTCCCATCAGAAACTTTCCACATGGCTCCCAGGCAAGGCATGAGGAACATTCTTCCTCCCATTTCACTTCTCATCCTTGGGGGAAGAGCAGAGGATGGAATGCAGCAGTGGCAGGAGCTGGAGACACCACCACATTCCCTGACAGTCATTCTTTGCTGGATCAAGGACATCCCAAAAACTTGCTTACAACTGTCTTTCTGGCAATAATCTCATGCATTGCATAGTTTTGACTTTGGGGTTTTTTCAGTGGAAGACAACAGATATAGTTTCTTGTAAAATATAATGCACACTATATTTAAAGAGACCATTACAATCAAATAATTTATGTCCTTTCTCTCCCAGGGAATTGAAGAGCAATTAATCTGTTGTCAGTGGCCAGGCATACCAGGTCAAGATGAGCTAAAAGTTATTTAAGTGAGTAAAATATAGTTATAAAATTCTATCATTATGTATCTACATGACTATGTATTCATTCAAATATCTGTCACATTGCCATTGGGGCAGCAGTTGGCAGGTCTGAGCTCTGCAAATGAACTCCCTGGAGAGATTAAGGCCAACAATAACCCAAAGAGCATATGGAAGCAGCAGTAACTGTGGCAAGAAAGGAAAGAAAGGAAGGAAGGAAGGAAGGAAAGAAAGAAGAGTAAGGAAAGGAAGGAGGAAAAGAAGGAGGGAGGGAGAGAGCGAGAGAGGGAAGGAGGGAGGCAGGGAGGGAGGAAGGGACGGAGGGAGGGAAGGAAGGAAGGAAGAGAGGGAGGAAGGAAGGAAGGAAGGAAGAGAAGCAAAGAGTACTGTTTATAGATTTTGTGTTATCTGTGCTTTCAGACTGAGATGAATGTCATTATAAACTTGCCCGCAGGCTAAACAGTATGTTCCAAGTAGTGCAGCTGAGAAAAGTAGTACAGCCTAGAAGGACTCCAGTCCCTGAGCAGCGTTCCCAGATCCCCCTGCCAAGTCCCCCTCCAGAATATTTATCTTTCATCACAATAAAAACATTATTAACATTTCATCTCTGCCTCAGTTTGCTTCTTCATGAATGCACAGCTGATGTCTACACCTGCCCAGACCGACAAATCAAGATTCCCTTCAGTACATTTTATTAGATTTCTGCCACATATATATTAGTGAGCCCTGAACATTTTATTTCGATATTTTCTTTTTCCAAAAATAATGTGATATTGGTTCCACCCTATTTGACCTTCAGCCAGGCCATGATTTTCTCAGATTCCAATTTAAAATTATTGTTCTGGTGTTAAAGGTTCCCCAGGGACTCATCAGCTCTACAACAGCTTCTAAACAGCAGTATCTTTTCACTTTATCCTTGCCAAGGGTGCAGATATCAGCATTTAAAAAAAAAAAAAATTAAAAAAAAGGTGAGAACAAACTCTGGGCCCAAGGAATGACAATTACAGTAGTCGTGATCAATTCACCAGGCTCATTGCATTGATTATCATTTGAAACATCTTATTTCTTTTGATTGTCACAGTGCCATGGCAACCTCTGAGCAAGAAATAAACTCGAGATTTTTTAAAATAAGGGCCTAATGCATTGAACACAATTGAAGGTACTTAGAAAGAAGAGCATATGTCACCCTAACTGTTTGAACTTGGGATATATTTACACAGTAGTCGCTTCAGGTTTTGGACAGGTAAATAAACTCACATTAGGTTTCTTGTTGCTGGGGAAGGTCTGTTGCTGGTCTCCATCACAGCTCATGTAAAGGTAGCTCACGTGCTGCTGGAATTCATAAAATCCACGCCTGCAGCAGCATGGAGACGTGCCCTTCCTGTCAGAGTCTGAAAGGTCCAGGCTCTTCATATTGGAATTTGCCTTCAAAAGTGCTTTGCAAAATACTTAAAGATTTGACTAAAGTTTCCATTAGCGGTATTCTGCCCCTAGGACCTCAGCAATTTTTCTTTTCCTGTTCATTTTACTGTAGTATTGTTATTATCCGTTTTGCTTGTGACCCTCCTTTTCAGTGTGGCTGCTGTGTGCATATTGATGGCACAGGGCTGCAGTACAACACACAACTCAGACCTAGATTAACAGCAACCTGCAGTCTGACTTCAATTAGCTGTAAGGATGATGTTTCTTGACCGTCTGGTGTTTAAATGAACTGAAAATCAAAACCCTGTTATTCTTGGTTCTTTTCCAAATCACACACTACAGTTTACCTCGTTAAAGATTAAAGCAGATGTTGGTAAAAGGAGATAAATCTGAATCAAATTTGAGGTCCATATAGTCCTGAACTTGTGGTTTAGGCTTTTCTGAAACATAGGAGGTAGCATTGAATAATTCAGTTTCATGGGATGAAGAGGGGCTGTAGGGTCCTAGCAAGACCCTTCATTTGAATAGCTCTGTGAACTCCGTCTGTCTGTGGTGAGTCGAAGGTGAGTTACCCACTGTAAATCAGCAAAGATTCCCTACAAGGCATAGGGAAATAAGGTCCTGCAGAAACACCTTTCTGTGCCTTTGAAGAGCTGAGCCAGGGTGACCTGAATCTCATATCCCAGACCCAAGGTGTACGTGCTTCTCTCCCTGCGGTGGACTTTAAAATAGACAAAATATTGCTGCTGTCCTTTGAAGTTTAGTATCTAAATTGAAAAGAAGAGTGAGAAAAGGCCAGGCAGAACACAGTTACAATGAAATCATTGCAACTAATCTAATATATACTGGTAACAGCATCTGTGTGCAATACAGATATAATAATGAGGAAAACTCTTGGGGTTTTGTTTCTTGGGAACATAATCCTACTTCACTGTGACCTTCTCAGTTAACTTAATAAGCCAAGTATCTCTATATGAAAACATCTCCTTACTTTCCACAGTAGAGAATACACTGCCTTATCACTTACTATAATTTTGATTGTGAAACAATTGTTTTCATAAGCTTCACTTTTCTGTTGCTTGGAGCTCTGCGTAATCTTTTTTTCAGGCTACCACTTCTTCATGCTTCCCAGTCCTTCAGCAATAACAGTTTGTACAGGCAAGGGTTATGTTTTAAAGAAAACCTCTTTAATCATATTCCAATGAAAGTTTTTCAAATGTTTTTCATAGGCATATATGCTGTTAGTTGCAGAGGTCAGACATGTAGTTTATAAATATATAGGTCAATGCAGGTGCCTAGTTTGGCCTAACATTCCTTCTTCAGTGTAGCCTTTCCTTCTGGTCCTACAGTCTTACAGTACAGCTTCAAGGGAGTCGGACACCTTGGGCATAGAGGGGTGCTAGTGAAGCCCAAAGCGGCTTGTGACCCTTGATGGTTTTTCCTAGGCTGGAAAGGAACACCTTTGGCCATGGGGAGTAAACCCTTTTAAAAATAGTCTTTTTCATTGCCTATGAGTATTCATTTCACTTATATTCTCCAACTATTTTTTTTCTTCCAAAATTTCATCACTCACCCCAAATGGTTGCATCACCCTTCATGTACCTCCAAAGCTTGGGCTCCTCCTGCCCTACCTACGCTCTCCACCACTGTGCTGTAACTCCCCAATGGCAGCAGAACCTTTTGGAAAAGCCACAAAGCTGTAGGCCTGATTTCACTCCGAAGCTCAGCAGGTGACTCTGAGCTTGTGAGAGAGTAGGAGGCACATCAAGCTGAGGATGCAGCTGATCAGAAAATGTTTGACATTTTGTTTTGGTCCAAATGTTCTCTTATTAAGAACATGCTTCCCTTTTGACTAATAATTAAGATTTTTCCTCTTTAATATTAATCATGTGGCAAAGAATTTGCACAATTTATTTTCTTAACTACCTTTTTAAAAATGCAGTTAGAGTCATCTATGCTTTTATCCTGCACCACAGAGGGCTGTGAGGTAGAGATTTCAGGTGTTCCTTAGAGGTGTGTGCTGCTGAGTGCTTTCATATGGTACTTAAAAAGCAGGTGTTTATAAAGTACCAGCAAAGGACTGAATGTCCCTCCTCCAGATTCTGTGAAAAAATAATTAGATAATAGTGTAGATCTCAGGCTATAGCCACTGTTGTCTGTGCTGCCTCCAGGCCATCTAACATGGCAATTTTCTCTGGCAGTAACTAATATATATGAAAAATCAGTGGTACCTTGCCTTCCTCTGAGTGCTGTCACCCTGACCCCACACCAGCAAATGCAAAGGATAGCTGGGATGAAATGAGTTTTCTAGCCCCATGAATAAGGGTTGTATAGTTGTCTTTTTCTCAAAAAATCCAATTTGTACAATCCTGAATTCTCTCATTGTCTGCTCAGATGCCCACCCCATCCTGAACTCTCAGGCTCTCTGAGAGAGGAGGACAAGAAATTTCAGTTCTGAATCCTAGAATTTTGTTAAAAACATATTAACATTAAAAGTTGATATTCTGACAGTTGTATTAAAATGCTATACAGTACTCGAGTTCTCTTTATATTTGGCTTCTGCTTCAATGTAGAAACCATCCTTTCCCAAAGAATCAGGAGCAAACTTGAGACCAGGGGAAGGTAAGGAAGGTAGGTGCAGTGGTTCTGCAAACTAGCAAGCCACTTGAAGGAGCTTATTAGTTTTGATTGAAAGGATGCAGTTCTTGGTGTTTAAAAGATAAACATAAGGTAAAAAAAAATTAAAGAAACTCTGCATAACAGCAAATCCGAGTAATTAATCACTACATTTGCCTCAATGCTCAATAACTACTTGTGCCCATAGAAGTCATACAGTGCATGTAAAATCCCCAGAGGCACAAAGGTTGTTTCAAAATGGTATTTCATGGGTGACACTTCTATGTTTGATTACTGCAATTGTGAGGGAGCATTACTGCAATTGTTAGGAAAAGGAGAGGGAAGGACCACACAGAGTGGGGATAGGGCCCACCAGTGTGATGCCAGTGCGGTGCCAACGTGGTTCAGCCCAGCCAGCAGCGCTCAGGCTGGCATCAGGGTGTGAAGGCACAGCCTTTGTGGTGAAGGCCAGGGGCCACATCTCTCCTCTCCTGGAGTGCTCCCTGTTGTTTCACTGGAGGCAGGTCTCAAAGCCCATATGGGTCTCCTAATCTTCGTAGCCCTCTGCTGGACCTGCTCCAGGAGCTCCATGTCTCTCTCATACTTGAGGAGCCCAGAACTGGACACAGACTCCAGATGTGGCCTCACCAGGGCTGAGTAGAGGGGCAGGATCACCTTCCTCAGCCTTCTAGCAATGTTATTCCTAATGAACCCCAGGATTCCCTTGGCCTTCTTGGCCACAAGGGTGCACTGCTGGCTCATGGAGAGCTTGTTGTCCACTAGCACCCCCACGTCCTTCTCCACAGAACTGCTTTCCAGGGCCTTGGCCCCCAGCCTGTACTGGTGCATGGGATTATTCTTCCACAGGTGCAGGACCCTGCACTTGCCTTTGTTGAATTTCAGAAGGTTCTTCTCTGCTCATCTCTCCAACCTGTAGAGGTCCTTCTGAAGTGCTGCACAGTACTCAGGGGTATTGGCCACTCCTCCTAGCAAACTTGCTGAGGAGATTCGCTACATCTTCATCCAAGTATTGTTGAACAAGTTATACAAGTTAAGCAATACTGGGCCCGGTATTGAACCTTGGGGGACACCACTAGTGACAGGCCTCCAACTAGAGCCTGTGCCACTGATCATGACACCCCTGGGAACTGCCATTCAGCCAGTTCTCCATCTATCTCACTGTTCACTCATCCAGTCCACACTTCCTGAGTTTGCCTATGAGGATGTTGTGAGAGAGCGTCAAAAGCCTTGCTGAAATCGAGGTAGAAAATATCCACTGCTCTTCCCTCATCCATCCAGGTAGTTGTTTCATTGTAGAAGTCAATCAGGTTGGTCAAGCATGATTTTCCTTTAGTGAATCCCTGCTGACTACTACTGATTTCTTTTTGTCATCTATGTGCACAGAGATGGCCTCCAGAATCACAGAATCAATTAGGTTGAAAAAGACCTCTGAGACTGAGTCCAACCTATGACCGAAGACCACCATGTCAGCGAAGTGCCATGTCCAGTCTTTCCTCAAACACCTCGAGGGACAGTGTTGCAGGTGGGAGTGGGAGCTTCAGACAAAGTTTATTAGAGAAGCTCTCCTGTTAAATCACAAGGTGCAAAAAGGAACCCCTTGCTTTCTAAACTCCTTCTCAGGGAGGAGTCTGAGTGTGGCTGGATCCAATCTTAGCCCCAGACTTTGTCAACAGTTTTAAGTACAACTTTGTCCTGCAGGATTAAAGATGGCAAACTGGGTATATTTATATAAAATAAATTATTTATAAATAATATAAAATCAATTCTTTACTACGACAAGCGAATAGACAAAAGACCTTAATCAGAATTATTTAGTACACAGCATAGAAGCTGTATACTATACTAGTATAGCATAGGATAGGATAGTATAGTGCACTATATCAAAGCAATTATGTTAAAGGAATTATATTAAAGCTAGCAAGAAAGAAATTATGATTAAGCAGAGATTGGTGTAACTCACCGATACCAACAACCATGAGCATATCTCTTGCACTCAGCCTCAAGGAGTAACCTTGAGGGTCATCCCTTACTCAAGGAAGAAATCTCCATGCATACACTCCAAGAAGGGTTAGGCTATAAGAACCTATGATATGAAAGTGGATTTTACTTTTACAGTATAAAGCAATTGGCTGCCAGTCATATGTCTCCAGGTCAGTTTAGCAGAATATCTGCTAAATCTTTGCCTCACTATCAGGATGTTAATTTGTGGTTGATGTGTCAGACTGGTTTTAGCATAATTCAACACCAACACCAGCAAGAATTACCCTTTCTCAGACTGCTACTGATAGCCTTGCAAATAGGGTTAGAGTTACTTGACCATGTTGCAGGGCAGAGCATCCTTGCTACAGGTGACATCGCCACCTACCTGGGCAGCTCAATCTAATCACCCTTTTTGCGAAGAATTTCTTTCTAATATTCAGCCTAAACCTCCTCTGGAGCAGCTTAAGACTATGTCCTCTTGTTCTATTGCTAGTTGCCTGGGAGAAGAGGCCAACCCTCACCTGGCGCTGATGAGGCACTCCATCATCTTTCCAGGTATTGAAGCGAGGCTGACTGGCTGGTAGTTCTGTGGGTCCTCCTTCTTGAAGACCTTTTTAAAGACCAGGGTGATATTTTTTTTCTTCCAGTCCTCTGGCACTTCTCCTGATGTCCATGACCTTTTAAAGATGATTGTGAGTGGCCTCACTATGGTGTCCACCAGCTCTTTCAGCATTTCTGGATGTCTATGAACTCATCAGGGCCCGTGGACTTGTGGATGCCAGGTTTGTCTAAATATTCTCTAACCTAATCCTTCTTGACCAAGTAGAAGTCTTCCTTCCAATATTCCTTTACCCCGATCTCCTGGGTCAGATATTCCTGAGGCCTGGTCTTGTCAGTGAAGATGAATGCAAAGAAGATGTTCAGTAACTCCATCTTCTCTGTGTCTTCTATTACCAGAGTCTCCCCTCCACTTAGTGATGGGCACACATTACTCTTAGTTTTCCTTTTGCTATTGATATATTTGAAGGTGCCTTTTTCTTGCCTTTGACATCCTTGACCAGATTTAATTCCAGATGGGCCTTGACCTTCCTTGTCTCATTTTTGCTTACTCAGACTACCTTTCTATACTCATTCCAAGTGGCCTGACCCTGCCTCTATCTCCTGTGTGTTTCCTGCTTATGCTTCAGTAATGATGGAAGTTCTTTATTTGTCCATGAAGGTCTCTTGCCCCCTTATCCCCATTTCTAGCTCATTGGAATGCATCATTCTTGAGCCTGGAGGAAGTGACTTGAATATAAATCAACCCTCTTGGACCTCTGTTCTCTGCAGGACCTGTTCCCTTGGAACACTCCCAAGAAGATCCCTGAAGAGGTTAAAGTGAGCTTTCCTGAAGTCCATGGTTGTAATCTTACTTGCTGCCCTGCTTCATTTGCCTGATACTGAACTCCACAATCCCATTAGACCTTCCACTACCTGTTACAAAGGCTTGTCATCGGTGCTTTCCAGGAACCTCTTGGACTGTTTGTGCTTCGTTGGGGACCAGTTGCAGCTGGACATATTGACAAGCTATGTCATTAAAAGCAAATAATTTAAATTAATTTTAAGGGAAATATTTAATATCATGTAAGACTTCTGAAACTCTCTACTACTTATGAAAGATCCTGTATTTCCCTTTATGCTTTTCTGTGTCTTTGGGCTGTGCTTGTCCAGGATCTCCTACACCATTTCATCTGCATCATTGTGGTGCCACTCTGGCCTGTGACACCCAGAAAAACAACATTGGAGGCCTCAAAATTACTTGTGAAAAAAGAAACCCACTGTCATCAGATCTGAAAATCATAAGCATTTTAAAAAATGATGAGTATTAGGGGACTTGTAAGTAAACATCTTAGGACATAGATGGTATTTTCCTTTTTAAATTCAGATACTGTTTTCCTTATTGCAAAATGAATGTAATATAAGTTATGTTATTTTGTTCATTTTTAAGAACACATCATCCATTAGAAAGTACATTATAAAGTATGTTTTGCCAGAAATGTGTCCAATATTGCAGTGAATAATCCTGCTTTTTTTTGCCTTGTCTTTAACTTTAAATATTTGCCAGTAAAAGATGAAAGATGAAGTAAGAAGCTCCATAAAATTTATGCACTTGGATAAAGAAGACCCCTTTCATATTTTCTGGTTTGACTTCTTTATGTGTTATGTTTTTCTGAAATTGTTTTCAATTGGGCTCAAGTTCCTTGAAAAGCATGAAAGTAGCATTGAAAAAATTATATTATTATGAATAGAAAATACAAGAATGAAAAGGTCCCCAGAGCTGAGAAGGAAAAAAGACTGTAGGAATGGTGGATTATAGGTGTTGGTTCTCTGATCTTCTTTCTAATTCTAGTTTGACTCACTAAATAGCTTTAGTCAAGCTAAATAATCCTCTTTCATTCCCCGATCAGGGATCTGTGAGGATACTAGTCTTTTCCTGCTTTGCAAGGCTTTTGAAAGAGATGCATGAACAGACCATCACAGAAGTACATGGCCAAATTAGTAAAAGTATAATATGAGGCAGCTAGTGTTTTACGATTAGGGAAAACACTCTACTCCAGTGCATATCACTTGGACTGTGGCTTCACTGTAAGCATTTTCCCTTTAAAATCTATTGCTGGAGACTGCAGAGGACAGTATATGAACATGGTATTAAAAATCTTCATTCAGCATGAATGAGGAAGAAAGGTATAACAGAAGAACCGAAAGTGAAGGGACATTTTCTAATTAAAATATCCTGTGTATTCAGCATTTCCTGCTGTGTAAATACATATAGAGAGGGATTTATTAAACAAAAATTCATTGCAAATGCATAAGCCTTTTCAACACAAATACCAGCATTGTAAGGGAGGATACAATCTGCATACTCTGACAATTTAATTCTTTATCTTTGCTATAAACAAATGTTTAAATCACTAGTAGTCTGAAAAAGATGTACTTTTCCTGATCATATAAGTCAGCAGAAGCTAAAAACCTTTACTGGGATTAGAGTGGAGTTCACCAACATTTTCACTGAGGCTCAGTTTAATAAAAAACAGTGTTGGAGGACATACCTCCTCGGCTTTGCAGACACATATGCAGGACGACTTCTTCTGATCCCCAGCACAGCCCTCCCACTCTCTAGTCCAAGCAAATGGAAAAATAATGTTATTCTTTTTTTAGCTTCCTTTAATGAGATTTATCTGATAGACAGGAGTCAGAAGGGAAGTTCAGCAGCACAAATCCTGCAGCTATGCTGGTGCCATGCTGGGTCCCCCTCAAGGCCTATAGATCTCATGTTGCCCAGGGAGGAGCTGGATGGCTTCAGGATGATGGCTCCAGTGAGATACTTGAATGTTTCTATGACAGCTGTGCATTTAGATGACAGTTAAAAGACTTGGTGAGCTCTTGTATTTCGTTAATTTCACCACTTGCAGCTCTCTCCTGTATTCAAAGGCTTGTCCCACACCCTTCTTGATGCTCAGGTTTTGTCATTACATGGTACTAAATGCAATGAATCTCTGGAAAAACCTGGGTTAAGGATCCTAGAGAGCTTGCTGGCCTTTGCCAGACAAGAGCTCCCCGTTAGGAGTGACCATATGCTCCCCAGGAGAGTTGGAGACCTGGGGCAGCAGTGCCAGCAGCAAGCTCTCCTCCTAATTAGTTGTAGCTATACTGCAATCTGTTAAGGAGCTGTGTGATGGCAACTGAACAATGGTAACTGGCACTCATTGATGACAGATCATAAGAAGATAAATTACGTGTTTGGCTGTCCTAGTATTGAGGGGAGAAAGGAAAAAATACCATATGTTGTTTTTAATCTCTTTAGAGTTGTTTAATGTTCCTCTAGCACAAAAATTATTTTTTAAGAGTACTTTCCTCTTCGGAAATACTTTGTTATATATTATTTCCCTTTCAGCCTGAATGCATACCATGCAGTACCACATCAGATACTGTTTTCTTTTTCAAAGTATTGTTGTTTAGTAAGTTTCATAATAATAATAAAAAAAAAGTCAAGGAAATTATACCGTACATGATACCTAGGAAACTTGCAGCAGGAGCTCAGTCTTCCTTTAAAAAAAAACATTTAACAAAGAGAGATGAATTAAAGCTTTGAGAAGGAGTGTTCTAAATTTGCCTGGGGCAAGACCATGAGGAGAAGCTCTTTGGCCATCAAAAATTTTCTCTGAAACCAATTCAGTGCTGAGATTTTGCAGTGGGGGTGAACAAGAGGCACCTGAATGGTTACATAGGTGAAGATAGATGTAGTGGGGTTCCTTGTGAGTTACCTCCACATACTATAAAAAGAAAAAATATCGCCTTCTTTTTCATTGATGTTTTATTGGCCATTATGAAAAAAATATGGTGGCCAGTGGTTAGTAATAATAAGATCTTGCTCACTTTTAGTTTTATTAGATTAGGGGAGCATGGTGGAGAGACCACCCTAGGAAGCTGCACAGATGGTAATTATTATGTATTCTTTTTTATCTGGATTTAAGTAACAGTGACTGCTTATTTCTCAAGTTAATGCACATGAAAGAGAGAAGACAAAACCAAGATATTGCAGATATTAAAGTGGGAGAAAAAAATGCTGAGGAACCACCTTTTTTTGCAAACGGTGCACACTGGAAAAGCAATAAAATGACCAACATGGGCATATGTCACTGCTGCAGATGTTTCCTTCTTAGCAAGGGCAAGTTTATCCATAAATTGCAGTGAGCAGAATATTGTTGCTGAATTGGAACCACAATAAGAAAGAAGACACACAAGAAAGAAGAAAATAAATGGCTTGAATGTCAACATTTGATTTTTCAAGAAGAAACTCCTGATATCAGGATCCCCTTTATTTCTCCAGATCTTTGCTAAGAGTGCTGCATGTCTTCTAAAATAAAGGGAATCAGGCCCCCACCAGCTATGGTGTGGAGCTGTGGAGATTTCCAAGGACCTCCAACTCACACTCCCATTTATGTGCCAGGGCAGGAGGGGACACTGCCTGTGCAACCATTTGTCTCTGTACCCTACATTCTAGCAGACCACTGGTCGGAAAATCTCTATCAAAATTCTCTTGAAGTTCTATTTGGAGTTTTCTTTTCACAAGATAGCACTTGCTTTGGATGGAAAATTTATAATTTTTTCTCTTCCCTCTAAAGACTAAGCAGCAAAAGCCAAAACATTTTGGCCAGATGTGTGGAAAAAAATTCATTTGGCACTGTTGCCAATGGCTTGTGGGAGTCAATGCTTGGCTGTCTCATGCCTCTGCTGTCCTCACCAAGCCTCCGAATGATGGTATCTCCTGAAATGCACTGTGGCAAAGGTTCTGCTCTGGCATCTCTGCAAAGAAGAGCGAGTGCTTGGGGGAAGAACCTGGCTCCAGGAGCAAACAGCAGAGACCCTCCACAACAACATATTTGAGCTATGCAAGCAGCTTTGGCACTGGCAAATGGCAAAATTTCAGGTCCAGATTTTTGTTTAAAGAGATAAAAAGAGTACTTAGGAGAAACAAAGCACCTTTCCAAGCAGCTCTGGTTGAAACCTTTTTCCACCTTTGTTGAGAGAAGGAGGACAGTGAAAGAATATTTTTGTCCCATCCGATCATAGCAATGCTCTTGCTCAAATGTCCTAAAACTCATTTTCTCCGATCCACTATGCTTGTCTTCGCTATAGACTTCCAAAGGCAGCAGCAAGGTAGCAGATTTAGTTTTTCATATGCTGAGATGAAGACTTCATTTTCTATTTCCTAGCAACTGCCTCTGTAAACAACTACCAGGTGAGCAGTAAAACTGGTTTGAGAACTAAAAACAAATTGACATTGTAAATAAATTGCTTTTGTACCTGAAGTGGTTTAAGAGAAGCAAAAGGAGAGTTAAATCCAAATGGAAATAACTGTTTTTTCTTTTCATGAAATACACGTATGTAGCAGAGTAAAGCACTAAGTCCAGCCATCTTTTCCTAGCAGCATTCACCAGTTTTCCCAATATAATCTGCAAAATTAATCAAGTTTAGGTATTTCACAAAGGCAGAAATACTGCATATTTTGTCTCATTTTGATTTGCTTATAGTTTCTCCATATGTGTATGTGCTTCCAGTTTCCATGTTTGCTTCTCGGCTCACCCAGCTCACCTCTTGGCCATGGTGCTGCAGCATCACTGATGCCAACCTCACTGGTGCATCCACTTGTCTGGCTCAGAGCTCTTTGAGGAATTTGCCTTTTCTCCCCCTCATGTCATGACCTGAAGGGCTACCCAGCCTGCAGGTATGGGTTTGTAGGATTGTGTAATACATAAGCACATGGAGGCTTTACCCTTTAAATTTCTCTGCTTTATTACAGATCAGAGAATCACAGAATCATTAAGGCTGGAAAAGACATACAAGATCAAATCCAACCTTTAACCAAATACCACCATGTCAACTAAACCATTTCGCAAAGTGCCATCTCTACTTGTTTTTTGAACACTTCCAGGCATGGAAGTCTGACTGGCATCACACCCAGCAAGTGTGAGGTGTTTCAGAAAGTGAACTGGAAGACATGGTGCCAGACATGAACCAGTTCTGCAGGACAAAGTGCTGCTTCATTCTTGGCCTAATGTCTATTACCCCATGCACACAGACCTGCTCTCAG
Source organism: Pseudopipra pipra (assembly GCF_036250125.1). Classification (NCBI taxonomy): domain Eukaryota; kingdom Metazoa; phylum Chordata; class Aves; order Passeriformes; family Pipridae; genus Pseudopipra; species Pseudopipra pipra. The sequence goes on along the minus strand of NC_087551.1, from coordinate 85,975,799 downwards.
CCTCACCTCGGTCCAGAGGGTCATCACTGGAAGGTCTCTTACAAGGCATCCTGCTGTTTATGTAACTGTTGGTTTGTTTGCTTTCTGAACAGGAATCCTACTGTCCCTAAATAGATTTTATTTTTTTCGAAAGCTCTAAATTCAGTTATCCAGTAGCATCATCCAGCTGACAACCATCAGAACTGAAGCACTGAGAATATTTTCAGAATGAGAAGCAGAAGTAGATTTACTATTTCTTCATGCTGCAGTATTTTTTCTCAGATGTTTGACACAGCATGGGAGGGAATTAGCTGACCACTGCACAGCCTTGGCCTTCTTACCTCCATGTTGTTGATTTGTCATCAAATGTTGTTCATTTGTCATCTGACAATCTGCCTAGTGGAAATGAAATGTAGCATTTTTTAAGATAGTGATATTTTTTTAACTTTCCATATCCTACCTTTTGGTAATTTTCAGGTAGAAGCAAGATCAAGATGTCTTTAAAATTTACACCATTTCTGTTTGTGTCTAAATCTTCTGCAATGGTAAAATGAAGAGTGACACAATCCCATCTCCTTCCCTTTAGAAGACAGAAACATACCTGAGCCAGGAGTGTTACTTTCCATTTTCATATCACGCTAAAGAGGTTAGCCTGGGGTTTCTGCTTTTAGGTTTTGAGTTGTTTGGGTTTTTTTTTTTCCATTTTCACAAAAAGTCATATTTAAGAAAAGAACAGATTCTTTTTGAAAAGAGATAACTCATAAATGTAGGCAAAAAATATTTTCTGTAATTTTCTTCCCATGCAGCTCTTTGGCTGGAATATAAAGCAAAAATTTTTCAGAATTTACATTCTGATGGAGGAAAAACCCCAACCAAAAAACAAATCTCAGGTCATCTGTTTTTGCAACTTGTGCACAGACAGCATTTAGCATTCAGATCCTCCCAGAAATCCTCACAGTATTTTTCTCTGCTCCAAGCTAGCTCCTGCTTAATTTTTTTTTTTTACGGCTTACAGTAAAATCAAATTGAAGGAACACCCTTTCACAGCTATAGGCAAGCCAATTGCCAAAGTAACTATTTTTCCTTCCTTGGAGAAGTCTAGCAGCTTGCAGACTTAACATGATGGCCACAGAACTGATTTGTGAGGTGATGGGAGCAGCCATAAAGGTGGTCTGGTTAGAAGGAGACAAGTACTTAGCAGAAGAAAACATCTGCTGGAAAAATGCTCTCAGAAGAAATGCTTGCCAGCCTGGGAACCAGGCCTGTGAACCAGAAACCTCCTCAAGAAGTGCTCAGCTGGCATCTTTGAAGTACAGCTGAATACCTAGAAATTGGAAACATCCAGAGATGCCATTGATAACTGCAAAATCAAGGAACTGAAATAGCAATTTTTTATCCAAAAAGGTAAAAAAATAGTCTGGAAAAAAGGGGAAAACATCCTGAGAAAGTATGAACTGGTAGATGCCATAGGCTCTTCTATCTTCAAGGAGAGGATAACAGTCTGTGAACATAAAAATTGGTCTAAAGGAACAGAAAACATTATAATCTATTGGCTGCTGCAGGTGAAAACCAGAAATTAACATCCATTGGCTGCTCAAAGTGGTGATGTCCTATGTACTCTGATGTCTCTATGATATAAAAATGACTTATATTTTATCCAAAATCCAACTGTTCTCTCTCTGACGACTTCCTGTGTTGCACATACTTTTCATTTCATAAACATGTTTAATTCTCCACATGAAATTTGTATGAAATCTTGGACTGTTACTGGGATGCCTGGCTGACCCCTGTTTCCATCTCTGAAGTCAGACTCTCTCTGTTACATTGTTGGTCCCCTATGGGCCCCCTTCTGGGGTCCATTTAGTTTGTCCTCCCACTTCTGGATGGTTTGTCCCCTTCTGAGATCTAATTTACTCAATACTTATAGGTTCATACAAGTAATCAACAATAAGAATAACTGCTGTTACACTGTTGATACGTTACTTCACTAATGATAACTTTGCAGCAACCTCTGATAATACATACCTACTTAGTTGTTGCTATAATACTGATGGTCACTCTAGTTGATTGTTGCTATACTATTGATAGATTCTTTACTATTAATTGTTGCTATTATTGATTGCTGACATACTAATAATTGCTGAGAGTAATTTTTAATAACTTGGGAGATACATATTCCCCATTTTAATCATAAGCGTATTTTCTAATGCTGATTTTTGTCGTAATTTGTGGTAAATTTGGAACAGGATGCCCAGGGAGGCAAGTCCTGTGCTGGTAGCTGAAGGGTTGCTCCTGCTTAGAGCATTCCTCAGAATTCACCCTGGTGTATCCTCCCTGGGGGGCTACGTGGAAGTGCCTGCTGGCTTGATATCAGGACAAATGCCAGAAGGCTTACAGACGCGGCTTTGTGCCTCTAGTCAGCATGGAGACTGTGCTCTTTCCCATGCCTGCATTCAGTGTCACAGTGAGCTCACACTGTCACATCAGTAAGTCTAACAGGGTGTTTCACAGCATCCCCGCTACCTTTGCACTTGGTGCCAGAGGGTAGAAGGACTGCCAGAGGAAGAATAAATACTTAGGGATCTGTAGATGTTGCAGAAATAGGGTGCAGCAGAACAGAGGATTAAGTAGAATCTGAAAAATTAAAACTGGGAAAAGTTAGAGGTTATTATTGATTTATGTTTTGTCAGCAAAGCTACTTTGAGTGTTATGCTGTGAATGCCCCTAAAAAAACACATACAGTATATACCAATATTTACAGGCAGTGACTTGCTCCAACGCTTTAATGGAAAGTAAAGTAACAGATAAGACAGGAAAATATGATTTTTTTTTCCTGAGCTGGCCAGAAGATAAAAGCTGTAGATCCTAAGGAGAGAGAAAAAACACTGATATAAAAGTCAGCATTAATCCAGGACCTGAAAGCTGTACTTTCACACTGTACTGCAGTAGATGGTTCTTATTCATCAGAGAAACAATATATATGAGCCCCCATGTGGCAAAGTCAGCTTGTGGGGCTGATGGCTTCTAAGCTAGAAGTGTTGGGGGGGATGGAAATCAAACCCCAAAACAACTGACAGTTTGGGAACAGCAGAAATTTAGGAAATAGTTTCAAAGAAGCTTCAGAAGGTGACCTTATGGGTGATACACATAAGACCAGGACACACTGATAACATGTGAGATGAGTTCATCTTTATTGTTCCTGATTAGAGACAGAAATACAAAGTGGATCTTTGTCATGCCAGTAACCAGTGTGCTATGGAGCCTCTCTTCCGCCAAAACAGTCCCATTTTAGAGGAAGCATCTTGACCAGTTCATACTGAAATGAACTTCCTTTAGATCATCCTACATGCAGTCTGATCTGGAGGAGACAATAGGAGGGATTTGAAACATGCTTCCCAAATCCAGATGGAAGACTTAATGGATGGGAAGAATATTTTCTTTTTTCTACTCTTTGGACTTTATCCATCATTTTGGCCAAACATACTCAACTCAGATTTGGAAATTGGACTGGTTCTAATTAAACCAATTTTTCAGGGAACAAGGTATTTCATAAATATTATGAACAGTTTCCATGCAAAGAAGAGAGAAAGCTAGATAAAATAATTAAAAGCAGACCAGAAATCCAGAGTATTTATGAGTTGTATCTTCATCCAGGTTTGTTCTGTAACCTTCTGCAGTGGATCCTTCTTACTGTGTTTCACAAAAGAATAACCAACTACCTGAACTACATCTGGGATTTAGATACCCCACTCAGGGTCTCCACAGGCTGTTGGACAGTGTACACCAGAGCTGTGCTGCTCTGCTCTGTTCCCAGACCTTTACCCTGTCTGGGAAGTTGGGCATCTCCCAGCTAAGTTCGTTTGATGCACACTCTCACAGAGTATATTTCTCCGAATCCAGCTTGGTGCAGCAGAAAGAACGATAAAACCTCGTACATCTGCTGCACAATGGAAATATTTGATTTTAAGACAGGTATCACCTCTAATGTGTTGCTCCTCTAACAAGCCTACAGGGAAGCAGTCAATAGAGGCTTTTTCTCTTGTTCTTCCTTCACCAATTTTCTCCTGTATTTCCAGTCTTCAAGAACTAATGAAAGGACATACCAGAATGCCTAATAAAGAGCAAACAAATGAGTTTTTCTTGTTTTTCAAGGTATTTGGTGATAAACACCAACAACAGGTCTCACTTGAGTAATTTACCAGCCATTGGGTAAAACAAGAATTCCCAGGCTGGTGGGAACCAACTGCCCACTACAACAGCCCAATGAGAAACACAGTGTAGTCCCCTTAGCCCACCAGGCATAAATATCTGTTTGCCATATGACTCTGTGAAAGGAGAGTTAGATAGAAATTTTTTGCTGTAATTCCTCACTGAATTTTGGTAGCAAAATAAGATTCTGTCATATGCTGACCCTTTTGGCAAAATAGCATATGACCTGGTTATCTTTTTCTGTTGGCAGTTCAAGGTCTGATGATATTGGGAAGAAAGGGTGATCCATAGTGGGACTGGACATTTAGGGTCTGGGGTGGCACTGTGCCTATATCTGCCTGAACTTGATTTCAGTTTTACATGTGTAAGAAAATTGGTGTCCATTTGGCTGCCTGGCAGAAGGACTGTTTAGAGTTGGATGGCAAGGCTGAAAGGCACCCTTCATCACCCTGTGAGAAGAAGCAGATAGGATATGTCAATGTAATTTGGTGAGGGAAGCCACATTCCTTTTCCAGCTCCCAGTGGACATAAAACCCAGAGGAAGGCTGAAATTAAGCTGGGGAACTATGTTTTATGAAAGTGCCTGCAATGTTAGGAATTTCCACAACAGTCTTAAGAAATCTGAAAGGTTTTGTTGTAATACTCCAGGCTCACATAGAGCTTAGGAAGGAAAATGCACCTGATCTCCTGCTGCCAAGATTGGCTTGGGCTATAGCCCTGTGGCTGTGGATGTTTTCTTGATCTTGGGCTGCGTCAGCTGATCATAGCCATGAGTCTGTGATCCAGTAGCTTCCCTGCTGCTATCCTCTGTGCCCATTCCACTACTTGATTGCAGCTTAAAATAATGATCCACCTTCCTTTCCTTTTGTTGTACCCGTATTTTACAAAGCTTCTAAAGGAAAGATGTTGTTTTTCCTTTCACCATTAGGGAAACCTGAAGTTTCTCTTTCTTTCTATAACTAACATTCTTCTGAAACCTCTCTCACTTCTCTTCCAGCTTTCTTTTGCTATTAATATAATGTGTGTACTTCCATCTCAACTGTCGTTTTAGTCTGAAAAGTGACTGTGAAATTATTTTTATCTGTAATGTCCTCCCTGTAAGAATTCAGTTGGATTTTATTTTAGTGACAAAGACTAAGTAATCTATTTCTTCACTGATATTTGAAAAGAAACTCATTTATGTAAAGCTTTTCCATTTTGTTCAGACTTATGCAATTCCAGAGCCTGTTCACGTAAATAAGAAATGACATAGGGCCTAATTTTCGGTTGTCTATAGCCCTGAAAGATGTCAACGGATCTGAACGGACAAAATTTGTCATCTTGGTGCTTATGAGTTTACAGAAGAAAACTAATTCTCAGACCACAGGTCAAATCTGCAATCAATTTAATGACAAGCTGCTTATTTGTGTGCTGGGCAGATTCAGTTCCAAAGTATTGAAATTTCCAGTGTCATTGTGGTAATAGTTTTCCATTAAGACACCAAAGTTTTTAAAAGTCTGGGAAGTTAAATTCACAGCTTTTTATAAACTTAGGCCAGGCCTTCACTTTTCCAATATGAGGCAGAAAAAGAGCCCTGAAGCCTCATGTGGCATTACTGAAGGCAGGGCTGCTACAGGGTGGTGGGGACCACAGAGTCCCTGTGTGCACCATGTGTCTCTCACCCACTGCCCTCTGAAAAGGGATACCCCTCCGCCTTGTCAGATGTATAACTGATGGTCTTTATTGAAATGAAAATATAAAGGGATAAAATTAGGCACTGTCTTATTCTTATACAACTGTCTCTGTAAGTGCATTTTGGCAAGTTTTCCTGATGCTGCGAGCTTGACACATTTCTGGCATTTTTAATGTAAGGCACATTACACATTATCATGCAGTGAATATGATAAATTATTCCACTTCAATTTGCTAAATTCATTGTAAAATGTGTTTTATCTGAATGTTTTAGTTTTGCAATCCCTTTTAACAACTGAGTAATATACAGTACTATACGTTTTTATTTCATAGAATCATTCACTTCTGATTCAAGTCATTAAGGTTTATGATTAGTAAGTATATTGATGCTGCTATTTGCTGGCTATCATGTCTCTTTGTAGGAATGATCCAATTTTCAGAATTAATTTGCTATCTCAATTTTTTCCATAATGGATGACGTTTCACATTGTGTTTTAAGTGATGTGACAGAAGACCAAATCATGGGAAAAGACACTCAGAAGGACCTCAGAAGATCACTCACCCCTACTTTGAGGAAGAATCAACTGCATTTCTACCATGACTCATGGGTATTTGCCAAAATATCTGTTTTTGAAGGTGTCTAGCAGTGGAGGTCCCAGAGTTCATGTGGTAATAAAACCAGTGCTTCACTGTATTTCATAGTTTTTCATTAGGGCTTTCTTCTCATATTCAGTCTGAATTCCCTTTTTACAATTAAACCCATTCATTCTTGCTTTCTCTGTTCTATGCATACAAAAAAAATGGTTTTATCCTTCCTCTGAAACATCTTTTTTTCTACATGCTCAAATACCATCTTGTTCCCTCAGACTCTTTCTCTGTGCACTGAACATCTCTTCATTCAGCCTTTCTCAGAAATCCTGTTTTCTGGTCCTCTGATCATTCTTACCACTTCCCTCTGCAGCCTCTGTGTTTGCTTGCTGGCTCTCCTGAAGCAGAGTGCTCTGAGCTATATTTGTAATAGAGCTGAGCTAGCACATTATGGTTTTAAATTATTTTAGGGAGACAGCAGCATAAGAAGAAAACCCACCAACATCTTAAAAAAAAAGAACAAACAAAAAAAACCAAGGAAGGAACGGAGGATGTGTTTGTGGTAGAAGTCAAACTAACAAGGAACTAAACAAATAGTTATGTTTTCCAAGTGAATTTGATATTCACAACCCCACCCCCAAAAATCCTATCTACAACGCAAGTGCAGGAAATAAAATAGAGCTAATATTTCTAGATTATGAGGCATGTGGTATAAACTTGGTCAAAAATATCTACAGTAAGGAGATTTAGTGATATGAGAGAAATAAAGTGTGTAAGCAATTTCAGAAAAAAAGAAATCCCCTATGTGTGAAGGAAGACTGTGCTACTCTGGGGCGCTGGGGCTCTACTTCAGTGAGAGCGAGAAATTGCATTTCTGTTGGCAAATATTAATGAAATTGAACTATTCATGGCAAGACAGTTGCCATAACAATTAAGTTGCCAGAATGACCAAAATTTTACGGAAGGACCCTAGGTCATAACAAGTGACAGCACAACTGACAGGAGAAAAGGCCAAGAATGTATCAATTAATACAGCATAGATAGATAGATAGATAGATAGATAGATAGATAGATAGATAGATAGATAGATAGATAGATATCAATTAATACAGCATATATATATATATATATATATATAGCCACGAAGATGACCAGGGGGCTGGAGCACCAAGATGAAGAGAGCTGGGGTTGTTCAGACTGGAGAAGAGGGCAGACTTTACAGCAGCCTTTCCGTATCTAAAGGGCACCTACAAGAGAACTGGAAAGGGACTTTTACAAAGGCATGCAGTGTTAGCACAAGGGGGAATGGCTTCAAACTGAAAAATGGTAGGTTTAGATCAGATTCCTTGCTGTGGAGATGGTGAGGAACTGGCACAGGTTGCCTGGAGGGGTTGTGGCTGCCCCATCCCTGGGGGTGTTCAGGGCTGGGCTGGAAAGGACTTTGGGCAACCTGATCTAGTGAAAGGTGCCCCTGTTTATGGCAGGGGTTTGGTATTTGATGATCTTTAAGGACCCTTCCAAACCAAACCACTCTATGATTCTATGATTCTGTGACATGTCCAGTGTAGTTTGTACAGATGGAAAATAAAGATATATTTATATGGATTTCTTTTAGATGCATTTAGATTTACAAGTACTTGCTTTCACCAAGAGGAAATGTGTATCATCAGGGCCAGAGTGGTTCATTTAGCTTGGACAGTATGATACGGTCACTGCTGGGATTTCCTAGTGAAAGTCTGTCTGCCTGAGGTCAGTGAGAGACCAGACTATGGTGCTAGACTCCCTGCTGCTGTCCCTGGCTTCACCCTGGAGACCATCATGCAACACTTCTTGCCTGTTTTTTCTTGTATAAAATGAGAAGACCCTATTCTGAGTCTGTGTCATGCCTTAGGTTCTGTGGATGACGAACCTTTTCTCCAACAGGAAATTTCTAATTCTAAAACTATCCTTCAGTGGCTGCATTGAATCTCGTGCGGGTGAAGAAATAGTTCTTACTTATTTTGGAGATGTTTGGACTGCATATGTTTATGCTTCAGTGAACAGCTGGATTAGTTTTAGGGTTTTGCCAGTAATAGCTGGTCTTTACCCATTAGTGTTTCAGACCAGTATGCTGAATTTCCATAATTTCGGCTGTCATTCCTTTTTGTGTAAAGTAAGTTTTCAGATAAGGTGTCTACTCCATAAATCTGCAAGATATAATGAATGACAGTAGAGGGAAAGTCAAGCAGGAGTGGGGGACAGGCTTATGAGAAAAGGTTAGCAACTAGAGCTCCTTGGAGAGAAGGAAGAGAATGAAGGAGCAGGAAGGCATGGGCCAGCTGGCCGGAGGATGCTCAGAGTAAGTTCCTTGAGACTCAGCTTCCTCCTGAATATCAGGTTTTGATTTTTTGTTTAGACATAACCTCTGAAAAAGTATTACTGTCAGATAGGAAAGACTAGATACACTGCTGTGGTAAGCAGGTATTAATCATAGGTTGCATAAATTCTGAGCAGTTGAAACAAATAAACAGACTACTATATAGAAACTATCTGTCTCTGCTGAGTCCTGAAACCATTATTTTAGCATGAAGAATGAGAGGTGGCAGACAATGGGATTGCCCATGCTCCAGGGTGAAAGCACAGAAATCCCCATACATTACTTCATACAACAAATTCTCTGATGAAGTGCATTGGCTTGTTCCAAATGCTGTTCATCCAGATAAAAGATGCTCTTCTAAATTTCGTGTCTCTCACATACATTCATCATAAACGCCATTGGTTCTATGGACATGATTTAATCACTCTAATGGGCAGTATTATGATTTCAACTTCTTCCTTTAGGGAAGATGCAAAAGAGTTTCAAAAGCTCCTGGGTTATATTGAAGGAGCTCCTTAGGCTGGGGCAGACCACTGCAGGTTCCCTCTCCCGTGATAACACCTCTTCTTCTTATTATTTTTCCTCTTTTCTGCTGTGACAGAGTTTCCAGAAAGGCAGAGAACAGTTCCATCACAGTGAGCTGAGGCTGTGCCCCATGTCACTGGAGAGATGAAAGCCACGCTGACAAGATGCTCTGCAAAGATGCTCTTCATCCCCAAGAGACCCCAAGAACACTCCAGGTCTCTGTGGGACAGCAGCAAGCAGGTTGCACTCTTTAATACCCCACACCTCAAACACAGAGCCCTGTCTCCATTTTAAATAAACATAAGCAAATTCAGATAATTTTGTATATTAACATGGTATTGACAGATCAGGGGTAGAGGTAACTTTTCTAGGGGCTGAAAGGTTTCCTTCTGAGGGAGCAGTGCAGCCAGGCCATTGGTAAGCCTTTGGCCCGTGCCCTAGTTTTGTTGACTACTATATATTTGTATGTGGGAAATTCTGTTTATAACTGTGATGAGGGAGACCAAAACATGGTAAAAGCTCATGACTGTAGCAAAGATAATTACCTCTTAAAATGTGGGTTGATCAGTGCCTGGAAGAGCTTTCATTTGTGGAGTTCCAAGCTGTGGTGCAAATAGTCCTTCCATCTCTGTTTTCATAACAATGAGCATAGTTAGTCAATAAACACCCTCCCTCCATCACTAAGCTAGAGGTGAAAAGTTTTTGACCAATTTCCATCTGCTCTCTGCAGGAGGGCTCAGTCCCAGAGACAGCCTTTTGGGCTCAGACTGTTTCTGCTTTAAAAGGTGCATACACCAACTCCCATACAACTGAAGATCCCTGATTAAAATACTGATGAATTGCATGACGCAGTTATTACATGTGGACAAACTGAACTAATTATTTTACCCAGAGATTCTTGAAGTGTCCCTACATCATAATGAAAAGGCTCAGTTGATATTTACTGTGTTTTTGATGCCTACATTTCATTGCTATTTCAGGTGTGCTGGCAAGCTCTACTTGAATTTCACTTCTCCCTTATGACTAATCTATGATGAAGAAGTTGTATTTGCAAGGAGAGAAGCAGCTCCATAGTGAAAAAGGCCTTGCCAAGTGAGGCAGGAGCGAAAACAATACCTCAACACTTCTTGTCTGTCATTCACCTGCCCTCCTACAATGCGAGCGATTCATTGAATATCTATTTGTGTCATTCCTATTAAAACTTTCCATCTTAAAGGGCTAAGTTCTTTCCCCTACTGAGATTTCTCTTTTATGGAAAGTTTGATGTCAATGTCTAATTCTGTTTCTGCTTCAGACTCAACCTCATACCAAAAGCTGCTTACTTAATGCTGCCAGATAACTTCAGATTCAACCACTGACTGAAGACCTCCCTTGGACCCTAATGATATTTTTCCCCATAGAATATAACTAAAATCTCTAAAAGTTTTGATAAATGAATAGAGAAATAAAGGATACAGAAATAAAGGATACATTAAGTCTAGGCTCTATAATGGAGGACATAATGAAAGTAAGATTTAAGAAAAACAGATGTTTGAAAGCCAGGAAGCCACAGAGTTTCAACTCAGAAGCTATGCTGATTGTGAAATATAAGCAGGATTGGCATCAGGCTTAATCATTATTAATGCAATACTTAGTCTTCATTTTCCATCCCTGTCCAGACTTGCATTTGGTAAAACACTCTTAAGAAATAAGCACTGCTGTCCTTTTTTTTTAGTGAGATTAAACTTTTAAGCCTTTTCTACAAGAGCTGTCGCAATGGCTGAGACTAGAAACTTTAGGCTGCCATATCTATCTCTTCACCATTCAATTGCTCTCATTTTGCAGATGTCCTTGGAAATCTGCAGTCCTTCCTGTCAGCAGCCTCTTACATAGGAGGTGGACAACTGTTGAGGTAGGTGAAGACACCAGAATGGTAACACAGACTTGAACACGTACTGTGAGCCTGTGAAAGCTTTGTCTCCTGCTCTTCAGCTAATTCCCAGCCTTACTTGCAGGACCTGGCTACGTCATGCTGCCAGCCAACCTTGGATCACTCCACCTTCTACACAAGAGCACTGAATCAAACAGGTAAGGTATAGAGCCATCATTTCCAGCAAATACATGAATTGAGGACTGCTCTGTATTTCATCCGTAAGTGGCACATCATGGTCACTATCAAGACCCAAAAATATATATCCCTTGGCAGCTCTCCTCTACCAGAGGAGGCCACTTAATGGCTTCTTTCAGAGCTTATGCTAACACTTCTCTGTGGATGGCAGGAGCAATGTGCCAGCTCAGCAGGTCCTGCTTTTTCCAACTTTTAGGACATGTCTAACAATTATGGGGCTGTAGCTGGAAATCCCAAAGGTATCTTCCAGTTCCATTTTCACAGTCCACAACCCACATTGTGAAAATCTTTGAATGCTAAGCAACATTAAAAAACCTTCACCTTCTAATAGAGGATGAAAATACAGAATAGGATGCTCTTTTTTTATATATTGTAGCTTTTTTGTATACTGCTTAGCAGTCAGAAATGAAATTACTACCTTGGCTGCCTCATCAAGGCCATAGCATATTTCTTCCCTCACAGTCAGATGGTTGTGGAGCAGCAGTTGCATCAGCAGTTCAAGACCATACTGCACAGTGGTGTGCTCTGCTGTGTTACCTTAGTAAACATATTTTGTGGCCTTAAACCACATTTTATTTCTTTTTAGTGCTGCATAGTAAAAGTCAGTCCTTTAATTTAAAATGGGACATTTGAAGTTGGATTTTATAGGGAATCAGATTTTCCTTTGGTACCTGTAAACTATCCTGGGGAAATAACTATTGCCACTCCAAAATCGTCCTGAAGTCATTCAAATTGAAAGCAGGGTGATGCTGAAACCACAGACTGCAGGTCACTATGTGAATAGCTAGTGATCTGATGAATTTTCTTTCCATAGGAACATGCATATAAGAAACATTGTAAAAGGAAGGTTTATATTCATAGAATGATGACATTTATGTTATGCTTTACAGTCTTGGGTTATTTAAAAAATGTTATTTTAGGTTAAATTATTTCACCTTTCTAATTCTTTTGCCTTATTTGATTATTGCAACATCTTTACAGTTGTGCCTTCCAGTTGCTCAGAAACTCTCCCTCTTTCTGCTGCATCAGGTATTCTGAACTTGCACTCAGATTTATATGCCTCAAATCCTATAATCCGTGTCTTCCTTGTCTTTTAACATTAAAAGCCAGTTGCCACTACTGATTGGTTTCTGCAAATACCTCCTGACAAAATTTGCAAATTAGTTTACCCGAAACAGTGAAGTTTCAGCTCTTACCACTTATTTCATCAGTCTGGTGTCTTTTCTTTCTGCCTTCTGCATCCCATCCATGCTTTCTGAGCATTTTCTGTGTAAAGTTGCAGTGGAAAGGACAGCCTGGAGTAGCTGTTAGCTGGTTTCAGAGAGTTCCTGACAGTTTTCCTCTCAGAGTTATAACTGCTTATTGCACTGGTTTTGTTTTCTTTGGGGGGGATATTTTAAAATGCTGTATTTTTTTTCTATCTTTCCTGCATGGGAAAAAAATTGTTTGAATCCAAACTCTACTGAAGTGTCTCTCCTTTCTACCTGCCCCCTAGCCCACTGCTCACTCTAGTAGCTTCTCTCACTACTAGTGAGATGGCTGGCAACATTTGGCAGCTGCCAATGGCAGTGGTTCCACAGGCAGCTTGCTATATGTGGCATAAAATCCCAGTTGGTCCCGTTGCATTCCCACAGATATGCTGAGCACACATTTCTGTATTTTTCTACTGGGGTGTGACAAGTTATCCTACTTTGAGCACAGAGTTTCTATCATTGTTCCTAATGTTTCTTTATATCATGCTACATCCAAAGATCATCCCAGTCCTTCAAAGTATTGCTAAGCACACCCACCCTGTTATGTACATTCCCTGAGGGAGGACAAAAGGTCAATTGTTTTCTGAGTGAGGCCCAAGCTCAACACTGACTGACATAACAGGCTGGGCTCTAAAAGCCTGTGGAGCTAAGACTTGAAGTGAATAAGGACTGTTTTCATCTTTGCCCTGCATACTTGTTCATTTATGGCAGTAAGCTGGAATGTGAACCCAACTGGCAGTGAAATTAACATATGGGTAGGTTGATTTAAGAAAATCAAATCTCTTCCCTGTCAAGGTCTAGGCTGACTTAGGGTGGGCAATAGCCCTAGGTCATTTTGGCCCAAGAAATGGCTTTGGTTTTGCATTTGGTTTTGAGCTTTCTGTCTGAACAATAAAACTGTGTCTCAAGGGTTGAGATGATGACACTATTTTTGAGCAAGAGAGGTGGAGAGAGATTTTATAACTATTCACGCTTACTTTCTCTTCTCCCCTGCTGTTACAGTCCCTGATCAGCTTTGTCTGGGAGGTAGCTGGCCAGCCAGAGGTGATGCTGGGTCACTTTGGGATTCAGCTTCCTATGGCAGGATGCCACATTTAGCAAGCTTGGAATTTGTTGCATGGAGGGAAGTCCATGCCTTATTTAGGCCTTTGGAGCACAGGGGGTTTGCTGTGCTAATTTAGACAAGAAAGGGAGTTTTTATCACTTGATCCTTGAACAGCCACATGTTCCCAAAGTGTTGGATGGTGACTACATATACACACATAGCCGATGTGCTTGGCATCCTTTAGTATGGACAAAATGTTGCATGGAGTGGTACTTTCTGGGCTTTGTGCTTCCTGGGTTGGAAAGGGTCTGGGCTGCTCTCCATGGCTAGAAAAGACGCAAAGTGTGGCCAGTCCACCTGGAGTTTGTATTTGCTGAGTTAGTGTGGCCAGTCCACCTGGAGTTTGTATTTGCTGAGTTTTGGAGTATGCTTTACTCATTTGTGCATAAATGGCAAAATGCCCATGTTCCACTGAAAAGCTTCAGAAATCACTTATAATGTTGTCGCTCCAGAAGCCGGTAAAGGTAGATCCAATTTATGAAAATATTGTGTCAACTTCCCGTAGTAGATAAGTAATTGCTTTTTGTTGTTTGTTTTCTTCAGACATTAAGTTCTCAAGACAATATAAGTGAAGAGAGCTTGATTCTGGTCAGCTCTTCCAGAGTTGTTAAAACTCATCTGTATGTGACATGTAGCAGTGTATGTGTGGGAGAAAAAAGAAGAGAGATTAGCAGAACAAACCTTCTACCCTTACTTTGATTCAAAGTCTGGAACTACTTTCCCAACCTGACAATGAACAGCCACCACACAACACAAATCCCACAGTCCAGACATTTTTCACAGCATTTCCACTGAAGTTTCAGATTTGCAGCTCAGGGAGAGCCAGAGTATTTTGTAAAGCCTAGCCCTGCCAGCATCAGCTGTGTCTTTCAGCTGTGAACTAGACCTTCACGTCTTTTCAGCAGGGCAATGCTGCAAGGGGCTGTGGCAGTATAGCAGGGTGGGGGCTGTGGGCCTCATCTTTGCTTTATTCCTCAGAGGAAGAACGCTGCCTTTCCCAGAGCTCTTGCCTGGCTGCCCAACCACAGCATGGGTAGGATGTCTATTGCCACACACAGGACAACTGAGGCTTGCACGCACCATCTTTTCCTGGCTGACCCTGGTGTTGTCATATTCCGTGTTTGCTGATTCCATCCAGATTCATCTTGTTTCTGGCGTCAAAATGGCTCTGTGGAAAAAAAATGAAGACATAATTAGCAAGACTTAACATTAGGTTTTTAGAGATAGCTTTGGACAAAAGTTGCAAATAAGATAGAAATGTAATATTTATTTGTACTTAACAACATTGCTTTTTTATCTGTTTTCTGTACCTGTCACTTGCATTCTTCTGGCATGTCCTAGGTGCGAGAACTAGAGCTCCAGACATTTTCTGGGGCTTCTAGATGGCTCCCTAAGTTTTATATCACTCTACCTACCCCCTCTGACATTTCTTTCTAGTTAAAATTTGAGTACAAATGGAAATATTACAGATGGTTTTAGCTGGAGCCAAGTGCCTTCAGTACTTCAGAGCTGCACAGACAGCCCACTAACTAATTGTCCCTTCTCAGTCTGCTCATGTTAAATTCCTTAGACTTCTTTTGGGGTTACAAAAATATTCTTCTGTGATATATAATATCAGTAAGTTATACTTTGTTAAGTGACACCCATATCCCCAGTTTCTTTAAAGAATTACATATAACCCATTTAATAATAACATGAATAGCA
This sequence comes from Pseudopipra pipra, assembly GCF_036250125.1. Lineage (NCBI taxonomy): Eukaryota > Metazoa > Chordata > Aves > Passeriformes > Pipridae > Pseudopipra > Pseudopipra pipra. The sequence continues at coordinate 85,960,302 of NC_087551.1, read as the reverse complement.
GACCCAGCAAGACATCTGCTTTGCCTAAACATGTCTGGCAGTTTCACAGAATCACAGAATATACCAAGTTGGAAGGGACCCACAAGAATCATCGAAGTCCAACTCCTGGCCCTGCACAGGACCATCCCCAAGAGTCACACCATGTGCCTGAGAGTATTGCCCTAATGCTTCTTGAACTCTGTCAGGCTTGGTGTTGAGACCACTTCCCTGGGGAGCCTGTTCTAGCACCCAACTCGCTTCCTCTTCCCCCCGAAATTCCTGTGGTTCTTGTGTGGCATAGTATACCCCGTACTTTTATAAGAAGTATAGATAGTGCTCATGTAAATCAAGGTATATTTCCAGAATTTCCAGTCCGGTTTATCATAGTCAATAATGATGTAATCTGAATGTGATTAATTATTGGAAAAGCAAATCTGGAGATATGGATTTAAAATTATTTACATGGAGGGCTTACTAAGATTTTTAGAGCTTAATTACCTTTACTTTTGCTATTATTTGCATCAATGTTTCCTATCCCTTTTCATGTGTTTTGCCATAAAATTCTTAAGTGTGAACATAACAGAATGTTAAAACTAACATTTTCCTAGCAGAAAAGAAGCTAATTCCTAAGCAAGGGAAGCACCTAAACACTTCAAATCCCTTGTTCCACATTGCTACCCAGGGAGTGCAGAGTGGCTTATCTCATTAGACTTCAAAGCATGACACAGAATATAGGAGATAAAAATATCAGCAATATTTTGTACTCTATAGGAGTACTCTATAGGAGATTTTGTACTCTATAGGAGATTAAATCAGGAGACAGTACCAAGTTTCATGCAAAGAGAAACTAACATTCAACTTGTCTGCTATAAGAAAAAGACCTCTGTCTAGTCTGTTCTGTACTGTCCCACACAAAAACACAGAAAGGAGAACAAACTGCAAACTCTTCTAGGTCTTAGACCTGAAAGCATAGAAATCACCACTGAAATGTCAGAGAAGACAGAAATCAAAGTCTCTTATAACCTTTAAGGTGAAGTTGACATGTGCCTTTTTTACCCTACATAACAACATTACTATGTCTGTGCTATTTGAATGCATACTATTAGAGATAAAATATTCATCAGCCACTTCTTTTAAAGATACTGTTAGCTCTTTGTTAATTAGATGTACTATTACATGAAGCTGACCATGCAACTTCATATTCATGGAGAAAAATACTGAGATGGGCGTGAAAAGTTATACACTGGTCGGCAAAGGGAATGAGCATGGGATGAAGCCAAAGGCTATAAAAAACAAAGGTGATAAAAAAAAGAGTCGGGAAAATCATGTTCAGTAGTTCATGCTGACTTCCAGAGGAATATAATCTGTGATTCTTAAGTCTTCCTATCCCCTATGAACAGATTTCTATACTAGTATGCCTCTGTCCCTACTAGAGCTGGTTTTCTAAGTAACAATTTGATATTGCTAGCTGCTACTCCATTGTCTTCTTGTGCAGCTCAAGTGGCAGATCCTTGTGTGGTGAATGGAAAATTTCCAGTCCTGGTGATGACCTTCCTAAGCATCAACGCAGTTCCACTTAAGAGAGCTTCTGTTTTGAATTTGCTGTTTTTTCAGTTCATGTCATTATACTGATACTCAAAGTAACATGCAATCACTACCAAAAGTAGCGTTATAAATGGTATTAGGCTGGGAAAGTGTCCACTACTTAAGAAATGTTGAGTGATGCCACATTACCACCACATTACAAATTTATATGGCAGCAGTGGAACTTAAAAGCTGTTTCACATGAGTCCCAGCATAAGAAAATCTAAATTCACAAGAAAATTTTGCTAAAGATTTGCAAAGGTGTCAGGCATCCTTATTCTCCTACTGACCTCTGTATTTGGAGTTGTAAACCTTTTCTCAAACCTATTGACATGGCACCTTTTATGGTACCAGGGCCTTTTGTTTTAAAGTGGAAGAAAGTTTATTAAATAAATAAGGATATATACTGTATTAATTGAAGAGAGAGCATCTACCAGCACAGCCCTGTGAAGCTTTGTATAAAAGCCTTGCAAGGGAACTAGAAGTGAGACTGAACTGGCAATGGGAGCAGAGGGAAAAACAAGTGTTGACCTGATTTTCTCTCCCTCTCCTTACAGCCATGCAGAAGCCAGGTAGGCTTGTAAATGTGTGCAGACTAGGTGGGAAAGGAGTACTTATTTTGAGCCAAATGGTCTCAAAGCTTGACAACACACTTTGCCAGAAAATTTGCTTTTCTTATACAGGAACCAGGTGTGGCTTATGATACAGCGATAAAATCTTTGATTAGACAAAATGTGACGAAAGTTCTGCACTTGCTAGAATAAAGCTAAACAGCTCTGCCTGTAACTCAACCTGGTTTGCTGCCTAGGAGATAGGGAAAAGAGGAAAGACTGTTATGGGAGGCAGCAGATATTTTTCTTATCTATATACCCTTTAAATGGCCTCATTACAGCAGTGTCTGGATATATTGTTCTTTTTCCTGAAGACTCAGGATGTAAGGAAGCAATATTTTACTGATTTTCAATGAGAATTAAGGTACAGGGTACAAGCAACATCTGTGGCATTGTAGGAGGCTGATGTCAGCTCCTCAGTTTCTACTAATCTAGCTATGGACCTTCCCTCAGTTCTGTTTTTGCTTCTTGTATGTGCAGCTCCATGCACAATTTTAAGCATCTGCAGGGAGGTTGCCTTCTTTCGTATGTGTAATCATATTTACCTAAAATACAAGATTCTTCAGTAAAAGCAATTGAAGAGGAGGGCACAGAAGGATGAAGTATGTCCAATCTTATTCTGATCTTTCTGGGCTCACAATTATGCAAATCTAATTGCATATACACAGATTCTTCTTCTTCAGACCTAGCATTATTCAAAAAATAATGATACATTGTGATTGTTGTAGTGGAATGTGCTGTGTTTCTATTCCCATCTAACCAAATTTTATTGCTCATCTTTGAATTTTTCCACTAAGTAAAAACTATCAGATTCTTTGTGGACTTTGCTGTGCTTTCATCCCTACAGTGCTCCACCATCAACTAAGAAGATTGATCCAGACTCTGAGGTTTCAGTGTCTGATCATGGGTAACTTGTGGTTGACATCTCATAGGCTTCATCTCCTTCCTCCAACTTCCATGTAAAATCTTTGTGGTCTCAGGCAAGCAACCAGTAAATGAAGAATATGATTTATGATTGTGAGAGGAAGTTTTAGCCTATATTACACAAAGGATATTTGAATCATTCAGAAAGACATGGCCTTCGAACAAGGGATTTGGGCAGTGCTGCTGTTCAAATCCCTAACTACAGTTCTGAAACCTCCTAATTTGGTTTGCACCCAACCTTTCAGTGCCCAAATACCATGGGGAGTTTATCACACCAAAGGCTGAGGATCACTGTGAGTTGTACTTCCATATATGCCTCAGCTATGATGAAGAGCAGTTTGTTGTCTGGCTTATTCTTGAGCTGGCTTTGAATCTAGAAGTGGGATTGTGGCAATTAGCTATTTTCTTTCTGTAATTGGTAATTGGTAGATGTTCTCTCAGCAGCTTGTGTGATGTGTTACATCAAAACCAAGTAAACTGAAAAATTGGAGCCCAGAATTCTTTGTCAGTCCAAGAGGTAGCAACTTAAAATTAAATGTTACAATTTTTCAGACCTACTGTATACAGGGCCATGGACTTGGTGTCCCTGGGATGTAGTAAGAACATCTCTGAGATTACGACATCTTTTGTGCCATCTAAGCAGTCACCTCCATTGTGGATGGGCTGCTGTTTCTTGCTCCCTCAATCATATCAGCAAATGAGGTCAGATGACAGAAAGTCTCCAAATACCTATGTATTCCCACATTCCCTAAAGATGTGAAACTGAGAAAAAGCAGTAACAGAAAGGTAATCAGCCTGAAACCCTGCCCGTGTTTTGAGAAAATGTTTGAGCTCTGTCTCAGCCAGCTCTGATTTAATTAGAGGGAGGATGCTACTTCTGTTGTCTTTGGATGCCTTTTATAGCTGAGGTTGGGGTGAAGGAAGGTTAAAGCTCCAGCATTGTAAATAATGTAACAGTATTTTGTCTTGACTTGGAATCTTAAAAAAAATATTATTAAATGATCATCCTTATATGATAAGAATCTGTTCAAAAAGTACCTTTTGTTGGAAGAATTTTTGTCTATTTTTCACTGGGTGTGCTTTCTGAAGTAAAAATTTCAGAAATATTTAATACGAAGCCCATAAACAGCAAGGGATTGAGCTGTTGTCTTTGGTATAATCGCGGATTTTATTTGTTTATACATTATCATTACAAAGTATGCAAAACCAAGTTCCCTCCAGGAAAACATCCAGTTAGAATTCTATTCATAAATATTCAAAACATCATTTTATAATAAATATTTAAAGTGTCTGAAGTGTAGCGACTGGAAGGGTTTCAGCACCATTTTTATAAGTATCACTTCAGGGTAGCACTCTGTAACTAGTGGTAGTTTGGACTGAAACCAAAGTACAACACCCAAAGACACTGCATTCCACATCTAGTACTACTGGGACTGGCCACGTGCATGACCTTCATTGAGAGGATCAAAGTTTGCAGGGCAGCAAATGCTGCATTTCCCTGTTCTGGCCCATCTCTGTTTTTTGTCATTAGCTACAACTCAAAGAGAGAGAATGTGTGTTAAGATGACAAATGCTTGATGGCATGGTTTTCCCTAAGCTAAATTAATATTGAACAGCATGAAACTCATTGAATGAGTCAGGCAATGAGTCAGCAGAGCAGTTAGTGGCAAAAGTGCAAGCCTACGGCTTATAGGCATGATTTAGAATTGAAAATCCACAATCTGTTTTCTTTATGAAACTTCATGGATCTCAGGAAAACAGCTTAACATGATTGTCCAGGCTAGCAAGAAACCTTGTCCTTTATCACATTTACACTCCTCTGCGTGAACTGAACCATAAAAGTATGTCCATAGAGAGCTCATCTACTGCTACAAAAAGTTTACAGATGCTTTGTTTCATTATATTTTTTTTCTATGAGATAAGAATATCTAGGCTTGAGTGAAATGATCACACCGACACCAGCTAATGCAATTTGTACTGTTTGGCTTCTATTAGATACGAAATCCCAACAGGAACACAAAACAAGAAGAGGACCACTGTGTAATCAATGAATTTCTATATTTTTTTCAAAAGAAAGAGTAAAACACTGCTTGAGAACTACGACCATTTGTCTTTGAAATGTGCCATTAGCATTGCTCAGTTAGTTAGTGCCAAATGCATCAATTAAAGTCTAATTTTATACATTTAAAATACCTGGGTAGAGTCGTTAAATAGTGAAAACCATAACAATTTAAGATCAGTATTTTATAAGTGATTTTTAAGCAGAGGAATTCCTGTCCTAAACTGTATCTTATATTGTTTAGATGTTTGGAGTTTAAAACTGCAACTTAACATACAATGAAGAAAGTTTTGAACAAAAACAGAGTTCAGAAGTCCTTGTCAGTGTTTGGATAAAATATTCTATAATTAATCATTGTCTAAAAAGAAAACCTCAAACCCAAAAATATTTTAACTAGGAAATGTATTTGTGTAGGTAGGTATCAAGGAGAACAAAGATCTCTATGTTTCTGTTTTTCTCCTTTTCCTGATATAAGATTTTTTAAATACCAAAATGTTGACAAATGTTTTGTGATATTTGCCTCAGAAATATACTCCTCAATAAGGATAAATGTCACTGAACAGTCTAAAGAAAATCAGCTCTCTTGAATAGCCAGAGAAACTTGCATTACATGCCCAGCTCTTTCGTGAACAGATTTTCTTACTTAGATTGGGAATTTGTATTGATCTTTTGCTGGAGCATCAGCAATGCCTTGCTTTGTCACATGGTAAGGCTCTGTTTCAAGTTCTTGATGAGTAGTAGGTAGTCCATACACATCACTTGTACTGCTAGAGCTTACAAGGGGGAAATTGATACACATGTGGGACTGTTGCGGAAGTTGTATTGGACGAACCGAACAGCATTAAAAGGTTGGGACTTCCACTCTCTCTGGAGAAAGTGTGAGTAGTCTCCCACAATGGAGTGGGTTATGAATTAAAATCGCAGTTGGGTTCAGGAGCTGAGAGGTACATTTGCCTGTCCTTGTTCTCTCTTTGATCTTCTGCATACTGTCAAGATGCCACCTGAGCAGTTTTCAGCCTAGATCTTTATGATACTTAATTTGGGAGTAGTTCTTACGGTGAGAGTGACTGAACACTGGAGAAGGTTGACCAGGGAAGTTGTAGAGTCTCCATCCTTGGAGATATTCAAAACCTGACTGAACAAGATCCTGAGCAACTTGTTGTAGCTGACCCTGCTCTGACCATAGTGGGTAGACCAGACAATCTCCAGAGGTCCTGACCAATCTTAGCTGCTCTGTGTTTCTATGAAGTACTAATGGTCCCCGGCAGCAGTTATTCCTACACTAGCTCCAAGACTATCTAATGGTTCCTCCATGCAGGGGGTAGTAGTCTTATTTAAGGTCCTGCTGTCTCTCTGTGTGCTGTATAAAATAGAATGTCCCAAGAGACACACTGAAGTTAAATATCAGATTTCAATCCCTTGTAAAGCTAAAGTTTCATGGACTTTATTTCAACAGAAATCTAATTTACAGACTGTTTGTGGAGCTCTCAGGGTATCATTATCAGGACTTAATCACGACAGATGGTGTTCAAATACAGAGCCAAAAAGGACTGCCTATCCCTGAAAAAGTGCAGCTCGGGCATAAAACAGAAAGATGAAGGAGAAATGCATAGATAAAACAAGTAGATATAGTTAGTAGCATTAGGGACCTAACCACTATCAAATTTTTGTAGGCGTTTTGGGAATTTAGGGAACATTTCCTGTGCATGGGGGAAGGAGACCAGCACGGAAGACTGCACAGTAGTTCTTGTCTGATAATGTAAAAAATGAGTGTTGGTGGCCATGAGATGATCCAATAATTTAACTGCACAGAAGGGAATGATTGGATAAGTATAAGAAGGTCAGAGCAAGAATAAGGCAAATACCTAGGGCAAAGAAGCAAACAATGTTGGATATGAAATTAATAGGAAATTAATGCAAAATATGGCTTTATGTCAAAGGGAGGGAAATGCATAGATGTAGAGGGAAATGGTGCTCGTAGCTGAGGAGGGGTGATAGTATCCAGAAATGAGAGATTGAGGCAGCTGTGAAAAGAAGGAGGAGAGAAGAGATGCAGAAAAACATTTTCTTCTTCAGTTTAAAAACTGATGTTGTAGTCATACTTCCAGAAATATTCTTCCAGCAGCTGGAGGTCACTGTCCCAGCTTGCCAGATTTGAGTCCATAGCCACATCCCTGTGGGCCATGCAGAGCTTCCCATGTCAGGAAAGGCAGAGATGACTGAGCCAGGAGCTGGTCCCTGCAGACATGTGGCATGTGGCTTTCAATCTTTGTCTTTTCAGGCCAAAATAAGGCAAATATTTTACTAGTTAAATGTCATAGCATCTAACTTACTTTCTTATTTATATTTCTAAGCATTGGCTATAAAATACCCTACACTCATGCCACTTAACCAGCAGATGGACAAGAGGTCAAGCATATGGAAGGATACTTGAGATGAATGTGAGCACCTTCTTGAAGAAAAGCACTGGGTTTATTCATTTTATTAGGTGAGCTGTTTAAAAAGAACCAAGCAGGCAGAATATTTTTCATATATGTAAAATATGTTCTGTGTCAAAGATTATTGTTGGTGTATAAGTTTGGAGCTGGCTCTCAGCCAAATTGCCGAGACCCAGCAAAAAAGCCTTCTCCCCAGAGAGGGAAGAAAAAAACTCGAATAGCCAAAGCTATAGCAAAAATACATATTTATAATTATATATACGATTTGAATATATTGTATACATGATAGGGAGCTCCCAAGGGGGGAAAAAAGGGAAAAGGGAAGGGGAAACAGGGATAAAAAAAACCCCACTAAAACAAATATCCTCCAAATATACACTGTTACTACAGAGTTAGCGAATAAATACAAAAAACAAATTGAATTCTTCCCTGAACAAGACAGAACTGTGCGAAGCACCAACCAACTCCCTCACGCCCCCCGAAGGGACCGGAGATAACGGCAGGTCTGAGCAGCAGGCCCTGGTCTATACAAGCAAAGACCGTCTGCTGAGAGACCTGTCGCCTTCAGCCACCAGAAGAGAGAAGAGAGCGAGCTCTCTTATCTGCACCTTTTTATATGTTGTGTTACGGAAAGGGATGATATGAAATACTTCCTTAGATTTCTGACCCCGTTGCTAAGGAAGGCCTAAAAAATCCAAAAAACCAACCCACTACAGTTGGCCATGTTTGTATTAATATTATGGTGCTACCTGAAATAATAGAGTTCCTGATATGTTAGTGTTGATGACAGGATAAATAGGGTCACTGTATGAAGTGATCTGTAGGGCTGTCCTTTTCTGAACTTATTGCAGAAGCTGTTACCTGTGTCCTGTGCTGCTCTATTGCTGTTCTCATTGTATAGATGAATAGACTGCGTTTGCCTGAGGGCAGATGAGGAATGGAGCAGCTGGGAGAGACACAACTCTTCTCTGCTTCCCTGATCCAGAGTTTTGATGCTGAGCCCATGCATTGCTTCGGTGGCAGCAGCATGTCCCAAAACCCAGCTTTAGAGGCATCTGAACTGTTATCGCGTTAATCACAGTCCTTGCATTCCTTCCCATCTTTTCATTGTATTAATGTTTTCCAGTAAGACCTATGACACTTGCTGGCTCCTGCACATGGTGGTGAGCACATATATCAAGCTTTGTTCAGTTTTGCATCACTTAGATCTCACCATCATCCTTGTTTGGACAGGATGTTTTGTCATCCGGTGCTCCCCAGGCAGCACATGTGTGATGGCAGTGCTGTGGGTTTACATTTTCACAGCATCTGTGATGAACTTCAGTAAAAGTGTTGATGCTGTATGAGGCTATTATGGCAACTGCCAGAAGCTGCAGGCTGGTAGGGGCACTGGGGAATGCTGGCAGAAATCTGTGATCTCCAGGGTAATGTGAAGCCCCTCACCTTAGGGAAGCCAATTTATGGTGTCCTTACTCATTTAGCTCCAAACACCTGGACAGGAGCAGCTGTGTGAGGTGCCTGTGCCTATCAAGCATTTGCAGGTGCTCACTGGCCAGGGACTGTGGGTTCAGCCCCCTGCCCAGAAGGGCCCATCTTGAGGAGCCCCTGGTGTAGGGATGTCGGGCCCACAGGGCTATGTCCTGGCTGTCCTGGGTGAGGATATGGTGAGATGGGGGCACATCCACTGCCCTTGCCTATAAATCCATCTGACTGCAACATGCTGTTTCTACTGGGCAGGGCCTCATGAAGCCAGGGTTTCCACCTACCTTTGGGCTACAGAGCATGTCTCCCAGGCTTAGCAGAGCCCACAGCGCTGCCCTTGCCACCTTGGAGACTGTGCTGTTCCGTGAAAAGTATCTTCTGCCGGAACATTATGCTATTCATCTCTAAAGGAAACTCACAACTTTTATTTAAGAAAATATATTTTAGAGCTTTTCTCTACAACTTAAAAAAACCCCAAACTAAACAAAAGCAAAACTAACAGAAAATAATTAAAAAGAGTTAGAAAATGGTAGCTCGAGAACGACACTGGAGAAGATGGATAAGACCAGTTCACTGAAACCGGAGTCAGCACCGTGCTCTCCAGGCCTGTAAAGTCTAATGAGATTTTTTTTTTCACCTTTAACACTTAGAGAAGAAGATGAGTAAACAAGGGAATACACAGATTTCTCTTAGTTTAAGCTTAATTAGAACCTCTCCCATTCTTATTTTATCGATTTCACAGTTCGTTATGTTTTAAAAGTCTTCCAAAATTATCTCCATCTCTGTCCAGGATTTAATGTGTTTTTCTGAACAATCTTGCACATTTTTACAACACCTTTTGAAGATGTCAGTTTAAGCACTCTTTATCGTAAAAGACTAAGGTATGACAGTTGACAAAGTCTTAATGGGGAAATGAAAGCTGAAAATTTCAGATTCTCACTAGGGTGTGGATTGCAACAGAATTCTACTCTAAAAAGCATTAATTCTCCATGATAATGCTTTTGATCCTTCAAACACTGTGCATATGTGCAGCATCTTGGCTTACGCAAAGGTAAATGGGCAGGAATGAGTTTGAAGTTCAAGGTAATAATTTTCTGTAGTGGTATTTGGCTCGATTATCTTCATCAATAATGAAATACTTTTAAGGTATGTCAGGAATGATGGATTTCCATAGGGGACCACAATCTACCATAAAATTTACTTCAGGTACTAGGTTCCTATCTCCAGACTCAGTTTTGCTCCCCCTGCCCTTCATCCAACTAGGCCACTATTTTTAATTGCATGTGTTTTATACTCTTTTGGTTTTAAACCACATTCTATTTTCTCTCACGATATAGAAACAGAGGGAGGTAATATGTATGAGTTGTACCACAGAGTATACTCAAGAAAGCATCCCATCACTACATGAAAGTACAGCAGAGGAGAGTACAGGGCAAGACAGTAAAGCGGAGAAGTAAAGCATGGAATAGAATAGCAAACCTCAGGAGGGACAGAAGGTTGTGAGCTGCATCCCACAGTGAGGAGACATTTATGCCTGAGGATTACAGATGACTTTCTTAATTTGCTGTCCAGTAAACTCTCTCAAAAAGCTAGATCTCTGGAAGATATTAAATTCCTAGAGTTTTTATAGAAACTGCTCTGTGGATTGTGAAGAATAGTCCCCAATGTTGTCCCATTTAAGGTCAGGCTGCTAAGTGAACTCAACACTTACCCTCTGCCTTTGGCCTGCTGGCTCGCAGTCAAAAGCATGTTGTTTCAAGCCAGTCACTCTTCATGCTGCCCCTTGCCCCTTAGAAATTATGTCACTTGCAAAGAAAACAGAATATGCTCTTGGGAATATGAAAATAAATATAAGAAGGGAGGATATGTGGGAGAAACTGGAGTTATAAGCAGAGGGAGCTGGGACAAAAGAGAGAGACAAGGAGACAAAACCGATGGGGTTTTGCAGAGAAATCAGAACTCTGTTTGAGTCAGCTTCCAAACTTCCGCTTATTAATTAGTGTATAAGTCTGAATGGGGGATGGGAATGAGAAATGTTGCTTTTGTATATTTAATGGTTATAAAAAACACTTGGACCTTCCAAAAAGATATTGCTTTTGGGAGACTGAGTAATGAGACCAAAGCTTTTTGCAATAACAAGAATCTTTCCAATAGGTTCAGCTGGATTAGATTTGTCCAATTTTTATCATCATTCAATACTGTGTTAGAGATCTGTGCTCTTAGGAGCTCATGACTGAAAAAACAGATGTTGAGCTAAGATACAAAGAGAGAGAGAAAACAAATTATATGCATTTCTTTTTTTGCCTGGTCGTTTGCCAAGTATGTTAAATCAAGGTTCTTCAGTTGTGAGCTATTTGGAATGGTGTTAATGATAAGAAGATACAAGCTTATTGAATCTCTACTTCCCTCACAGATTAAAGTTCCTCCACCATTTAAAACTGAGTATACATGTTAGTGTGTATATTCTTAAAACCAGTTAAAGTCCACAGTACTTAGGACCTTTGCTTTCGCTTTGTGCTGTCTGGAAACAGCATGAGAAAGTTAAATGATGCTGTTGGGTTTTCACCAGATTTAAAGGTCACTATTGTACCATATATTCTTTCAATGAATCATAAAATTCACTGTAACTGCCTTTTTCTTGCTCTGTGTTTTCCAAAGTATTGCTGAACCTAAGCCACATCATTCAATTCCCTAAACTAATATAATTTTGTTTTGGCTGTATATTCTTCTCTACAGCAGATTGGTTTTGTACAGCTCTGTTCAACAAAATTTATCTTACCCATTTCAATACTTTCAGGTCTGGAAGAGCTGTTTAACAGTAACAGGATGACACACAAGGTAACCATCTACTGCCAAGTTGGAAATTTCAAAAGAAAATATGTCTACTGAATTCTGCTCTCTTACAGTTAATTACTGGTATTTAGTTACTTATGGCGAAAAAGACACTGCAGGTTTATGGTTATTTGTGAGTTGCCAAGGGTGTCTGAAAGCCAGAGTATGTATTTACTAATCAAAGATATTCAAAAATGTTCAGCCCAAGGACGCCATGTTTAAAAATATTGGCCAATATGCACATAATCACGCGAGGATGGAAAGAATGCATTCTAACAAATCTTTAATCTCTAAAAAAAAATAACAATGATGCCAAGAAGATTTCTATGTAATCCAAATTCAATTTGTTCTTGAGAATCTGTCTGGAAGGAGGGAACAAGATACAGTTCACACTCATATCTCAGGCTTAAATAACCAGTTCTAATTGAAAGTTCTTATGTTAATTTACTTTCAAATTCTTTGACGTAGAACAATTTTCAACTGATTGATGCACACAGAACAAAGGAAGCAGGTAAAGAACATGGAAATATTGGTTTGGGGAAAGTTAAAGTGTACATTTCTCATATGTGTCTGTCTGGGACAAAGGCAATGAACCATATTTACAACTCTCAAACTAACTCATTCTGTGAGGAGAAAAAGCATGCAAACGAAAGCTCTATTTAGTGTGTGGGTACTGTCAGCACCAAAACAGATTTGAAAGTTAGCTCAGTGTCAGAGGAATGGCCTAAACTTTTCAAAGTCTGTAAAGTCTGTAAAGGTACATACTTCTGAAGTTTGGTGATACAAATCTTGCTGCTATAGTCAGCCCAGATCAGTAAAATAATTTAGATTATATGCTTCTCTTTCAGGTTTTCTCCATGCATCAGAAAAGCTAGCAGAGAACAAACTTATTCAAAATAAATATGAAAAGAACTTTATACTCCTCTTTCCCTCTGTCCACAGTAAATGCCCTTTATGACCTTATGTTTCAGACCACTGACACTGAAAGATTTAAAATATGGCACAGTCTAATCACCCAGAAGGTGTAACTTAGTAAGCTTCATCCTATGCTTTTTCTAATCATAATGTTAAATTTTGGGGGTTTTTGTCTTCCAGACTTTTGGGTAAGTTGAAATGCTCAGGTAAAATTCGGATTTTCCATATCTTTCAATTTTTTACAAGGAATTGCTTTTCTTAATAGTAGTTATTAGTTTTTCTGAAAGATACCATGGCAAATACAGATATGCAAGGTGATGCCTGTGCAGGTAGTTCCTATCCAAACGGTGCAAAACCAGGGTCAGTTTGTAACTTTGTCTCCCAGAGGGTCTGGCAGTGTGAGAGTGCTCACCACCCCCTGACCAGACCTGAGCCCTGGTGAAAAGAAAAAAAAATCTTGTGTTTTTGTAGTGTGGAAGTAGTAATCTCTTTTTATCTGAGAGGGTACAGCTGGAAAATAGTAGGTCTCCTAGCAACCTGAGAGCAAATAAATCCACATCCTTTGCCCTGAAAGGAAGCTCAGGCTGTAGGCTCTATCTAATATGCAGGAGATGTATGTAACTGTTGCGTACAAAGGGAACAGGTTATGTTGGAGAATACTTCTAACCTGAACTTTATATTGAATTTTGCTCAGGTGATTTGTTAGAGACCTGCCTGTGTTACTCCTGCAGATGGGCAGATGCTTCTGCATCCCTTGGGGTCTTGCTGGGGTCGCAGAACTAGTGTGCTCTCAGGCACCAAATTTCACACACAGCTGACAAGATCCTGGAAGTACCGAGCAAAAGTGAAAACGCAAGCAAGCTTTCTATTCATGGGGTATTTATTTATTTAGTTAGTTATTCCTACAGTTATCTGGAATAATTGAGGTGGGGGTTTTTTGGAGAAGGTATGACAGAGGTATGCTTTATGGTAACAAATCCTCAGAGCCAAAACTAACCCCTTCAAGGAAAGGATTATTTCTTCTTTCAAACACTACTCCTCCACCTTCCACACCCCTCTGCCAAAAATAATTTTGGAAGCAGTATCCTGAATGACCCTACACGCAGTACAAGCAATTTCAGATCTCAGCTGGCATCAGACCAGGTAGCTGGGAGATGTGCAAAGTAGATTTGTAGTCTTAGTGCTTTGTATATTGTTAACACCTCTGCATATATTGTCCTTGAGACTTATGAGACTTAACTTTATTAGGCAATAGGGACATAAAAAATCTGCTGTTATACAGTGACTGCAAGAAATGGGGCCAGACATACACCTGCAGGTACATCGGGCTTTCATTGTCTATTGCCTATTATGACTCGTCTGCCAAAGTGCACTGTTTAGTTGCTCTATAATTCCGTATTTGTGTGGAGTTATTTCTCATTAGAAATACACTCTGATAGCTCTAGTAATAGTTCTGCTACTGACTATAATATCTTAGCTTGTCATGTGGTCTTCTTTTACTTTTTGCTTATTTTTCTCAGGTATTTTAAAACATGCTTAAGAGTACATCATATTAGATTATCACTGAAGATAATTTTTTTATTCATCTCATGATCCCAAATTGAGAATATTAAGTAGCACAGCCAGATTGTAGAGTCTCCCTCCTTGAAGATCTTCAAAAACCATCTGGACATTATCCCGGGCAACCTGGTCTAGGTGGACATACTTGAACAAGGGATTGCAGTAGATGACATTCCAGAGGTCCCTTCCAGACTCAACCATTCTTTGATTCTGTTATAAAATTCAGATTCCATTTAGGCTTTATCTTTAGAAATACTTTGATATCTCATAGTGACACTTGTTAGGTAATTGCAGCAGTGATACAGCAAATAGTTGATTTTCAGCAAGAAGAGAGAGTTACATTCTACAGGCACATTGATTTCAATTTTCTGCGCCTAGTTTTTGTTTTAGCTAGTGAATGAGTACAATGTGTTCATCATGAATTTCAATGAAGAATTGAATGACATTATTTTAGAAAGTCTTTTCCAATTGCATTTATTTACCTAAACATCTAATTTATTCTGAGGTATTCTATCAGAAGTCTTTTTCTTTTTACATAATGACCATTCTAAAACATTCCATTTTTTTTTCTCAATAGACTTAAATGTGCCAGTCATGTCTAGAATTTATACACCAACTATTTTTTATGGGTTTGTTTGTGTATGTTGTTTTTTGTTTTAAAATGTGAGTTATTGTTTATGTCAATCTATTCTTCCAGTGCTAGGCATGGATTTTTAGAAAAATAATGTAAATTGGCATAAATTTATTTTGTTCTACATACCACCTCCAAACAGAAAAAGAAATGGCTTATACTATTTTGTTTGTTTCCAACAACTTATAATTTTTAAAATGGTTTCATTTTGATAATTGTGCGTACATATATTGTTATGTGTGTTTCATACTGAGATATACCAATATGTATTCATATGATGCTTATATGTACATATATGATACAGTCATTGGAAGACAGTCATTTCATGTTGAGTATTTAGAATTAATTTTGCTATGTGTGCTAGAACAGCTGATTACAAACAAGGTGAAAGTCTGTGAAATCTGGTCTATGTGATTTCATGTTAATGACTTATCTTTATTTTGATGTCCTGTTCCTCATTAGAGACATGAACTTAGGACATCTCTTTGATTCTCTTCTGCTTGCTAGTCATGTCTATTGTCTATGCAAATCTCAATGGCAAATAGGAGGATATAAGGGCATTTGCGGGTTTCAATAGAGAATAAAGAGCAGACTTTGACTTCTTCAGGGATTTGTTTGAAAGAGTCCCATGAGATAAAACCCTGGGGGAAAGAGAAGTCCGAGAATGCTGATGGATATTCAAGGATCATCACCTCCAAGCTCAAGGGCAGTTCTATATGAATAAGCAGGAAGGCTTATTCGTGAGGAGACTTGCATGGATGAACAAGGAGTTTCTGGCAAAATTCAAACACAAAAGGAAGCCTACAGAAAGCAGAAGCAGGGAGAAGTAACCCAGAAGGAATATGGAAACCCTCTCTGAGGATGCAGTGATGGGGATTAGGAATCCTAAAGCCCAACTGAAATGGAATCTGGTGAGGGATATCAAAGGCCAAAGAAGGGCTTTTTATAAGTACCTAGGCAACAAAAGAAGTAGGGAAAACATAGGTTATCTCTTGATCGGGGCAACTGTCCTGGTGACACAGGACATGGAAAAGACACTATGAAAGCCTTCTTTGCTTCAGTCTTTACTAGCAAGACCAGCCTTCAGAAATGCCAGGCCCTGAAGACCAGGGCAAGAAGTTGAGATTCACAATAATGAAAAGTTGGTTCACAAGATCACAGAATAACTGAATGTTTTTTTCTGTAGTTATGCAAGTAATTTTCCAGATATCTCAGGCACGTTTGCAATTATCTACTA
This sequence comes from Pseudopipra pipra, assembly GCF_036250125.1. Lineage (NCBI taxonomy): Eukaryota > Metazoa > Chordata > Aves > Passeriformes > Pipridae > Pseudopipra > Pseudopipra pipra. The sequence continues at coordinate 85,944,050 of NC_087551.1, read as the reverse complement.
ATGTAATGTCAAAGACATACATTTAAATCTGATGACAATGTTTTGTATTACTGGAATGGTATTTTTCAGTAGTGCCTGTCATAAGTCTGCAATAAGTTAGATCAATGCTTTCAGACTTTAGGTTTGACCTGTACCTTCAGTCTTGATCTATATTTTAGTTTGGGATTTGTGATTATGCAGAGAGCAAATGTCTGCCTGAGCAAGAAGACTGAGGCACAGGCTGCTGCAGGGAAACCAGACTACACTCAGTCTTGACCCCAAAGTAGGGAAGGCTTATGCCTCCTTTAGACCACTCAGCCTTGAGCGGGAGTTCGTAATCAGACACAATTAATAAAAAGGGTAGTATACATCCTGGTACTCATATTTTTCCCCTTCACTGAATGGTTTTCTTTTTGCAACCCAGAAAGCATGACATTTATTCATTCTTTTTTGCTGCATGCTTAGTTTTGGGACTTAGCTAAGGATGGTTCTCTCAGTTTACAAGATAGTCTAATGCAAATTTTTGTTTGTTTGCACACTGCTTCCCCCATTCTCAGCACACATTCTGCTATCAAACAGGCAGACATCAATACCGTGTTTTGGTGTCTGAAGTGCAGACCTTCCTATGCTGAATGCAGGCTAGGGAAAGGATATGTCTTCAGTCAGCCAAATGAATGTAAATTGAACAGGTAATGTTTTCCTAGAAGGCATCTTTTATTAACTGGACAAAAGGTGTCTCTGAAAAGTAGAAGTTTGCTGTTGTTATCCTAATTTACTGATTTATTTCTTTATTTTTTTTATTTGAAAAAAAAAGGTCTCAGGATCCATTTCTGTTCTTTTTATTGACCAACAGACTGTCATGTGCAATTAGGACAAAAAGAGAAAAGAAAAAAAAGACTGCTCTTCTAGACCTAACCCTACAACCAGTGAAGAGAATGAGAGCGCATAAAAATCGTATATGCCTCCTTTTTTTTTGGAGAGAATGACAAACATTTGAGAGGTACTTCCTGCATATGTTTATTACTTCTTTTGAGCTTTTGATGAAGAAGCAATGAGAAACTTGGCACTGATTTATTTTGGTATCTTAAATGCTGAATCCAGCTAGAACAAGTATTCATGAATGGCAGTTTTAGACAAGGACTTGCATATCTTTACTACAAAAGATCAATGGAAAGAAAATAATATCATATGTGAGGGTATGAAATTCTTTTAATTGGGAAGGTCACAACTGCCTAATCTTGTAAGCAGCAAAATGTCAAGAAATGTTCTGTGGAAGGATCTGGCAAAGACTTTGGTTCACTCCTTCCTGCAAGTGTAGTTTGTTTCAACAGATACCTCTATTTTGCCTTTTGCTCAAAGGGTTATGAGGGAAAGTTCAGAAAAAGGCCATTACATACACCTTCTAGGGAGGGGTTACAAGCATAAATAATAGTGTCTAACTGATCAGAGTTTTTAGAAGAGAAAGAGTGGTGCTCCCTGTCTATAGTGTAGGAATGTAGTATAAATCATTGAACATATAGAAATGTTGGTAGTAGGTGGCCTGAGTTCTAGGTATTGTTTAGATTTTGTGAACTCATATCCATCCTTACCACCTTTAAAATTCACAGACTGACATTTAGGTACATCACTTTATCTAAACAGAAACTTAGGCAGAAATAAGACTCTGTGAGTTGTACTCAAAAAGTCAAAAGTTACTTTAGAAAATTAGATTTTTGATTTTAAGACATTAAGAAACTCCACAAAAGTTTATGCCTAGCCTAGTGGCATACAATTGTAATTTCACTGAGCTCTGTGTCAGAAATACTTGTTACCTATCAGTTTTGTAACTAGAATTCTGCAGTCTTGCTGCTGAAAAGTAAAACCTTCATTAGTTCATGATGAATTCAGTCAAAAAGGATGTATCTTTCATGTCCTCTTACCATCTGAATTTTCAGTAGTATTTTGATATTTGATATTGATATAAATTTTGATATTATTATATATCCTCTGGGGAAAATTATGATAACTGTCATATATTTTTGGATGAGACTAACAGCTTTCTTCCAGAGCTTTTAACAAACACTGGGATTGTAGGATAGGAGTTCTTGAACATAAAAGTGATTGTGTCTGACAACTATAAAGATGAGAAGATCTGAGACTCTTTATTTATCAAGGAGTCTCTGTGCTAATACTGAAACCTTAAGATTTCTTTGAGGGTGTCTGCTTTGCCCCTAGTGACATGTTCCACTTATAATAAATGTTTTCCTTTCAGGCACCTTTCCTGTCAGAGCCTAAAGCTGCAAGTGATTCCTGAGAATAGCTTTTGTTTTTTACAGCGGTGCTGTATTTCAGTGGGATTTTCTTTGCAAGAGGATTGGAAGGGAAGGTTGCAGAAACTGAGTCTTGGCTGTGCTCTAAACCTTGCCAGAGAACATAGCTTTTGAAGCTGGATTCTGAGGGACAGAAGAATCAGATTCCTTGTTGCTTTGGAGCCCTGCTCCAAGACTGATAGGTGCAGTTGGTATAGGAATGGTCTAGAAACGTTCTTTGTTATTTTAAATTCAGAAGACTTTGTGCAGTGAATGTTAACATTGAGACTGAAGAAAATTTCATCACAAGGAAGAGAAGTCTGTGGTGCTTTGAAAGCACATATGAGGAAGAAAATATCTGATAAAGTTAATGAGCAAGAAAAAATACTCTTTATCCTAATATGATTTATCATTTTAAAATACTGGTAGCAAAAATGCTAATAAAGGTGTTACTGAGACACTGCATTGGGGTCTTTTATTCTGTGGATGCCACCTCTAGTGATAGTCTCAGTACCCTCAAAGAGAGGAGAGTGCAGAATACATGCCTTTTTTCCCTTCAGATCTGTACAATTGGAATTCTCATTAAGGAGTGTCCAGAAAAAGAAGTAGGAAACGTTATAGGAGAAGGACAAAAATACACAGAAAAGATCCTTTGTGTTCTCTATTTCTCCCTTTTCTTTCTTTGCTCTTTTACTTCTGTCATTCCTTTAGAGAGGGAGGAACAAAATCAGTTGTAAACATACATAAGTGGGGAATATTTTAATTTCTTTGGTAGAAAAGATGTACAGATAAAGAAAACCCACCTGTAGAGTGCACTGAAGTCACCATACAGTGACTGCGAGACTAGGGTTAAAGGGGCAAGTCCTCTGGCCTCTCCCAGCGTTGGGTTCCTGAAGCAAGAGAAGAGGGCCAACAACTCATAGTGGATCTAAGAAGAGGCTAATTCGGTTTCCACTGCAGGAGTAAGAAGGTAAATTGACACATTTCACCAACATGTCACAGAGGTAGCATTCTTTTGGTCAGAGGAGCATGGAAAATTAGAAGCAGGAAAAACACCAAAGCAACACTACACTGGGGTTAATGAATGAAAATCCTAAACAAGAAAAGCAACATTTTTAAAGTAAAGCAGAATAGTTGAGAGACAGACAAATAACAGGATATGTCTGGTAGAATAAATAGATGAGGAGTCTACAGATATTTCCATGAGTCACCACTGGGCTACACATGGTAACCAAAATGGCACAGAGAAATGATTCCAGGAGATGCAAGGGAAGTGAATGCAGAAGAAATAAAAAGGAGGATAAAAGCGTTGCAAGGCTGAGGAGACAGGGAAATTGATGAGATGGAATGATGTCATGGAGACATACCTTTCTTGGCCAGACATGTGGAAAATTGAGGTACACAGATTATAGTTGTGCTTATGATCTGCTGCCAGCAACTGCTTGTTTACAGCACTGAGGGTTAAGATGACAGCTGTACCTTAATATGACAGGAAACTTTATTTCACAGTAAGTCTGATTGGTCTGGCAAGGAATCATGTCTGGTAGCTGTGGAGGTCTGAAGAGACTTTTTAAATCTAGTACAAATTTGAAAACAACTGAAGTGGAAAAAGAAGAATATATCTTTCTTTTTCAGATTTATGATACTGAAAAAGAAAGATCATTTTTTCTGAGAATCATTGCTAGATGCTGGCGGAAGCAAACAAAATCAAATGCACAACTTGGAAATCAAAGTATATTTTAAAATGAAGGATTTATTTTTATCCTTACCAGGAGTAAAAAACTGGAATGAACCTGAGCCTACTCTTACCATGTAAGTGTCTGACATGAAATAAACACTTTTCTGATTTAATGGCTATCCCCATGGCAATAGCAGAGGATCTTACAGGCTGAAGACTGAAAGGGTTGAATAGATGAGAAGGAAGCACAGTAGATCCTGACACAGCCCAAAGTACAGTATGTATCTTCAGAACTGAGCTGTGAAGTATACATGTAGAAGGAACATTCTCTGTATTTCCAGGGTTTATCAGTAATATGAGATAGGAATACACTGCAAGTCAGGTAAGGGCAAAAAGAACTCTTGTTAGTTTTAGAAACAGTGGGGTTACTGTGTCTGGAGCATTAAAGGTCCATTATTTACTGGTTGTTTAAAAGTTTTATTAACTCCTCTTTAGTACCATTTACAATTTTATTATTCTACGATTTTCTATTCCATGGCTCAAACACAACCCTGGATAGTTACCAGGATAAACTAGAAAGCCAACAGGAGCTGTGCCTATTTATTCCAGAGTTGAAAGGAGCTCTCTAGCTGTAGCTTTAAGCTGAATAACCCTTGCAAACCTGCTGCAGAACTTTATATGAATTACTGTTTGTTTGTTTGTTTGTCTATTTCAGTTCTGAAATAAACCAAGGAGTGAGAAATAAAAATGTCATTGACACCAACCAAATTCTAAGTTCTTATTTTGGCAAGAACAAAAAACTAATGTTCTGACACAGAATGTTCCAATTTGGCACAAACAAAACCATTAGGTATTTGAAAGAAAAGCCAAAGAAATAAAGTATTAGTTTCATAAAATATGATGTGGCAAATTCATGTCTTAGCTCCATAGGGTCAGGGATCAGATTTCTCACCCATGTTAGGACTGGCTGAATTCTTTCCCATCCTACATGCCCCAAATCCTTGCAGAGCATCCCACTCTCTAGCATAGTAGGACAGTTCTATGTTGAGCTTTCTGTTTAATCCCTGTTGATATTCTTACATTCAATTAGGGAAAAAAAAAGAGGGCAAATTGTTTGCTTGGTTTACACCAAGGTAAGAGGGCAGGTTTCAGTTCACTCAAGCAGAAAATGGAATTGAATTTACATCTCTAGTTCCCTGCATATTCCTGAAAACTCCTGGAAAATTCTGATTCTTGACGCCTTGTTTCACTGGGCAACAACATTCCTTTTTATTTTAATCCATTTGTGTGTGTGTGTGTCTGATTCTTAAAGCAAACAAACCAACCCACTTAAAATCTTTCAATACAGCTGAACTGAATTTGTTATTTAAATTCAGGTAGATCGAAATCCTAGTTTCACCAATTATTCATCACTAGGAAAAAAAAATCTACCCAGCTAGTGTTGAGAGGGAATAAATTCTGCCCAGATGATCTTTACAATCTCCCCAAACTCAGATTCATTGGAAACACCCTTGTCTTGGCATCTCCTTCACCTCCAAAGTCCTTTGCACAATAAAAATAGGAAAGAGGAGATAAGGGTTTTCTTCTTCCATAAACAAAATATTCTCTTGACTCATTTACGTTTTCTGATCCTTTTAGCCCTTACACTGTTAGCAAAGCTAGAGGGTACTACCTTGCCGTTGTGTCAAGGGGAGGATTGTGGCAAGATGTCTTGTGTTTTGAAATCACTGGACCGTGCTAAATATACATAAATTTATAAACCAAATGGCTGAAGCTATAATTGTTCCTACCTTCCTCCACAGTTATCTCAGTTAGTTGCACATTCAAATTTAAAGGCAGAGGCTGGAAACAAGATAATCATTTTTGATAGTGCTATATGGCATCTTTGAAAACCTCAGTGGGAAGGGTCATTCTTGCGCAATACGCGGTTGGCACGGATCACTATGAACATTTATTTTAAATTGCAAGGCAGGATCTGAAAAGAGCACTTAGAAGTCAGAGGGATCAATTTATTTCAGATGGCCTTTGGTTTGTGAAGATTTTTCACTGAAAGCAGCTGAGCTAGAGGAGAAAGCACGAATCGCTACCTTTGTAATCTTTCTGTGACAGTGCCTAAATATTATGCATAAAGATAATAGGGCTACAAAGTCAAGAAGTCTAATGGAAAAAAAAAGCAAATTCACAGAGTTATAGGATGATCCAGGTGGGAAGAGACTCCAGAAGGTTGGTAATCCAACCTCTTATTCAAAGCAAGGTCAATTAGGAGGTCAGACCAAGTTGCTCATGGTTTTATCCAGGTGGGTCCTGAAACTGTGCAGTCCCAGAAACCTGCCCCATTGTTCGACAGTCCTTACAGTGTTAAAATTTCTCTTCCTGTGCACTCTGAGCACTTTCCGGTTGCAATTTAGGTTCATTCTCTCTCAGCCTGCCTGTCTCTGTCTTCTTGATGAACTTGTCATATGTCCTTGAAGGCTGCTTATAGGACCCCCCTAAGACTTTTCTTATTCAACTTTGGGAAACTTAATTAAAGTTTTCTCCTCAACTTTATTTTAGTTTCCTCTTGTATATGCATATAGTCTGTGCTATCATGGAGTCTCTAATTACCTTATCAACGTCATTCTTTGTTAAGATTTCATCCTCATTTACCTAATAGAATGGATAGCATCCTACTTAAAGGGCAACAACTTATTAAATTTTTATTCTGGATTGTTCATCATGTGTCCTTATTCGTTGTTTACAACACACTCTTAAAATTAACCCCCTAAAGAGGTTTTTCTCAGTATCATTAATTCCATCACAGTTTTCTATTAGTGTTGACTCTAAGACTTGTGTGGGAATTGGAATTTGCATTACATACAATTGCATAGAACAGTCCTGTATTTTTAATTTCTGATTTAGAAAACAAAGGAAAATGTTCCCGCAAAATATTTTCAAATTAGAGTTTACATGGAACAGCTCAGACTGAGCAAAGCTGTTATATTAATAAATGTTGTTACATGATTTGATTTCACAATGTCATAATTTCAAATACCAGGTGGGCTGAAAGTTTATTATGCTTATTTTAGAAGGAGGAAATTGAAGCACAGAATAAGAAAGTTTTAGGACAACTATATATTTTGTATGTCTAGACTGAAACAGCTGAGAACATTGTTAAACAGAGAGTTGAGAGAATTTTAGAGTCCTGAGCCCTTGAACTCTTCCAAATAAAGAGATGAACACCTGTGAACCTTAAGGAGATTATAACACTCTAGAAAGAAAATGAAAGGGACTTAAGTTTTTTCTGAGGGTCTACACAGGGACAAGCATCTTGACTTAATTATATTTCCACTCTGTACTGGAGAACAGAGTGCAGCTCATACATCTGCTGAGAGGATAATTGCCAAAAGTTGATTCTCTCCTTACAAGTCCAGTACAAAACTAAAAATAAGTGACAGTTTTCTGATTTGGTTAGTCTGCTCCAAGACACAGCAGGTTTTGGAGGAGAGCACACAGAGGAGGCCAGCATCTGTGCCCAGAACAGAGATCCACATCCTCTGCAGTGGTGGGTGACGTGGCAGGGCACAGACTCTGGCTCCCCAGGACTATCTACTCCTGACACATCAGAGACCTTGGACCAGACTTAGTTCCTAAGGATGGATGCAACTCTGCCTCTGGGGGATGTAGAGACACCAGAGGCCTTTCACCAAGGGCCCAGTTTAGACATGCTTCTTGCCTGCAGCACATGGGTGCTGGGGAGAGGCCAGGCTGCCAACTGAGGGAGCTGGAGAGAGTCCACAGCTTTCACAGCATCAGAGGCGGCAAGCAGGAGATTGACTGGAGCTTTTCCAAAACCCAGCAGGTGCCAGAGTCTGAAACTCCAGCTACATCAACAGAGGGCAAGGCAGAGTCCATGAGATGAGGGGGAAATTCTGGAGTGAAAGAGACTTACCTATCAAGAAGAGTGATCTACATTAAGAGGCATTTAAACAAACTGGACATGTACAAATCCAGGGGACCTGACAGGATGTACCATTAGTGTTGAAAGAGCTGCCTGATGTCATTGTGAGGCCACACTGGATTACGTTTGAAAGGTCATAGTGATCAGGGATGAGGCTCCTGAGGACTGGATGAAAGCAAATGCCACTGCTGTCTTCAAGAAGGGCAAGAAGAAGGATCTCAAGAACTACAGGCCTGCCAACTTCAGGCCTGGGGATATCCTGGAGCAACTAATACTGGAAATCACATCGAAGCATCCAGGGCAAGACAGTGTTTTGGAATAGTCACTGTGCATTTACAAAGGGGAAATCATTCCCAACCATCTGAGAGCTTGCTATGATGACCAGCTCAGTGGATGAAGGGAGAGCAGTAAATGTTGTTTGTCTTGCCTCTGGCGATGCTTTTGACTCTTCCTCTCATAACATCCTAACAGACAAACTGAGGATGTGTAGATCGGATAGGTGGACAGTGAGGTAAACTGGAAAACTGAAAAAGCCCTGTGCTGGAAAGGTTATGATCTGTCTGTGACATAAAACCCATCTGGAGGGCCATCACTAGTAAAATACCCTATAGGTCAATACCGAGGACAGTGCTGTTCAACATCTTCATTAACAATGAGGATGATGGAGCAGAGTACATCCTGGGCAAATTTGCACATGATATAAAACTGGGAGGAGTGGTTGAAGTATCAAATGGATGTGTTACCTTTCAGAAGGAACTTGGCAGGCTGGAAAAAATGTCCAGTGGTTACCACATGAGGTTCAACAAAGGGAAAGGTCAAGTCCTGCCCCTACAGAGGAATTACCCCATATGCCAGTAGGGATACACCTCCATGCTGAGGGCCAATGGATTGGAAAACAGTTTGGTAGAAAAAAGCACTGAATATCTTGGTGGACACCAATTTGAGCATAAGCCAACAACGCATCCTTGCAGCAAAGAGGGTCAAAACCATCCTGGGCTTCATGGTGGGGAACACAACCATGAGGCTGAGGGAAATGATCTTTCCCCTCTACATGCTCTGGTGAGACACATCCAGAGTGCTGGATTAAAGCCTGGGCTTACCTGTACAGCAGAGACATGGGCATACTGTATCAAGTCCATCAAAAGGCCACAACAATGATGAAGGGAGTGAGACACATACAAGAAGAGGCTGAGAAGTGTGGGATTGTTCAGCCTGGAGAAGAAAAGGCTCAGGGAAATCTTACCCATGTATATAAATATGTGAGGAGAGTGAGTAAAGATGGAGCCTGACTCTTAATGATATTCAGTGACAGGACAAGATGAAATGTGCACAAAAAGAAATAAGGGAAATATCAAGTTCTTCGTCTGTAGAGGTGTTCAAAACCCAACTGGACACAATCCCAGGGAACAGGCTACAGGTGATACTGCCTTCCAGACTCAAATGGTCTGTGACTCTGTGATCCTATGACTTTTTCCTCCCTAAATCAGAATTTCAATAAACTCTCTACAAACATGAGTGGAGCTTGCTTTCATTACAGCTCTTTCTTTCTGTCCCCCTTTTAAAATACACTCAGAAACCTAGAAAAGGTGGCCTAAACAAAGCTCATCTCCACTTTCACCCGGTTGGTTAACCGCAGACCAACGGGCATCTTCCTCCAATGCGGTCGCACAAAGAAAAGTCAAAGGCACGCACCTGCCTCCAAAGGTGTACCTAAATTAACTCTAGCATGTTGGAACATCAGAACCATGCTCGATTCTGCAGATAGCGGACGTCCTGAGCGTCGGTCTGCCCTAATTGCCCATGAGCTGGCTCGTCTCAACATCGACATTGCCGCTCTCAGTGAAGTTCGCCTTCATGAAGAAGGCAGCCTCAGAGAACATGGTGCCGGTTACACACTCTTTTGGTCAGGCAAGCCCAGAACCGAAAAACACCTCTCAGGAGTCGGCTTCATGATCAAAAACTCTATTGTTCCTAAACTCGAAAATCTGCCGACAGGTCACTCCGACCGCATTATCTCCCTACGCCTACCACTAAACAACAAGCAACATGTTGTCATCTTTAGTATATACGCCCCAACTCTCCAAGCTGACCCTGCTGAAAAAGATAAATTTTACACTGACCTGCGCCTCCTTACCCAAAAGGTCCCTGCAGACGATAAGATCATTATCCTTGGTGATTTCAACGCCAGAGTAGGCAAGAATTTTGAAGCTTGGAAAGGTGTATTAGGCAAGCATGGTGTTGGAAACTGCAATGATAATGGTCGACTTCTGCTAGAATTCTGTGCAGAGCAACAACTCACCATCACTAATACTATCTTTCAGCAGAAAGATAGTCTGAAGACAACCTGGATGCACCCCCGTTCTAAGCATTGGCACCTCATCGATTATGTCCTGGTGCGACGGAGAGATGTCCGCGATGTCCACCATACCCGCGTGATGCCCAGCGCAGAATGCCAAACAGACCATCGGCTGGTGCGCTGTAAACTCAATTTCAAGATCAAAATCAAACCAAAAAGGGGCAGCATCCCAAGGAGAAAACTCCAAGTTAACAATCTCCAATCAGCCACAGTAAGAGACAGTTTCCAGGCAAACCTTCAAACTAAGCTCGATAACATTCCCAAAAATTCTGCAGATTCCTCTCCTGAAACAATCTGGCATCATATTAAAAACAGCATCCTGCAATCCTCCGAAGAATCCTTAGGGTTCTCCCTCAAGAAGAACAAGGATTGGTTTGACGAAAACAACCAAGAAATCCAAGACTTGTTGAGGAAGAAGAGAACCGCCCACCAAGCACACCTTGCACTGCCATCCTGTCACGCAAGAAAAGCAGCCTTTCGTCTCGCATGCAGCAAGCTCCAACAGAAACTCCGTGACATCCAGAACAAATGGTGGATTGATCTAGCTGAAAAAACTCAATTATGCGCAGATACAGGTGATCACAAAGGCTTCTATGAGGCCTTGAAAACAGCATACGGGCCTACATACCAGGTACAAAGCCCTCTACTCAGCGCTGATGGTCAAACACTTCTGACAGATAAAACCTCCATTCTGAATCGATGGTCTGAACACTTTCAGACTCTTTTCAGTACCAACCGCACAGTCCAAGACTCAGCAATTCAGTCCATCACACAACAACCAGTAAAGTATGAATTGGATACTGCCCCCACTTTAGGAGAAACCCTCAAGGCCATACAGCAGGTGAAAATTGGCAAGGCAGCTGGGATTGATGGAATTCCACCTGAAATCTGGAAACATGGGGGCCCTGCACTCCACACCAAATTCCATGAGTTCGTGGTGCGCTGTTGGGAACTCGGCGAACTACCATCTGACCTTCGTGATGCAGTCATCATCACCTTGTATAAGAAGAAAGGAATTAAATCTGACTGCTCAAACTATCGTGGTATTACTCTGCTCTCCATTGCTGGCAAAATCCTGGCAAGAATACTCTTGAACAGACTAATACCCACTATAGCAGAAGGTATCCTTCCTGAAAGTCAGTGTGGTTTCAGAGCCAACAGGAGCACCACAGACATGGTATTTGTCCTCAGACAACTGCAAGAGAAGTGTAGGGAACAGAACAAAGGTCTTTATGTAACCTTTGTCGACCTCACTAAGGCTTTTGACACTGTGAGCAGAAAAGGTCTGTGGCAGATTTTGGAACGTTTAGGTTGTCCCCCTAAATTCCTCAAAATGATCATCTCACTCCATGAGGATCAGCATGGCCAAGTCAGATATGGCAACACACTTTCTGAGCCCTTTTTAATTAAGAATGGTGTGAAACAAGGCTGCGTTCTCGCTCCTACCCTATTCACCGTCTTCTTTAGCATGATGCTCCAAAGGGCCACAGCAGACCTCAATGATCAGGACGGTATCTACATTCGATACCGTACTGATGGAAGTCTATTCAATCTAAGGCGACTGAAGGCCCACACTAAGACCTTAAACCATCTTGTCCGGGAGCTGCTTTATGCTGATGACGCCGCCCTTGTTACCCACACAGAAGCAGCTCTGCAGCGTTTAACATCCTGCTTTGCAGATGCTGCTGAGCTCTTTGGGCTGGAAGTCAGCTTAAAGAAGACAGAGGTCCTCCATCAGCCTGCACCTCAGGATGTCCCCCATCATCCCCACATCACCATTGGTCAATCAGAGCTCAAATCAGTCCAACAGTTTAATTACCTCGGTAGCCTCATCTCCTCAGACGGTAAGATTGACGGAGAGATAGATAACAGATTAGCAAAGGCATATAGTGCTTTTGGAAAACTCCATAAAAGAGTATGGCGTAATAAACACTTGAAGAAAAGCACCAAGATCAGTGTTTACAAAGCCATAGTGTTGTCTACTCTCTTATATGGATCTGAATCATGGGTCATCTACCGCCACCACCTGCGTCTCTTAGAACGCTTCCATCAACGCTGCCTCCGTACAATTCTAAACATCCACTGGTCAGACTATGTCACCAACACATCTGTTCTAGAGCAAGCAGCTATCACAAGTATTGAGGCCATGCTGATGAGAACACAGCTGCGTTGGGCAGGTCACGTCTCCAGGATGAAGGACCACCGCCTCCCTAAGATCTTGCTTTACGGTGAACTTGCCACTGGCTGCCGCATGAGAGGAGCCCCGAAGAAAAGATACAAGGACTCCCTGAAACAACATCTCAGCCTTGGCCATATTGATCACCATAACTGGTCTACTCTGGCCTCAAATCGGGAGGCCTGGAGACACACCATCTATAACGCAGCTGATGCCTTTGAGAAAGCACGCAGGATCACCCTCGAGGAAAAAAGGCAACGCAGAAAGAACCGTGTATTGCAGAATACACCATCTAAGGAGTCTTTCTGCTGTGCCTTTTGCAATCGGATATGTCTGTCACGGATTGGCCTCATAAGTCACCAGCGCGCCTGTAGCAAATGTGGATAGAGCCTTCCCAAATCTTCGTTCGCGAAGCCCGGCCATGAACTTTTTCCAGCTACTTAGGCTAGAGGTAATTTGAGCTAGTCAATTAAAAGTCAAATTTCACTGCAAACTCATGCCTATTGAGAAGCATGCTGTAGTCAGTCCAGGGATACTATATTCCACAAAAATAGATTTATATGATCATTTGTTCAAGTATGTCTAGTATTGTAATCTCAGGGAAGGCAGAACGACTATAAAAAAGCCTCATCATAAACAAATACTATATTTTTACCTGTGATTCTTTAATGGGCCATGTCTTCTTATGTCACAAGCACTGGTTCTTTCAGACATCTTGTTGTATATATATTCTTTGTAGTTTTTGTAAGTAAAATAGCCTTAATGAAAGGAATTGTTCTCTTTAGGTCAACATTAAAGTTTTGCCCTAACCATAGATTTTTGATTCTGTAAATCATCCTTATAGTGATCCTTTGAAGCACTTCTTTTCTTTTCTATAATATCTTGGCAATCATTATCTTGATGATTTCCAATAAAATCCCAACAGTACTGAAAGCCATCCCTTATAATGAGTTCTAGGAATACACTGTTCTGATTCTCCAGGGCTATTTTTTGTAGGATCTTGTTCCTAACAATTGTGCCAGGAATAATAGCCCTCATTTTCACCTGAAACCAGACCACATTTTTAATCAGATCCACAGGACATAACATACCTCTTGACTTAGCTTCATTTCACTGTCAAAATGCTCTGAGTGTGTCTGCAACCACTAATTCTTTCCCCACTTGATGTTCAATTTGCAAAGAACACATTTGTAGCTGAAAAAACAAGCTCTATTCTTAGCAGCAGCAGAATGATTTGCCAGACCCCTTTTGACACTGTCAACGTGTGGTTTATAGTCAGTGTCAGCTAATAGTGGCCTCCCATAAATAAAAACATGAAACATTTTTCACTCATGGACTGAGACCAAAGCCATAATCTTTATTTCCATTTATTGGAAGCTTGGTTTTTTTTGTTCCTATGATGATTATTCTACTGGGGTTTTAAGTTTTGACCACATTGTAAAGGATTGTGCAATGCTTTTCTTAGAGCCATCAGTGAACAAACTTGTTTTGCATTTATCATCATAGCAACTTACCACTGAAATCTCATCAACCACTCTAATTTCTTCCCTTTTTTAAGGGCCAGAATAGGTGTTTTGTCTCTATCAGGATATCAATTTACTACAGCCTGGCTCAAGGAGCACAGAAAAAAAATAACCTGTATTGACCATTTCTCTAAATATTCCCCTCATTTCTAGGTAAGAGAGTTTTAGTGTAACTGTATAGCTTTTTGGAGTTGATATCTAAATGAAGGGTCCTTTTCGTGCACTGAATTGCATGTGCCTGGACATTAGTTGATTCTCCTTTTTCCTGCACTGTTCTGAAGCAAAGAGTCTACTTCCTTACCTTCTTGCCCCAGACTTAGAGGGTTTTATGGAATTGCTGGCATTTTTCAAGCATAGAACATAGAAGATAGATGTGAACTTCCTTTTCCCCTGATTAGAATCTTGGAACATGTTTGACACAGCTGGTTTCCTTGTCATCTCCAGTGAATGCATCTGTTGAATGAAACGAAGGGTTTTGGCATGTTTCTAATGTGGTCTTTTTCTCTATTAAAGGAACATCTTTTCCATACTGTGTAAAATGGAGTATAAATACATGACACAGGAAAAACCTGGAAAAAGATAATGAAAAGATATTACTATCATACCCTTCCTTTTGCTTTTTTTCACACACACAAGTGTACAAAATTGACACCAGTGAAGCAATTAGAAAATCTGCTGCTAAGGCACAGTGAAGCAGGCTGCAGACATGCAACAGGAGAGTAGCACATGGCAAGAAGAGATGGGCAGCAAAGCCAAAAAGCCGAAAGCTGGCTGGTGAGTGAGCTAAGTAGGAAGTAGAATGGGCCAATCCTGGGGAAGGGCAGTGATGCCCCAAGGCATCATTAGTGATATTCTTACTTTAAGTAAAAGGGACACAAACACTGAGCTCTCTGATGCTACCCTGATTACAACTGCCATTGGATTATGGCAGTTTGTTTTCTTCTGTCCATAAGGTTATTGGGTTTTTTTTTTTTCCTTAGAGCAAATGTTTGATTTTGGCATCACTTTGGCTTCTCCTCTTCTGACCATATGAGATGTAATGTTTCCCATTAGTTCTCAGGCTGACTGTTCATTTGTCATCTGCTGCATCATTACCCTATGAGGCCCTTTGAGCTACCAGTAGGATGGTGTTTGTTGTTCCTTCTCTGTGCATGTACCACAGAAATGCATGTCCAAGATTTGTATCTTTTTTTTCTATATGCTTGGCATTGACAGTGCAGTTTGGCAAAGAATAAGCAGGGGGTTCTGTATTACTTCCTTGTGGAAGTTTATTTTGAGCTCTTGTATACTTTTCTATCCTGGTTAGCTCTTTTCACATATCTTCCTGGGCTTAGATGTCCACGCCTAATGCATTTATTCTGGACAAGTAGGCTCCTTTCCTTGAGAAAATCTGATGGCTCTGTCCAAAGGTTAATTTAGGGAACTCCACAACAGTTTTCAAATGTTCTGTCTTGCATCTAATTCTTAATTTATCATTTAATGTGTGATTTTGTTAGTGCCACATACCTTCCAAGCCACAACCTTCAGCTGCCAGGCTTTGTTCAACTACTTTTACTTTTTTTTAATTCTTAGTGTGTCGAAAACTGCTTCTCCTAAGTTTCATCTTCATATGGATACAAAGAAACAGCAGAGGAAAAATTCAAGGTGAAATGATACAAAATCAACAGCTACACTATTGTTTCTGTAACGCAGGGTGTAAAATGAGCATGGTACTCTACTGCACTGACAGCACAAAATTTTAGCTTTCCTGATTTTTATTCTATTACTATTGCTCAGATTTTCCTAAAATTATCAATTTTAGAAAGTTCAAAACAGAGGAACTTCAGCCTCCAGACTCTGAAATCTATGAAAAAATACATGTACCAAGAAAACACCAATTTTTAGTAGAAACTGTTTCAGTCTCATAGGTGTTCAAGCATCGACAGGTATCTGCTGTCTCTTTTTACTGTCCCTTAAAAATTATATTTCAATAAACTTCCTTGTCTAAGACTGCAAACGGGAAACAAAATTAAACTTTGACCTACCAAATGATGTTGTTGAAAGAATATGTTCCCAGTATGTGAACATGAAAAGAACATATTTGTTGCCTGCTTTCTCTTCCAATGCTGACCTGAATGACCCACTCCCCTGCCTTAGCATCTTAGCAGAGAACGTGAATCAGCTTCCACTTCTGAAGAGCAGTCATATGTTTTCCATCACTCAGCACCACAGTTTGCCTCTCCATAAAGCTAAGCCTGCTGACTTGAAATATGGAGTCATAGAATGGTTTGGGTTGCAAGGAACCTTTAAAGACCTCTAGTCCAGCTCCCTCCCCACCATGGGCAGGGACATCTTTCAATAGATCACGTTGCTCAAGACCCAATCCAACACGACCTGGAACATGTCCAATGATCATAGAATCATAGAATGGTTTGGGTTGGAAAGGGACTTTGAAAATCATCTGGTTCTGTCGTGGGTTTACTCTAGTGGGATTCAACCCCCCCCCCAAAATTGCTAAAAGGTGAGAGAGGTTAACACAGGCAAGACAGACTTGACATGAGGAAAATATCAAAATTTATTGCTAACAGGATAGAAACTAAAAAGTAATAAAGTACATAGTATTAAACACACTTTTTAACCACCCCTCGGCCCCCTGAATCAGTGCAGGAGAAGAACTCTCAGGGCACAGCTAAAGGCTCTCTTCATAGGGATGCAGGGGGTCTCTGCACCCCCTGATGGTCCTTCATGGGCTGTGGGGAGACAACCCGCTCCACCATGATCTTCACCACGGGTTACAGGGAGCTAAAGCTCTGAGTCCTTTCCCTGCTATGTGGGGTCCCTCTCAGGGGAGTAAGTTCTCAAGGGACCCCTCCAAGTCAGGTCCACTCCTCCCCCAGGTCGCAGGTTCTGGGGTTCAGCTCAGTCTCTATACTCCAATAGTTTTCATTAAAGTCCTACCCAGAAAAACCTGCTTCAGTGTAACTTCTCTCTCTCTCTCTCTCTTCAAGTCATAATCTTGAGTGGTGGTGGTAGTTGCACTGGCTGTGCTCCTCCTCTCCACTCTGCTCTGCTCCGCTCCCGGGTGAGGGTGCACTCCAGCCCACCCGGCTTGCTGTGGCTCCCTCTGCCCCAGTGTCCTGGGCCGGACTGGACACAGAGGAATGTTTGGGCTCTCTGCCTGCCACTGCCTCACTCCGAGTTGCTGCAGGAGTCCGGCCCGCTCAGTTGGAGGTTCAGCCAACCTGCCACCGCCTCTCCCCTGCCATGGTGGGGGAGGGGGTAAGGCCAGCTGAAAAACCCCCGGGCAGCTCTTCTCTCACTCTCTGGAATTTCTTCTGCGCTCTGCTGCACATCCCGGCCTGGGCCAGCCTGGATCCAGCGCCGTGCCTGCCCCCCGGGCCCAGCGGCTCCCTCTGCTCCTCTTCTGAGTCCAATTTCTTCTGCGCAATAAGCTTCTCTTCCGTTCTCCTTAAATATGTAATTCGCAGAGGCGTTACTAAAGCTTCTAATGGGCTCAGCACCAGGAAGTCCACCTGGAACTAACCATCTTCAGTTCCAGGGGGCTAGTAAATCCACAACAGGTTCCAACCCACTGCCATGGGCAGGGACACCTTCAACTAGACCAGGTTGCTCAGAGACCCATCCAACCTGGCACTGAACACCTCCAGGGGTGAGGCATCCACAACTTCCCTGGGCAACCTGTTCCAGTGCTTCACCAACCTCACAGCAAAGAATTTTTCCCTAATATCTAATAATCTAAACCAACTTTCTTTCAACTTGAACCCATTCTCCCTTGTCCTGTCTCTACATGCTCTTGTAAACACTCTTGCCCCATCTTTCCTGTAAGCTCCTTTCAGGTACCGTAAGAAAATGATGTGGCATCCAAAGCTTTTCTGAGCAAGATATATGCTTCTGTTCTTACGCTAAAGACATTCATATTTAATTTTTATTGGTGCTTCGCCATGCTCTCAGTAAAGCAACTCTTCTTCAGGCTGGGAGTGTTTCTTCAGAAGAATGCTCAAGCGTAGGTCAGTTCTCCCATAGGGACCCACAAACACAGCTTCCATACAGGACCCCTCCACTGTCACCAAAATCTTCCTCTGGCTTTTGCAGAAAAACAGGTGTTGAACAACACTAGAAACAGGAACTACTCTGCCTCTCCACTCCACCTATTAGTGGAGAAAAACCTTCCTACCGTGAGTCTAACCACTAAATAAGGACTTTCCAACCTGATACCTGTTACCACTATGAATTCCATGTTCTACAAGCATCCTCCCAGCTTCCTTGGGTGTGATGTTCAGCAATTGCAGCACCCTCTGAGGTCCTGCATGCCAGAGCCCTCCCTATCACGTGCAGGTCTGGGACTGTCATTGCACGCCAGGGCTACATTGTAGGTAGTGCCAGCTGAGAGCTCTGGGTACAGATGGTTCCCAGACACTGTGTCCTACGCACAGATATGGCTGCTTGTACTTGATCTGCTCAGTTACAGAGTGATTTGTCTGCATATCTCCCTTGGAAATTAACTGTTTCATACATCAGCCACTCTTCCACAGGTAAGGAGTCAGTGGCTGATTGTGTGCTGCCATGGCCTCCTCTCAATGCATTATTGTTTGAACATCTGCCTGTTTAAAAAAACCTTTCTTGCTCCAGTTGAAGCTTTGGGCAGCATCTGGGCACATTGCACTCTTGAGGTTTGATTGACTCTTATGTCTATCTTCATCTTCTGTTGAATAATTTTACTCCTTTACCACCAGCATGCTCTTTGGGAACGTCTAAAATTACAGCAGTACAAATTAATGCAAAGACCAGAGGGTGAGACGTTCTCCCCTCCCAGCGGTAAGCTCAATATGCAGTGGAGCTGAGCCAGCTGACACCACTTGTGAATCTGGCACTGCATTTAGACAAAACTACTCTTTCATGTTTACCTCTAAGAAAGGAGTCCAGGAACTGTAATCACAAAGGGATTTACAAATGAGTCTACAATCTTGAGCCTCAAAACAAGTGTTCAGCTGCTGTCTTACCCAGGATTAGAGATCACAGGGGATCATTCTGCCCCAATGTACTGAACAGCTAATCCTTCTTGAACCTGCCCCACTGGACCTCTGCATATGGTGCACTATGGGTGAGCAAGATTGCTTGGGGAATACTTGACTGATTGAGCTTCACAAAAAACGCGACAAGGAAAGATAGAGGATGTAGACCCCTTAGCTGTCATCATCCTCGCTTGTTCAGCACTTCTGCTGCACAGGATAAGGCGGGAATATTCATATTCCCTCTGGGTCTTGTTCCACTTGCCTGGAAGAAGTCAATATGCAGTACTTCAGGGAGAGAATGAGGATGAAATCCCTGCCCCTGGTCAATTAGAGCACCCACCAGAGAAAAGGATAAAAGGATGCCAAGTGTGATGTATTTTAAGTATAAAGTAGAATAACAGCAATATTTAGGCTTTCCCCAGATAGGTAAGTATATCGATCACTAGTCTATAAAATAATTTCTATAACACTGTGTGCCATTCCTGGATTCAGTTACAAGTTTGTGTTCTATCTTAGCAACTATGAAAGGCCTCTTTTTTTTGTTTTTAATCGTTACTTGAGTTTTATACATAAATGAAGATTAGCCTCAAATGATGGGGAGCTAGAAATTAACTGTAGCATGATTTTAAACTAGTGAGATATCTTGTGTAGATCTATATCTTAAAACAACATTTGATATGTATAATTTTGAGTCCGGCAGCTCACCAAGAATTCTTTTTTTCCCAGAATTTAAATCCATTTTTCTTTGTTTACACTGAAAATATTCTACATTCCCCAAGTAAGTACAAAAAGCTACTCTGACTATAAAGCCTTGCAGTGGCAGCTTTTTCTTTTCTGTCACTTCTAGCAGTTAGAGAGTCTTATTTATGACTTTAATATAAATTTCTTCCCTAGTGTATTTGTCATTGAGGTCTTGTCGAAACTTCTGTTGTAAGTCATAAAAGTTCTTTATTCCCAAAGGCATTATTCTGTATCAGAATTTTGTCTTTTTTCATCCTTAAAAATGAAACTTAAGGTTTTCTTGATAGTGTGTATTAATACTCTCCATCTTTAGAATTTTTTTTAGTGTCTCTTAGATTTTATGCATGTGCTTTACTTTAAAGTTAGAATGAACACAAAGAGATTCTAGTTTGTCTGAGACACTGGTGGGATGGACAAGGAACGATGTGTGCCCCTCATTTATCAAACTTTGGGCTGGAGACAGAGAATGATACCTAAGTACAAGCTGCTAAAGTAATTTGAAATATCAGATGGCTCAGATAACTCAAATGTCCTAAGGCATTTCAAGCCTACCACCCTTGAAATGTTTCTAAAAGCCTGTGTTCAGGTAACTTCCTTGGGATTCCCACCCCAAGGAAGCAGGATTAAGACACCTGAAGTTAGGTAGCTAAACATAGGTGTTTACATGTGAGCTGAGTGCCAAGCTTGCATTATAATCAACACGGCTCAATACAAACTGGCAGCTGGAGGCACACTGGCCGCACATCACTGCACATTTATTTTTAACTTTCATAAAGAGTATGCAATGTTGCTTGTATGTCACACTGGGGTCACAAGAAATCACTCCTCAGCCAGAGGTGTGCCAAAGGCACTGCACAGTTGTACTCTTTTCAAATAAAGTGGATTTTCATGGGCATGCGTGTGCTGGGTGCCGGGTCAGCTGTAAAATTAGCCAGAGCCATACGAAAACTTTGCACTCACAGCCCACCGTGCAAGATCCCATAGCAGACTATGAACCTTGCAGGCTTAAAGTTCTTCTTGGTCCTGGCCATCATGGGTTCCCACACTTCTCCTGCAGGTCAGCAGTAGCACTGCCCCCGGGAAACAGAGCTGGGGGAGTGCTGGCACCTCCAGGAAGGGAGACACCTGCCACCAGACACAGCAGCATGCAGCAGGCACATCTGACTAGATAAAGTTCAGATATGTGTTTTAAGAATATTATTATTACTAAGATGATGAAGATAGTGTCCCATCAACACATTTTTCTTCCCAAAGAACTAACCAATTTCTCATATTTCCATAGGAAATGCCTTAAGAAAAGTGAACAGACTAAATAATTCTTAACAGATCAGGTTTTTTTCTAGGGGAATGTTGAAAATTGCTTTTAAACATCACCCACATCTATTCAATATGCAACACATTACAAGAATGTCAAGTTGTCACCACAGTGGCAATGGGAAGATGTTTTTCAATAGAAATTTATGCAGCAGAACAAATTCTGAAAAGCATTTTCCTTGTCTTTTCTGCATTGTGGACTTATTTTCTGAAACAGTGTGAATGGTCTCCCAACAATGAATCACAGCTAACAAAATTACTTGCAAGGAGTCAGACTTGGATGGCTTTTTTTCATAATGCACCAAGAGTGAGACTTACTTCATAGAGGGAAAGAGAAGGAGCTGTAGGAAAGAGGTTCCTTGACAGCATTGCTAGAGTGAGAGCTGTTGGTGTTGAGCACATAAATGTACATGGGCTGACCAGCAGAAAACACTGCCTTTGACAGAGCCAAAATCTGTGGCTGCCCATGAAGTACGGCAGTCAGCATCCACTGATCCACTGCCACCTCTGCAACTGATGTCGGAGAAGTCAAGAGGTTCTGACAGTGCAACGTTAAGTGCAAGGACAATGATCTATCTAGCATCATTCCCAAAAATCGCATTGATGTGATTGTGTTGTAACCTTCATTGAACTTTTTTTGTCAGACTGCAGTATTTATAAGTAGATGAAAGAAGAACAGGATGATGGGGGTATGAAGAGTAAGGCATGAGAAAGGAGAGTGACAGTCAAAAATGAAAGAGAAATAGTAACATTCTGTTGGAAAACATTCAAAGTAAGTTTCCTCCCAAAATTATAAGAACGATATAAGACTGGGTTTAGGCTCTTTTTTTAAAAAGTAGTTTGACAGTCCACTCTTACTGTGGGACAAATCAAGACCTTAAGCTGCTGATCTTGGGGATAGTTGAAATTTCTTTACACTGTGAGGCCAGCTTTACCTCAGCTTGTGTCTGTACTTTTGTGGGTACCAAATATTCTTTCAGAGTAATTTTCAGAATTTACTGAAGAAATGTACCTATGTATATAGGCATGAAGAGAAATGGCAAAGATCAATAATAAATTGAAATAATGATTATTTATTGTACTTGCTGAGCTGGGTGCAATAGAAGTGCTATGTGTTAAACAACAACCTTGCCTTCTAAAAGAGGCTTCAGAAATAGGTATCATAACCCTATTCTTCATCTTAAGAGGGATGATTGCCTACTTCATGTTTTTTTCAGTGGCAGCAAAACTTTTAAACACAGATTTCCGTTTATAATTGTCAGGATAAAATGGTTATTTGCAAGTTCATTTGCAATTTCACCCTGTGAAAAGACCTGTAGTATCACCTAGGTCAGGAAAAACACTCTAAACATTCTAAATAGTATACATCACTTGTTGTCTGGGAGAAGAAATGCACATCAGCTTCTATCAATTCAATCTATGGTGAGTATTTTAGCGAAAAATAAGCAAGTAATTGTGGTGACCAAACTTTAGATTTTGATGACTATTTTAACCAGCAGCAGAACATTTGGGTGAAAAGACTAGAACAGAAATCTTTGAAGACTGTGATCTCATCTTCATGGCTTCTAAAAGATCTGTCATATCATTCCCTCTTTTTTTTTTTTTTTTAACAGCACTCAGTTACATTTCAAAAGGCTTCAATTAACCTCTCTTCTTTGGGTTAGACTCAAATGATTTGCACCTAAAAATTACTCAAAAATACTTAGTTTTCTTAACTTAGTTATCAGTTTGAAGTCTGATAACTTCACCTCAAACACAGAAGAGGAGAAACATCTATTATCCTTACAGAAAATTACTAGAGGTTGTATAGCAATAATATCCAGAGGACACTTTAAAGACTCACAAATTAATGTCCTTAGGTAAATCTTTTTCCTTCAGAGCAGACACTGTAGGTTTATTTTGAAACCACTTAGATTATGTTATTAGTTTCTGTAGAAAAGCCCATCCCAGTGCTAGGTTATTTCTAAATGTCTTGAAAGAACAGTGGGAGAAAAAAGAAAATAAAACAAAACAAAAGCAAAAAAATTCATCTATATCATGTTGTACCTACAAATATTGTAAGGGTAGATTACTCATTCTACTGTTGTCATCCTGCTGCAAAACTTTGTGTCATGGATGTTTCCCACTTCTGCAACTTTTGGGTAGCTGGCATTTTGCCTGCCATAAGAGTTGAAGTGAAGTTCTGGCAAGCACTAGATGTAATTTCTTTAGACATGGGACCCATCCCTCTCAAAAAAATATATAATCTATCCCTTACAGTAATTCCCTATTTTATGGTTTTAGCAAAATTTTTGTTCTCCATCATAAGAAATCATTCGGATATGACTTAGGTAATCATAAACTTTAAATAGTTTAGCATGAAATATCCTAGCATGAAAATATTATTTTGCCAATCTATTTCACCTCTTGAAATAGATTGCTATTTTGCTGTTTTTTTCAGGAGAATGAAGAATTCTTATATTGAGCACTGCTTTGTTCTAAAAGTATTGAAACAATCTGTGAAGTAAGGGCTTAATCATTATAAATGAAGGCAACCACAGTCTTCAGTCATTAACTAATGAAGCTATACCTTCTTGATATGAGAAAGTGAAAATTGTCATAGCACAGATAAGCTCTAATAAGTAGACATTCAAATCCAGAGGAAAGAGTAAATGCACTGTGTGATTAAACTGCTGAAGAATGACATCTGATATTTTCTGAGTATGCACTAAAATAAAGGGTTTAAGTATAAATTGCAGATTGGAGCAATGCATTCCAGATGATTGCTTGGTCAAAAAGAAAAATACTAATTGAGCACACAGGTTTTTTCCATAAGAGATGAAAATGCAGGAGTCCTGTCCTTGCAGCAAGGGCAGGAGGATGCCTAAGGCATTCACACAGCCTTCTAGCTGGTAGAAGGAGCTACACCCAACTGGTGGTGGCCTATCAATGGAAAAGAGACCAATAAAAAAGTTGGGAATGTGAGAATATGAGGGAGTCCTTTTCTGCTTAGTTTTCCAGATGGGAGTCTGCATCCCATTTTGGAGCTTGCCTGGCACCTGGAACTAATTCAAGAGAAGTATGAAGAGGTTTGAGGAAAAGTCAGCTTTAACCTGGCTGCTATTTATGTAGAAGACAGTGCCTTCGTCTTCTAGCCAGCTCACTGGCTTGACGTCCACAGGGGCTGTCTCCTTGTAGCCCTCGCTATCATTTCTAACCAAAAGATTTGCAATGCAGAATAGGGAGCAAAAGAAATCAACAACAAAACCAGAAACCTGGTGTGTTGGAGACACTGTGCTTCAAGTAAGCAAATAAAAATCCAAATTGAACTCCCCCTAGGAAGGAAACTCATAATTTGCACAGTCAGCTTTATCCACTGTCATGAGTTTCCTCTGGCAGCCCCTCAAAGCCACCTGCCATAGAACAGAGATGGCAGGTTTTGTGGCATTCCCTTGGCATGTGGGTTTTTCAGGGTCTGACATTTGATTATACTCTCCATTCTTTATAAATACAAAGGCTGCACATATTTTTAAGAAGAATGCTAATGTGTGTGTGAATGTATTATGTATATAATAATGTGTACATACACTAAATTATATATAATGTATATCATACTAATATATCTACAATGCATATAAGACATGGAAGACATTACATATTTCTAGAAAACTGTCAAAACCAGCCTTTGAATCACTGCTGATTATTGTTCTGTGATTTAAAAAGATGAGTGATACTTTCCAAACTGACATTTTTCTAATGCATTTTGTAGATAGATCCTGTCTCCAGGCAAGGCACCTGTAAGATGCCACCATTGTCAGGTGTGTGGCTTATTCCCTAGTCTGCATAGGAACAGGCACAAAAACCTCTATGCAGAAGATGGAGAGGGGCAGCCTTCTCCAGCTCATTGCTTCGTGGAGCTGTGTAACATCTGCAAGGTGATGCCAGGTCATGCACAAATATGCACATTCTCTCCCTTGTGCCCCTCACCTCTTTCCACTCATGCATTCATTTGCACTTCTTCATTAAATCACTGCTGTTCTCTGCATAAAGACCTAGGAGGCTCAAGGTACTTCACTGCACCTCCCAAACAGCGTCAGCTCTGGAAAGAGCAGGAACAGCCCATGCAAACAGAGGAGTTTAGAGAACTGCCTTTGCCTTCAGAGCTTTTTCACTAAAGGCCCGACTGAGGACATAGTGACAGTAGATTACCTCTCTGGCAATCTTTACCTCTAGGGCCAGTTTGCAGCACACTGGCAGCAGGCAAAGGACACTGTTCCCAGCTGGAGATGACACAGAGGCTCTCTCAGGTGACCCAACACCTTTTCCCTTTCCCGCTTTCATTCTGCAGAAAGGGAAAACAGCTGCCAGCTCCTGATGCAAAGCCAGATCCCAAGCCAGGTCCTCCCACCTCCAACATGGCTGGCAGTCAGGATCTAAATGAAGGAGTCCAGACCATTGCATTTCTCTGTCTCAATCAAAGCAGAGAGTACATCCACATATTCAGCCACTCCTGGGTCACCGGGCTCCACAGCAATGAGAGGCCCTCTTTCTAAACATGGAAATAAGAAAAAAGGAGAAGAAGGGAGAAGAAGGGAGGAGAAGGAGGAGGAGGACAGGTTTCCGTAAATTGTCTCCTTTCTTCTGTGCTTGGAAATAGGAGGTATCTACAATTTCCACAAATTCAGAGGCGGTTGCAGGCAGGGAGCCCTGCCCACAGTCTCCCATCCTCTGTGGTTGACAGTGGTGCTTTTCTGTTGGGAGGTGGAAGGTGTGGTCACCAGCAAGTCACTTGGTGTGTTTGCAGAAAGATATGGATAATATTTAGGAAGTAGAAGCAGCGCCACAGTTAATAAACATGTCTTTCTCTACTATTTAAATATTTGCAGAGTTCAGTAGTTGTTTAGTGCAAAAAAGCTGTGGGGAACTGGTGCCATATTTGGCATCAGCAAGGATTTGGATGGGAATTGCTGACAGAAATTTATACTGCTTTTTAAAAATAAATTTGTTTACCATCACTGCTGTAGAAAAAAGATCACTGAAAGTATGACAAAATACTGGAAATTAATATTTATATGCAGGAAGATTAATCAGGAAGCCTAAGAAACAAATTACAACGTTGCCTTCATCTTAACTTGCTATTTCACATCTTAGATCTTCATGTAAGAATTAGATAGAGGTTTTATATCTTGGTCTAACTTGGAGATGATCTCATAACATTTTTAATGGAGTACTCTTCTACTTGTAAATTAGTCTTACTTGTTTCTCATACCTAGGTGACAGGGAACATTTTTTTTTATTCAGTAGTCATGAAAGATCACTCATGATGTACAAAGAAACTACACTGATATTTCTTCTGTGCCCTTTAGTACCCATTGAAACCCCATAGGAATTGGTAAAAAAATATTTAAATGTCATTCTGCTTTCTTTTAACATTTCAATAGATGACTATTTTGATATTTGTCCCCCCCCCCCAGTCTCCCCAGAAATAGCTGGTTCAGCTATTGAGAGTTGAACTCCTTTTTTTATTTGTTTACCCGTATGGGATAAACTAGGCTTCAATTTGAAGAACATTTTGTCTGTCTGGAGAAATGATATTAATATGATATTAATATCTTTCTCTCCTTATTTGTTACAGGAGTTTCCAGAATTTGACTTTGGAGCACTGGTGTATTTTTATAATTTTTTTCATTGAGAGAAACTTAATATATGTAAAAAAGGCTACATATTAAGACTAATCATTAAAATACATTTTGATGCAATGAGAACCCTGTATTATACTATCCTAATCTGCTGTCTAACATCAATTATATCAGTGAGGTGTCATGTATTCAAGATGCTTCATGGCACGGGAAAACAGACATTTTTCTGTTGTTGATTTTCACAACGGGGCAAGTGGGTTCAATAGCTGATCTTCATGTCCTTTATATGTGCAAATCACATTTGAAAACTGGGTATGATAACAGGCCTAATAAGATAAAGCAGGTTACTTACTTAATACAGCATGATGCCAAGTTTGCCAATTAGTCGTCTTTCTAAATCACTGTACAAGGAGGTGGCTATTAACAGACAGTTGTTTTTACTCTAATTGGAATCCAGTTTTCATGAAGAATAATTGCCTGCTAGAGCAAATGCATCGAAGTCCTTCAGTTATTAAAATACCTATTCTTCAAATATGCAGGCAACTCTTATAGTTCCATCAAATTCTGTGGAATACCCTACATGTGTTACTATAAATAAATGCAAAATTCCAGTAAAATCAACTAAAAAAAAAAAAGTATAGAGGAGTATCTAAACTCAGCAGCAGAAAATTATTCTTATTAAAAAAATTTCCTTGAAAATTCGGACTCATATTTGTCTGCTACCTGCCAGAACTAAAGAATGTCAAGAGGATTCATCTTTTGTATGTAGAATATCAGTGACTGATGGATAATATAAATGACTGATTGAGAATTGAATTCTGAAGGAGATGCTATTATACACTCTATGCCAGTCAACTGAGTGCTGCTGTATCTTATTATTACCTAAGAATCTCATTTTTTTTATTTTAACAAAAACAAACCCTGCTATTATTCTGATTAAACTTGATAATCAAAGAACTAGCAGAACATGTTTTCATTAAAATAGTGCAGCTCTCTGCAAATTCTTTGTGAAGTCTTGTCTTTTTTACTCAAGTTTCATTTATGTGAGGGAAAAACTGGTTGAAAGGCTCAAAATAGCTCATTCTGACATCTTTCAATTAAAGTCTTATATTTTTGTTTTTGAAATGGCTTTTTATTTTGGGGTTTGTGTTTCATACAGATATATGTGAGATGCATCAAAAAATCTAAATTGGAAAGAATTGATCTATCTGAAACTATATGTTTTTCATTTTGCAGAACACTTTACTACTGAAGTTTTCCAGAACTGGAAAGTACTTCTAGAAAACTCAAAGTTTTGGAAGCATTTTCATTCTCCATGTAGTTCTAGCTCTGCTTTAATTTATGGAGCAGACATGCTACCAGAGTTACAGGCAAAATGGCCTCTCTACACTGATGTCTACCCTCGAAGCGTGAAGAGACATCAAAGCTTTAAGACAAGCAGCTTTTGGGTGTTAGCTTGAAATTCAGAGACAAGCACTTGTCTCTGGTGATTTCATTTTGCAATTTTTGAAGAGTAGAGCTGAAACAAAAGAACCACATTCTCTGACTATTTTCTTTAAACAAGTATCATCCACCCTGCAAGGAAGATAGAGATGTTCTTTTGGAGAAAATGAAAATTAACCCTCTGAAATCTGAGAAATGTTCACCTTGCTTTTACCTTTCAAAATTTCCTGCAAACCACGCAGTGGTCCTTGGATTGTGCAAAATTAGGCTCAGCTATTTCAGACTGGTTTTTTGTAGTTCTCTGCCAAGTTATCCTTGACATTGCAAAAAAATTAAAGCAGAACTAGGCAAAATTTAAGGATGTTATCCTAAAAATGGAGGCAAAATAAACAAAGACAGAATAGAAATATCATATATTTCAGAGGTGGCATAACAGATTTGCCAGGGACAAGACTTCCCAAAGAGACACAGATTCCCCGGCCCCTGGGTCACAGTAATGGCACGTTGTGGTCCACACTGTCACCACGTCTGATCTTGCTTTGCAGATAGCTTTAGCTGATTACATTCAGCTAGTACTGCCCAGGAAAGGTCTGCCAGCCAGGAGGAACAGAGAACAAAAGTTTCCTGCTCAGCTGTTGGCATGACCTGTTACTTCTCCCACATGACAGCCAAGAGGAACAAGAGCAGCTCTGAGCATTTTAAAGTTTTTTACCATCATGATTGCCTACAGTTGGGGAATGTACTTGGTGTACCCATCCTAAACCTTTTCATGGATGCTTCTGTGGAAGCACTGCTGAGTCAACAGTGGTCAGCACAGACCATGGCCAACAGTGTGACACAAACAGGCTAGATGTTCTGCTTCTGTGGCTAGACGTTGTGGTTTCACCCTCCCAGACCTTCATCTCCAGCCAGCAATGGAGCAAGGGATAGTCTTGTGTGTGGCATCTAAAAATAAGAAGCAGCTGTTAAAATGTTGACAGCCCATGGTGTCCCTCTTGCTGCAGCAGCTGCTCACATTCACAGAGCATGGGCAACTCTGCATGCCCATATGAAGCTCCTGGTCAGGGGAAATGGAAGTTGCCAATGTGCTGAGCACATCAGAATCCACTGCAGAGTTTCCAAAAGCAAACCCTAGCTGTGCAAGCCTCTGTGCCCTTCTGTCTTCAGAGATTAAGCAGAGACACAGGACTTTTTGAAAATCCCTAAAGACTGAGAGGTAGGATAAATCAGGGTTTGCACAATGCTAGTTTGTAATGCAATTCTTGGTTTTGTCCCCTGAATAAGTGATCATCAGGCTGAGTATCAGCTTACCAGTAGGAAAAGCAGAACAATTTAAAATACGTTGCATAAAACCAAATACATAAACAAATTGAGTTAATCTATACATTTTTTTTGATTTCTGCTCATTATGAACTATATGGCCAATTTATTTCCTTTCACTATCTTTCCCAATAACCTAGCTAATTAAACACAGTTCTGACAGTATTTATATACAATAATACATGCACATAACCTCTTGGATCAATAATTTAAGCAACCTTTATAAAACATAATAAAAAACTACAGAATAAGTGAAATGCCTATCTTTTTCTTTTATTTTTTTTTTTCAGCGAGTAGAATTCATACCGTTTGGGTGGTGGAAATATATTCCACTATAGAAGAAGTTTGCAGTACTGTAGTGAAGATTATCAGGAGAACCAGTTAAAACCTTTACATGACTTACTGTTTATAATATTCCTGCTATATTATAGTAGCACTAAGGTATTGGAAAGATTTCCCACGTGCTCTAAATGTAGTTGAATTCTGGTATTTGCAACTCTGACATCCAGTCCTTACTGGAGCAAACGTGGGGAGAGGCTACAAACTGTGCCTATATACAATTCATTCCATGTTGATTTTTAATACTATGCAGTTCTACCAGAGCAATACAATCAAACTGAAGTACAGGTGCTTATAAAGACTACATGTAGAGGTAGACCTCCAGAGATGAAAAGCTGGAGAAGTATTCCATTGGATTGACAAGTTTGTGCCCAGAAAACTCTAAATTCACTTGTCTCTGATAAATGTAACCACTGACTTAACAAAGTGTCCACTAAGACACTTGAAAAATAAACACGAAACAAAGATATTTTAAGATATAGGCACTATGTACTTTATGTTCACTATATATACTCTGTGGTTTGTGGTTTGGAACAAAAGCAATGGCTCAATAATTTCTCCACAATGATAATAATAACCTTGTATACTATTAACTTGCCAATGAACTATGGTCAGAAATGAGTCCCCAGGTCCATATTCTCAGCTCGTTAAATGGTCAGAGGTGCTGCACAGACAACAGCTTCTGCTGACTTGTTGAAAGTTAACATTCCCTTGATGTTCACAGGAATTTGAATTTAATGTATAACTTAAAATGGCCAAAGAAGAGGGAAGTTTTGAGCATCTGTGGCACAGTAAACTAACAGGGCCAGCTGCTCACAAAACCCCACAAGCCTGAGAGTGAGCCAGAGGCATCTTCTACCACATCCTTTCATAATCCCCATGTAATGTACACGGTGATTTTATCCTACCTCCCTAAAACAGAGCATCTGGGAAATTGCCTGTTACAGCTGACGCCATGAAGCTTAAGCCATCTTGCCAGGTGAGTGGTGAGAAAAGGGACTGAGAGCAAAGTGGTGGAGGAACCTTGGTTTGTTCAGATATGAATAAGGTGCTCACAATCTTTCAAATAGTGAAATTGAACTAGTGAATAAGTAGATAAATTACTTTGGTGGAGAGGGAAAAGGAATGTCAACATTCTCTAGAGGAGAGAGGAATATCACTTATGTGAGCATGCACTCAGAAGATTGTACTTCAGACTCATATTTTGCAATAAAACAGCAGCATGACTTGGTTTCAATATGGGTTTAATCCACTCCTTTTCCTATTGCTATTTCCATTTGTATGCTTCAATTCAGGGCTGTTTTGTTTTTTAAAAAAAATAAAGTGGTGCTCAACTGCTACGAGATTAAAATTTTTAAGGCATTTTAAAATAATCTGCAGGGTAACTGAGTCAGAATTAGATTGGTTGTGTTTAATAGAATAGGTTTGTTAGTACTGTAAAGCCATATAACAAGATGCTACAAAATGTTCCATTAGAAATGCATACTTGTTATAAGAAGAACATTTAATTGATTTACCCTGTGGTAATAATTTTTTTAACTCTTAGTCATGCATTAAAATAGATTTATTTTACACAGTGACAAATGTACAAAACATCTCACTGACTAAGAAACATCCTCTTGTGTCAGAGTTATCCTGGCTGCGAGCACAGTCCTCTCCATCTGTGGTAGATGATCAAAGAGATAAGCAAACTGTGTTGTTTCTGAATATGGAGGAAAAGTAGATGTATTTAATCATGGGCTTTTAAACTACCCTAAGGATGATAGCAGCAAACTGACGAAAATTGAGTGGGATAACATTTAACATTATCTAAAGTAACAAATTATGACTCCAATTTTACAGCTGTGAAACTGAGGCATAGGCATGCCATGTAATTTCCCCAAATCTGCTTGATGAGACTGCTGGCTGTGCTGATAAGAAAATACGGAATTCCTGGCAAATGGATCTGCTGTAGTGTCCACAAGACATCCAAGATTAATCAGCAGGAGTTAAATTAGAAAACAATCTGGATTATGATGCTTTGTCATAAGATCTTACTTTTTGCTAAATCCAGAATTAATTCACCCTCTTACCTCGTTCCATACAAGTATTTTAATCTAAAAGTTGAGATCCTGAATGCAATTCTGGCCAAGATATGAGTTCTTTTTCTGTCCTGTACCCCAGTTAGCTTAGGAAAAGGGAGTTGTGCATTTTCAGTTTCTCTCCTGCAATGCACTATACTGCCTGCATAACTCCCAATTAAGTAATTAGAGTACTTAACATACAGAGTTTTCAAAAAAGCTGAAAAAAAATCACAAATACTCTGTTCCTCAGAATGCTGAACTACTAGCTCAGAGAAATGCTTTTCTGATAAAAAACTACAAAAGGCTTACAGCCTGCAGAAAAACTATTTAATATCCATATAAATATTTCCCTTGTTTATTAAAATTTTGTAAACCCTACATCCTAAATTCTTCTTGAAAATATTGCAGAGAAAGGCTTCCTTCAGGCAAATATCTACTGATCCTGCCACAGACGTGATGCTCTCATGTCATAGAAAAGATTGCTTAGTCAAGTTCCATTCTGCAGGCCTCTAAGAGGGAACAAAATGTCTGAAGTGAGTATCAAATCTCAGCTTTACTGAGCTAAAGCTGTAGGGAAAAAATGGAAATGTGCAGAAAGGTACTAAATGGCAACATGGCAGATGCTGAACCCCTTTACTAACACGCTTACTGAAAATCAGGGAACTTGGTGAAACACTCATAGTTAAACTTCCCTTCCAGTTACCTCCTGAAGGTGTGTTCTGAAGGAGTTATGAAGTAGGAAGTGGAAGATTTGGGGGCTTCTTTCTTCTGCAGAAGGACAACTTAGGGATCAACAAATGCTATGAAGTTCTCTATTTAAACTAGGAAAAAAACAACAATTGCTACTCAATACCATTATTTCACTTGTAAATACAGAAATAGAACTTTGTAGGATGTAAAGGAAGAAAAAAAATTTAAAAGTGTTACAGTGTGGTAGAGCTACAACTTGTAGCAATCACAGGAGTAATATGGGAATACATATTTTATGTAAAAAATAATGTTAGATGTGTTATTAAGCATCTTATTTTGTCAGAGATCTGTAACAAGTCACTGATATAATTGCACTAGGAGTCAGAAAAACCATGATCCTCAGAGAGGTAAAGTCTTCCAGACCTTCTTCGTATTTGTAATATTGCTCCCAAAGTAAAAGCAGCTTCTGGTGGTTGGGGGAAGTAATATAGGTACCCACAGTTATATGGACAATTGAAAGTCAGAATCTAGGAGGAACATATTTCCTATATGCTACTAGTATAAATCCATAGGGTAAAGCTGCATTTAAAGTTAAAATAAATAGATGTGGATCGTTTTCTTTATAGTATTTTGTCAGGAGAAGGATTGTATGTAAATTAAATTCATAATTTAAAATTGTTTACTTGCCATTACATGTTTTTCAAGAAACCTGTAAGCTGCAGATTTCATTTTAAGTAACTGTAAGCGTCTGATATAGTGCAATAGTTTGACAGCTGATAAATGTAGGATGGAAAATGTGTAGGATTTAGCATTTCCACATCCTAACAGCAGCTAAGCTTCTGCTAGTCTGCTGCCTTTGTACCACCCTCTTTCATCAGACCTTGCATTTTAATGAAAAAACATTACAGTAATCAGTTGGAGAAGACTTAGAGCCAGGGATAGAGCCTGACTTCAAAAAAGCAAAAGCCTGGGAATATTCTCCAATGGGAAGCAATTAGAACAATACAGAAAAGTTAGGTGTTATTGAACGCTACAGAAGGCAAACAGAGTAGCGCAGCCATGGAAACCATTGCACCAGCAGGTCTCCTCTGGCATGCACAGAACCTCAGGGGGATGCAAAGAAGTACCCAAACTGCATCTC
The DNA here is from genome assembly GCF_036250125.1 of Pseudopipra pipra. Taxonomy (NCBI): domain Eukaryota; kingdom Metazoa; phylum Chordata; class Aves; order Passeriformes; family Pipridae; genus Pseudopipra; species Pseudopipra pipra. Next base: position 85,910,432 of record NC_087551.1, on the reverse strand, counting down.
CTTCCTTTTCTGTGCTTCCCACTTACTTCCTCTTCTGTCTTGATATGAATCATCATCAGTGAACAGGTGAAGAGGAACTGTCAATCAATATGCTTCTCTGGGCTCCAGAGGTAGGCTTCTGAAGCTCTTGTCAACAAAGAAAAGATTCTTCTTTCCTCCATAATTTATGTATTATTTCCTAGTTGTCTGAAACCCCAAATCACAAGACCTATCATTTCTTTTAAAAAATTGAGTTCCACTTGAAATCATTGACTAGCCAGCAGATGACTGCACTGAATTGCCACAGTTTTGAATAGTGGATACACAGTTTCTGAAAATAAAGAGAAAACTGTCAGACGATGTATGCACATTAGCCAAAGGGATAAAAATATGTATTTTCATAATTTATATACAAGTGTTAACAAATAAATATAACCTAAAAAGTACAACACTTCATTACTCTTAACTAGAGGATTGTATGCGTTACACAAAACCCTAAAATCACCAAAAATAGTGAGTGGTATTCATCACTGATTTCATTCCACTGAAGTTAGCGTAGACACAATGAGGAAAAGACGCTGGATCAGCATCTCAACTACCTGTATTTAGACGAGTACTAATTAAACAAACTCCATTCAGCAATTGTTCCTGCAAACCCTAATCCTTTTAATATGTAGTCACTTGAGACTACTTTAAAACACTTGAGATATCATACACAATGATATTGCAGAAACATACGAAACACCCCAAAAAGAAATAGAAAACAAACACAGACACCGTTCACCACGTCTGTATAAACTCAACATATTCACATAATTAATATTTTGGAAATTCAAATAAAGAAGGATCACCCTGTCTGAAATTTAGTTGTTTCAACATTCTTTTACACTGATACTTCATGTATCTACTCCCTACAGGGAATAGCTGAAGACTAGCAATGTTTATAAATCATTGTGTAAGTAGTCCCAGAAGTATTTAACTATAGCAGCATTAAATTCACGTTGACCAAATTTAACAAAAAGATATGGGTTTTGCAATGACTTTTTTTATCATTTACACACAAATCCAGTCACACCTGTGATGGTGAAGAGACTTAATGCCATACTTTTGATTTGGTGGGGTGGGTGGGGGTGTGGAGCTTTTTCTGAATTAGTTGTTTTCTGGGGGGCGTTGCTTTGGTTTTTGGGTGCTTGCTTATTTTTTCTGATTGCATCTGGGTTTTTTTGAAATTCCTCCGAGGAATTAATTACTTAATATTTATTATAAGATGCACGCTCCCTGTGGGGATGAGCAGGGGAGAAGGACATGTCCTGCCATCTGCCTGCGGTGCCGCTCCCCCAGACTCCGCAACAGCCGCTCCGGCGGCCGCTCCTCGCGGGCGGGGGCTGGGGGGGCTCCATGAACCCCTCCCCGCCGCGGGACGCCACTGCCACCTGCTGAGGGCACCGAGCTACTGACGGTCCCGGCCCCTGGCAGCCCCCCGGTCCCCCAGAGGTGGTCCCCGGTGCAGCCTCTGGGGGACCGAGGCGCCGCCGGGCCCGGGAATTGCGGAGCATGCGGAGGATGCTTTCACTTGGATGCGAGTGTTCACCCAGCAGCATCACAGCGCTAGAGACGGTGTCAAATAAAGATAAATTTAGGGCCGTCTGTTTTCTTTCCATTCCCTCCCCACAGCTACTTAGTTTACCAGTTCCAGCCTTCTAAAGCAGCCGGTTAGTAGGTCTTAAGTGAAAAGAAATGATGTTTAGAGTCTTCATGGTTGTGGAGCATCTCCAAAATGTGTGTTTTGCTGTAATTTTTTTTTAGACAGCACATTGTTTAATTTCAAAGATGTGCTGTAGGAAGAGAAGGTGCTGTTTCAGTGGGCAGCAAACAATTATGCAAGAGAAGGTAAGGTTACATGATGGAAATTATTGCTCCTAACTAATCTGGTGCATGAACACAAAATGCCTTTAATAAGGCTCCCCAACCAAAAGCATTGCACGAAAGAAATTGTCATTTATCATAATAAAGAAAGAAAACATGTTTGTTTTGTAAGAGGGAATAAGATCCTAATCATTACTACTTGGGGTCTAAAGCAATATTGGTCTTCCAAAATTGTCATCAGCATTGCAAATGCTCCCCTCTTTAGGAAATCAAGTCAGTAATTCCTCATCAGTTGAGCAGAAATAAACAACAAAATGTTTATTACTTTCTAGGGCCCATTTGTTTCGGCAGGAAACTATCTCCACTGTTATGCTACTCAAGTGTACAGATTCGCTCTGGAAACGGAGACGTATCCTTATCTGTATGGATTTAAATATGGAAAGAGACAGTGAATGGAAAGAACAACTTCAATACGATATTTTAGGTTACAACTGAATCGTGTGTTTATGGCCCCAGACAGTGTGCTCTGCAAAATGTTCCAAAACACTCATTTCTAAGCTTTCAACTATTTCCCCCTTCTGCTCCAGAGAAACATTTTGAGGAAGAAAAAAAGAAAAAAAGTTTGCTATCAGGATCTGGCATAAAGAAGGTAGAATAATTATGATAACTACTTCCAACTGAGTTATAAAGGCAGCTTGTTGCTTTTACTTACCACCCATCTTTATCACCCAGGCCATCACTTCTTTTTAAAATATGTAAGAGTTTTGCTTCCAGTACTTGATCTTTACATTATAAAAGCAATTTTGAACTCATAGTTTTATAGTGCACCTTTTAGAAGATAATGGCTTAAATTTCTAGTTTCCCTCTTTATTGCAGTGATATGATAGCTGCTTCTATAAACCAGTCTAGATAATATGTCATATCTCTCTTCAGCAGCTACTGCACACATGATATAGGAAACTCTCCTGCTACTGGTTACTCATTAAAGTTAAGTGATAGGGATCCACATGGCAAGGTTAAATTTCAACACTTTAAACCCTGCTGAAAGTTGCTAATAATAATGTTTAATTTTCATTCCAAGCATTTATGGTATCATCAACTTGAGTCGATTGTTTTATTCTCATTAGTTGGAACCGATGAACCTTCCCGCAGAATGAAAATCTTCAGGCAGAATAACCAAATAGAGCCAGAATTTGACCCCTGCTTAAATTAAACAACCTAAATGGGTTTAATGTGAATGTCCGATTAACTAGAGGCAAAGTTTGATTAAGATTTTCAAAAAGGGCTAGAGATTTCAACTCTAGCAGGGAAACTTTAACAAAAATATGATATTCAAACTGGGAAAACTCAATGCTTTCTTTAAATCATCTAGCATGTAGGGCAATTAAAATAACTATTCCCTTATAAAAAATAGTATTAAATGCTGCCTTTTTATTTGGGGATAATAACATTTGCAACTAATCATCACCCATAATCTCTTGACAGTGAAAAGTATTCCTGCAAAAAATTCAGCCAAGTTCAAATCATCTCACAGGAAAAGAAAGAGATGAGAAAAGGAAGGATGTTTGCTATGGCAGAGAGAGCTGGAGAAAGGAATGGGAAGCCAATGGGCTGCAAAGCATTGAGACCCATGGTGGAGACACAGCAGGCACCTGGTCCTGTGCTGTTCTTCAGGGTTATGCTCACATGCCACTGTGCTATGACGCCTCTCTCTGCTCATTCTCCTGTCCTTCTCGTTTTTGGAGAAGCAATTGGAGGAGCTATTACACCAAAGGCAGAAACCACTGTTATCCTTTCAACCCTCTGCCCCCTACACATAAGGTTTGTGATTTTGTAGCAGGGGAAGGATATCAGCAGTGACAGATGCTTATATGTCTTAGAGTATTGACCAGGTCAAACTTATCAATGGGTTTTTATTTCACAGGGTAGGTCATAAAGTATTCATTGCTCAAGGTCATCTAGACTCATGGAATATTTTAGGTTGGAAAGAACTTCTAGAGGTCATCTACTCCAACTTACCCAACACATGGCTCTCATCAAATTTACATCAGGTTCCTTGAGGCCTGCTAAGCTTTGAAAAACTCCAAGGACAGAGATTTCACATCCTGTATGGGCACCTGTGCCAGTGTCCAACTACCCTCATGTTAAAAGATCGTGGGTTTTGCCTTATATCTATATTTGTACATCTTGCTTCTCATGCAAATACTTCCCCGCTAAATCTGGTCTATGGTATTTAATCATCCTCTCTTCAGCTCTGCAAGGATATTAAAACCCACTTTTGGTTATATGTTTCCTTGCAGACAATGATATATGCAGAGACACAAAACAAGATAGCTTTAGAAATATCACAGCTTCTATTTTATTCCTCTTTTGAAATAGAATATCTACCTCCAGCCTTTCTCTAGTAATGCAGCTGTTAGACCACCACTTTAAGCAGCATGTGAAAAAGCCCTGTTCTGAACTATCATCTTATTCCCCATGTTTATGATTCCTGCTTACCTGTCATTATAAATTCTGTCTCATTATTGTTCCTGTCTCACAGCCTCACTAGATCACCTAGATTCCTCTTAACACTTGCTTTCTTATTTTTTGTCTTTCTCCTGGTTGAGATTTTTGAAGTGCATGCTTTAGGATAAGATTTAAGAACATGAGCAAGTCAAGTGCCTAACTATGCCTGTAGAAGCCTACGGTATTCCTTTCTGGTGTGCTGCGGTTCCAACAGTTCCAACTGAATGTCTTTACTCATCCAACAGGAGCTCTTGAGGGGCCCTACTGACCTTAGACACTCTCACCTCCACCTTTACAGTTCATCTATTGACAGGAATAAATCTCACTGAATTCAATAGGAACAGAGTAACAGAAAGGAGGAGTCCCAAGCATACAATTCCTACCAAAGGTTTCCAATGAGTAGTTGTCCTCTGATACACTAATGGAAGGATAGCTGTAGGAGTTCTTGTTTATTCCAGCTTTCTGTGGTGCCTCTGGCTTATGAGTAAGTTCTTGTTATGTCACTTGAGTAACTCAAAGGGCATATTTTATTAAAATTCTTTGAGTATCATAAATGCTGTCCAATTATTTGCACAGGTACATCAACAAGGCCAAATATCTTTTAATTTTTTATGAAAAAGGGCAGTAAATTTTTTTTTTATTTTAAAATATATCTTCAGAATATATTAGGGTGGTGATTAACCATCTAATTTAGAAAAAATGTTACTCCAGTTACAAAGAATTACAATAATTTAGTTTCAAGTCCTACATTTATGCTATGAATAAAACTTAAGATGCAAGAACATTTGTATGCAAGATGAACAGCTAATGATCTTTAGAGAACATTAAATCACTCCTAGATCTTAAGAGAGAGTTTAGATGACAGGAAACACTTTGTGTTAGCCCCTAAAATTTGAAGTCCTATTCCAAGAGCAGAAACCAGACTCCTATAATAGGACTAGGCCATCTCAATAATGCATGAAGTGTATAGGCACCTTCACATGAGGGTCACAGAAGCCAGGGCAAAAAACAAGGAACCTTTTAAACTTGCCAGAAGCATGCAGACACATCCCATATGTGAGATTAGTGATGCTGCCTACCTGTCCCAGTAGTCAGTGGCCAGAGTACTCCCTCAAGCCTCAGCATGGCTCTGCTGCCCGGGAACAACTCTCCAGACTCCGCAGTACAAGCACTCCCAGGCAAGAGCACCTGAAGTGGTTGGCTCTCTCCATGCTACTTTGCACAGATTTGTCTTAAATTTGTTTGGGACAGAGAGATAAATGTAAATTATGTTCCAGTTGAATAAAGTGAAGACTGACATGCTTCTAAGTATTTTCAGAAAAGAAAAAATTAGATGATTATAAAATATTAATGTCAAAAAAATTGCAATGCTTCAAAGATTAGGCCATAGTTGAACAGGAATTTTTTAAATCAGAGCTGCGATAATACAAGTGGAAGAGATGTGCAGAGATGGGGAAAGATGAGACGACCAGAAGTTCATGTCTCGTAAATAATAAAGGTCACTGTAGTTTAAAGAAAAAGCTAATAATGAGATACATCTCATGTATTTTGACATTTTCTCAATCACCAGCTTTATTCAGGTACATCTCTAGACAATCTAATGCATCACTAAGACTAGATATCACTGTGTCTTAAAGGAGTTTTGCTAACTCTAGGGATCAACCTGAGCTTTCACAAAATATTTCCTCCATACCCAAAGAAATCAGAAATAAGTCCAAACCAAAAAAATCTTCACTTGTTTCCTACACTGGAAACCTGAAAAAAGAATGTCCTCTTGATGAATTCTAAAGTAGCTGTATTCTGACCTTGACAGACTTCTTCAAGTCTGCCGTGGGTTGTTATCATGCCTGCTGGAAGGAACTGCTGGGATGCAAGCTAGCCAAATTATACTCTTCTCCTTGAAAACAAACAATTTGGAAGACAATATCCCAAGGATTCCAAGATTCTCTTTTTATATTTAGAAACTGTGTTCAGTTACAAAAGACTGCAATAAACATTTACATTTTTGATTGGCATGTTTTCTTCAGAACTTCTGGGTATTTTGGGGAGTATGATTTTGAAAATCCATATATTCTAAGAAAACAAACCTTTCTATCTGGAAAAAACCATTTTATATCCTATTCTATTTCTATTATATTCCCAGCTCAGGACGGTAAACTGTTTGGCAGTTCTCAGTATAGATTCATGTCTTTGGCTTTGTCTTTTTTAGGTTTTTTTAATGATCAAATTACTTGCTTTGCTAGATTAGAGAGTGAGAATGGTCTATGGAGCAGCCCCTGCACCTGAGGCAGGTTTTGCACCATTCAAGATATACAGTCTTGTTTTGTCACCAGATTGCTTGTTTGGGAGTCCAGGTAGTGGAATCACAGAGAGAGGAGGCTTAGGGAAGAAGGAGGGAAGGAAGAGAAGTACCACAAAATAGTAAACAAACAAACAAAGAAACAAAACAAAACAAAACAAAAACCAAAACAACCAAAAATTAAAGAGAAAGTAAAGGACATGAGCAGAAGAGCCATTTAGGAGAGCATGTCTTGAGGTCTGGTAATGACTTTACAGACAGGCATGCCTTATTAATGGAGAGGGATGTTTAGGTATTTAGTTAAGTAGGAATCAATGGAATAAATTAATTCTCTTATCAGGGATTAATATCTGATGAGCGAGAGGAAATACTAGATGTCAGGGAGCAAAATAAACATTTGCCAGGACAGCCAGACAGCACAGAAGTAAGGCCAGGAATTTCTGCCGTTGATCTTGACCAGGCAAGGAGAGAAGGCCAAACTGTTCCTCTAGCTGGAAAGGAGCAAACAGCTCCTGGCAGATGAAAGGATCCAACTAACAGTTTGTGAACCAGTCTTGGTTTTTATAGGTGTAATAACCAGGCAGAAGTGTTTTTAGCATACCTGTGGCCAAGGAGGCACAAGTACTGCGAGTGTGCTATTTTTGTCTTGTCTTCGGATTAAAATTTATGCTGTGCTGGTAGTAACACAGAGACAGGGGCTGCTTGGAATGAAAGTCTGGTGTCAGGACAGCTCTTTCTGGAGACAGGTCTTCCTCACAGTTAGTAATCTCATAGCAGTTTAAAATCAAGATTAACAAATAAAAGGGACATCAAAACTAAATTACTTTTGAAGGTACTCCCTTGAGTTCAGGGTTAAGGGACTTCATGAAGAATGCACAGGAAGGTTGAGCTATCCTTTCTGCTGTGTTCACTGTTTGAATGCCTCATACTATTGACAGTCATGCTTTTTTCATTTATATGAAAAAAAGCTTGCAGGAAAATATTCCAACATCTTGGAATATTAATGTAATGTATTCCAACACTTTTGAATATTGATATCAAAGCCTTGATACAGCTGCTAGCACATTACATGTGCTGACTGGACAGCTTGCAATATGCATCCTAATAAGCTGCTCACCTCATCTGACATTTTGCTCCTGATTTATTACACAATAGAGATGCTTGGTTTGGGGTTTCCTGGAGGTGCATACCAGGTATTCCAGGCTATACAGCAGGTCAACATACTAAATGAATTGTTCCTAACACCTGAGTGATTTGAAAACTTATTCCTGGCTCTTGTATGCTTGTCACCAAGAATAGCTATGAGCATCCCCTCTCCATATAATTAGGCAGAAAGCTAAAAATCTTACAAAGAGATGCAAAACTAGAGCATACATGATACCTCACAATATTATATAACACGAGAAAGGTTATTAACAAGGAACACAAGTGAACTCAAAACATGATACCACAGTAAACTGACCTTTGCAAAATGTTGCTACGAAGGCCCTCCAACTTGCACTCTGGCTGCTTTTCTGCTTATAACAGCCACTGTATGTCTGTGATTTCTACTGCTCTCTCTTTTGCTGCATTTGAGAATCTTACACTATTCTATGAATTTGTGCTAACAATCCCTCTCTCTATGAACACATTGCTACCACCCCATGACAGATACGTAAAATTGAACGTATCGGTAGAACACAATTGAAGAGAGATTCTTCATATCCATGTAAATACTAAAATAGGTACATAACTAGTTTTCAGCAGCTCAGTAAGCATCTGTCAGTGACTTGAGGCAACTACACACTCAGGTACTTATTTTTTTCCTCTCTTTTTTTTTTTTTTTCCCTGTAACAAGGTTCTTCTTCTATTAGTATCTACCCTGTGTCACAACTACACCATTGCATTACATTGTTCTTGTTATTCATTTGCAAATTTAGTCCTTGTGAATGCCTGCTTTAAATTCTAGTGTGGCTAACCCCAAAATTGCAGTAGTAGATGGCTTAGAAATTTACATGCTTTACCAAAAAATATATTTTATTATAAATAAGGGAATAAGAGACTATCACTGTTGTTTAAATTACTTCCTTTCTTTTATTAAAATAAACCCAGAAATTCTAATTTAAGGCAATATATCCCAAGTAACTCATTGGAAATAAAACCTTGAAAATACGAAACATATGTAACATTTGGTTCCTGATCAGCAAAGACCGTATGTATCAGCTGATCCTTCCATAAGTCAGGATATATAACATTTGATGTATACATTTGGAAAATGCAATGGAATCTTAAAACTGGTTACTTAAAATTTTGGAATATGCTGTTGACATTTGCCTTAAAGCACAGTAATAGCTACTCCCAAGCTGCACTTTAGCATGCCATGTTACTTGCCCCTTTGCAAGTGTTATATACTGTACCTGTAGCCTCGAGAAGTCAAGATTCCTTGGGAGGTTCTTGCCTTGGAGATTTCGTCAAGTAGATCCTCTTACTGACACCTGAACCCAGGGTGACCTTGGACCATACTGGCATGCTAGAATTTCACATGACTCATCTCTGTAGGTATTATATAGTCTGAAGCCAAAATATCAGGGGAATTTGTTGTCCTATAAATGTAGACCCATATTTTGCAATAAATACATAGATGAGGACGAGCTTTGTTACACAGTACAGCTCCTCTGCCTGCTACAGGGCAGGCAGCTGCCTGCGTGCTAATGATCTACTCCACATTCAACCAGTGTATCATGCCCTGGTTATCTGACATATGAACAAGTAGGGATTAGAATAATTACCATCAATCTCTTCTCATAATACTTACTTTTAAAAGGATTTATTTAATAACAGATAACAGATGGGAAAATACACTTGTTCACACACTGTAAAAAATAAAATAATTCATCACTAAGTGTATTACTTTTGTTTGCTTCTAGCTGTCCCAGCATCTATGGCTATATTTCAATATTTGTCATATTTGTGCTCACATAGTTGTACTCACAGACTGTTTTCCTTACAATTATTTAAATTAATTGATGATTTTAAGTACCACTAGAGGGCATAGAATTATAACAATATTTCTTAGTGGATCACAAAAGGAACATCAGGAGCTCAGTAATTTTCACAATTTATTGTCCCAGTCCACAGTTTAAAGCCTCGATCTTATCAATAGTGCTGCTGTGAGCTGTGCCACTGCACACCCACAGCAATTAAACAAAGCTCAAGGGTGAGCGCTTGCGGGACAGAGGCCTGGCTGAGCAGGTTGGACCATGTGCTCTCAGTTGAATCGCACAGTTTGGCTTTCCAGAACTCGAGTACCAACCCTCAAATATTTGGAGTGACTAAGGCCAGTTTAAATCTAAGCATGGAGGAGCGGCTGATGGTAAAGGCTGCTGTACATCTTCAGCTGTACATGGATACATAGGGATGAGAAAAATGAAGAGTATAAACACCTGAATATATCAAACCACAGAAATGCAAACAAGTACTGAATGAAGGATTAACTAACTCAATTTACAATTCAAAGAAAGAAGAGTAGATATGTGCCACTGGAAAGCTTACATATTAATGGAGTTTCTGTGGATAGTTGTATCAACTACTTAACATCTGTTTTGACATGTGTGCTGTTTCTGCCATCCCTTATCATGAGTTTGAGTGGCTGCTGTGGTTCACATGTTAGAAGGTTCCTGTTTGAAGTTGCCTGCAGTGGAGGAAAAAGTGTGGTGGAGGAAGGAAGAAGTTTAAGCTCTTCATTTAAAGACATCTGATTGAATGGCTTTGGACACGTAGCAGTAAATTAGTACTGTTGGTGTGTCCATGTTGCATTAGTAGGGGCACAAGTTAATGTTCACAGCCAGGGCACAAGTTAATGTTCATAGCCAGAACATGCTTTGTAGCTTCTTTTCTGGGAGTTGAAGATGGCCTGTTAATCAAAGCTTGAGAGCCTGGCCTCTAAGTGGCCAGCACGAAAAACCCCCACGAAATTTAACTCAATTTCTGAATGCTTCTATTGAATTTAGCTCAACATTAGCATCTACAATTACTACTTTTCATGAACCCTTCAAGAATTAGCGTCACATTTTCACATCGCGGTGCTCAGGGTGCAAAACCAGCGGCACGCAGCTATTTTTCATGAAGTTGGTGCTGAAGTGCCGGGCGGGGCTCCCAGGCGTCCCCGGGGAACGGCGGGCGCTGCAGAGCCCTGGCCCCAGGAGCGGTACAGGCGACGGCTGCCGCGCAGCAGGCGGCCGCGGGGTGCGGGGGGAGCGCTAGTGGGGTGTCCAGGGGGTCGCCCCCCGAGCCTCGGTGATAACTGGGGCCAAAGCAGGCGCGGTGCGGCGGCCGCGCCTGCGGGTGCCAGGGTGGGTGGTGTTTTTTCCGCAAGCTCACCTTGATGCGGCGGGGCGTAAAAGGGCCGCGCTCGGCAGGGGGAGCATCGCTGTCTCGGCGCAGCGCGGGCACGGAGCGGCAGCACCGCCGCGCTCCGGCCGCACCGTGCCGGGGCCGGAGCTGACGGGGGCCGGGGGGGAAGACCGCAGGGAGGACAGCCCGCGCCGCTGCCGCTGGGATTTGCTGTCTCGCCGCGGCACGAGGCAGGGACACGGCGGAAGCGCCGGAGCGAAGTGCCGGGCCGCGCCGCCCCCTCGGGGGGACACCCGGCGGCTCGTCTGCGCTGCCCCGCCCGGGCTGGCCGCGCTCCCCGTCCGCAGTGGGGTCTCGCTGCCGGCCGATCCTCCCCCGCGCCTCCGCCGGGACTTACGGCAGTTTTGTTACTTTCTCGGACTTACATGGACATTTCCCGGGAGCGCGCGTAGTCCGCGGGTGCCGCGTCCCGCCAGCTGCCTGCCGCCCGCCCCGCCGCGGGCACCGCCGCTGCCTCCGCCGCTTGAACCCCAGGACCCGGAGGCGCCCGGCGGCGCGGCCCCTGTCTGCCCCCGCCAGCCCGCCTTCCTCGCCTACTTTCTCCGCCGCTCGGAGCGAGAGCAACAGCTTGTCCGGCCCAGCCGAGCCAAACGACGCAGGAGGCAGCGAAGGAGCGGGCGGCGAGAGGCACCACCGAGCCGCGGCCTCTCCGCCGGAGCCGCGCGGAGCTGCCCTCCCTCCCTCCGCCCCGTCCCGGGCCGCAGAACCACGCCGGGCGGCGCTGCGGGGGCCGGCGGCGGGGCGCCGCCGCCCGGGAGGAGAGCGCGCCCGGGGGGGCGCCCGCTCCCTCGTCGGGGCCCCCGCGAAGCTGCCGCAGGCCGGCCCGCCGCGCCGGACGCCCAAAGTGGCCCGCGCCCCCGCGCCCCGCGGGCGCCGCCCGGAGACCCTCGGCCCCCGCTGCCTCTTGCGGGCTGCCGCCGCAGGGTGCTTGGCCACCGCCGCCCGCGCCCTGCTCCGCCGCGGCCCCGGCGCCCGCCCCGGCGCCCGGGGTGATGCTATGCCCCGCAACCACGGCGGCGGGGAGGAGGGCAGCTCCGCGGGGCTCTGGGTGAAGAGCGGCGCGGCGGCGGGTATGAAGGATGTGGAGTCGGGCCGGGGCAGGGCGCTGACGAGCTCGGCGGCCCGCGGCGACGGCCTGCTGCTCCTGGGCACCGGCGGCACGGCCGCCCCCGCCGGGCTGCGGGAGGGCCGCCGCGGGAAGCACGGTGCCCGCATGAGCCTGCTGGGGAAGCCGCTGTCGTACAGCAGCGGGCCGAGCTGCCGCAGGAACGCCAAGTACCGCCGGCTGCAGAACTACCTGTACAACGTGCTGGAGCGGCCCCGAGGATGGGCCTTCGTCTATCACGCCTTCGTGTGAGTACCGATACGCTTGCTTCTCCTCCCGTCCCGTCCCGTCCCGACCCTTCTCGTCTGTCCCCCGGGTCGCCGTCCGCACCTGCCCCGAGCAGAGCCGCGCCGCACCGTCAGGCGCACACCTCCCCTCCTGTCCCTACGCTCCCCGGGCATCACTCAGCGACGGTCCACGGGGAGGGCAAGTCCCCCGCGAGTCGTGCCAAAAGTGACCGGGAGGCGTCAACGGAGGCGGAGGAGCCTTTGCCACCTGCGGCGCGGCGCTCCGCGGGCGGCGGGAAAATCCTCGTAGCCCTAGGTGGGAGGTGATGGGGGGGCTCGGTTCAGCCGGCAAAGAGAGCCGGAGGGGAGCACGGCGGGGAGCACATGTTCGCTGGTCTCCTGGGCGCCCGAGGCCGCCGGCTTGTACGAGGGGGCTACGCGGCGCTCCCACTGATGCCGCAAGCCGGCCTCGAGGTTAGACGGGGCGAGGCGTGCGGGCAGCTGCCGGAGTCGTTCCCGCGACGGCGGGGCCCAGTGGGTACGCCGACGGTACCCGTTCTGTCTCACGGACGCCAAGCGCTGCGCGGTTTGAAAAGTTACCGCCGCGGAGCCGCACAGCTCCGTTCTGCCTCCAGCGTGTTTTCCCGGAGCGCCTCTCAGGGAGTGCGGTGACGGCGCCTTCCCACGCGTGTGCCCGCCTTGGGTGCGCGGCGCCGCGGGGTTGCCGCGCCCCAGGTGCGCCCACCTGCCGCTGGCAGCGCCGGGGGCCACCCGGTCCGCGCTGGTGGCCTCCCCCCTCTGCCCGCCACTGCTGCGCTTTTGGTTTTAGCAAGTGGCGACTCTTGTCTCCCTCACTCTGAAAGAGCCCGTGACGGAAATACATGTTCCTACACATCGCTCAGTGGAGAGCGGTTCTGTCACCGCGGTGTGAAACTTGGGCTGCTTTAACTTCAAGCTTGCCTGTGAGGGCTGTGCGGGAAGACCTGTGGCTGTCACTGCTTGCAGTATCTCTAGGGTCAGCAGTGTTCCTCAGTTCATTAGCAATCCTCTGTTTCTATGGATTTTGACAATATTCGGGGGAAAGACTCGACTTAAAATCTTTTTGGATGGCTGAGCAAAATGTGCAGTAGTCTGGCAAGGAGTCATGGCAGTGGATCATACTGCTAGGTGAAAACGTTGCGATCAACTATAGAGGAAGGAAATTAGGCGTTGCTGTACTGGGAATATAATACAAAGTATTGCTGTGTCTGACTACAGAAAATATATCATAAATGGATCAGAAGATTTAATTGATATGCTGTAGGTAACTGTATTTGTTCCATGATAGTTACAGAAATCAGCGGTTGCAGCAGCTTTGCTTAAAAAGCAACTGTTCCCTAAAAGCTGTTTGATAGCATAAAGAGTGCTCCCCTCCCATCAGCAGGGGAACTCCCAAATCCTACTTTAATGCAAGTTTTTATAAGTGAAAAAATATTTTGCCAAAAACATGGCAATCTGATTAATAAAATACTTTATGGATAGACTTATTTAGTAGATGACAATTACTATAGATAACAAAGAGTAGAAATATACTTAATGTTATATATTATTCAGTAAAAGGATTTTTGTCCACTTAGAGGATCTGCCCATTCTCTCTGTTTTACTCTGAAAATCAACTCTTACACCCTAAACTTTCTTCTTGGAGGGCATTTATTTGGTACCTTTTGCTGTCTGGGTTCTTACAGGTTGACTAGATGGATGTAAATTAATGTTGCGAGAATCACCAAAATATGTACTAGGAATCAGCTCACTGCAGTGCCTGAAGTGGCCATACAAAATCTGTAAATTGCATTTTTGGACCTTTCTCTTCGAGACCATGATGAAAATCTTTAAAACCAGAAAAGTTAGAGTTGGAAATACCATTGACAAGTTTAAACCTAAAAAAAAAAAAAAAAAAAAAAAAAGAAAAAAGGTAGTAAATTTCCAAACAGAGTGGAGTCATGACACAGCAGCACTGTAAACAAGGAAGATTGCCAGCTGCGTTTAGATAATTGCCTACATAGAAAGAGTGCCAGTTTTAATTTTTAATTGCAAATGGCAATTTTGGCAGCTGTAAATGCCAGCATTACATCTTTTATCTGAGCAGAACTACGTGAAAGAGCCTGAAACATTACTGTAATAAAAAGGCACCTAGTAATAGTATTACCTTTAAGGATCTGTCACTGCTACATTGTTTAAGGTGCATTTGAAGTTCCATTGCATTTCAGTTTGACAGCCATCCTTATTGTCTGTCTATAAATTATTTTAACATATTTATATAATTCTGATTTAATCACAGTCAGATAGTCAGGTAGTATTTTTGGTGTTTCAGGCTCTTTTTTTTTTCCATCCACCTGATGAAATACAATTACACCTTGGAAAACAGACTTTCTCACGGAATTAAAAACCCAAACAAAACAAAATAACTACAATGTTTTGCAAAAAAAAGTCTCAAGACAAGTAGCTTAGAGTTGCAAAGACATTACTAAGTATGTGAGATATCTGCTTCTACCACTGCTAAGCTATTCTTGACTGCAGTGGAGCCTGTTATAGCTCTGTACTATTTCTGTTACAGGAATGGGCTATCTGGGGTGAGACCTTTTGAGCAGATCATTGGTCTTCTGAAACCTCACTCTGATATGCAGGTTGAAGTAATGCAAGGGTGGCTACAGAGTTGCAGTTTGAAGTCTTTGATCTAGAAGTTTGTTTAGGTTTGCATGTTTTTAAATAAGAAATAGGGATTTGACATTAGTTACAAATAGAAACCATTTCTGCAGTGATATTGTCATTTATCATTTCTATAGGGAAAAACACTTTGGAGCTGAGTTTGCTCTTTTTATTTTTTGCCCTTTCAACTAAGAGAAAAATAGGCCAACTACCTAAGGAATGAGTGTTGTGACCTACATTCAGAAGTCAATTGGTTGGTTTATTTGTAAATACAGACTTGCCAAGTGCTAGAAGAGACAGCTCTTCTGCAAACTTCTGCTACTAGAGGGAGGATTTACTCTTGAGCAAAGGCCTTTAACTTCAGTGAAGTTGTACTGGGGAGCATAGACATAAATTACATGTTTCTTGACTCCTTTTTGTGCACCTCAGTAGCTCTTTACATGGAAGCTCCATTAAAATGTAATATTTTTCCTGCAAGTTTTTGAAAATCTGCTTTTCTGATACCGTAGTTTTCTATTCTTAATCATTCAGGAGCCCCAAAATATGAACACTTATAAAATCAGAAAAGAACATTCTACCATTTGTGCATAATGAGTCAGTAACTTAAACTCTTGCTAGTAAAATATTTATGCCACACTACATCACCTACACATGAAGCATGTGCATATTTAACACATGTGCTTATGTTAAAATGCTGAAATAATGTAGCTTTTCAAAAGCATTCTCTTGGGATGTCATAGGATTTCTTTCTGTTACTGCTGTTGCAGTTTGTTTAGATTATTTTGGGTTGTTTGGTGTGATAAAAATGTATAGCTATTGCCATAGAATGATCAAAGGGGAATTCCAGATTGGTTGCAAATTTAACTCTGGGTTTCATCTTCAGCTGTCATACGGATTTTGTATTATTTTTGTTCTTAATTGACATTCTGAAAATGAGATGGCATGAGATGTTCAGCAAAAAAAATACTGCTCTTTGATAGTGTTTATACTGGTAGGATATAATTAGTTGTGTAAGTTTCCTAATTTAACATGTTGGATTTATTTCAGGAATAATAAAGTTTCTGTTTCTTACTGACTTCTTTGTAATATATTCCATGCAGAAGTCTTTAACATTTTTTGGGGGGGATGTCCTTCTCTTTACAAAGCCAACACCTTTTGCTTTGGAAGCTTCTGAATCCCAAATCAATCCCAAATCAGAGATCAGGATGTGTGCACAAGGGCAGTAGGACTTTGCATGACGTGTATTGATAGTTTTTCACAGGCACCCTCTGTTGGTCACTGCAAAGATAAGATACAGTTATAAATGAATTGTAAGAGCCTCTGTGTTGTTCTTCTTGTCTTTTGCATTGTTGATGGAAAAAGACTGAAAAATTATTTCTGGAAAAAAATCTAATGATGCCATCAAAGATTTAACTAGCTATTTTAGCTTTCCAGATCTGCCAGAAAGGACATAGCTTACTAATGATCAGATGGCTATTGAACAGCAGGTCTTTGCATGTGAGCTAACAGCACTGCCTCATACTGTGCCCTTTGTATAATTATGGAGGTTCCACATTCTGATTAGAAAACCAATAATGTGCAACAGGCTAAGTACTTGCTTTTTCTCATACTATTGAAAGTAGGAGAAATTATTTTATCTATTCTTTTATCCATCTTAAAGCTTTTAATGAGCTAGTTCCAAGTGCTCTGTTGGTAGCTTTATGGCTTTTATCTTTTTAATCACCATTTCAGAGTCAGGGTGTGATATTGTTAGGATAATAGTATTTTTCTATATGTTTTTAAAAACAAATAGCAACATGATATTTACAAATAATAGGGTTGATAATATAAATGTGTGGCACATGAAATATTATTAGGTACTAAGGAGGTAAAAATTTAAAATTCTTTAACTGTGGCACCTAAACTTTAGTAGGCATTTTCTTTCAGGGGCAATGAATGATGGTGGATATTTAGATGCACTTCAGTATAAATCTACAGCGATTTGCCGGACCTGAAGTAGTTTGTAATTCCATATATGTGCATATTTCTCACCTACACATTGTTTTGAAGGAACTGTAGGAAGTTTGCCCAGTCCAACTGGAAGGACACACTCTTCCCAGTCATGTCAGATGGTGTTTGTCTAATAGGTCTTATATTTCACTGGATGCAGGTCCCACCACCTTGCTGGGTGACCTGCTGGTCTACAACACCTGCCTGTTGAAA
The DNA here is from genome assembly GCF_036250125.1 of Pseudopipra pipra. Taxonomy (NCBI): domain Eukaryota; kingdom Metazoa; phylum Chordata; class Aves; order Passeriformes; family Pipridae; genus Pseudopipra; species Pseudopipra pipra. Next base: position 85,893,169 of record NC_087551.1, on the reverse strand, counting down.
AAAGAGGAAATTTTGCATGGAGAGGGAAGAATGGAAGAGCCATCCTGAACCTCCCAAGTGGGAGTTGTCATTGTCCCTTTACGTGTTTTCTGTCACTGATGAGATTCTGGCTCTTTATTGCTGTGATTTCCTTTCAGGTAGCTTTAGGCTGCTACTGGGTCACCTGTTAGATCACCCTATTGCCAGACCGAACATGCTCAGCTCCATCAGCTGCTCCATGTAAGACAAAAGCTCAAGGCTCCTAAGTATCTTCATTGCTCTCCAGCATCTCCTCCATCTTCTGCACATCCCTGTTCAGCTGGGAGTGTTCACAACTGGATGACATATTGTGAGACTGTGCTGAGTAGACGAGAAAACTTTCCTCAGCCTACCAGCCCCACTCTGCTAATGTAGTTGTATGTTGCTTGCCTTGTTTCTGATGAGGGCATGCTGTTGGCTTGTACTGAATCTGTTGTGTACACAGAAATGCCAAGAGCCTTTTTACTGGGCCTGCTGCCCAAACAGTGGGTTCCCAACCTGTATGGATGCATGGGATTAATCTACACCAGGTGTAGATACCTGCTTTTCTCTGAATTGGACTTCACAGCTGTTTAAGTTCACATCCCGTGTTTTCTTGTGCCATCTCAGTCACTATGTTTTGATCAGAGTGGTGGACATGTAACAATCTTTAAACCCACTTGCACTTGCTTTGTGATTGGCAGAGAAGATTAAATGCTCAGCCACGCTTCATTCCTCCCCTTTCCTGGTGTTGTTCATGGGCAGCAGTCCTCTCCTGGAACCCTGTCATGGGCGATAAATAGTATCCAGCTTCTCTTTTTCACTTGGTTTTTTTTGGTAGTTTTTGTTTTTCTCTTTTTTTTTTTTTTGGAGAGCTATTGTCTCCCTCAGGATTTTCAGTAGCTAAGTATTAGGAATATTTATGCATATGGTAGTAAAATACTGTTTCACATTTTAATTTTTGAGGCTTGGTTTTCTAAATTTTCTCATTTGTACTGGCCTTACTTTCTGACTCAAGAGTAGTGATCCAGGGGAAGCAACTAATTTGCCATAAAAATCAAAATTGATCCACAACCTTCTACAAAGAAGACTACAAAAGGCTTTCTTTGATAAAGAGTCACCAAGACCTGGACTGGGAAAAGTTCATGTGTGTAGACTTTCTTCAATTTGTCGAAGAGCTAATTTCTCAAATGGGATAAGGAAGTGTGTTTCGGAAGGTAAGGTACTAACTTAGGTTAGTTGTTTGTTTCAAATAAATGTACAACCTTTGCAAGCAGGATCTTCTCCATCTTAAAGCAAGAAGTGAGTTAAGAGGTTTCTTTATAATCATCTTTTTGCTGTAATTTTGTCCCCTCATGCAAAACCCATGCAAATAGAATTATATTCATGGATGAGACTCCTATCTTAGATCTATTTTTCTTAGTGTGCCAGTCTTCAGTGTGACATTTCTTGTCTTCCGTATTGGGTGTCTTGTATGATGTGAGGACTCTTGGGGAACTTTCTGTGGTCTCACATGATGAAAGAACTTGCTCAAAATTACATATTTTGTCCAGTGGTTGGTTGATACATGAATTTCTAATATGGCATTAAATATGTGTTCTCAAAAGAGTAGTTGTTTTAATGGGTGCAAGAAAGAATTATAAAGATTTTAACTTCCTGTGAGACAGTATTTGTGTGGCAGATTTTCAAAGTGAGCTGTAGACAATATCTTAATGATCTAGACACCTTTTTTCCCCCCCAATACTTTTTTAAGTTTCTGCATTGTTCACCTTGTTATATCAAAAATAAGTTGTGATATCTCTTCAGACTCAGTGGTCTTTCCATGCTCCAAGGCTGACTATATTTTTAATAGCTATTCACCCTGTTTTATTGTTGTTTGTAGTTTAATTACGTTTCCTGAATCGGATTAAAGTACAATTGAACTAATATTTTTGTAATAATTTTAAATAATTTCTAACATCAACCAAATGGAATACCAATGATTAGTCAGTCATTAATAGTGTTTCCCTATACATGAAAATAAACATCAGTAATACACTTACCAATACTCATAAAAATGCAGTGACATTCTTCATAATTGTTTCAGTGGAAAGGAAAAGCACATGGTTTGTTACTTTATTAATATTTTTTTAATGGAGAAACTATATAGAAGGAAAAACTTTTATTCCTAGACAATGTAAACTCCTGACTTTGCAAATAAATCTCATTGTGGTAAGGCAGTTGTTTTCTTAATAATTCAAAGGTAAAACTTATTTGCCAAGTGTTTAACATTCTTATATCGTTCATATTTTCATTAACATAAATGTCTGATGAAAATTAATGAAATATGCAACCGATTTTAATTGAACAAAAGTGAGTCTTCTGCTTACAGGTAGAAAAGATGGAGTAGAAAGTATAAATAATACTATCTAAAAAAAAATCTTTAACATGTATACATAGTAGACATAATTTGCTACATTATTCTTAATTAGGCAGATATTTATTTCACAATGTAGCTTTTTTCCCATTTCAAACCACTAACACAACAGAGCATACATTCTTGGCTCTTTAAAGTAATGCTGGTGTATCAAGGGTCACTTTCAATCATGTGTTATATAAGCTATACTGAGTTTGGGGAAACTTGTGATTTTTTTTTATCCTTTCATGTTTTCTCTTAGAGATTTTTTTTTTTAAGTTTGGGTTACAAATTTCCTGTAAGAGAGCAGATGTAGATTACCCAGGGGATTTCCACCACAGGTGAGTTAAGGTAGAAAATTCATCAGCTGTACAGTTTAGCAATTGCAAAATGATTTTACGGAGTTGCGTGCTCATGTGCAAAAAACCTTTCCTTTAAAGATATTAATTAAAAGTTCAAAGGCTGTCTTATAGGTCAGCTGCACCTAATCAAGCAATAATTTCAATTTTCTGTTGGACATTAGATTTATCTTGTGATAGCTGTCTGAGTTGCAGTGTAATTGCGTTACAGGAAGCTCAGCAAAACGTTCATCATTTTGGGCACTGAAGTGTAGTCTCAGGCAGTGTCTTCTGCTTGAAAGACTATGTGATTACTTCTTAATATATACAGTATGGTCCAGTGATTCAGAGATGGTCACAGTCCTCCAGCCAGACATATCTGAAATTTTCTGTTTGGCCTTCATCCAAGAAAATCTTCAAACATAAATGTGTGTAGTTTCCTCAACAGAGAAGGGCATAAATACATCTCTAAGCATTTTCTTGAAGAGTGAGTAATTTTCAAAGGCATGGAGTACCTGCAGCTTCCTTTCATTATTCTATTGTGTATTGAATGGGTAATTCACTTTTTTCTCCCCACTTGTATAGAATGAAGTTTAACAAATGAATCATGCTCTTAAACTGATTAGAAATAATGAAGAAAGGAAGTTCTGTACCTGCCCACATCTTGATTTAAGCAATATATTCCTGTTTGTCTTGGCTTCCTTCTTGCTTTGAGACTCTGTAGTTCAACAAAGCAAACACATTATGCCTTTTGAGATTTCTGTAGAGTTTTAATTCTTTTATTGTAGTCATACCTGATATCATATGGAAGCAGCAGGCTGGTTCTAGGATTTGAATATGACCAAATCAAGAGAACAGAAACTTTCTGCTTTGAGAATAAAAAAAATGTTACTGAATGCATTAAGATGATTCCCTAATTCATGAATGTCGTAAATTAGAGCATCTGCACACACTCTTTTGAGGTCATTCAGTCAGAAATAGCATCTAACTTCTCCTAGGGCATTGCATTTAATTGCTTTATGTGGCCTAAGCACATCCATAACCGTGGTATCTGAGAATTACCCATTAGAAGCAAATGCACAAATCTTTCCCTTCCGAGTTCTCGTGACAGGAGTGCACTTAAAAGTTACTGCTGAGGCCTTTCTGAATATGCGTAAGAGTCCTGACATACTCGAGAGGGCCTTTTGTGTGAAAATTAAGATGAAATATTGGTTTGGATGCATTTCTGTAAGTAGTGGGGGTAGAGGGGCACTAAACCATGGTAGTGAGTTTGAAAATGTAGGCCAGTCTCCCTGCGAGACAAGTCTATATCAGTAACTGCATTTTTTCAGTGGTAAAACTGCCACGTCATAAGAGAAATGACAGATGAGGGCTCAGTCAAAGCTGGAGTGATGAGGCTGGAGTGATGTCCACACTACAGCTGGGGCTATGAGCAAGTGATGATGTCCTTTTCCCTTCAGGTGGACCATCACTGGAGAAGAGGAATTGCCATGTGTCTAGAAGATCACACATTAAACTTATCAGTTTGAAAAACTCTTTTACATCCAACAACATTATGCTGACTGAGGTTAGAAGTGGTCTCTAAATTCATTAGGAGGAAAAAAAATCTCTTTTTCTGTTTTCATCTCTGTGCAGTTGATACTTTTCTGTAGAGTCAGGTTTATTAACTAATATCAGAGGAACCATTGCCACAGGAAGACCACAGTCTTGGTCTTTGCAGCTCCATGCAAAAATATGTGTATAGGCGGCAGGAAATACAAAGCCATGCGTGAATGAGCTGCTTACAGAAATCTCTGCACCGAGCATGGAGGAAGCAAGAGCCTGTGCTGGCAGTTGGAGGTGTTTTCTTAGACCTGTGTCTCAGACCCTTCTGAAGTGTAGTTGTGAGGCAGAATCATTTAGGTTGGAAAAGGCCTTTAAGATCATAGAGTCCAACTGCAAATCTAACACTGCCAAGTCCACCACGAAACCACGTCCCTAATTGCCATATCTACCACAAGTATTTTAAATACCTCTAGGAATGGGGACTCAACCACTTCCCTGGACAGCTTGTTCCAGTGCTTGACAACCCTTTCTGTGAAGAAACTTTTCCTAATATCCAATCTAAACCTTTCCTAATATCCAATTTAAACCTTCCCAACTTGAGGCTGTTTCTTCTTGTCCTATTGCTTGTTACCGGGAAGAAGCGACTGATCCTCCACCTCACTTCAATTTTCTTTCAACATCCTTTTCTCATGCCTTTGGCCACACCTACTTGTTTTCACTAGAAATGTTATTTAAATGTTGCTTTTTCAAGGAAGTTCCATTATACTTCTGGTGCAAGTACAGTTAGTTGCAGTAAGTATGCACGTTCTCAAGTGATTAGTTCAACTTCTAGTTACTTAATTTGTGGATTTTTCTCTCTGGTATGTCCCAGCTGCATCTGTAGAATGAAGATGAAGCAAAATTTAGAATAAAAGAGGAACACCTTTGCTAATATTTGTGGCTGTTGTAAATTTTTATATAATACGATAGTTTGCTCAAGCAGACATGTTTCTTTCCTCTTAAGCTTAGAAACAGTAGATTTAGTTTGGTGGTTGAAGATACTGTCTGGAAGGAAATTAGCTTTCCTCAAAAGTCACAGTGACTGCTGACTAAACTCATGATTTGTCTGGGTAGGGTATTGGAATTGAGAGGTTATTGTAGGCTGTAATGAGGTAGGTGATGGTCCTGAATTATAAATAGTCTTTGGGAAGAATGTTGATTTTCATCCTGAAAATGCTTGTACACATACTTTTTAGTGGTGTTACTAATAGTTTTAGGCTCTTACATAGTAATTACTAGAAATCATCAAACTAAGCATTGATAAATGCTCTATCATTCAGAGATGATGGCAAAAATCCATCTGAATTAGAGACATTTTATAAAACTTCTGAAGTTATTCTTGAGAAATTCTTCTAAGGCGAGAGGAAAACCTAATCTGAAATCTTCAATCCTACTACATTATGTATGTCTGGGCACTCTGCATGAGATTTTGCTGTTTGAAGATATTTTATAGGGGGAGTTATGGTGAGAGCATTTGTGAAATTGCAGAGGCAGAAGTTATCTATGTGGGAACAAAAGCATGGAGGTGAAGGAGAATTTATGAATGTGTACTGTACTGTAACAGTACTTGACTGGTACTGTATATTACTTTCAGGTTAGAAATGTATTTATTTTCTATTAAAAAATGTTTTTAATTTTTATTCTCCTTTATTTTCTGCTTTCTGTAGAGAGAAAGATGAAGTAACAGTGTGAATCAATTTATTGGATTTATATATAAATAAAACATGATATTGATCTATACATTTTTCTTCTAATGGGGTCTCAACCCTCTATGCAGACCTGAGGAAATAATCAGTAATATCACAACATGAAAATTTTATTCAATACCTGACTGTGTTTCTGATTGCTTTTCCTTTGGTAAATATTCATGTAAGTCTTCTTGCTGAAGCTGAGCCTCAGCTAGTTTATTCCCATGTGCGTCCAGTCTTTGATGAAGCTTAGGTCACTTTTTAGCTGCTCTTGCAGGTCATTTAATGGGAAGGGATGCATCTGGACAGCAAGATGCAGTCCAACCTCTGACCTCCAGCACGGCTACATCTACACCTGGAGGAAAATCTGGGGAGATGCATCTGAAATACCCCTCGGTATTCAGAAGCTTAGTGATAAATACAGTCCTCGGGGACGTTTTCTGCAGAAAAGAATTCATTCAGTCTTATTCCTGTCCAGGGAATTTCTCCTTGAAACCATAGCTGAGTTAATGATACCCATAAAATATAAAAGACATCTAAAAATATGATAATGTTAGATTAAATGTTGTTATTGCTACTGTTCATTGATGGGAAAGCTGGAGCCGAAGTAGCTGTATCAAACTGAAGCATGATACTACACCAGTAAGTGTCAGAAGAGAAGTATTTACATGGAAAAATCCTTTGTATGATTTTGCTCTCCAGGATTTTTTCATCTGCCCATATCTGTAAATTACCTCACCACAATGAAAGGTCATGACATTTTTTGGCTTGCCTTTGTCTCCAGCTTTAGGAGTTAATCATAAATAACATAATGGATAGTACTGAAAACTCTGATATGTTAAGATAATACAGTGACATTTCAGATATAATTTGTATCTGGAAGATAAAATTAACTAGCAGAGTGCTCAGTATTTAAGAAATATGAGTTTATGAAATTTTGATTGTGTTTTTTCAGGTTTATTAATCCATGGCAAAATTGTATTCTTCTCTATCTTGAGTATAAAAGAGCCAAATCTCTGTGAAATAAAACTTAAATGAAAGTGATCCTGGATGAAAATGTGAACAGTTGAAGTCATTTACAGAAGAGTGAGTCAAGAGATCTGAAGTGTATTTTGGTGTCGGAAATGGGATAAGTATATTAGGGAGGCCCATTCATCTCACAATACCTATATTTAGCATCCTGCAATGAACCAGTGACTGCTTTCATCACTGTCCAGTGTGTATCACAGTCATGTCTTATGAACCCACGGGGTATCTGCAGTAGTCAGTATTTAGAGATGGCTCAGTAATAAAACTCTGGCTTTTGGCCTTGTCATTAAACGTGAGGCATACTGTAAGGAATATGTGATGTTGGCAGGTTCTGCTGTTCCAAGTATGGATCTGTGGATTAATTTCAAACTGAGGGCTGCCTTGCCTACCTCTAGAGGGTGTGCAGGTGGCAGCAACAAATCACTGCACATACAGTTCATACTGTTTTCTGGCAGGATAGAACTGGTATCTAGCCCTGGGAATTTCTGGTTACACATTCTAAAAAATCCTTAGCATTTTTATTTGATTTAAAACATTAATTAATGAATATTATGGGAAAATTGTTAGAATACCTTTTAAAGATGATGGCATATAGAGCTACAGTTCTGGAAGATGTAGTTTACTAATCCGCAAACTTCTTTCGTGTAACAAATGCAGAATATACAAGTTCATTATTAAACAATCCGTGTATTTGTATCAGTTATGTTCTTGGGTATTCTAGTTAACTATCTAGCTATCTATCAGCGTCTTAGATGCTATGCAAACAGTGAAAAATCTTTGCAAAATAAATCTGTCTTTTCTCTTGGAATCATATGGAAAGGCAACACAACGGCACAATGCAAGCTCCTTGTCTCTGGGCTCAGCAGTATTCTCTGAGTGCTCATCCCCATGCCTGTATAACCCCTGCCTCTCAGCAGCTCCTCAGCCTGGGGAGAAAGTTACTTCTCTTAACTTTCAATAGCTGTAAAAAGTATCTGTGTAGTTAATTTTTAAAATTACATTTATAAGTGAATAACAAAACCAAAAAGGCAGCTTTGCATGGTTCAATAAGTGGGAAAAAAAAAAACCCCAAACAAATGAAACTGTTCCTTATTGCTGGGTCTGACAGCCTAAGCAGCATGCGATAGAAATGCTGTTCATTCACAGATACACTGCTGTCAGCAGTAGACTAACATAGGTGCATTTCTAATTTGCTACATCTAAACCTGTAATTAAAACTATGATGTATTTTTTTCCAGTCACTTTTTGAAAGTGACATTTATTTTGGCAGATGCTGAGCTGTTACATTAGCTGGGACTTTCACTGTATAAAAATTTTATGAATATTAAATATCACATGGTTAATGAGAGTCTTTTTCCTGCGTTATTTGTCTTTGTCTGAAGGTACTGAGTTAGAGAAATGGATGACTGGTGGAAGAACAAGCAAAATGGCAACACAGCTTCTCAGCGTGTGGCAGGGAAACCAGGATGCAGATGAATTAATGGTGGTAAAGATACACCTGGTTTTACAACTTTCTCTGAGGTTGGGCATTAAAAAACCTGCCAGATTAACTGGCTGATAGAGACTGGTAAGAACATGGGGAAAACTGTGAATGGGATACCATGTGAGAACATACTGAAATCAGTCTCATGGGTTCTTTGAAACAGGTGGCTGTCAAAATCCTAGGGCTTGACAATCTTATAGAAAGGTACACATGAATGGGAGTAGTTTGTTCATTTTAAGGTATGTTTTTATGAAGCTGCTTCTCCCAAGAATAATTGATTTAAATCTAGTTTAATTAATTTCAACTGATCATATTGCTGGGATATCATCACTGTGTCTTTTGGGACATTCTACCAAACCTCTAAAACTGTGTGTAAATTTTGTGCTTCAAAATTAGAAGTGAAAAAGAGTATTTTTGCTCATGACCTAGGATGGAACAGCAATTCAGATCTCTGCAACTAAGTGTCTTAAACAGTTTTTCTATCTTACCAACTAATCTCTGGATGAAAGGTGTTTAAATTGTTATATATCAAGGTAGGTAGGTGTCTAGATAGGCTGAGTCCACTGGGTCTCTTTGTCTTCCCCTAAGGAAAAGCAAGTAAGAGTGTCAGCTCATGTATCCTGAGAGGAAAAAGAAAATCAAAACCACAAAAAATCCCCCAGCAAAACCCACTGGAATTTTTTTTTCATGTGGAGAGTCATGACAAGGTTTGAGTCCAAAGTGTTTCTAGATTCTATTTCCAGTGGAAAGGTGAAAAAAAAGCTCATTTTTCTTCTTCATAAATTTCATATGTTTTCTAAAATACCACTCAAAACGAAGATATTAGACTTCCATTTGAGTGGATTTTTAGCTACTCTGCCAGTCAATTTTTTCTTCTCTTTCTTGTGTCCAGATGGTTTCCTAAAGGACTAATAATCTTTTCCTACTTTTGTGCTCTCTTGTTTAACTCAAGTTGTCCCTCAGAGGACCAAGGAAGTGAAACCTAAAGGCTTACTAAGGGTCACCCTTGTAAGGGGACTCAGTGGACATTGCTGAGGGTAAAAAGAGCACAGCTTTTAGCACTGCAGTTTATTTCCTTTGAAATTTCAGCACCATCCTGGCATTCACCTCACACTGTTTTGGCTTTCAGAAAACTCTGATGCATTCAAGTATGGAAGTGTTTATATATATATGTGTGAGATATATATATATACATATATATATATATGAAAGTGCTGACGTACATTGCTGTCCCCATTAATAAAAGCAGAGAACATGATTTATATTTTGTTGAGTCAAACACTAGTACTTTTGGATAGAGAAGTCTTTAGCAGGTACAAATGGCAGGCCAAATCCTAAAGCTGTTTACCAGCCTTTAATTCCAGGCTTAATCTAGAGCTCTTACTCAAGCAAAATGCCAGTAAAGTAATAGGGTGCTTTATCGTCTTATTTTTGAATTTTGTAAGAGTGCTGTGTAATTTTTTTAAAAATTGTCCAGGTTTCTATCAGCCATGTGTCTTCTCCTTCTTGTGCAGCCTCATGAGTGACCGCTTGTGTGGCATGAACTGAGGTGTATTATACAGCAAATCACCTGCAGCTGCAATGTATCACAGTATGCTGTAAACAACGTTTTTAGATCTTTGCTTTAATCATTTGCAACAAGTAACAGAGACTGTAAGTGGCAAAATACTTTGTCTTGAAAAGTAGCCATTAAATACTGCTGCAAAAGTAACCATAGAGTTTGGAAACTTATATGGTACAAAATAACCTATTGCTACAGACAGGTTTATTCATTTCTGAAAATGATTGTTCTCTTGCAGACGTGGAGATCTGGAAATGTTTCTATGTTAAATGAATAGGAAATGTTTAATTTTTCAAATAGCTTTTAAGCATATTTTAGTTTGATAGCTGATTTTGTATTATGTTTGCAGCCTTTGTGCAAAGCAGTTTTTAATGACAGAGTTTGCTCCATAAGGAGCATAGATTAAGACTGTTCTTTATATTATCAATACAAAACCCCATCTGTATTCATATAATGCTGTTCATGTTAAGTTGCCACATTGCTTGGAATTGCTTGCCACATTGCTTGACACATAGCTGTCAACTGAAACTTAACACTTATCACTTCCCGTTTATAAGATGACCTTACACTGGATTAGCAAGGTTATAATGGTGCTATGGAACAGCAGCTGTTCATGGAAAGTTCTCAATATTGGCATGGTCTCTCCTTTAATTGCTGTCATTGCTGCCCTATGTATGCTGTGGCTGTCAATGACTGTAATTGCTTTGTAGTTCTCAGGCCATTCTGTAATGGTTATGATTAATTTTTAGCTTTTAAGCAGAAAATAGCTCAGGATTAATCTAATTGTTTTGCTTTGTACATTTTCTAGCAAGTTGGTATAAATTGCTAATTATTAATGAAACTCTTGAGGCATGAAAACAAATACCCTACCATTCTCATGATGAAATATATTTTCTTTTGAAATCTCTGGGACCATATTCAGTCCAGTTTGGCCCGTATTGTGAAAGAGTAAAATAAAACAGCTCAGCTGCACCTGCTGTCTTCAAGATATTTCTGGATGAACACATCCAGACAAACATGGGGTTTTTGTGGTCATCTGTCTGGTCCATTGCCCACCTGTCCTGGACCACTGCAAAATAAAGTACCTGAGCTCACCATTTTAGCTTAAGGTAAATGACCAGGTCTCAGCATGAGCTGCTAGTTAAGTCTGGTTTTCTACCAGTTCTGTGTTTGTCAGTCATTAAAGGAATTAAATCTGGCTGGAAGATTGTCTACAGAGAGGAATGATTATCAAATGAAAAAAATTTGCATTTATAAAGGCTTAGAAAGGTGATAGTTAACATTTGGTGATTAAAGATATTACTGCTTTAGTGCACTTACCCTCATTGATGTTTAATCCTGTTCTGTAACATTCAGTTTGGAATAGTTGGTCCTCTGACTCAAGGTGTGTAAAGTCACAGTTGTGATGATACTCTCAGCAGTGCTGGGTACAAATACACTTTGAAACTGTTTCCTGTTGTTTCTTCTTCCTTGCACTGTGGTATATGCTAATACGTTACAACTTGCAGCTTGTAGTGGTTTATTGCTTAATTTCAGCATAGTTTGCATTTCTTATCGTTTGATTGGTTGGCAAGGCATGCAGAAATTCTGAGTCAGATGCACCTATTTCTGGATGCCCAATATAATTTGGTGCAGCCCTGAAGCAACATGTTTTATGCAACTTTCCAGGCACACAAAATGCAGGAATACAATGGTTAAAAAATTGTTTGAAAAAAAATAGTGCCATTTATGTTGAAATATGTCAGATGGACATTCCTGGAAATGTCAGTGTCCTGCATAACCTTGGAGTAGTTATGTAGATCCAGTATGGAAGGTAACAATAAATGTCTAATAAGGTGGCTGTTTGGGAAACCAGGCTTGCTTTTTGGTTCTGTTAAGCTACTGGTCTGCTTTTGTTATGGTAGTTACTTCAAATCTGGGCAGTCAGTCTTGAAGTCTGTAGTGATGTGAATGCTAGGTTTGGTTCACTATGTTTTCAAATTTATGGTTAGTTAGGATTTTTCCCTATTTTATATCTTCATTTATTTTTATTATTTTTTAATATGGGGTCTTTTTGGTCTTGTTTATTCCCCCTAATAAAAATCCTTTGCATGTGATTTTTTTTCTGTAAAACCTTACCTTAAGATTAAAAAGTCTCCATTAAAAAATATACATATCACAAAATTGTATTAAACAGTTAAGACTAGATTATATAGTTTCTTTTGTTTAAAATACATTTTATAATCCAATTAATAGATTAATAGTGATAAATGCATTCCCTAAAATTCCAGTAAATAACATAGACAACATCTTGAATTTCCAAGAGAAGAAAAATGAAGTGACATTGGAGGCACAAAGAGTGGAAATATAAAACCAAAACTAAAATTTGGGGAAATTGCTGTGGTATTTTTTGGTTTATTTTTTAAAAATTGAGAAGATAATTTTTAAAAAATATCATTCTAAAACCTATACACTGTGTTTTTTTAAAAAATTATATTGTTGTGAATGAACATTTATCCCTTGCTCTATAGTTTTCAAAACTTTGGCATTTTCCCTGTGTTTTAAGCTTTCCCTTCCTTTTTGTGATGTTTTTCTTTTGACCTACCAGCCATACACTTCATAGGTGCACCAGTGCAACATGAGCATGTTTAGCTGTTATTTAATGTTATTTAGTATGCTGGGTTATTCTTCATTCTAAATGCAAGTGAATCACTTCTAACAAATTTCAGACTCACCTTTAGATGGACTTAAAGCTTTTATACATAAGTGTACATGTATGTATGTACAAACAAGTTGTTGAACATAGCAGCTCCTGATCTTGTGAAATGATGCAGGCTTTCCCGTTTCCACATCACTTAGGGCTAACTTGTACCAGAGTTGATGGGCTGCATCTATCCCGTCTTATACTTGACCATGGATCTCTTCCAGGCATGAAGTGATGGTCCTTACACATATTCCTTGTTGTTTTTTTGTCCGAACCATCCAAAAGAAAGAAAATTATGTTGCAGCCCATCAGAATGGTGGTTTTTATAGCACAAAACTCAAATCACACATTTTATGACCTGTCAAGGAGCATGTGAGGCAGTTCTGTGGCCACTTAATCCATCTGGTGTCCTTTTCCCCAAAAAAATGAGGGATTGTGGGAGCAAACTGTCCCTGAAGACAAGGAACAAAACAACTGAACAGCTGAACAGCAGTGCAGAGCCCAAGACCTCTTCCTGGCCACCTTGTCTTTAGCAGTGTAGGTGTACCCAAAACTCCCCAGACCATGGTGTAGAAGGGGTGATTGGCAGTCAGAAGTGGTAGAGAATATTCTTTGTCTTGTGAAAATGAAGGATTTAAAAAATTCCATCCCAAATTGCAGCAAAGTGTTGGTGTTCACTGTTTTCTAAATCAAAAGTAAAACTATGTCTTAGATAAATACTGTGCTTTGGTGCTAGCCCTTTCATATTTTAATATACTGAGCTTAAATTCACTTTCTCACCTGAAATCAAAGTGTTTTACAGACTTCTCAACATTCCTGTGAAGCAGAAAGAAAATCAATCATTCCTTTTTATGAAAGTGTTGATGCTTGTGAATCAATATTTATTTTTTTCAGGAGAAATATTTGCAAAAAATTCCCAACCAGCCATTCTCTCTTTTCTATTTCCCCTCTTTTCTTTGCAGATGATCAACATGTGGAAAGGAGGTGAGACTCCCACTAGAGATTTCTTGCTGCATTTTTCATGAGGAATTCACAGAGGGAGGCTGATTCTCTGAGATGAGCTTCTTCCCTCTGGTTGGTGCTCTAAGAAGCACAGTTCAGTATTACATGTACAAAGTAGAGTTGGGGAGCTAAAATAAAGGGTGGAGAGAGAGGGTGTGAGCATTGCTGAATATTGGTTAAAAGCATTAGAAGCTGTTCATAGTTTGGCCAGCTGACCTCCAGCTTTAACCTTTGATCACCTACCCCTCCACAAAAACGAAATTATGTGAAAAAGTTCATGAGTCTGCCTGGGCTGGTTTCTGAAACTTGGTGTGCAAGAGCACTCTGCTTTAAAACTGTAGAAGTTATACATGTAACCATGTTTTTCGCCCTATCTTAGTCATACTCCTGTGTTCTTAATAATACTTTCAGTTTGGATCTTAGTGTTTTCCAGGGCCTCTGCTGTAAGGGAGAAAAGGCCCACGCAGCAGTGCCCTGTGGCAGAGCTTAATAACCAGCAGCCTGGCTGGGCTTGCACAGCACATGCACTGAAGAGACTCACTTTGGCCTTTGCAGTTATCAAGGGCCCAGATCTTATCCCTCATGACTGCAAACATAGCTCTATACTGTGGAATGATCAATTCTTGCAAACCTTTAATGAGCCATCTGCAGTGTCATCATGCTAGCTGTTCCAGGCTTCTGCTTTTGTCTCTCAAGAGATGCAGACATTCCAGAAGAATCCAGCTAAAAGGAGATGTTTGTCTTCCATATAGAATCACAGCGTCATGGAACGCTTTGGGTTGGAAGAGACCTTTAAAAGTCATCTAGTCCAACCCTCCTGCAATGAGCAGAGACATCTTCAATTAGATCAGGTTGCTCAGAGCCCCTCCAACCTGCCCTTGAATGTTTCCAGGGATGGGGCATCTACCATCTCTCTGGGCAAACCTTACAGTTTTTGCTTGCTTTCACCTGAAGTCTTGTGTATCTCAATAATGTTTTAGAAGTGTATTTTATGCCCCAGCACACAATAAAGAAAGGTGAGTGACTCCATATGTATTTTTTCTTCTATATTTGCTTATGATTTTTCTACCTTGATCTATTTTTTTAAAGACCTCTAATCAAAGTGAGCCATTCAGGTACCAAATGCAGCATTTCTGGACTTCATGTGAATGTATGAAATGTTTGGACTGATAAATAATGCGTGTAGTAGTATTTTGGTGTTTAGTAGTATGATGTAGTATTTTTAACTTTTCTATTTTTATCTGTGTCTGAAATACTTTTAAGATAAAGAAGCCTTTTTATTATGCTACCAACAGAGGATAATTAAAGAAAAGTTGCTGCAAGTTAGAAATATTCTTCAGGTTTCTTAACATTTCACAACTCCTTGTTGAGAGAATGCAAATGAAGCAAGCCAGTAAGTGAAGACAACTTGATGTTGCGCACTGGTGTTGCTTCTTTTAAATTTGGCTTGAGGCATAAAATAACAGCTTGAGAAGCCAGTACAACAACCACTAACTTTTATGATTCATTTGAAGTAGTCACAGTTTTAAGCAAGTTTCAAGCTTTTTGAAGTTATGCTCTTGATACAAAAAAGGATATTCATAGGAAAATGTGGCCTTAAATGCATTTATGTTTTTCTAGCAGATGCTGCTGTAACAGTAGTGAGGATTTCTTAGATCAGGAAAATAACCTAAAAACTGCAGTGGTTTTGTATTTGGTTTTTTTAATGTTATGCTGTGAAATACCAATCAAGTGTCTTTCAGCATTGAGTTCTGGGAAAATAGTATGTGTGCTTGGCAATTTCTGTTATTCCTAACCTTATTGATCTCAGGTGACAGTCGTTTCTAGAGGAAAACCACAAGGAAGTGCCCCAGGAACCTGTTAATCTTCCTGGAATTCTGGTTGGAAGGGATGCAGATGGCTGATGACCATCTGTACTACTTTGTTTTGCACTCCTGCCCACCTGTCTGTCCTGCTGTCTGTCTGCCTCTTCAGCTCCCTGTGCTTTCCATTTGCCATCTGTATCTCCTTAGTGGATCTCTCTGGGGGCAAGCTGGAGGGAAGCCCACTGAGCAGAGACATCCATGAGTTTGGTAGCTGGAGCTTTGGAGATCCTACCACATTCACATGGACTTTTTCAAAATTAAATAATTTAGGAAAGATTCTGCACTTCATGTTTCTCCTTGTTAAATTAAGAATTGAAATTTATTCTTTTTTTAATTTCTATGGGAATTTTTCTGTCCACTCCAGATCTTGAATATTTTGTATTTTAAATGAACATCTAAATGTTTTGTTTGAAATAAAAATATGCAACATGCTGGAAACTGATTGACCCAGACCATTTCCATAGTTTCTGTGTTTGGTCTGCTATGGAGTTGCTTGGATCTCCCTGATAACCTGCTGCCTAAGATTTCAGAGGAAGAAAAAAACATGTAGCTGATACCCTGCAGTATGACTCTTCCCGTACTCCTTCTGACACTTCCTGATGATCCAAACTCTCTACATATATAGGGGAATTGGGGAACAATGACAGCTAACGACCCAAGGTCACACTTTTTTTTGTAAAGATGAGGGTAGAACCTGTTGCTAGCTATCACCATTTATGGGTTTGGGCTAGAATGTAGCCTGCACAGGTTAATTTTTGTAACAAGCAAGACACAGAGAACATACTGAAATTCAGTGGAAGTGAGTTGTTGATGTCCCTGAAGTTCCTGGAAGCGCCAGGCAAATGCAGAGCAAACCCTCTTGCTGGGCTTGGCAGGACAGAGGTGTGGTGGGGAGCCTGCTCTTTGGCAAACAGATATTTCTGCTGCGACCTCTGAGTCAAGTGAAAAGTAGTTATTGCCTCACATTTTGCAAAGGTATTTGGCAGTCACAAACTTACTTCGTGTTTATTGACTGATTCCAAGACAATATTTGTTATTCTCTTCTCCAAGTCCTATTCCTTGCACATAAAGTTAGCAATTAAAAAAATGCAAAAGATGCTGGATGAGCAGAGAATTAGTATGATTTTAACTAACAGGTAGCTCCTTAAGCAGCAAAATTAATAAAACATGGCATTATATTTCTGTGTTCTGTTTTGGTGCCTTAAGATGATCAGAGCTCAGTCTGACACTTCTTATTCATATGTAGCATGTTGCAGGTTCCTCTTCCATGCATTTCTCATGCACGGCAAGAGCTGTGTCATATGTGGCACATTTTCTTTGGCACAGGATTTGCACATAGTTTCTTTTCCCTACCAGGTTATTTATTTTCATTAAATAGGTAAGAAGGTAAAATTTTTAGTCAATTCTCCCCTCTGTCAAATCTGATCAGAATCAGCTAAAGTCTTGTTTCTGTAAGAATCTGACTCCAGTCCGACTGCTATCCCATCCGTTACTGAAGAGGACTAAACTAACCATATTCCCAGAAGCAAAGAGTATCAGTTTGAGACTACATGGCATATTTTTTTAGAATACAATTAGTTTGTCCATGGAGAGCTGACTTAAATAAATGGCAATAGTAACACTGATTTTCTGGTGCCACAAACATGCATTCTGCTTCACTAGGAAAAGATGAGTCCTCTCTCTCAAAGGCTAACCTAAATAAAATACAAATCACAACATGTTAAAATTGTTTTGCCACTTAGGTTTCACCCAGGGTCCTTCGGCTGTGAACAAGAACAGCATTCCTATTGAATGAGAGTTTTCCCAGAAAGGTTAATATTAAGTGCCCCCCATGCCTGTTGCTTAATCCCTGTGGGCCAAAAAGGTGATTAATATGAATTAATGAAGATATGATTAATGAAATTAATATGATTAATGAAAATCAAACCCTTTTTCTTTTACCAACCTGGAGAGATGTTGATGTTAAGCAGTGATAGTGCTTTCTCCATAGTTGCCAGCACTTGGAACTGTTATTCAAAGAAAACTCTCTAAATAAACTGAGTGCCCACAGTGCTGTGAGGACTGAATAAAAATAGAGGGGCTGCCAAGAAAGCAGAGTACAGGGCACTGCTTGGATCAGGCCAGGTGAATGGGATGGATGGAGGAGCTGTAGGGAAAGGGGCTTTGCACCTTCAGAAACATCCAGAAATACTCTTACTCCTTAGGGAGCTGATACAACCGTGGTGTGGGAAGTACATTAAATTAGATGGAAAAAATACTTGAGACTGTGTGTGAAACAAAAAAAAAAAAATCCTAATTATACTCACTGTTTTGTATAATAAAAGAACACTTGCACATTTTTCTTTTCTGCCCTTTTGTCTTCCCAGCAAAAGCATAAGCATTCCACTTTTTTTATTACTGAGTAGTATCTTACTTTATTGATTTGGAAAATTAACCTTTATTAGTCTTGAATGGAGACTTTTCCTTGAGTGACTGTTCTGTAGAATAAGTTTAGCTGGTAGTGGTTGAACTCTGTTAAATAAATTGGTTTTGGAGTAAATTATTTCAGTTTTAAAACAGCATGTTTTAGTATCAAGTGGTTTAGAGTGACTTTGCTATCTACACTACACAGAAAATGCAATATCCTGCTTCAGCAGAAGGACAAGTAGTCATGTCTCACAATTAAATTTTCATCAAGGCTGTACATGTTAATTAGTATAGTCTCATTCACAATGTTGGAGGCAAAGAAAAATTACATATTGGTAACAAAAAAGGTTCCAACCAAAGGGGCTTTGTTTTTCATTTCATGGCATTCAGGAGAATGATGATTTTAAAATCTCTTTATTTTTTACTATTGATTTTTAGTTGTAACTGAGAAATACTTTTTCTCTTATGTTTCCCTCCCCTAACCCAGTTTATCTCCAGTAGATTAAAAAATAAACTCTTTGTTATCTAGTGACAACTTTACAAAAGTACATATAAAAGCAATGGATAGAATTAAAATTACTGGTCTGAAACAAGAAGCACACATCAATAATCTAGAATGACCAAATGCCTTAGAAGCAACATGCTCAATGTTAGGTACACAGTCTAGCTGATTATGGAATGGAGAGGCTGAATGTATGTGAGCATAGACTGTGTATAAACTCATTCAATTCTAAACTTGGCAGGTAATTTAAATGCAAGACTTGGTTGGCATAATTCACATACTTGAAATTCAAAAAGCAGCAATAGTTTTGCTGCATGTCACCCATGCATTTGAATGCCATTCCATCTATATGTGCTGAATGCTGTGGAAATTGGTGACACAGGAAGTCACAGCCCCCTTCAGGGTTCTTTGTTTGAATGTCACCTATTCAATGGTTAATGTTTGTCTGTGTCAGATAAATTAGATCATGCCTTTTTCTGGGCATGTATCTATATCACACACATAAAAAAAAAACAAAAACAAAAACAAAAACCCCCAAACCACCAAAACCAAAAATACCCAAACCAACAAACAAAACAAGCCCAAACCCAACAACATTTCATTTGTCACTATTTCTCAGGATGGCTAAAAGCTCTCCTCTAGACAGAGAGGTTAAGAAATAAAGTTATGTGAAATCTGAAATGCCATTTTCTTCACAAAAAGGCCATTAAAAGGTTTGGATGGAAAGGAGACTCTTGGAAAGAGGATGCTTTAACTGGTTTTGGTTGGGTTTTGGGGATTATTTTTTTCTTTAATAGGGAAAAAACATCATTGCATGTCTAAAATGAAGAAGAAAAACAAGCAACCAAGAACAAATGCCTAGAATTCCTTTTTACTCTATATATTCTCATCATTTTGTAACAGAGTATTGGCATTTTAACAAGCCAGTTCATAACATTTTAGAGATAATAAAGAAAATAAATTGACAGAATATCCATTGTTTAATCAAGTTTTTTTTTCTAGATATTGATGACTTTTGAAGGACGAGAACAGTTTCTAGAAGACTTAAGTAAATGCGGTATCTTTTATCAGCAGTAAAAGTGCAAGAAGTTAAAGAAGTGGCCCCTTTATGTTTCTAAGATTTGTAGAGTTGTGAACATTCTAGCAAAATTGCGGATGCCAAAAAATATTATTATAAAATTCTTTATAAAAACTTTTTTCCTATTTATGTTTTTATTGGCTCTCTGTAGGATATGGGTTCATAACCCAGTCATAATCAGTCCCACTCTGAAATTAGAAATGGGAATGAAGCCACTTTTCCACAAGTTACAGAGTAGAAGCTGTTCTGGTGCCAGAAAAAATGAGACCAATAATGACTCTTCCTAAAGAAATAAAGTGCAAGAGTTAATGTAAGAATGGTTATCTGGATGAATGTGGTAAGTCATTTAGAAATATATTGTGAATAAATGTAATTAATTTCTACCTACTTCTGTAAAGCAAAAAATGAGCATTTTTCTGATTTGATTTAAAATATTTTAAATACTGCAAACATATGCCAATATAATTTATATTGTCAGTTAAAAAAGTTATATGCCTCTATCTCTAGAAATTTCCAGTATTTTTTTATATTGTGGACTTTTAATGCAATTTAAGATCAAAATAAATATGAAGAATTGTGGAGCAGCTGTCAATTATTTCTTAGAAATCACTGGGGTTTTTCTCTTCCTGGAATAAAAAACTAGGATTTAAGGGAGCTGGAAAACTAGAGAGAGATGAGAATTCTTATCTTAACATGCCAAAATATGATTTTATGCCTAAAATTGTTAGAGTAAGTTGTATTTGCATGTTTAGTTTTGTTTTGTAGACATTGTGGACAGAAATACTCCAGTCTGGTTGTATTGTAGAGAGGGAAATGGTGAGAAATTTGAAACAAGTTATTTTATTTTAATTGCAATACATGCTGAAAATGAATGGCACAAAGTGTAATTAGTGTATGAATTTCTGTGCATTACTGAGTTATGCTGTGTGGAGGACCTTCCTTGTAGGTTTTTGCAAGCTTGTTGCACCAACATGCAGACTACCAAGGAAGGGGTTTGGTGGTGTCCTGGCTCAGGATATTGTTCTCTCTTGGTTCCCTTGGAGCCTCTATAGCAGCAAGACACCTTTGAAGTGGTGAAGGGCCAGAGATGATGGTTTGTACACCGTAAAAGATGAAAGAAGTCATTCCCATGTCCACAGAGCTGAGGTTCATGGGTCTCTCAACACGGTGGAGTGTTGAGGAACCTGAACCCAAGCTCTAGTGGGACGATCAAAAATTTACTTCCTTAAGGTGAAACTCTTTCAATTTCCACTCATTTGTGAAGGATAATTCATGTGGAACATTGGGAAAGAAGTGATGTCTGGGTTTTAGACTATGACAATAATGACATAGATAGAAAAAAATATTTGCTCTCGAGCATCTCAAGGTAAATCAGTCATTAGGAGTGTGTGTGTCTGAACTACATTTTATAGCTATATTTTGTAGGCTGAAATACTTACAATCCTTATGTATTTAGTATCTGAAAAATGTATACGCAAATCAGAACCACTGTTTAGATAATCTAGTTTAGGGCATGCTCATCAGTGGGGGTTATGGAGGTTTTGATTTAAAAGTTGTCAATAGAAGAAAATGGACAGACTCTTGCATAGTGCTTGGATATAATTTACATGTCTCAGATGCAAAAAGATCCACTGAAATAAAGTCATTTAATAATTTATACATATATGTATATCAACAAAAAATAAAGTTAGGCAGTGTCAAAGGAAAAATTGTGCTTTGTGATGTGCTGGGATTTTTTTTTTTTTGAGATATGCTCACATTGAATATATGACAGACTTTCAGTTTTATTTCTCTTGGCTATTCTGTTCCTTTGGCAAACTTGATCAAAAAATTTGTTTCAGAATAGTCAACAGAACCTCAGGAGTTGAGAGGGTAATGTTTTAAAGATTTGACCTGAGATTGCAGATCTGGCTCAAAGCTCTAAGCATGCCTAATGTGGAAAAACAATAAGGAAAAGAAGGTTAGTTTGATTAAAAATATGATATTTATTCCAGTTACAGCAGTTGAAGATCAAGTCCCAGAACAGTGGCTATTTGAGACAGTAGATGTGTACTATTGGTAAACATGCTGGCTTCAGAAAAAATTGTGTATTGATGATAGGAAATAGCTATGCTGAGGCAGAGGTTTTTTATGGTGTGCTTTGGCTTGGTTTTCTTTCACTCCTTTATCAAAGAAAGTCCTGATCTTTGTTGGATGGTGCAGCATGATGGTCCTCAAATTACTTGCTGATGGGATCTCTTCCTGCTACTTTTCCTAACTGGGTGCTTTTTTTGATAATGTTCGTTACTGAAGACAGTAAAGTCAATTCACCTTAGTAACTTTTCAGACTTTTTTGAGTACAGTCTACTTTTTGTCATAGTGTAAACTTTTATTTATTCTAGCCATGTTTCTACTTTTGAAGCATTTGGTTTAAGTCTTGTACCAAAATCACTGTAGCTGTTTTCATGCCCAGAAAGCACTGAGTTTTATGCTCTCTCAGCAGGGACCAAAATGACTATATGCAATTTCTCAACACTCATTCATATTTGCAATCCTGTTTCTTTATACACACCACATTTTTTCTGTGCCATGTCTCAGTTCCTTCACATCTTCCCCAGTTTCACTTCACGTTGGTGCTTTTCTGCCTCCCTGTTTTCTTTCCTTTCTTATGTTGCCTAATGGCATCTCTTTTTTCTTTAATGACTGTCATCTTTTTCTATCCACCTTATTTTCAGGGTACCTTAGCTTCTGTAGGCAGCACTTGCATTTTTTCATGTCATTTTTAGTGCCACCTGTGCCAGTGATGCTGGCTTTTATAACTTTACATGGCTGAGAAGAGGCCTACTATATGGGGTTTATCGGTGTCCATTGAATCCCAGACATATGCTTCAGGAATATTTAAACACAAGAGAAGAAATTGGAGGTGGCCATTTGGTGTAGGTAGGTGTGGAGGAAGTTACCCTGGAGTCATAGAAATCTAGACATTTACCACCATTTTGATGACTGGCAGCAAATTTTTCCAAGCACTGTGAAAGAGCCTATGCTGAGGAAAAGCTGGTGTGAGCCTCAGCCTGAGGTCTGGAGCAGAAGATTCCTCCTTGCACAAAATGGGCTTAAACCTTGCATTAAAATGGGTACCTGCTGTGAATTGCAGCATAATTCACAGTCCATTTATACTGTTTGGAAAGATGGCAGCATAACTACTACTTTAATGATGAGCAAAGTGTGCAAAGTGTGTTGCTAGAGAATGGCATAAAGGTTAGGCAAACTCAGCCAGTCCATCACCAAGAAAAGAGACAGTTACTTTGAAAGACCATGGCAACTGATATTCCCCCCTTATCTCATTTGCTCTGTGATTGGGTTAGCACTTCTCTGTTTCTTGTTAAGTATAATGCTGTTTAACAATAATTGAAAGCAGTGACTTGATTTAAGGAGGATGTTAGAGGTACTGCAAGTATGTCTGCCAGTCATGTACCTCTGGCAGCACGTTTCTTCAGCAATGTTGAACCCTTTCTCAAAAAATAAAATAAGCTTTGAAGGAAACCTCCTGCTGATTTGTTTAGTATCTGCTAAATTTGAACTTAATACCCTATTCTGAAGCAATAAATGGCACAAATTGGCAGAGGATTTAAAAACATACATTCCTCTGTTTTGTGTTTCTTCGTTATTACTGAAGCAATTACTTTTCCAAGTAAGAAAGTAAGAAAGCTATCATTGATTAAATGTGACATGCTAGAGTGTTAGAAAATAGTTGGAGCCTCAGGTGTCATCAAAGCAGAGAGTAGTTGTTGGCTGCATTGGCTGTGGTGGTTGTGCCTGTCCTGAGCTTGGTCTTCTACACCTTGAAGCTCTTGGCTTCAGCCTTTTGGTCTTGCGTAGCCCACTCTTTATACCTAGTCAGCAAGTTGTCAAGTTGGCACCCAATGATTGGCTTTCAATGTATTTCCAAGATAAAGATACATACTATTAAAAGCTGTTACTAGAAGCTGTAGTGTAGTCTGGGTGTGCCAGCACAGCTAAACCGCAGTTTAGTTCTCGTCTCTGAGACAAGGTATTTATTCCCCTTTTGTCTTAGCAGATGCTGCCATACAAATCTGAACAGGAAAAGTAAGTCAAGGCCATGTTAAATAAAAACAGAAATTCCCAGTATTTGCAATGTAGTTATGAGAAGCACACAGCAAATTGACGTGTTTGCATCGTCTAACTCGGGTACAAGTCACTGGCTTTCACCTTACAGAAGAAAATGTAGTTCCATGCAAAGGCTGTACATTAGAAAAGAAATGACAGTGCACGCACATTTCATGTCCTGGGAAGAAATAGCAGGGCTGAATTATGCAAATCTTAATCATGTCATTTGCCTCATGCCAAAAGATTTTTGGGTGCTGGGATGCTTAAAACTATGAAAGGACATGTTCAAATTACAGTAGAATTTAAAAACTGACACTAATTAAAAATTAGTGTTACCTGTCACATAAATACTTGCCACAGTGAATGGAGTTTGTAAGGTTAGATAAATACCTTGTTTTAGAAAACACCTTTCAATAATAATGCACAGTGAGGCTAATATAATGTACCAAATAGATATTTTTAATTGCCCTTTTTTTCTATACTCTCAAAGTAATGGTGAAAAAATATTTGAGGATGACATTTCAAAAAAAGAAAAAAATTCAGACTTAACACTGGAGACAAGGATATGTGGCACTTGTCTGGCATTTTCATTTGGGATCGACGAGTTGAAGTCAGCACATTACTGCCTGCAACTTGCAGAGAGATTTAACCATCTGTACTCCCATGTTTCCATTGATTGCATCTGCAGCATGGGAGGACCAGTGAGAATTCAGGATATTGTTTAACATTTTTATTTGCAAAGCAAATATTGGGCATCACATCCTGCAATCGCATGGAGAATGCGATTCAGCATGAATCCACACCTGGTTTCAGAAATTGTACTTAATACTAAGAACTAGCACAGAAATGCTATTCAAAGTATAGTTTAATCATCAATTGGAAGACGTTTGATGGTGTAGGAAAAAAAAGCATGAATGAAAGGTTCATGCTACCTTGTTTCAATTTAATACTTGAACTACATTATGGGTTTTTTCACTGTGCAATCTGTATTAAATGCCTCTTAGAAAAGGCTTTTTAATGCTAATGTCTCAACCCTTGTAGTCTCCAGTTCATATAATGAATTCCAAATTACAGAAAAATGTGAGAGTAAGGATACTTCTTGTGAGTTTGACTTTGTAGAACTGAACTTTAATAATTTGAAATCTGTAGCTTTGAATTTTTCAGCTTACTCAAAGTTTGCTTGAAGAACTGTAATTTCCTTGAGCTGCATCTTCATCTTTGTCTTCTTTATTGATTAATATACATATATGTGGCTTGCTTCAAATCTTGAAGATGTTTATGGAATTATTTTTAGGAAGAAGATTAATATTTGGTAATTCAGTGAAGGTAAACAGTCTGGGGTCCTTAAAAGTGAAGTTATATTGAAAATTACATAAATGGTGCTAAAGGAAAGGTAAATCTTTGATGTCATGAACATCTACAATTGCAGTGCCACTTGGAAAGCTTTGCTGAAAGGTGGGTAATGAAATGAAAGCTTAGGAAGCATGGGTTGAAAGCTTAGGCTTTCTATGTGATGCACAGGGAAAACTTCGGAAAAGCTGAGTGGGTGGAATTGGTTTTTTTTGGAGGAAAAGGCTTCTCATAAATATGATGCAGCAAACCTATGATAAAGATGCTTAATATCACGTTATATTTTATGTGCTTTCCTTTGGAGTTATTTATTTTCATTCCCTCATTTCAGCAAAGATATATGGAGCAGGGGGAGACATAAATGTTTTCAGGACAGGAGATGGCTGTGAATTGTGATAATGTGTGAACAGTCCTGAACATTTCACTGTCTGTTTCCGTATTCAGAAATGATGAACTCATATGTGTGTTGTTGTACATATAGCTTGGTTGTAAGGCAGCATAGACTTAAGGCCAGTGAGTGCTCTTCTCTTTTCTAACTATAGTTTCTGTCAGTGTCATTGCCTGATCTCAGATTTGTCTGATGTTCCACATCCATGTCTCGAAGATGTGTTTTCAGTCATGTCTTTTAGATGTGGGCCATACTAACTGAGATTTTTTCCTAGCCACGTGTTTCCTTTCACCTGCATTATTTAGAAAAACACAATTTAAAACATTCCAGCATACTTAAAGAAAAACACCCAGCAAACAAAAAATGAAAGAGACGCTTTTGTTTACATTTAGCTACCAGAAATAAAAGAAAGGAACTGGGAAAGAAGCTGTCAGAGTTGCTTTAGAGTAGAGGTTTGCAGTTATAGATGGGCCTGGCCTTTGGGAAAGGAGCTCAATGGGATGTACAAGCAAGGTGTCTCTTCCTCCACCCCTTTTGTAAAGATCCTCCTGCCTTTCCATAGTCTAGAATTTGTGCACAGAGTACCTCTAGGTATTAGCTTTGCAGCTAGGACATAGCTGTGAAATGATGTCCACACCTGGAGTTCTCCCCCTGAAATTAATTACTAAAGGTTATTTTTTTTTCTGATCTCTCATGACATAACCAAAAAAAAAGGAGATAACCTGGCCATGGACCTTTATGTCTGGGTAGGGTAAAGGTGATGCCAATGGCATTTGCATGTCTACCTTGGCTCAGTTTCTTAATTAATTAATAGTGCAGTGATGTTATGAGGTTGGCTGGATTTCTTTCCCTCTGATACCCTTCCTCTGCCATGACAGCTTTTTCCTTCGTGGTTCTTAGGGTGAGATGTTGCATTTCCTTCCAATCTCAAGTCTATATCAGGGTCCAGGCTGATTCATTTAGCTGGATTTTGAGCCCTTGCCTTTCCTCCCCGGGGTATGTGTGACGCATGATACTGGCCCTCTTGAAACAAATTAATATAACAAAATTATTTCAATCATTCAATGATTTAAATAATTTAAAAACGGTGAGCATACATTGTACATGCTTAGTTCTCATCTAAATGAGATGGTGCCCTAATTAAGATAAAACTAGCTTTTCTCTTCGTTTACAGGAATAGACTGAATAAGGGTTTTTTCCCTCTAGCAAAACCTGGGTGCTCCCAGGCTCACATGGCTGTTTCCATCCAGACTGACTGACCCTGCTCAAGGTGATTGATTTCTGTTTGCCACCAGGGCACAGCAGTAGCAATAAGGAGGCTTCTTCTGGCCTGACCCGATGTAGCCAGAGGCTGAGGATTAAACATTTCAGTGCTGGCAGAAGGGGCCTTGCTGCCTTTTTCGCTGGGAGAATGATCTGTGGCACTGTGGGGAAATACTGATTTGGTGCTCCAGAGGCAGAATCAGTAAGTGCTGAAGAGAATACACTAGTTCATGTCATGAAGGCTTATGGAGTTTCGGCAAAGGCATACCTTAAATTTAATTACTATTAATATTAGATTTTACCTAAGATGATTTGCTGGGTCTGCTTGGTTACACAGGTGATGTAAAGAAAGCCATCTGCTTCTGAACAAGGTGATGCAGGTTTTCTCCCTGCAACCTTGTTTTCTACCATGCATAAAATAAACATAAAGGTGTGGTGAATTGCACTTGTTCTCATCCCTGCATTGCTGAGGGAGAGGAAGCCTGCTCGCTTGCTTTAATATGTCCCTGCTTTTATCCTTTTCCTCATTTTGCCATTTACTCTTGTCAGGAGAGTATGAGAGTGCAGAGAGGGGAGCAATTTGGGTCACTGTGTCTGTGTTTGCAGCATATCGGATAGTTCAAGGGTAATAATTCAAATTACCTCCTTTCCAGCTGCCTGCTGAATTGAATCTCATTTTCTCTTGCGTTTCTCCTCAGTCCTTCTTTTTATTTTCTTTTTTTCCTTCCCTTGATCTCCAGAAAGGTGCTTCCTAAATGCACATTTAAGGAGACCCATTGTGGATATGTGAGTGAACTTGAACATTGTTAAGAGAAAGCAGCTGGGTTAAACTGGTACCCAGACATACACTCAGGGAACTTTCCTCCTGCAAAGGCACCAGTTAAGGTTTTTCTTGTTGTTGCTGCTGTTCACACAGAAATGAAACTCCTGTATAACAGGCATTAATATCATTGCCTACCTTTATGGCTAGTCTTATACTAGAATAGTTCCCTAAAATATTTGATCCTCTAGTAACATATGCACACCATGAATTTTAATCATGCTTAAATTAAGATCCTGTGTTAAAATTAACCAAGAACATGTTGAACAAAGCCACCCCAAAGAAATGCAATGCTTGCAGTCAGCTCACATTTTCAGTAACACACTTGAACTGCTAGAACATTAGCATGCTTGGAAAATTTGAGGTTAACTGTGTTTGTAAAAATTTGTATTGCTTCCCATCAGTTGCTGATCTGGAGTACACAAACATTATTTAAAATAAACAGTTTTGTATGCTGCTGGGAATTTTATGAAAATCTTTTACCAGCACCTGTTTACACATGTAAATTCTAGTTTTTTCAAATGCACACATGAAATATGACCTTCAATCGCACATCTTCAAGCTCTTAAATAAGTTCAAAGGATAGATGTTTTCAGAAAAGGAACATCTTTTTTAAACAATACAAATTGAGATTTCAGTCTGAAATATTGCTATTTCTCAGTTTTTACCACCAAAGTGCACTGTCTAAAAATAAAATTGCTGACAAGTACTTAACTACAATGGCATAAGGAAGTGTATCCAGAATAAAGAAATAAAACAACCTTTAGCTAAAGCATTGTAGTAAAATGAACATATAATTCATCTCAGAAGCCACAGTTGGGAGGTGGTATGCTATGGCTGGGTTGTCCAATTTATCAAGACAAAGCACTTCGCTTTATCTTGGTTGAAACTGCTCTGGAAAACCACATTTTCCACTGTACAGGGGCCATTAAAACTAAATTACTTGGAAAATCAGTAACCACTAAATTATGGATGTATTGCCATGTACACGTGCAGTAGTAAAGAATTCTAACTTTGTAAACAAATCAATAATGTTTTTAAAAACAAAAATGAAAATTAATTGTAAGATACTTTATGTACTAGGATGTCTGCAAGTAACCATGACAACAGTCTGGGCTTCAAGTTTATTTTCTGTATCTGAGCATGTACATTTTTTCTTAAGTGAAAAAGAGGTGTCAGGGACTACTGTACAAGAACTAGGAAAAATAACTATGCTCTTGTTAACTTACAAGTGAGACTAGAGCTATGTCACTGTAGGTATATTCCTATTTTTATGAAACAAATTTTGGTTGTATCTTTTTCCTGTCAGTGTCAGATATGCTTCTTACTCATAGTACTGTGTCCCACTGACAACTACAAACTGTGTATTTTCCTGATATCATTAGATGGGATATCAGATATTTTTAGAACTGGAATTTTTCTTCAATTGCACAAGTGTAACAATCAACAAATTAGACCTAACCTACTTATGGTAGGGCTTTAAAAGAAAATAAATAAATATATAAATAAATTATATCTATAGATATATATATAAATATTCTGTTTATAATTACAAGGAGAAATTTGAAGTTGAAATAAAAAGAATTGTCTTCTTTTATGACAAATGCTCATATTTTGCAGCAAATATCTGAATCTTAAAAATAAGCTTTGTATAAACGTTAACATGGGTACATCAGCTGTACTATATCCAAAGACAATTAAACTAATCTACCTTCAAGGAGAAATATTTTAATTTTTCCTCATAGAAAAGTAACAAAATAATGACAGCAAAAGTACATGTTGAACTTCTGGCCAGCTGGTTGGCAAAAATGTCAGGACATGTATTCAGAGATGATTTGGTGGCCCAAAAGAATCAAATGAAACATCCCAGCCAGTTGCTCAGCCTGTTGAGATGCAATAGAGAACCTGCAGCAGACTTAATGTTTTTTGCTCGGCGATATAGGGCCATAAAGCATAAGAACCAGTAAATTCAGTCCCACAAAACAATTGCTTTGTGGCCCTACAGCGTGAAAAGCCTTTTGCCATTTTGGCATACTCTGTGTAATAAATCTCCCACTCTGCTTGGCAAATTATCAAAAACAATGTCTTACGAGTTGAGAAATTCACCAGATTATTCCTTTACTATGATGTGAAGTTTTTCCATTACTAATGAATTAAGTATTGAAATCAAAACAACTCTGAGTTCACTGTCCAATCTGGAGTACACATTTCTCTGCAACCAAGCAGCAACAATTTTTATTTTCTTTTTCTGTCCCCCCTTCTTTGTCCAAATGAGGGAGGGGGGGAGAAAGAGTTGAAAAAAGAACACGCAATAGGCAATCAAGTAACAAAAGCTGTGTTGATGATAATCTCTTATTTTACTTATTTTAAGGAATTACCATCACATAGAGAACAAAACTTCTAGTTAGAGGACATGCTAAAGCCACATGCACCATGGCCACATACCAAAACTTCATGCTTCAAGTTTTACTTTTCAAAACAGCACCTCTGCTTAGAATGTATAACTGCAAACAGGCTTGGTTCCCATATTTTTAGAAAGAGCTTCAAGATATTATTATGACTGATTAGATGTTGATTTTTTTTTAATTCTGTGAAATAATTATGTTTTCTATATACTTTTGATGTATTAGTTTGCTTTTACATTTTTTTGGGGTCTTACCTGTAATAATTCCATTGTGTATATAAATATTTATTGAACACACTGTGATGTTTCCAAAAATTCAGAGTTTGTGGGTTCTCTAACCATAGCATCATAAATACTGGCTTATAATGACTAGATTTAATGAGCTGTTTCATCATACAGGGTGTCTGGCTTTAGATTCAGAAAATCACCAAGAAAAAAAAGTTGTATCTTTGGTTAACCACTCTTCTTTTTATTTTCCTGGAGTGAACTTCAATCTACAAGTTTACAAAGCATTTTAGGGGAGGATGTCCATCTCTTCCATGTACCTTTACATTCTATACATATGATTATGCTTCGTGGGAGCTGTTATTGCTGCTTCTTGAGGAGATCTGTTGATGCGTTTCTTAGCAATTTTTAAAGTATTTTGTGTAATATAGAGCTGCTCCAGATGATTTTTAGTAGGGTCTGTTGTGATAAGACAAGAGGTAATGGTTTTAAACTAAAGAACTGTAGATTCATGGTAGATATAAGGAATAATTTTTTTTATTAAGAGACTGGTGAAACACTGGGACAGTTTGCACAGCGAAATGGTAGATGCCCCATCCCTGGAAACATTCGTCAGGTTGGAAACACTCCAAGCAACCCATCCCTGTTCATTGTGGGGACCTTTAAAGGTCCCTTACAACCAAGCTACTCTATGACTCTATGATACTGTTGCCTCTTCTGACAGCTAGGGCATTTACCCTGACTTTGGGGAAGCTTAGGCTTAGCATCCAGTATCCTTCCTGAGTAGTCTTGCCACAGAGCATTGTACAGATGGGAAACTTACCATCTTATTCTCATTTTAAAATTGAGTCCTGTATTGCGCTAGATATTTTTACCTTCTATGTGTCCACAAACAGAAAGTGTTGGGGTGTTTATTGTATTCATCTTAGAAATAACTGTCTTTGAGGAAAGAACCAAAAATACTTTTTCCAGTTTACCCCAGAAGATATAGTCACTGAATGAAATCAGAGGGTGAGACTGATGCTGTGTATGAAATATGCTCCAGCTTATCATTTCAAATTGTGAAGTATCTTTTTTTACTCCCTTTATTCTAGGCCACTTTCATAGTGAGCATCCTGGTTTTGTGGCCTGATTGCTTGCGACATAATTTCAATTAACTTCATCAGCCCAGAACAAAATATAATGTACATGCATTTTTAACATTTGCAATGACAAAAGCACTTCGCTCTGCTTCTGGAAGGTATCCTGAAAAATGGGAATTAATAAGTGGATCAAATCCTTGCGAGAGGTCCAATTTTGTCCAAACAAATTGGCATTAATAATCATTAATGTCATACTAATGTCATTCTAACACTAATTGGGTCCTGTTGTGCTATGTGATATGTGCCTGTAATAATAGAAAATATGATAGTATTTCACTTTCTCCCATTTCCCAGCAACACGGACAGCTATGTTTATCTGAAATCAGTCTTACTGAACATGAGGTCTTTGATAAATAAAGCAGTTTTTTTGTGAGCGTACAGCAGACTCACATAACCAGTATTTTATCATCAGTGTGAGATTTGAGGTAAGTCTGAGCGTCACAGTTAAATAGTTTGAGATGCTTACAAGCAGTTTTTCTCTGAACTGTAGCCCAGAAGGCTGGGGATTTGTTGCCCTTTCCATGGGCACTGGTGGGGTTACCTCTGCCAGCATTTGACTGCAGTGAGGTTATTTGCCATTTGATACGTCTGTTCAGTGTGGCTCCCTGCCTCCAAGAGGCATTAAATAATCAGCATAACCCCCAAATCCTTGCTTCTTAGCATAATGTGTTGTGGGAGAGTTTGTCCTGTATCCGTATGGTATTCCTAGTTACATCTTATTAGGCAGATTGTCTAAATGTAATTGTTATAATTGTATTAGAACAGACTTATAAAAATAATCGAGAATTGAGCAAGGAGTGCAGTTCCCCTTAGCTGGATTTTTGTCGCCCTGATAAGGGCTGTATGTCCTTCTGTGTTACATATTTGGGGAGGGTGATAATTACTGCCATATCTATCAGCAGTGGTGCAGTGCTTTGATAAAAAGCTATTCTGTTCATAATCAAATGACTAAGAAGTTATTTTTGGCTTTGTTTATGGAAAAAAGACATTTTGTGAGATTATAGTTGGAGTCTGTGGAGCAAAAAAGATGAATATTTTCTTGGTATCATAGCTTAGAGAGAAGCAGACAGAAGCAGGACCCCTGAGACCTTCAGTCACTGTGGGGAGCTTGTGCTCTGGTTTGAAGATGTGAGTGGCCATATGCAAATCCTTATCATGCTTTTGCTTGGTTAAGAATTAACTCCTTTTACATATGTTCTACATGAGGATGAAGCATCATGTTGGAAACTGCTTCAGCCATCATTATTGTTTCATAGCATTGTCGTACTCTTCTTCCCTTACTTATTTCCAACTGAATTGAGATTGGGTCAGGAATGAGGACTCCTCATTCTAGAAATAAAATTTAGTGAGATATTATTTACAGTTCTGATAATATAAATTTTAAAAAATGTTAGTCTATGGGTTGCAGAAGTAAGGTGTTTAGCAAAAATGGTCTTCAAAAGACAAAATTAGATGGGAGAAAATACAATGCTAGACACAAAGCTGGACTTGATGAAGTACAAAAGGAATATAGTTTGCCCAAATTCTATTTCAGGAATAGCTGATAGATTCAGAGTCATACATGCAAAGCGGGCTAAGGCTTATCCTCATTGTCTAGTAGCCTCTTAACAAAATGCCAATACATTAACAGAAGTATCCATTAACAGATCTGTGCCAAGAGATTTCCAATTTGACATAAACTTAAATGTATTATGAAATTAGAACTTTTTAGCATTTAAACAAACTTCAGGGGAAAAAAAGTGATTGCTAATTCAAGACAAATCGAGCTCAATTTATTACCTGGTTAGTACATTTTTCTCTATACACAGTAGAGTTCCTTATGTGTAGACTGGAAGAATGTTGTACTTGTTTTCATGAACTGTTTTGATACCACCCTGATTCTGTGAGGAATCAGTCTTTTTTTTCCTGTGGTTGATCCTGAATGTGTATTTGGCTCTCACTGAAATACAGGATTGTCAGAAACCAGGGAGGTCTTCTTCCAGAAAACAACTCTGCTGCTGGGAACAGAAGAAGATGATGAAATGAGAAGTGAGGCAGATTTAGAATGACCAGATCTTGCGTGGCTCAGGACTATGTGCAGAAGCTGCTGTCCCACACAGTGCTTGGCTGTTGTGACTCAATTGAGTCACTTTTGGTTTAGGATTGTTTTAAAAAGGACGTGATTCCTGACAACAGCAGCTACAGAGGAACTGTTTTATGGCTTCTTTCATATTGAAAAGAAAATACTATACTGACCAGTACAATGGTGGAAAGCTGGAAAGGGGTAGGATTCATATCACACACCCATCTTTTTCAGGAGGTGAATATAATAGGTATATATGTGTGTTGTGGTATAACAATCTGAGTCAGTTTTGCCTACTTTTTTCAAGCAAGTTGGTTTTTTCTTTACAGTTGTACTTTCTGTTTAAAATTGCAAAATAGCTGTCAATATTTACTGTTATATACTACTTATATTTTATTTCAAAAATTTCTAAGTGCTACAAATTTTAGAGCCATCATGTTTGACATACCACCAAATGTGAAAATTTCAGGCTCAACCTCTCTGTAGTAGTCCCTAGTATGTTCTGTGAGTGAAGAAATAGTATTCTCAGCTTGTTTAGTTCAATAACTAAAGAGATTCATTTGTAATTGAAATGCATTTGCATTCTGCCTGATTTTACATATAAAATAAGGCTTTCTTAAACTTAAATTCCTTCAATATGTGATCGTCAGGAGTTTTAGCTTGTTGAGCTGAAAATATGACTTTCTTTGGATTTGTAAATAATTTTCCTAAACTGGGGATAATGGTGGGGAGGGAGGAGACTTTGTGTATGAATCCAGAAGCCCGATAAATTTAAATTTACATGACTATTTCTAGAGCATTATTTTCTACATTTGATGATTCTAATTTCCATCTGAATGCAGTTTGACACAAATTACTTTTTCAGTGTTTCATGAATTAGAAAGTGAAATGTCAGCAAATTAATAAATTTTCTGAAACAAAGCTATGTAAATATGTTTTCATTTATATCTAGTGTCTCTGTGTGTGCAAATATATATTACCTGTGTAGCCTTCTAGTTAGCAACAAGTAGTGCCAAAAAATTGTGGCTAATTGGAAACCAACCAGGTTTTAGTAGTTAACAATCAAGACAATAGATCTTTTATTAGAAAAACAAATTAAAAAGCAAATTTTGAAGAAAATATTTTAATAAATTTAAATAAAGGTTTCTTAATAATTCAGAATCATACTATTTTGAATTAATAAATTCAGTTCTTTAAATTGACCCACGAATGTTTTATTACCTTTACTACTTTCATTATAACAACAAGGAAAACATTTAGATTAAAAAGAAGAGCATTTAATGGGATATTGAAACTCTTCGATAGCTGCATTTCCTGAAAAGTAGTTGTGTCAGAGGCATCGCAAACAAAATCCATTTTGCTTTTGGATAAGCTCAGATCTTTCCATCTTTTTTTTTTTATTGACTGAGCATGAGACTCTTTTGACAAAATGTAAATTGCAACAAAAGACAAAAGTGCTTTCTTCCCCTCCTGTGCAATTTGACTCAGACCTTGAGAGAGAGAGAGAGAAAAAAACCAGAATATTTCCCCTTTTTTACACAGATTGATTTGTGTCCATGGGTATGAGTTAATATCATGAGGAAGAGAGACCAAATTGAATCAAGTCTAGGCTATTTTCCAGTAAATTGCTTTCTTAGCAGGGGTAACACTGACAGAATCTTGAGTTTAAAGGAACAACATGAAGGAAGCTGTTCAGTGGTCTAAAACAAACTTTCAAAGAAGCAGGTCAAAACAGGAAATGTTTGCATAAAAAAAGAAACATCTGCCCAATAGGAACTGAATAGGCCTTCAATTCAGCAGTTCATACTGGCAAAAGTTTGCCTTAAGCTTACCTGTTATATTAAGAGTCCAGAAATTGTATACCTAAATGTGTCTTCTGTGCGTCTCTGGCGCTGTTTCTAAGGTAATCTATAATCACTTTCTTTCTCTCCCTAGACACAGACTCACTCAGTTGATTTCCATCCACCCAGATTTTAATAATACTGCACCAGAGTGCAGTATTACTACCAGAGATGTAATGTAAAGGTGTTGGTCCTTGCCACCAGTGCTTTTA
This sequence comes from Pseudopipra pipra, assembly GCF_036250125.1. Classification (NCBI taxonomy): domain Eukaryota; kingdom Metazoa; phylum Chordata; class Aves; order Passeriformes; family Pipridae; genus Pseudopipra; species Pseudopipra pipra. The sequence continues at coordinate 85,857,744 of NC_087551.1, read as the reverse complement.
TAGTGACACCTGTAGCAGAGGTTCTTTACTGGCTACACCAGGATTTTTTTAAGGTTTATGACATATAGTTTTAATAGTATGTAACACTATAATAAGTGTTAGTTTGGGGTCTCATCAGGGACTTGTAATCAAATTTACAGGAATATGCTTATCTATTCCATACATTTGTCTGTTGCATAATGTGGGATTTGTCTGTCACATAGACAAATCATATGTTCCAACTGGAACACGATAAATGAGTATTCACCAAAAGTCAGTTGGAAGGTCAATCAGGAGCACAAATTTGCTTCTGATTAGGAAAAAACCTTAGAAGAATAGTATTATAGAAGCAGACTCCTCTCAGTAGAAAATAGAAATTTATAATATTGAGTAAAAAACCACTCATCATTCTTTTCATGAAATAGCCTTATGGAGTCAGCCTATGGTTTTAGCTACCCTTATTTACCCTTATTTACAGTCTTCCAGGACAAGCCAGTGGATTCTTAGAGAAAGAGTGAAGGAGCCAACATCCTCCTTGAGGTCTCCCCTAGGAACCACCTCAAATTATAAGGAAGGGTTCAGGGCCTTCTAAACTGAAAGCTGACTTCTTTCTATTGTGCTTAGTAGAGCCAAAGCATATTTCACTGCATACTTTCCCTCTATGTCCCTAATTTCTGAACCATGAGAAATAGTAAATGTTTTCTTTTCACTTCACGATTGTGTAGACATCCCTTCTTCAGTAATTTTTTTCCCCACCCTAGAGACCTGTTTGTTATTATACAGTATTTTATCATCTTTCCTTGTTCTTTTTCTACATAAGAAGAAGAAATATGTATCTACATATCTGACTTTTTAAAAGTGGATGTTGATTAGATTTCACAAGGGAAAAGTGCAGTAGGCTACAAGAGTGAGTATTGCTAATCACAAGTGGGTAGAAATATAGCTTACTAATTTTATCCTAATGCACTTCAGAGAGAAGAAATCCAAGCAGTGAAAATAAAAGCATCACATGTCCTCCATTATTTGCTTATGGAAGCAATAATACACAGTAGATGGTATTGCAAACATGAACCAGTCCTTTTTTTTTTGTTGAAATAAGTGTCAGTTGATTAATTTGAGTAGAAGAAGGTTATGCCAAAATGTTAAATATTGTGTGCGCATTATTTCAAGACTTGTGAAACAAATAACTGCATGTGCTGATTCTATTTTTATAAACACATATTAAAATAAAAAATAGCAGTTAATATTTCTGCTGAGCAATGTTGACCTATGCATACTTGGTCAGTAATTGCAGTGTTGCTCACTGACTAATTATTTCCTCAAGACAAAGCAATTTTTAAATTATGTTATATTTTTCCATGTACTTTTGATAACTATTAGTAAGAAGCTCCTGTCTTTCAACCTAACTGCTCCCAGAAAAAAAACAAACCAAAGCAAAATTATGGGTCTGTCACTTATCTTCAATTGTTTGCCATGATTAAGTATATGTAAAGTATCCAGAAGTGACAATGAATGTAAATGGCATTTCTGGAGTTGTCTTGTTTTGGGCTCTCAGCTCATTCTGCCTTGGAAACATTTTCAAGGTTGCCAGGCCTTAACATCTGTCCATAACAGATGACAAATCTGTACTGAATCCATTGTCAGCAGAGGAGGTGTGGGTTTTCTGTCCTGATCCTGAGAGATTTTGCTTCAGATGATCCAAACCAAGCTAAGGTCTCAATTCTAGCCTTGGCAGAAGATAGTCAAAGTCTGTTCTGTTTTCATGTCTTTGTGGAGACTCACATATCATTTCTGCAGAAAGCACCCCTGCTCCACAATCCAAATAACTCAGATTTCTCAGTTAACTCCTGTATCAATTGTTTTACCTTTTTCATTTACCATAGGACCCATTTTTAATTCAGTGTTTATATTGACCACTTTGTCCAAACTCAACAAGTATAGCACATAGGTCTCAGTGCAGGGAAAGGGTGACATATACTGTTGGTGTATGTATGTATATAGATGTGTATCAGACACAGTAGTCATAAAACTTGTCATTGTTTCTAGCTTGTGTAATTAGACCGTGTGGTTTCTTATTTAAATTCAGTCATCTGCATTCTTGAGGCTTCTCCCAAGTGGATGTGCTTCTTGAAATGAAACACTCTTGCATCTGTTTTCTAAGTGCGCAACTGGCATGTTAGTTTTAAGAGGGTTTTCCAGTCATGTGACATAGCAAATTTAAAAAAAATTATTAATCTCTTTTTGACATTTGAATTCTGCAAGTGAAAACAGGCTTTTTATTGAACATTTTTCAGGCTTAAGAGCTGCCTTTTTGCGTTTGCTTTGCAGTTGACCCTTTCGTCTTATTTTGAATTACCAAATGAAAACAAGGTTTCCCTTCAAAGGTTTGTTGCCGGGGTAACTGGCACTGACGCCAGAAGATGAATACTCTAACTACTTTGTATAATGCCTACTTTTTGAGCTAAATAAAGAGCTAAATTACAGAGAAGGATGTTGGATAAATCTGAAATATCAGAGGAGAAAAACCAAGATTATTAAGGTTGCAGAATTCAGACAGGATTATTGCCTTTTGCACTGGTAATGGTTGCATACACAGATCGTGTATACTGCTCTTCAACCAGGCTCTTGGCTCTCTCAGTCCCACTGATCAACTGAACAGTGTTGGTACTTTTACCTCTGCCTGGATAATATATAGGGCTGTGGACGTGAGAGGCAGGAAGGCAGAATTTTACAGAGGAATGATGGTTACTAAGTTTGCAAGAAGTTTAGTATTTTGAGCTTGAGGTTGAGAGGCTCAGCTGCTGCTGGGGGAGTTATTGTTGGAATCCAGGATTTCTGAGCAGAACACATGCAGAGTTTGTGTAAATGAAGCAGAAAAACCTCTCTGTATCTAACATTGTACAATGGAAGGAAGTGTTTAGTTTGATATTTGATTCGAATGTAGAAACGGTCTCAGTCCCTGTCCTCCCAAAAAGCTGCTGATGCTTTTGGAGGTTATGGCAGAAGGAAGCTTTCAAAATAGTTCAGTGACAATACTGAATAGTATCATCAGAACTTGATGTCTACTGATGTTGCTGTATTTGAGCAAAATGATGAAAACAAATCTCTCAATTTAATATGAAAAGTTTTAAGGTTTTGGTTTCTTACAGTTAGTTAATGCACTGAATAATTTTAGTCACTGGGTGTTACACCAGATCCATACATACAGGTGTGATTTTCACAAACTGTGTTTCATGTGATTTAACTCTAAGAAATACAGCAAAAATTGGGCTATAGACTCTGTATGTGATTTGGTGGACTGAGTAGTCAATACTGTTCCTTATAAATCTATTTTTTTGCTGTGACCGTGAGGAGTTTTCAGGCAGATCCAGTACTTTGTTCATCAGATTTGTTCTGTAGGTGCAAACCGGTTCTTCTTTTCCAAGCCAATGCACTGTTAATTTTACCAAATAAAACAAATACAGTTGTTTGACTAACCATAGACCAAAAACACTAAGATGGCTCAGACTGCATTTATGCTGGAGCTTACATTTACATTGAAGATCTCTTTGCTGCTCTCTGCAAAGGCTGTCAACACCCATCACAGTTGTGTAAGAAGAAAGATTTCTGCAGGTTGGCAGCAAGAGCCAGCAAACTGCTGCTTTCACTTTCCATGAGATTTTGTTGTTATAAACCCTTTCCGCTCTGGAGGCAATAGAGTCACACCATATACCATAGAAGCACAACCCAAAGGTGACACTGTCCGTGATACCTCAGTGAAATGTGACTGAGTCACCCCACCAAAAGTCAAAAAAGGGAACAGGAAGAACTCTTTTCAAATGTTACTGTTTTTTATAGGCCATGTAACATTCTGCTCTGTTTTGAGTACTTTTTTGGGTCGTGAAGTATGGGTCCAGCCTTCAGCATGCTCATTGCATCACTGGTGTCACATAATGCAGGATCTAGGGCACTTGAGCCCATGTAAGTTCTGTTTTTAGCAACTATGTAATCTAATTAAATTCATTTGTTGTATCTCAGATAAGAAAAATAGCTTTGCATAACTGAAAAATATAGTGAGAACTAACGTAAGGATATACTTCAGCACTCTCACCTATCCAGTGCTCCAGTGGATTTCTGTGGTTATTCTGAAGTCACCAGCAGTGCTTTCCATGGACAACAGAATGGCCGAACAAATATGTAGTTTTCCTCTGTGAACTTCACTTGCAGTTTGGTCTCATCAGAACAGAGCTAAAATTCTCCACCTACAAAACCATCTGATAGATTGGAAATGTCTACCTTTTAAGAAGCAAAACACACCATTCTTTGCCATATACCATGCAGAATAGTAGAAGAGACTCCTGGCTTGTTTCCTGTGCAAACCATCCTCAGAATCAGAGCCCCCACCGGGGAAGTTACTGCCAGAAGAGACCAGGCAAAGTCTGTGACTGGCTGTTTCTCATTTCTAGCTGCTACATGATTTTGCACAGCAGGCTTTCCAGGGAAATTCAAGGACTGATAGCAAAATCAATTTACTTATGCTTAAAAAATACAGTAACAGATGTAAGATGTAAATAAGAATTTGTAATTCACCCAGGACTTTACATTTATTCATCCAAGTAATGATACTATTTGGGATGAGGAAACAAAATTTAGAAAATGAGTGATAACTGTAGAAGGTCAGCTTTCTGGATTTTTCACGGATTGTGGTGAAATTGTAGCAATCATCCAGAATCTTCTACCAGTTTTTGCAGTACAGACAAAGCTTTAATCATTTCTGTTTAAACTTTTTTTAAGTTTATACTTGTGCACACTGAAAAGTTGACTTAGTTTGTATCTGAATTAAACCCAACTGTAATTATAGAATGCTTTCAATATAAAAGAGGCTCCTCAGTTTCTCATGACAGTTTCTCATGTCAAAAAATGTTAAGCTTTTTCCCTGACATTTTAATTTTGATCTTATCTTTGTAAAATTGTGATGTAGGGGAAATCTATCTGTAAAGTTACATCAAAAGTTTGTAGATCTCATAGAGGGACCTTGATTTCTTACAGTTCTCAGCATGTTTATAATGAAATGAAATGAACTGAAATATTAGATAATTATTGTAGTCGAATATACTGTCAAATGTCCAGTGAAAACAAATGCCAAATGGCCTGATATTTTCATTGCAGTTTGCCTATGTAGGCCTTCTTATTCATTGTATATTTAGAAAAAAAAAATCATAGTTATTTGTAATTCTAATTTTGTATTCTTTCTACTTTTTTTTTTTTTTTACTTCAATGAACACTATCTTTCATTTTAATCATACAGCTTCATAAGCTTTGCCTAACAGCTTTTTGGAAAGGAATGACTCCTAAAATAGTAAGCAGAAAAAACCTCTGTGCATGAAACACAAATTGTGCAACTATTTTACTTCTATATTTGCACTCTTTTACTACAGAGATTTTAAGGTCCTAAAGTAAGAATTGAACAATTAGCAATGGCCCTGCATGATGAACACCTGAATGAAGGTACCTTCTGGTTGAACTAGCTGACACCTTGTACAGGAATGTTCCAAAATCCAGCTATTTTTAGTGTGAGAAATAGATATCTAACTTGAAGCTTGAATTTTTTCATTGCTAGTTTATATGCCTTTGCTTTTGTGCCAACCACGTCTTGTCTCCGAGTCTCCCTCACTGCCCCTCGTATATCCAGGCATATGGATTGTACTCCCTTTGCCTTGTTTTTGCTGTGCCAAAACAACCATTTACTCTTACTCTCCTCATACAAGAAGTTCTCAGGGTTTTTTTGAAAACAATTGTCTGGATTTCTCCACCGTATGCCAGAGAAACCTCTCACCTATGTCTCTTGCAGTTTACTTCTCTGTCTCAATGGGGGATGCTACTTCAGGTTGTTAATTTCTTCATCTCTAAGGACGTACACAAGGCCATGTTGGTCAGATATCTTAACCTGTGATTGCCAGTGTGCACAAGTATGGAAAGATATGCTACGCTCCAGTGAACTGTGGCACTGCCTCAGCAGGGAGCTACATTGAGAAATGCTCAAACTGTACTTCGAAGCTCTTTGTACTTGGACATTCAACTCTCTTCCAGCATTCTGTTCTCCAGCTTGATGGTACTTATTGTCAGCACTTACCTCTATAAAAGTGCTGGACATGGTATTTCTTTCAATAAGAGTTTCTTGCAGATTAATGCTTAGGAATTTGGGAGTTGAATAATAGAAGTTTCAATTTATTACAGTATAAAAGTATATGCTTCAGATTACTTAAATATTCATGCAAGAATATTGAACTCAAGGATTCAATTCAGTGAATGTTAGTACTAAATTTTGTAGTGTGATGCTGATTTATGTTCAAGTAAGTCCAAAAGAATTCTGTATGCATTAAGTAAAGCTCAGTGTGGGTTTACACTGATATTAGTGACAACAGTGGGTGTTAAAGGACATGTGTTAAGTCATCAGTGTGCTGGTAAAGCATGAGAAAAATAAAATATTTTAAGACTATCACTATTAATGAAGGCTTTTGAATTGAGATTATTTTTTGATCTATTTTATGTGATCCGAAAATTGAGATCACCTCACCAATCAGAAGCTGGATATCTGGATTTAAGACATCTGCCTTAGCCTCACAAGACTCAGCAACGAAAGGTTGTATGTAAACCTATGGAGAGGACAAAAGGCACCTTGAGAGGCAAAGATATCGTAACTATCATCTTTGATATTCATTTTAGGACAGGATAAAGTGCTCTTTCCAGGCACCCAACTCTTTCAATTAGGTCTGAGACAAACCAAGTGGACCATGCTTTTTCCCAGTATATGTGTGTGCATGTAGCAGAAGATGGAGAACAGACTTCAACTGATGCAAGGCCAACAAGAGAAGCAACATTGTTTTTAAAGACTAATGAAGCCTTCTTGAAGTAGAAAACCTGTTGTGATTTTTATAGCACTCAGATACATGTAAGGCAATGATGACAGCTTCCTTTAAGGAACTGTTGGGGGGGGCTATACCAGAATAAAAGTGAGTTAATAAGTTAATTCAAATTAGCTGTCCTATGAGATGCTAAAATAGTCAGTGATTCATACTTGCTTATGGAGGCATCTTAGACAGTTGGAAACAGTGCAGGACAGCCACATCAGCTTTTCCTTCTCTTGTAATTTATTCGTGCTTTCTGTTGGATGTTACATGAAGATTTTTTACAGATACTGAAGAACAACTTTTTGAATCTAAATGTTTAAAAGACAGGACAAGTAATGTGTAATGGCTGTATGAAACGGAAAAAGATGATTTCACAACAGTGAGTATTGAAAATTCATCATTGAAAATGCATAAAAGCATTTTGTCATATTTTTTCCATTTTGATAATGTAGGTTTTCAAAAATGTTTCAGCAATGGAATGCCTTTTTCTGTTTATTGATAGTCATGTTTCTGTACCCACAGTCAAGAGGAAGGAAAAGCTTCTAGAAATCGGTGGTGGGTTTTCAGAGAGTTTGTCTGTATTCTTTGGACTGTATTGCTTGTAGAGTCATTGTATCCAAAGACTAGTATGGCATAATTGCCACAGAAGTAAAAGTTCAGTAAAATCATTTGGTAGGTAAAAAGCATCATCTTACAGAAAGTCATGTAAGTATATATGTGAATATATTCTCAAATTACTGCACAAACAGATTACTATGTATTAACATGGGAAAAGATTCCCTAAAATCATGTTTTATTGCCCATATTTCTGTTTCCACATTATTTTTTGAGTTATTAAAATTTCATATTTCACTTTTAGAAAATTGCATTTTGCAAAAATCAGAAATGCTAAACATAGCATTAAGAAGCCTTATTTAGATAAAATTTGCTGATACTTTTGTTATAATTCTATGAATATGGTAGTAGTCCTATTTGATAATTAGTAACCTTTCCCAGTTCATCCTGTACATACAACAGAGCAAAGGTATCATACAAAGATATCATATAAACAGGTTGTTTTTATGTGTTTGTAGTTGTAACGGAGAGAAGATTCTGAATCTGATCTCTTTGTGATTTGGTTCTAATATAACATAGTGGCAAGAGCATTTTAGATGCTTAGAAAGAATAAAGATCTGAATTTTTTGTTCAATTATCTATTATTTCCTGAAAAACAATCCAGAACATGAGTCTGTTACACTTTATTTGTGGCAGCTATGATTCAGTGTGCCAAAAGTGGAGCAATAAAAGTATTTCCTTGATTCTGTATTCTTTGGCAGGCGCATAATGAATAATAAAATACAATCTCTTTAGAAAAACATGTGCTATCTTTTCACCCTAATTTTGTATGATAGTAATGAGAAGATTACTTGGTGCTTTTATTGTCATATCAAGTGGCTAACTGTTGAAATACAAGGCTGTTGCTATATATTCCTGCTAGGAAGTGGAGCATATGTGTGTGCAGCCTCATGCCTAACACTGCAGATTGCCACCTTTTGTCATTCCCACTATATATAATTAACTAATTGGTACTGTGATGTTTTCTTAATTTCTTTAATTTATGAATTAAAATGTATTAAAGTGTTGATAAAGTAATATGCATCTTTTGTTTTAGAATGAGAACATTTTTCAGTCTTACTTCTATGATTATTTGTAAATATATATTTCTGTATGGAATCTAGTGTAATATATGCACACATTTAAGCAGTAGGTAATTTCTTTCTGTCTGACACATAAGTTTAAAATAATTCTCATCTTGTCAATTGTGATCTCAAAATAAAGACTCTTATTAAAGTCTGCATAGTGTTGGGGGGGAAGGGAGGGGAGCGTGGAAGTACATGTCAGAACTTTGAAGCCATTATTCCCTTCATGTAATGTTCCTTTTCCTGTATTATTTTTGCTGTAGACCTTTTGAGTTATTGTAGTGACAAAAGGAGACTTTAGTAGCCTCTTCTCCAGGTCCTCTATTACTGCATCCATGGATCATTATTTTTTTTATCAGAAGGCTTAGACATTTAAGCCAATAATTTAAAAACATATCTCCATTTAATCACCCAAATTATTTTAATTTATTTAATTCAGTTTTTAAAGTTGGCAAAGCCCTTTCTGAATTTGTAGTTCTCTTCCAACATTGTTTCACAGAAGTGCAAGTTCTCTAGAAAGTTCCAGTTTAAATAATTTAAATGATGATGGTAACTAGCTTTATCTAGTGCCATGATGCTTTGTAGGCGAGGGGATGTGGTAGCACCATCCTTGCTCATTTCTGTTTATTAACAGAACTAAGAGAAAATTCACAGTGCAACTGTGGTTGAGAGTTCTTCATGCATCAGTTACTAAATCTCCCAAATTTAGGAGTGGGAAGATCTCTGAATGTCTTTTTCTTTCTTATCTGACAGGGTTCATTCTTTTTATAATTAAAATACATTTAGAGTACTCTACACAGCATCCTAAGTAGCATACTGTTCAAAGCTGTGAAAGAGTTATTACTCCAGAATTGTCTTTTGAAGTCTTGTCTTTTACGTGTTTATCTACTTTTCCAAACCATGCCAATGGAACACTCTTTATTCTTGAAAGGGCATGAGTCAGTGGGCACAAACTGAAGTACACATTTCTTTATACATCCAAGCAATTAAAAATACTTTTAGTGTTGATTTTAACAACCTATGTGATAAAGATCTTCCAGCATTTAAATTCTGGCAGGAAATGTGCCTCTTTTTCTAAGCCTTGTTCCAAGTGTTTTAATTCCTGCTTCCCTGTTCAGGGTTTTTTCTCTTACACTAATATCTCACAGGCATAGTCTCCAGGACCAGAGGGTTGACCCATCATGAAGGTGGCCTTTGGAAAAATACAAAATGGAAAATTTATGTTCTGAAAACCGGGTATTAAAAGCATGTTTGGGAAAATTGAGATATTTGATAGTTAACCATGACATCCAACTTGCTATCAACAAGTTGGGTGGAAAACTGTACAGCTGTAAATGTAAGATGTTAAAATCAGATAAGAAATTAAAAGACAGGCTTAGAACAGATTGCAAACCCTACTGTCTTTGAATATGCATGCGTCAGAAACAGATCACAGATGAAAGCAATGATCAATAAACCAGACCAAAAAATTCAACAGTGGTGAGGCAACTTGTCAGGCACAGGTCCTGGGTCAGGGAACAGAGCTGGCAGGGTAGAGCTGTGGAGGTGACTTGAAAGGTTTTGATGTCACCAGACACAGGCGTGTCTCAGCCTCAAACCATGAGTACAAGCTGCCATCTCCCGCTGACTATTAGCATCTAACTTTAGCTTATTCTGCTAAAGCCCAGCCAGCCCCCCATGGCGTGCTCCAGCATAGGTAGTAATGTGGTGGAAAAATGAATTGTACTCTGCTGATTTTGAGTAAAATAGAAAGATTGCACTGGAAAAGATTCTCAGAATCATCAGACTGGTGACCTGTCGCTGTAGGGTTCCTCAGGGCTCCATCTTAGGCTCTGTGCTCTTCAACATCTTCACAAAGGACTTGGACATAGAACTGGAAGGGAAACTAAGCAAGTTTGCCAACAAGTCAAAACTAGGAGGAGCTGCTGACTCCCTTGAAGGCAGGGAGGCCCTGCAGAGAGACCTGGACAAATTAGAGGACTGAGCAATCACCAACCATAGGAAGTTCAACAGGGGAAAGTACTGGATTCTGTACCTGGGATGGGGCAACCCCAGATATACATACAAACTGGGAAATGAGATGCTGGAAAGCAGTGCTATGGAAAGGGACCTGGGGATCCTGGTCTATGACAAGTTGAATCTAAGTCAGCAGTGCCCTGGCAGCCAGGAGGGCCAACCATGTCCAGGGGAGCATCAGGCAAAGCATCACCAGCCAGTCGGGGGAGGGGATTGTCCTGCTCTGCTCTGCACTGGGGCAGCTTCACCTTGAATATTGTGTGCAGGTTTGGGCACCACAGTATAAGAATGATATTAAGCTATTAGAGAATGTCCAAAGGAGAGCAACGAAGATGGAGAAGGGCCTTGAGGGGAAGCCGTATGAGAAGTGTCTGAGGTGACTTGGTCTGTTCAGCCTGGAGAAGAGAAGACTGAGAGGAGACCTCATTGCAGTCCACAACTTCCTTGTGAGGGGAAGAGGAGGGACAGACACTTTGCTCTGTGGTAACCAGTGACAGAACCTGTGGGAATGGCCTGAAGTTGTGTCAGGGAAGATTTAGGCTGGATATTAGAAAGAGGTTCTTCACCCAGAGGGTGATTGGTTGGGTACTGGAACAGGCTCCCCGGGGAAGGGGTCACAGCACCAAGCCTGCTAGAGTTTAGGATGATACTCTCAGGCACGTGGTGTGACTCTTGGGGATGGTCCTGTGCAGGGCCAGGAGTTGGAGTCATTGTAGATACCTTCCAACTCATCATATTCTGTGATTCTGTGATAAATTGTTGTGTAATTTTAAATAATGACCTTCAAATAATACTGTAAAATTTATCATTATCTTCTGATTTCAGACTTCTGACTTGGTTTGTAAAGAGACTTCTGTGCATATTTCTATTCTACCAGCTGTGTAGTCCTGTTGTTCTGGTGACTTCTAGGTCTGTAGTGACAGCAGAACATGCATATATTTTATCTGCTGATTTAATAAATTTGAACTGAAGATTACCATGGTAACTATCATCATATGAATCAGCTGCCAATCTATGAGGGCATCAGTGAATTTTTTTGAACTCTTTGTGCTACAAATGTTTCATAAGAAACCTGAGCTGCTTACTGTTGTTACTGGTTTAGGATTTGCTGTCTGTAGAAGTTCTAGTCAGGGGCTGGAAAGAAGGCTATGCAGCTTAAGTGTTGTGCTGCTCCACAGCAAATTAAATTCCCTCTGGCAAACAATCTCCCCTTCCCCAGAGCTCTGTAAGTAAAGCCATTAAGTTGTTTTCCTAATCCTCATATTTTGGTGATTGAACTTCTTCTAGAGTACTGTGCAATTCTCCATGTGTTATCTTTGTTCCAGACTAAAACTTCGGTAGCATAACAAGATTATCTGTGAGAAAGAGCAGTATTGCATAGCTTGCAGCTACTTTGTCCTGCCATTGAGTCCCCATACATTAATTAGGTTTTACTTTCTTGATGGGAAACCTAGGCATCCACAAATGCTGCAGGAAATAATAACGATGAACTAGTGGGTGGCTCAGTTAATTAGCAAAATCTCTTGAGTACAGAACACTAATGATGAATTTGCAGCTGCAGATCTGTATGTATGTATGTGTGTAGAGCTGGACAGCACATTGCTGTCCAGAGATGCCCAAGGTATCTCTGACCATGGTAGCTCAAAAAGAGAAGCAACATAAACACATTAGTCCAACCTTTACAGGGTCAGTAAAGTGCTGCACTTCTTACCACTCAATCGTCCCACTCTAAACCTTAAAACAAAACTATTTCAAATATCATCAAATCAGTTGAATATGTAGGTATCTGTAGTAAAACATATAAAGGGGGTGAAAAATATTAACTGTCCCATTATCTATTTTAAAAGCAAAATTACAGTTATCTGCAATTAGTATTTTCTTTTTATTTACATGTTAATGATTCAGTATATTCTGAATATGTGGTAAATACAGCATTCATGGTTAAAAACATTTTTTTTGATGGATACCCACTATGAAATGACTGGTGCAGTTGCACCCTTTGAGAGCTTTACGGAGGTTCTAAATTTATTTCTAAACTAATAACTCTGACATTTCCAAGCTATTACCTGTCATAATAAATTGGAAAATTCCAGAATTAAAGAAAATGTGGTATGAAAGTATCTGCTTCACATTCATTTACCATTCCTTTCCTATTCGTTCTACCATGTGTGCCTTAATGTGGGTTACTAATGTGTTTTATTTGCAGCAGTTTGGAATAGGAATGTCAGTTGTAACAGTCTGCATGTTCCGTGCCTGCATGGTGGTGGGGGACACTCTGAGGACTTGGGGGTGGCACCACACACCCCTCGGGCATCGTGCCACTTCTGCTCTACCAAACTTCCTGAATTGAGGAAACCAGCCCAAAATACTTTGTGTTTATCATATGCATATCATGCCTGTCCAGGGGTCAGCAGCTCCTGTGTTGTGTTGCAGTGTTCCCGTGTTGATGAAATGGTATCTGTGGGAGCAGTGACTTTCCCATGGTGATGTGCAGGGGCTCTTGCAGGGGTGAAATAACTTTGCATAATCCAGCGCTATTGCAGTTCTGTTTCTTTGATCTTTGCCATAGTTTTCTAAATATGCAACAAGGTAAATATATATATTAATTTCGCTGTTAGAAATAAAACTATTAAAGTTGACAAAGTACTGCTGCCACAGGAGATACTAAAATGAGAAGGTAAAAGGCAATAATGTTCTGTAGTGTGCACTTCTAGGGTGCACTCAAATGCTCTTTAATGATGATTGTCTTACACAGGATAGAAAACTGAGACCAAACAGTGTATACAAAAATAACTGCTCAAGAAAAAATCATTTCTGCCATTTACTACAAAATGAAATTTTCATTTCATTTGGAAAATTACATGAGATGGAACAGCTGTTGCATATCTCCTCTCCAAGTTCCAGCATTTTCTCAAGGCCTGTAGGTCTTCTTTGGATTTTCAGAAGTTTTTCTGCTGTTTTCTAAAATGTGAGCTAGATCAGCTCTCAGCACTGTATATTGCTGGGACCAGATAATTGCTAGCCAGGCATTTGGTAAGATACAGAAGAAAAGGGAGCTAGTCTCTGTTGAGCTGTTTGTAGGAGAATAGAAGAAGAGTCTTTAAAAATTCATGTTACTGGATAAAAATACTACTGGAAAAAGTAATCTTAAAGACTGCTGTATTCAACATCAAGCATTTTTTCAGAGCCTTACTGTAGATATGTTACAAGTGTAGACTGGATAATTAGTTTGTGCACAATGCTTATTGCATGGCCTTCCAGAATCTCAGGTGTATTTTATCGTATGGTAACAACACTTGAGCTAAGATACTGCCCCATTAACCATCAGACCCTTCCAAGACAATATATGCAGTGAATGGTATTCTGAAATTCCTTTATGAGAAGTAGCTGTACTTCCCATTGTTATAAATGCTCAGTTATATCAGAATTTCTCTTCCCAGAACTGACCGCTTTTTGTTTTAATGCACAATATATGAAGTAAACTTAAATTACATACTATGAGAAAAAAATGTTCCCTGGGGTAACATTCTTCCAAAATGAACTCAGTGCTAGAATATGTATTTTTAATGACAGAGAAATTATATGCTGTCAAATAGTCAGTTAGCAAGGCTAGAGTATTCTGAGTTTCTGCTGCCATTCTTACTGCTATAATAAAAATACACATAACTAAAAAGAAACTTATTTAATACAATTTGATAAAAAGAAAAAGGTGCTTCAAAATCAAAGCATATGAGCTGTAGAAACTGAAAATAGGGTAATGTGAAATACAGTTTGGGATAGCAAAGCAATTTAAAATGGGTGTAAAAACTCTATCAATAAAATACAAAGGGGGAGATTCTGGAGTCTATCCCTACCCTGGGAAATAAAACCAAAGTTGAATTTCATGTTATGGTAGCACTTCAGTGGCAGGGTAAGGCAGATTTATATGAGAATCTAATGCTTAACTTAGTAAAGCATTTGTACACGCAAAGAAGAGGGATGAGAGACCATGGATGACTCCAGTAGTCTGCAAAATCCAACTGCAGACTTCAGAGGGAGAAGCAGTGTCATCTTTTCCTCCTTCTGAAAATTGTTTGCCGTCACAGAGAGCTTGTAGGAAAGGAGCTGTGAAAGGAGACACTGAGTTTCTAGACATGATAAGTAATAGTTTGCATTTTTCCAGTGTTATTCTGTAGAATCTGACAGCTGCCTGCACCTACTCCATTTGCTATATGTCATTATTAATGTATGGGGCTATCACACCATTCAGTACTAACATTGTAGCGTGAGACTGAAATTTGTAGAGAAAACATTGAGACTACATGACATTTAGTTTGTATCACCTGCTTTTCTACAGAAGCTGAATTCTTACAGTTTTAAGCTATTTGTATGTAGGCATTTACATGAAGGTGTGGCCTATGTGGGTAGCCATGCACTCAGTCATGATGAGGTGGAGAGCAAGGAGTAGAGCAACGGCACATATGAGGGAAGAAAGATGCCTAGGAAAGGGTGGGGCTGTAGTGCCTTATACCTGACATGTTGTGATGGAAAAAGCATTTTTTCTTTTTGCATTTATGATTTCCTATCACAGTAAAAAGTCTCTAGAGTCTAGCATTTTTATGCCAGTGAAACTTAAATGTTCAAGAATATTAGGGATTATTTCTGAAGTCAGTTGAGCGCTGATAGAAGTTCTCTTGGTAAATGTTTCATGCATTTGAAATAAAGAGAGAACTGAACTTGAACTTATGGACAAAATTTTAAAACAGAGGGAGAACTTATCACATGCACATCAGTGCATGATCCTGTGGAGGAAAGTACATGAGTTTGTCTTTCGTGTAGAGAAGCTGTCCAGAAAGAGTGTGGTTAGGCATCAAAGGGATCTTCAACGAGGTCATCATAGTATACTATGCTGGGGGACTGTTATGAGATGGCAATGGGAAATATGAAAATTTTCAGATAATGTAAAGGAATGTGGAGAATAGCTACCTTTTGAACAAAATTTCTGCAAATATTCGTGGGAGGCCTGAGCTTGTATTCTCTTCTTCGTTTGCTTTTTGTCTCTAGAAATCATTTTAAATGCTGTATAATAATAAATGAATGAGCAATGGAAAAAATGTATTTCTTAAGAGGTCGATAACCAAAACTCAGATAATTTGTGGGGGGTTGATTCATCTCAAAATTGATAGATGGAGCTCTTGCTGTTTTTCTACAGCCTTTGTTCTTTATCTTAATGAGTATTGAAATTCAGATTTCACACATATTTGATTCTTTGATATATATTTTCATTAAAATCTTGCCAGTAATATGAGCTACGTATGTTTTTGAAATGTTCATTAAATTAGTTTTTTAACAGTTTACATGATATTCTGACAGTTTACCAAACCTATCAGTCAAAAGCAGATGGCCTGCGTTGGTAGGATTTTTTGGTTAAAATGAATATATTTTCAACATATGTATTTCCTTTATAATATATTTGCTGAGAAGATTTTATTCTTAAAAATCAGTTAATCAAACCACGATACCCTTCTACACTTCAGCTTGATGCTTGAACACTCAGATGTCATCTCTCTGCAGTTCATTTCAGTAATGTATATGATTATGCAGCAGATTAAATTATGTCATATATTGAACCCAGAACACTGAAAATACAGCTGTATTCATTTGTCACTTCTTTGTACCTAGTTACTTTTAGCAACCTCTTCCTGAACATATTGTGCTCTTAGACATCCGGGTCTCCTTGGTTTCAATGCTTCCCTGTTTGTGTTTGCTTTTTGAATGTGTCTGTCTTGGTCTTCTCACCGGGAGGAGAGGACATGCCACCAGGGGACTTTTTGGATCGTGGTGCCTTCCTGTCTTGGCTGGACGGCACATATCATTAATGTTTGGTTCTAGTAAGTTCTCCCGATTCTTGTCTGCCAGTGATATGCAACATAAAATAGGACAACTATACCTGGTTAACAACTGAGCAGAGATTGTTTAAAACCTAAGTTGAGTTATTTCTAGTAATATAAAAAAGCTTGCATTAAAGTTTTTGTGAAAACAGGTGAACTCTTGAACTGCTAGAAACTGTAGCTATATAATTGATGATGCCTAAATTCTGCCGTATTATAAGTTAGCATACATAGTATATAAATATATTTGAGAACTGTGTGCCCACATTACCCTTACAGATAGGAGGAACTGTCTTTATTTTGAAATGCCCTTAGATGCTGGCTTTGTTGACAACACCCTTGTCTGCATCGAAGCAGTTAGCAAGGCTGTGCCTCTGCCCTGGTATCCAAGCTTCCTTAGATCATGCCACAGATTGTGCATGTGTTGGAGTCTCCTGCTTTCCTACCTTGCCTAAAAGGCTCAAATCCACATGAAATCAGAGCTCCTGAGGTCTTCATAAGCCTGGGCCCTGGCCACAGCCCTGCACTTTGTTTTACTGCTTTTGAAGCTGTGAAAACTGGGATGTAGGCAACCCATCGAGAAAGCTCCCAAGTACACTGACTGATCGGTGAAACCCTGGTGAGCACCAGGTGACAACTCTTCAAGTCACTGCTGATTTGGCCTCCGCAGGGGCTGCCCCATCTCTCTGTGGCTGGTAACGCAGCAACTTAATAGATGAAATAGTAGAAACTATGCTGAGGGAATATTTTAAATAAAGATTATATGTATAAATACATTGAGTGAAACTACACTTCTTCTGGCATATGTTTTTGCTTTTATTAGCATATTGACTTACATATTTATGTATGTCCAACAGATCATAAAATAATTGATTTAAACTGAACTATTAGAAATACACATGTACTATGCACAAAAACTCTTTTTCCAGTAGCCAGGTAATGCAATGTTTTTCTACTAAATGTTAAGTGGAAAGAGAAGTGAGTAAGAAGGAAAGGTTTATCTGGGTTTATAATGGCTTAGGTTTTCATGAAGGAACTGTTACCAAGGTCAATCTGTAACCACTGTTGAATTGTCCTTTAAATTCAAATTTCAGGGAACAATTCATAACAAAAGGTTTTGAAAAGACAGAATTGAAGTGTGTTCCTAGATTTTAAATTCACCTTTTTTTTATTAACTCAGGTACCTACTTTCTTAGATCAATGTAATAAATTGCCTATTGGGGGTTTACTCCAATCCTTGTAGGTTTCTTTCAATATAAATATAGAGGGGGAATTGAGTAGAAACTCAAAACCTTTAAAAAATATTTTGGTTTTTGTGGTTTTTTTCCATGAACTATCTTGAGACATTAGATTTTTTTGCAGCAGAAAGGCTTGTTCTAAAAATAATTTTAATCTCATTCATCTAGAAAGACATTCAGATTATTCTGGTATATTGTATAAGTCATTCTCCCAAATTTTCTGTCTCATGGTCTGTTTTCTTAAACTGGAATACTGATTTAGATAAATGTTGTTAGTGAGTGTGAAGAAATGTTTATGATTTCTTTTCTAAAAGCATCTCCATAAGAAGAAAAATCAAGAGGACCTTGTAAAACCTTTTCTTCGCTGCTCTTACAAGCTTTGTATTACAATACTTTGACTTTGGGAGAAAAGGTAATCACTTTAAAAAAACCACATTGCATCTAATTTAGCAACTCCGACAGTTTAGAGTTTGGATGGTATATTTAGATAGCTTAATTTCAAAATTAATTAAATTAGTACTACTCAATACAACATAAAATGTATTATCCTAAAATCATAAATGATAACTTTGTATTGGACAAATTATTACTCAATATTACAAACGCAACAGATGTCATGCACACCACCTGTGGGTTTCTTGTACCTGAATTTTATCACCTTTCAATTTTACAGCAGTTTTCATCCATTCTTTGGGTACTGACCTTTGTGATATTGATATCTCCCTCCCTTATTAACCTCTGGTAGGAGCCCTGTTCTCCCTTTTAGCTCTCCTAGGTAGAGTCTTTACCTGATGTTCTTCTCTTCTGTCTTTCTTACATCTACTTTCCCTCGCAAAAGGAAGAGTGATGATTCTTCTCCAGCTTAGTATCTTAACTAGGTGATTTCAAGTGAGAGTCAGAGTCTTTTTTTGTTCATTTCAAGGGGTCACAGCCAGAGGTGACTCTCTTGGCTGAGTGAGGATCACCCATCGCAGCACCTCCAGCTGTCCAGAGACCGTGGCAGCTTTGTCAGGATCCAAGGAGTTGCAGGGTCTGCAGCAGAAATAGCATTATACCAATGAGCACAGCATCAGTGCAGTTACATTGCTGTAAATCCAATAAAATAAATAGGAAGGCCAGGCCTGAGCTTTCCAGGAGGCTGTCCAGGAGTGCTGCCCCAGAGACTAGAGACACCTCTTCATTCTCACTTGGCTGCATCTCAGTGATGCTACTGGTACCTGTGGTTTGGCTGGACTCCCAATATTCTTCTTTTTCCCTGGTATCTCCCTACTTCCTCCTTCCTTGCAAAACCCTGAGTGTACGGCTTATAGTGCTGATGAATAGCAGGACCTTGGAAAGCAGCAGATCAGCAGTTGTTTTGTGACTTTTTAGCTAAACTTAACCCTGAGATACATTTCCACTTCTGCTGCTTCAAAATCTGCTATATCTTAATACATTCTATGTGTAGTTGTGAATCAATATTTGAGGCAAAGGTGCTACAAAGAAAACAATGCATGTCTGATAAGAATGTCCATGTTCAAAAAATTCAACAATTTAAGCTCAGCATCAAGCATTGGTTTTCCTGAATGAAAAATAATTAGAGTTGGAAAAATAAGTTGCATTTCACCTAATGCAACTTGAGAAAATTGTAAAAGCAGATGTAAAAAATAAGCCATCAGTTAACATGAGCTTCAGGGAAGCAACTGATGCAAAGACTTTCTCTAAGATCTTGCTGCAGCTAATATCTAATTGTGTAAATTAAGGCTTTCTTTCGGTACTGAAAATAATAATTCTGCTTTGAAATGTTACTAGCTTTAGCTAATTCCCTGTGCTAATAACATAATTAAATACTATTAAATAAATAAATGCTTTAACAAAACATGAAGTCTGTAGAAATGCAATATCTCTAATTTCAGAGTTCAACTAAAAGCCTGCAAACAGACTGTAAGCAACTGCTTTTACTTTAGCTTGAATCCCCTTTTTGTGTCCAAATGCAAAATCTTTTTTTCTGTCCTACAGAACTCTTCTCAGTAATCTGAATTAGAGAGTTGAGATGTCCTGGATCATCTCCATTTGTCCTGCTGTAGTAATGCAGATGAAAAAGTAGCTCAATTTATCAGATTTACCCTGTGAGTGTCACTGAGCACTCATGCCAGGCTACAGTGTTTGCACCCCACATCTCTTTACAGATCCTGTTCTGGAGGCATTTCAGCCAAGTACCTCATAGATTTCATGCTTCATGTGTATGCATAACTCACAGTGTAGGGAGAAAGAGCGTCATCGTGGCTTTAAAGGTCTCTCCAAGCTGCATGGGAACCTGAGGAGCTACCTGCTCTGATCCTGGCAGTCCTGTGGGCCTGCCGAAGGGATAGCAAGTTCCCAGCTTTCTCCTGTGAACTGCAGTTACTGCACTCCATTGGTATGACTCAGTTCCCACTCTTCTACCAATGGCATGTGCCTTTCTCAGGGCTTCTGTGGGGATTCCTGGAAGACAACTGTGTCTCCCTTTTTAAATATATTGTTATTCTCTTAGAGACATGATGCCCAGTAACCTCAGAGAGTAGCAGTAGTACTTTGGGGAGCAGATGAGATAAGAAGCCCAGAGAGGATCACCTGCTGTGGCTATACAACATCCAGGTGTGGCATCTGTGCTTCTGACTCTCTAAGGATGCGGGCTGAATACGTGTTAGGAGGAGGCTTTCACCACCCATGCTGACCTCTGCCTTTTTAAGAGTGAAAGAAAGTAGGTAACTGTAAACAGATAGGTGCACTGTGCTTAATTCTTTAACCTTATAGATGCCTCACATAAATGACTTTGGACTTGTAGTAATGTATCTTACTGGAGACACTTGCTTGTTCTTACTGCTTCTACGATATATGAATGGTCTTAAGAGGGTTGTTAGTTACATTAGTCTGCCTTTGGGGAGGATATATTCAGCACAGAAAGCTGTATCTTCTTGAGGCAACTGTTAATTTCTGCTTTTCAAATGTTTCATTGTGCCTTGAATAATCAATCTTTGTACTTAAAGGCAGGTATCATTCCTTTTGGACTCCTCTCTTCCTAGACTTTACTGAGTTTAAATCATCAGTTGCTGCATTAAAGCAATGACATATTGCTTTGTGTAGCAAGATATTTTACAGTGCTTACACAAATTTGGGTATTTTGAATGGCAGTTCTGCAATTTCAAATACCTTCTAGTTAATAAACAAAATAAATAAATGTACAGTAAGGTAGCAAACAGACCGTGAATCTGAATCACTTCTTGTTTTACAAGCTGAATTTTTCAAGGAAATTAGTTTACAAACTAGATTTTGATGTCTGGAGTCCATCAGTCTCTAGGAGAAAGAGTTGTAATTACATTCTGTCTCAATTTATGCTGTGTGTCTGCAGTGCTTTTTAGAATTTTTCTTTTTAATTCTATTATATTAAACTTAATTTTACATGACAAGTAGCAGAATCATGCAGAAAAGTAACAGAAGAAATACAATTTTTCTGTGAAGACCCCTACAGTTTTCTGTAAGGAAGCTGTTCCACAATTTTGTCAGCACATTCACAGATTTTTCTTTTGTGCTATCTTGAACTTTGAAATATAAAACTTTCTCTTGTTAATGATGAAAAAATTGTATTATAATTAATCTATAATCTATTATCTATAATCTATTAATTCATATTAATCTATACTTCATTTTTTCACTGATTTGAAATCATGACTGTCTTAGTTCCATTGACAAAATTATGCTTTGTAATTTTAAAAAATCTGAATAATCCCAAGAGTAAGATGCTTTACAGTATCACTGTTTTCTGTTTGACATTAAGAACAGGTAAAGCAAATGTTCAGTGAATGAACTCCATCCTCGGTTGCTGTGAAACAATTAGCCAAGCTGTTTATTCCTGATGGAGATTGTTTGTTTCTAGCAGCAAACTCGGAGTCTAGAGACCTAGGATTTTTTTTATCCTAACAATGTTTTTCCTGCCATTGACCATACTGGAACCAGAATTCTTAATTTAACATTACATCTATATTTTATCTTTCAATCATATTTTACTAGAAAATAAGTTACAAGAGTTCTTTTCTTGAATTTTTATTTATTATTTTTAGATGAAATTGATCTTTTCTGAAAATGGTTCCATCTGTTCTGTGGTAGCACAGTTGCTGGTATTCATCATGTACTTTTCATCCTCTCTTGATAACTTTCCAGGAACTCTGAACTTTAGGTAACGTTTTAAGAGATGAGCTGCATTTTATATAATGCAACTTTTAAGACTAGATTGTCTTTTTATAACTTTAAAAAAATCATTTTCTTTTCATAAAAGGGAAGGATAAGTTTTGCCAGTAATGACATAACTGCTTAACTAGACAAGTTTTAATGTACAGTAATCTCTCCTTTAATGAATACCATTTAATACAATTAAATTTTTTCTTACAGTATGATTGTCTGCTGTTCCTTATAATTAAGGCCCAACAGACTTATGATCCTGTGCTTATTCATAGCCACTATTTGTTAGCAATCTTGCTTTCCTTCCATTGTGCAGAGGGTAACAGTGAAACAGTGTCTCTTTACTATGTAAAGTCAGATGTATATGCAAGTGTGGACTAAAGCACAACTTTTTTCTGAAATAGAATACAGAAAAGAAAGCTGTGGGGAAGAGCACAGACCTTTTTCTCCATCACTTCAAGAATGCCCCATCTTTTCATTGTGCATGGAATTGGGTATGCACAGTGGTGAAAACAGCTCTAAATCAGATCCTGGCCGGTTGAAGTATAACCAGTCTCACAAAAATGGGTCTGTGAAAAAGGTAAATGTGGTCATAATATGACAGGGAAATATTGACTGGAAATTATGATCTTGAGGCTTTTGCAGGAATGCCTTCTGCAGTTCTGGTCACCCACATTCAAGAAAGATCAAGTCCAGCCAGCATGTGATGAGGGCATCTGGAAGAGTGATTCTCTACAACATAACTGGAACTAGCAGTCATGCTATTTCTGGCACCATCAAAGAAACTGAACAAAATGTGATTTTAATTATAGTGAATCTGTCAGTACTGTAAGATAAATGCTGTTCTTTTTGTAAAAAAGGTGCAATGATAAAGTAAATAGTAGCTGCAGATAGTATGCCACTTTTAACAAGTGCAAATCACAGATACTGCCACCTTTTTATTAGTAATTCCTAAGGTATGTAGCCAAAATAACAATGTCTTTTATTCATTGCTAATTAAAAGATAATATCTTCTACTTCAACTATATATTTAGTGTGAAATAATTTGCAAATAAAAGATCTGGTGTTCGGTAAAATTGAAAGGAATATTACTCTTTCCCCACACAATGGTTTTCTTGAAAAGAAATTGCAAACTGAAGACTTCAGGTTGCTAATATGTCATCCAAGACATATCAGACTTGAAAGAGGATAAATAGTTTTAATTATGTGTAAATAGATTCATTAAGAGGAATGCAAAGGTGCAGCAATTATTCTTTCTCTGAGATTAGATTAAGAATATTGTGTTTAGGATCTTGTATCTTAATGGACCGCTTTAATTTCTGTTTACAGCTGTTATTCTATTTCAAATGCACATTAATCTTCTTCTTTGTGAAATGTATCCATTTATCTAACAAGAGGAAATGTTATATGTTCCTAGCTATTCATGCAATTATTTGAAAAGAGTGGTGATTTAAATTTTAGGTTGGCAGTTTTACTTTGCACTTGCTGTGGTTTTCTTAAGTATCTCTAGATACTGTTAAGCATGATAAACTTCTGTAGAGGGGAAAAATGACTTTATAAAACAGGGGAATGTTAAAGACATTTATATACATATTTTCAGTGTCATCTGTTCAAATATAATATTTCAAAGTTTGCTTTCCTGTGATGTATGCATTCCTCTTTTATGTGATGCTAATACCTATTCTTATACACAAGATCATTTACATACACATACAAGTAATACCTATAGCTGAGAGTTCAGAAGCAAACTAGAACATACCAACTTTGGAGTATTGCACTTGCAGAAATAGATATTGACAAGTGGTAGTAGTGGTGTGAAAACTTTCTCTTAAGTATGTCACTCTTGATTATACAGGTGTAAATCTAAATGATCAAATGATCAAAACCAAGCCTATTACATCCAGGCTTGTTAATTTAGGAAAACATTGCCATCTCACTGGCAAATTAGTTTCAGTTATAGTTCTTAGCATATTTCTGCACAGTTGCCTTGTATGTTGTGTTTCTCAGGGGTATTTGGATAGCATGATTACCAAGAAAACACAACACTAACACTAGGACAGCCTCTGTGGAAGGGAAAATATTATAAGAACATTCACATTATTTTCTTGCGTTAGTCAACAATGCGTGTCTGAAATTCTTCAAAGATTTAATTATACTGCCAGATATCACATACAAAAAAAAGCAACAAAACAAAACAAAAAAAAACCCCAAAAAATCTGAAACAAATTCACCCTTCTGTCTTGCTGGTTTTGTCACATCTCTCTTTCACACCATGCCAACTTGAAGTTCAAGTCCAGGATCCCAATGCAACTTCTGGAGACCCATAATTTAAACACAGCATATGAGAGGGCAGTCAGAAAGCTGCCAGAAACAAGCTGTGGGATGGAAGGAGGTACCCAGAAAAACACAGTCTTTCTTGGGTTCTAATTCTTAGTATTTTACTTACAGAATTCTGATTAATTCATCTTTTCAGTCAAATCTTACCACCAGCTTTCTGCTTTTCCCATTGACCTTTCCAGGACACTGGAGACAATACAAAGGGTAGTCTTGTAATTGTTACCTCCTTTGGATTAACATCTGTTTTTCTAATGATTTCTGTCTTTTCCTCCCTAATTCAGATTTGTGTGAAGGTGCCCAAGGTGTCTATTTTTCAAGTCTTTTTTTACTGCTGTTATCACATCAGTGGATGTTTTTCTTGACCATAGACTAAGTCGTCATCTTTGTGCCGATGACTCACATATCTGCTCTCACCCTACCTTCTCCTATCTAGGACCTATTTGCTGTGTTGTCTTCTTGCCAAGTTGTCTCTAACTGAAATGTGAATTGAATTTTTTTTCTTTGCATTCAAATGTTGTCTGATGCCTCCTTTCCTGATGTATATGGAAAGCTTTATCTGTGCAAACTAGCATATTGACTAATGGCCTGAGCAGCATCTTTAACTCAATCTTTTCCATAGAAACTCATTACCAGACCATGACAAGTCTTTCAGGTCATTTCTATATGTGATCTCCAAGAGAACTCTCTCTCCCTTTTATCCACAGATGTAAATCCCTTGCTTGCGTCTGCACTGTCTTGCATTGTGATTACTGCAAAATCACTTTCTCTTTGTTTGACAGATGCAGTTCTGTCCATGTAAAATATCCATGTAAAATAAGGATGATACAATGATCTGTCAGACAGACTATTTGACCCCATGTCCATGAAGCACTATGCTGGTTCCTGTGTCTTTATTGCATTAAACTTTAATGCTTGTCTTCACATTTAAAGATGTTTTCTTGAAGTTCATCAAACATGGCTCATATACAGTAGTTGAGTTCCTTGATGCAAGTTACTTCTTTGCATCAAAGCCTCTCTGATAACAAAACAAGTGTAAAACATTGAAGGAAACAACCTTTAATTTCAAGAACTGAAAACCAACCCAAACCCACAAAAAAATTGGTTTGGTAGAACAATACTGAAAATGTAGAATCACGGAAATCTTAGCTGAAAGAAACTTCTGTCCAAGATCCCGCTCAAAGCACAGGTATCTCCAATGCTGGAGCATGTCACAATGAATTCATCTAGCCAGATCGCAGAAATATTCATGGGGAAGGTTCCACCATCTGTCTGGGCACCTTTCTTGTAATCTAGTTGTAGTGTTGAGATCTGTTTTTCTCATTTAATATTTTATTACATACATGCTATTGATGTTTGAATAGCACAGTACATGTGCAGCAAGTTAATGCCCACGGTAATTTCTTTAGTCGCCTGGCCAGCTGTGTGGCAATGGTTTTGGCCCTGCTGGGATGAAAGGCAGTTCATGTGCTTTCAGCGTGGAAAACAGCGTAGGCATGTTAAGGATTTCAGAGTGTTCCTGTCACACCCTTTGCATTGGGCGTTCAGTAGTTTGAAGTTTATACTGGTGAGTATAAACAGTAGTGATACTCCTGAGGTGTGATGATAAAAATACAAGTAGATGTTGATATTGACATAATGGCACTACATTTTTATGAATTCTTCCTATTCATTTGCCTGACACAGAACCTATGCAGAGCTAAAACATAATTTTCTGTGTTTCTGTGGCAGAGGATGTGGAAGAGCAAACAGGTATCCCTGTTTCTCCTGCTGATGGATCTGCAACATTAAAAAAAAAAAATTAGTCTAAAGTGCAAAGGGATTAGAAATAAAATAGAACAAATAAAATATGCATTTTAAAAACCATGTGTTTAATTACATTAGCTTTTTTTCATATCTGTGGATACTGTGAATAACCTGTTATTTTCTCACACTTTCTTATTTATTCAGATTATTAGTTTGCATTTTTGCAACTAATTTTTAGTTCTTTCAATCTATTCAAAGCATTTTGGGGAGGCATGCGTACTGGTCTGTGCTACATTACCGTGTGACTGGTCAGATGGAAGAGGCGTGATATTGCTCATCCAATTTAATGGTGGCAACAAACAAACCTTTCTGCCACTCATGTCCCACTCACATACATAAAACGTGGTCTAGGTGCTGCTCAGCCAGTCACTGGCACACAATATTTACATGTTTGTAATGAACATCAAAACAAACAAACTTGACTGAAGTTCATACTCCTAAAAATCTTACAGCTTCTTTCTAGTATGTACCATTTTATTTTTGTTCTTTGAATGTAAATCACCTCTAGGGATCAGAAGTAAATTACTGTTTTGGCTTTAAAATTACTTCCAATTATGTGGGCTGGAACACCTCCCTAAAAGTCTCCAAACAGTGTGTGTAATCACTACTTTATATTTCAATGTAATTTGAAATAGCTTGGATTTTAAAGTGGAGTTCATAAGGGCAATTATGATCACCCTTAGTCACAACACTGAAGACTGTGCATCTGAAAAGTTCTCCTTGCTATAGGCATCCTTCTGTTGGCATTTCCATGTATTTGTGAGTTGAAGTGCTAGAAAAATTATTTTTATAGTTTTGCTTTGCCTATTCTGACAGTGATTCATCGTGTCACACTTTTTTGTTTGTTTGTTTTTGGTGGAGAGGAGGTTGTTGATTGGTTTTTTTAATTGATAGTTTTCCTGCTTTATGAGGGGTTTGAATTTTTAGTAGCATTTCCTCCTATTTTTGAGGCAGTGTGCCTTCTCTCTTCTTGTAGACCCATATTTGTTTAAGTTTCATTCTGAAGTTCTTCAAACTTACTGAAGTTTTTTCTGCCAACTGTTGGCTGGTTTTAGACATAAACTGACATTTCCTCTGTTTCGATTTGTGCTTCACAAAGCAGACTAATGAGATTAGTAATATGGCAGGGCTGTTAAAAAATGCTTCCTACTTACATATTCATTTGAAAACTTGTATGAAATTTGAAATTTTTGGTAAACCTATTCACTTTAGATCTTGCCAAGGAGAAAAAGATCTCATATTGTTTATCATAACTGTTTTTTGATTGATTCTTTTTTTTCAAGTGTAACTAATTCTGGTTCACTCATACAGTTTCAATAAGACAAGCCTCTGAATATTAGCAATCCTAAATCTAAAGCATTACATTCTGCATAGTGAAAAAGCCTTCACTGTGTTGTTTGGAGGTCAGCCGATATGGTGGATGTTATTTTTTCAGGATAGGAATTCTATTAAAGAAACATGGAGAGTAACGTAGGCTTGCTCTGGAGAACTCATTATTTCTTGAGTAGATGTTACTGATCGCTCAACAAAGGTTGGTAGAGAAGAATAAGCCTTCAGCTGCACCAAGGCTGAACCAACGCTGCTTGAGGCTCCTAGAAAGCGGAGGGTGACAGAGACAAAAACAAGACTTGCCCTCACATCTTCCCAAGGCAGCAGTGACCCCTTTCCTGACAATCCTTGGGTGATGTGTTTTTGTGAATAGCAGAGGAGACCATAGGCAGGGTGTCTGTAGATGCTTCTGGGCTAAGGGGTACCTCTCTGTGATGGCTGAGGGGTGGCTCTGCTCTTCATCTCTTGGTCATGGTTTTGCAACAAGTGGAACCAGCCTACAACTGATTTTTTTTAAAACTAGGAAGGGGAATCCTACAGAGATTTGTGTCTTTAAACATGTCCGGGGAAGGAAAGGGGCAAGGACACAGATTTGAGCAGTCTGAAAAACATTTGTGGTAAAATCTCAGTTCAGTGCTTTACTTAATTCGTATATTTGCAAAGTAGAAGTTGCAATAGATGCGTTTCTGCATCCAAGCAAATTGGTATTGAATTTTGGCATGTGTCCTAAGTAATTCTTGGTCTGTAAGGTTCTAGTGAGGTTTCACACGTTATTTAATTGACGTACCTGTGTAAGGGTGCCTGGAGAGGCATCAGATGGTGATTTTTCTTGTGCCGTTTTACCACTACCCAGATGTTTCTTTTTTTGTTCTGAGTCTGTATGTTGTTTCCTGTTTGTGGCTTTTGAGGTGTAACAACACTAGTTACAGTTGGTGAGAGGATGTAAATGCATTTAATTGCATTTCATTGCAGAGCACATATATTTCTGCAGCACTGCAGCAGGAGCTAAAAGTGTAAAATGGAAAATAATGGAAAATACTAGAAAATAATGCTCCAGTGTGACTGGTCTCTGGATAATGCAATTACTCCTTCATATGTCTTCTCCTTTGTTGTGATTTTTTCTTTTTCTGTCACAGAAGTTAGTACATATTTCAAACAGATGCTACGTCCATGACTGCTGAAGATTTAGCAGATCAATTCAGCTGTTCATCTTATGATATATTGAAGAGTGTTTGACTTTCTTCAGATGCATGTTAACTTGGAGGTTGTTGATTTGCTTCTGGCCAAAGGTTATATTTCCTCCCTGTCTCATTGTGTGTTACACCTTGCATGAAATTAATTGTCCGTTTTAATTTGAATGTCGGCAGGAAGGTGCCTTTTCTGAATATGCCACGTATTGGAAAAAAAGTCTGGAAAGGAAGGCCAAAACCAGATCTTAAATTCTTGTAAGCATGGTATCCTTCCAGGTAAAGCTGATTTCAGACATGGCCTAGCAATGACTGTGTTGCATGTGAGCAGTGTGTAACTAGGGGACTTAATTTCTTAGAGCTGAAAATGACTATTCAATTCATATTAACATGATTTTCTGGAGGTTTACTCCCAAGTTTTGTGTTTGTTTATTTTCTCAGAAAATTAGTATGTTTCGTCAGCAGCCAACAAGCACAGTCTTGAAGGTTTTACAATACTTGGATTTTTAAATCAGAATAAAATATAAATTTATAACACACAAATGGTCTTCCCTACTTTTTATTTCCTCTCCATTTTATTTTGTTCTGTCCAACTCTCCTAACCTTTTACATAGTGGGCAGTTACCTGAGGAAAGCAGATATAGAAGAAAAAGACCTTCTACTTTTTCTTGCAGGTTTTAATTTAGAGGGCTAATTCAGCACATTATGGATGCTAGTGTTTTATTTGCCACTAAGAAGTTAGCTAGTAACTGTAGTAAATTGGTATCATCCATATGTCTTTAGAAGCTCTAGACTTCAGTCTATGGGAAGGAAAACCATCTTTCACATACAAAGAAACAGAACAACAACTTAGACACGCATACAAAAAAAACCCCAAACAACAAACAAGCAAACAAACAAACTTTGTCTTATTTTTGAATGCTTCATTTCTTGTGATCGAGGCCCTTGGGAAATGCTGCCCTTACAAAGAAAATCAAGTGAACTGTCAGGAAAGTGTCTGTATGACACATATGTTTACTTCTAGCTGGGTATTTAAAATCTTCTTCTGTCCTTCTGTGGCTTATGACCATTTTGGGAGAGGAGAATGTAAGGTCTCTTGTAAAAAAATTTCTGTGTTTTAGAAACTCCAAAGCAAATGCATTTACTGCCACCATAAAGCTAATCAGCTGGGAAATGCTGTATGCTATAGGAACTTGCAGATAGCATACATCATTTAACATTTGCATAGTCACTATTTTTTGCTTTTCGAACTTGTTATCTTTGTGTACTAGCATAAAAGATAGAGATCAGGAAGAAATCATCTCTGGCAAATTTGAGGCCAGTTCCAATTCTGTGCATCTGCAATCACTTCCTAGCTGGACATACAATTAGCCAGCTTAATCCCTGGCATCTCACTCCTCATTAAAAGTCAGCTTTGCAACTAGAAAACTATAAAAATTTCAGAGAAATAGAAACGGATTAGTCTAAACCCTAGGTTACCAATCCTGTCCATCACTGCTAGAATGATTATATCTGCAAGTAGCAAGGGGATTTTAACAGTAAATCTGCAGGTTTTAAATCTCAAGTGGTTTTGCTTCATTTAGATGCAGATCTAAAAGTTCTGCTAGCTTAAATAATTTTATGTCTTCAAGAAATTTGTATACTTTCCTACAGAAAAGACTAGTGCAGTTGTATTCTCAATTTTTTTTCAAGATACACTGACATTAAGTTTTCCAGTTTCTTTCTTGTTTCCAAATTTTCCTCTTTTTCATGCCACTTACCAATGCTACTTAGTTTCTGACTTCTGAGTTTCTCCAAAATAGTCAGTATTGTAACTGAAATGTTATTAGTATTTAAACTTGCTTACTCCACCTTTGAAGTGGATCAAGCTAAAAGCATTCTAGCCGGCTCGAACGTTAT
The DNA here is from genome assembly GCF_036250125.1 of Pseudopipra pipra. Lineage (NCBI taxonomy): Eukaryota > Metazoa > Chordata > Aves > Passeriformes > Pipridae > Pseudopipra > Pseudopipra pipra. The sequence continues at coordinate 85,827,320 of NC_087551.1, read as the reverse complement.
TACTTGAACTGCTCCAACATTACATTTTAGGTGACTTATTGGTTCTGTCATTTGTGTTTTCCATATTCTGTACACTTTATATTATGATTGCTTTGTCTTAATCTTTACAACTAGCTCGTGCTCTAACACCATTAAAAATTACTACCTAGACATAAACATATTTTCCTGAAGTAATGTATCTGTTAGATGTATCTGTGATGTTAATCTTTGGATGCAATTTTAAAATAGCAGGGGTGGACCTTCTACGTTCTAGTACATCTTGTACTTAGAGTTGCCCCACATAATTCTTATAGAAGACCTACATTCCTCAAACAGAAAGAGACAGAATGTCCCAGGTCACTTCAACCTGTTAAATTGTCTCCAAGAAGCTTCTTTCTAGTGTGCAGAGAAACACTTGAAGATAAGAGATGAAAAGCTGTAACAGAAGAAGTCGCCAAAGACCCAGACAGACAATAAAAGCACCTCTGAACTTGTCATCCTGTCAGCTAATCACTGATGAGATAAAGGCTAACAATAATGTTCAAATACAAAGACTCTGACACAGCAGTAGTAGAAATGTAGTCAACTACAAAGGGCATTCAAATCCAGAAAGATAAATCTCCTCGGTTAAAGCAACAAAATGAATTCCAAGCTCCTGGAGGTCAAACAGAATCATTATGTTTCTAATTACACCATTAAATGTCATAGCCCTTTCAGTTCTCTCTTTTCAATTCACATTGTACGTTTGCAATAACCCACATGATTTTGCCATAGTTACTAATGTATTTTTAGCGTTATTGATAAATAACCACTGCTGCCTCTTCATGTTAGGACTTCAGACTGTGGTCTGATGAAACCTTAGCATGCTTTATTAGAAAAAATAGTGTTTAGCAATTGTCAAATTTGCCTTTGAAATTACCAGAATAAGTACCTCTTTGCTTGTGCAAAAGTTGTACGAATTCAAAGCTTTTCGAGGTGTTTAGTTTTTATTCTATACACATAGCCCTTTTCTCCACTGAATGTCTCCACAGACATTCAGAAGTTTTATAATGTCTGGGTATGAGAATACTCTTTATCTGAAACAAAGTTCTTCTATTATATATTAAAAAATTCCTTCAATACAGAACCAAGCTAAATGGTTGTTCATGTTGCTTACTTACCACGTGTATTACTCGATTTAAGAGACAGAGGGAAAGTTAGGAAACTGCAATAGAAATAAGTGAGTAAAACAGGATAGTGGGTTCATAAAAGAAATTAAGAAAATCCATATCTGAGACTTGTCAAGTAATCTCTGCTTCTTCATGGGGAATATAGGTTGATGGATCCGAAGTTTATGGAGCCTGAGGAAAATTTACTTCTTTGTTTAATCTATCATAATTGACTTGTTGATTGATAATTTAGCAAGCACTTCATATTTTAAAAAGAACATGGTTGTCATTGTTATGACAATAACACTAAAAGTGTTATTGTCTAATAACACTAAAAGTGTTATTGTTCTTTGGTTTCTAAATGCTGATTTTCTCAAAGAGGTATATTACATATAGCTTCCAGCTTTCTTTTTCTTTTCCTTACATCTATTGATGTGTATGTTGTAGTTCATCTTTTACTGCTGAGGTAGGTCACTGTAATAGCTTTGAACATTTGAGCTTCCTGAAGGATTTTATATTTTATATCCAGAAATGGAAGCTAGCAGACCAGTTAAAATCTCAAAAGAGTACTCACAGTGTGACAAGCAAAGATTGAAGAGAGCAGGAAATATGGTGTCTGATTAAATAGTGGTCATACTATTTTGGTGCTTGGGCAAACTAAATATGAGATCTATAGCTTAAAGACTGGAGCTTATCCTTGGGGTCTTCTGTCAGAAATCACTCTTTATGCTATTGACAAAACCGGATCTCATTGTAAATAAGATTAATTTTGATTAACACTGTGTATATTTCATCTTCTAGCATGAATTCATAGATTCATGCATTTGGTAATGTGCTTAGTGTTACCAGCTTTTAAGTAGTTTTGCTATACCTAAAGGTATCTATTTTACTAGTTGTTATAACACCAAGAGTTATATGTTGAAGCATTTCTTATTCTATTTATCCCATTACATATACAAAAAAGAATGGAGTTATTAACATGCTGTCAGAAAGAAATTTGAAAACACATCCTTTAAAAACCTCCTGTACCAACTAAGTACAATTTTTGAAACATTTGAACTCATTTGAAGAAAAAAGAAAAATGCTAAGAAAGGAGAGGAAATGAGGGACCATTGTCTTTTTCAGGGCCTGTGAAGAGTCTAGGTCCAATTTTGATTTTTGTGGACTGTAGAATGTCAAGGATAACTGCTGTTCGAATGCTACAGGGCAACAAAAAGTATAGAATAAAATATAGAATATAGTCAAGTCAATCTATATTATATCTGCAAAAAATATGAATATTGTTATGCTCGGAGGATAGAATTAATATTGCCATTTTAGATCCAAAGAATATGTGAGGAAAGAAATCTTGAAAGGCAAAATTATTTCTTTTGATGTTGCTGGAAATTGTTCCATCAGGATTATAAAACAGTAAGTAAAGTGTTCATGTTCTATTGTATAGCAATAGGTTTTTGTACATATTCATTATTCTTAATATAAGCAGGTACAAAGAGGTGGAACTAAAGCAGACTTTCTTGCATTCTAGCTGTGGTGTTTCACCAGCTGCACACTCATTTGTGTGATATTACCCTGGAAATTATTATTTTAATGAAATCACAGTCTAAATTGGTGGTATCAGGGAGCAATCCTGGAACAGTCAAGTAATTTAGTACCGATTTAGCAGAGAAGGAAGAACTGAGAAGTATACTTGCATGGTGCTTCAGATTTGTATGTTCTGCACAAATAATCAGACTGAAGTGCAAACAGTATGTAATCTTTGTTATCTGTCTTCTCTGGTACTTTCTTTAGCAGAAGAACACTGAAACCTAAAACATTTGAAATGTGGGGAGAAATGGAACTGCAGGCTGCCAGCATCCAGTTGGCTTGAAAACTACCTAGACAGAGCAGGCAACCTTTTCAAACTGTTGCAAATGAACAAAAAGTAGAATATATAGTACCACTTTCAGCTGAAACATTTTCACTAGCTCAGTTGCTTTAGAATGTCACTTCTAAAATAATTATGCTGAGACTTTGAATGAGTTCAGTTAACATTCACATTTCCTATCAGAAAATTTGCTTTGGGAGTTTTCAGCATAAAGTAAGAAGAAAAGAATTAAAACATACGTTATTGTCCACATACAGTTGTCCACATATGTTAGTAAATTATCAGCCAGACTGTTCCTGGGGTATGTTACATGGCAGTGATAGTCAGCTAAATGCCACATAATTTTGGGTACGTAACTAAGAAGACTACTTCAGGATTATTGACTATCTGCCAAAATTCTGTCCATAATTTACCAACACAAATAGGCAACTCCAGCAGACAATTCAGGTTTTAGCAGAACTGAATTTCCTTGGGAAGTTTCTCTTTGACTCTACCAACTGTAGTAGAATGTGCAGGGCAACTGTGCCCCCTAGTCTGAGCACCCTGGTATCTGAAACTGGTTTTAGATTAATCAGGGCTGAAATTTGCTCTCATGTGGACAAAGTCAAGCTAGGCTTATTTAATGCACCACTTGCCACAGAGTCCATCGTTTGTGATAACGCACTATTATCCTGGTATGTCTTTATCTAAGCAAATTGTTAAATCTTTGACTTTTGCAAAAAAACCTCGAAATATGCACTATAATAGAGAATAAGACTGTTCTGATCAATTTTGAATCTTGGTTTTCCAATGTGGCATGCATTGAACAACAGACTTAGATGACTGGTCTCTGCTGTTGAACTTGGAACAAAGAGTGATAGAAGTCATAGAAGGCTATTTACCTAGAAGAGTGTTTAGTTATATTTCTGTTGCTTATTCAACAAGAGAGAGCCTTGAGTAGGATTATACTGCAACATTTACTTGAAGCTACATTTATATTAATCCGATACAAAAGCTACCCAACTTTCTTTTCTTGACAGGGACAGAAAACTTCCTTGTTGAATTATGGCATCAATGGGCCAGTCAGCGCTATGCCAAAGCAGAACTTGAGACCTAGTGAGCATTACCACTGTGTTCAATATGTACTGATTTTTGCCTTGTATTTCCTTCTGCCTAAATGAACCTAATTATCCTTCTTTTGTGTTCTTAGAGAAGTAAGAAGAAATTTTAGTAACAGAAGTTCAATAACTATTGTTCTAATAGTTGATCAACAATACCAGAAAGCAGATTCTTCACTTCTTTCACCATTTGAAGTTGATCATGATTTCAGCAAGATGGGTCCACTGCTTCTTCAGTTCTGAATAGTTCAGTGTTTGTTTAGCATGGGTGTTTAGTTATAGGCAGGGCAGAGAAGTGTGCATTTATACCTAGAGAACAAATAGTAGAATAGGTGTTCATTTTTACTGTCTATACAAATGGTGGAAGAATTCCGAATAGCATTTTGCATCCATTTTGTGATAACTATCAACTGAGGTCAGGGAGGAGGCAAAAGGTTTCTGGTATTTCTTTACTTGAAATTCAGTTGTTAATTTTATCTACAACTCAGTTCTGAATATTTTAGAGTGTCCTAAAGGTACAAAAAGGTAAAAAAGGGTTCAGAGGTGATCTGATAATCTGAAGTGGTTTAAAAATGATGTTTGGGTAAGATGCCGGTTCAGGTGGTAAAGGCAAAAACAGTTGAAATACCTTTCAGATACCGACATTGCCATGTCTTACCAGGGAGGTATAAGCAGAAGTCTACAAATCTCGTGTAGTTTGAGTCATCAGAAAAGCACACATTGTGATTTTTTTTTCTCAGAGCTGGAAGTGAGTTTCCATTCATTTCACAGTTTCAAAGGTACTAAAGCTAGACAGTGGGTCGTGAGCATCTTTCATAATTAAGGCAATAGACACATGACCTCATATCATTATTAAGCCTCATCATTCATGATAGAAATAGAAACTACCTTTGTCCATTTACTCAGTGATATCTTAATCCAGCCTTCCTGATAAAAGAACTTTCACATAATTTCCAGTTTTAATCCTCTCTTTAGCTTTCAGTAATATGATCTTATTATACCTTTGTCTCTGAAGAACTGACTGGTGTCAGAGATTACAGGTTATTCCTGTTACAGATCTCTAATCCCGCTTTTGATAAATTGTATAGTGTGAACTTCCAATGAAGATGGATGACGTAACCTGTGTTTTCCAGACCTTGAGTTACTAGTGAGATTTTAACCTTCTCTGAAATCATCTGTCTTAAATGAATAAAAAATATAAAGTTACATTCAGCCTTTCAGCAAAATAGATAAAGATGGATTAAGAAGAACTGTCATTGTTTCTTTTTCAACCCAAATAACATGTCACCTGAACACCCTGCCTCATGAATGTGATGCGTATCAATTTATGATGACATATTTGTGTACATCATTTGATGAAACAAATGAACAACACAGGGCAACAACCAGTTCCTGCAGGATCAGACTGATTAGACACTAATTTGATACTAAGTCTGACAGTTATTTTCTGAATATGATTGTGGTGATTGTACCACAATTTTTTTAGCAGTTATACTGTTCTGAGTTACTTGAACAGCATATAAGCTAATATATCTAATCTTAATGCATCAATATAGCTCCTTCTGTCAACTGGGCACATAAGTTTATTAGGGTAGCATGTAGTATATTTGTCCAGATGTAATTTCAGTGAAATGATTCTAAGTAATATTTCCTTATTTCCATACTAGATTTATTGAAGTCTGTATCAGTCATCCACTGAGGTTTGGGGGGAGAGGTGTGTGAGCTTAAGAGCCCTTCAATCTTGAAATTACCTTTGTCAGCTTTTCTGTTCTCTCTGGTTCACCCCCAGTTACCTGGAACTTGCCCAGTTTTTCAGGATTTATTAAAAATAAATATGAACAGCCCAGAGATACTTTTTTTTCAGGCCACAAATTTGCTTGGACATTTCAGTTGCTTAATTCAAGCACCTTGAGAGGATAGACCCTCTGCTAAGGGAGCATGGAAAATGTATGTTTTTAAGATTTATGGTTTGGTTACCCATTTAAACTCTCTGCCCTGGATATATATAAGGACAAAGGCAAGAGTTGCTCCACAGGGAGTGAAAGTTCACTCTGTAAGTGCAGCTTCAGAGGCCAGAGTGTCTGGGACACACCTGCATCACCTGTCTTCAAGGAATGAGGGGAAAGCATCACAGTCCTTAACCAAAAGAACTCTGCTAGCAGGTGGAAGTGACTGAAAATTTCTGGTTTCTTTCACTAACTCTTAAACCTCTACAACTTTCAGGAAAACTGCATTTCCCTAATGCATCGAAAGTGGTCTTAACAGAATGGAATTTTGTGATGGAATTTGATAGGAAGGAAAAGGTTATAGTGTATTCAGTCCTTGTTAATAATAAACATTTTCACTGCTAAAATTACTGAAATGCTTTTCTCAAACTCTCTTCTTCACAGTCTCATGTAGTCATTGTGTTTGAAAGAAGGAAGAAAGGTAGTAAACTTCTCTAAATATAGAAGCATTTGCAACAGCTTTATTAAATTCCCTACTCCACTGAAGTCTTGAAAGTCCACAGCTTCTCGCACACATACTCTTGTGATCATTTCTTTTGTCTACCACAGACAGCTTTTGTTTAATATTAAAAACTTCTCTTTAATGTTGATTAAGTTACTCTTCAATTCACTATTCTTGTCAAGACAAAAATAAAAATCCAATATAAGAATTAAAATGAGGCACCTTTTTGGATATTTAAATCCTGAACATGTAGTCCAAGATTCTGACTAGAGATAAATTCTTATTTGTTGTCATTGAAGACTAGATTTGTCTAAATGATTTTAACTTCTTTAGCTGAGCTGATTGTGCCCCCTTGGAAACAATTGATGAATTTGTGTTGAATCCTCAAATAGATTTAGCTTAAATAGCTTTAAGAAGAGTAGACACCTTTGAAAAGATGAATCATGGCATTTCAGTGGTTTCTAAAATAAATGTTTCAGCTTTTCATTTTGAAAGAATGTTTTGAAACCAAACAAAATTTTAAAGGCTTTTAAAAATTATTAAGTAACCCAAGAATAAAGTGAATCATTTTACTGACTGAAAGTAGAATTAAAAACTGTGGTGTTTTCCCATTTAATTTCATTGGCTATCAGAATTTCCATTTGGAGTCAACCAGAACTGCTTTTTCCTCTAGTCTTGCTTTGGTTTAGCTGTCCATATAAGCCCATTATTTATATAACATTACTCCTGGGTTGTTGAGTCTAATCACCAGCTCCTACTCATAACTGTGACATCAGTCTCACTTCAGTGCCTGGTAAAGTTATGGAGATTTTCCTGGGAGATATTGAAAAACACCTGAAAGACAATGCAGTCGTTGGTCACAGCCAGCAGGGCTTCATGAGAGGAAGTCCTGCTTACCAAACCTGATTTCCTTTTATGACAAGGTAACCCACCTAGCTGATCAAGGGAAGCCAGCTGATGTAATCCTTTTAGATTTCAGTAAGCTTTTGGTACTGTCTCCAACAGGATCCTTCTGGACAAAATGTCCAGCACACGGTGGATAAACACAACACAAAATGTGAGCAATTGGCTCACGGGTTGAGCACAGAGGGTAGTAGTGAATGGGGTAACATCAGACCAGTGAACTGTCATTACTGGAGTTCCACAGGGCTCCATTTTGGGCCCAGTGCTCTTCAACATCTTCATAAATGACTTGGATGCACAACTGGAAGGGATATTAAGCAAGTTTGCCAACAAGTCAAAACTAGGAGGAGCTGCTGACTCCCTTGAAGGCAGCGAGGCCCTGCAGAGAGACCTGGACAAATTAGAGGACTGAGCAATCACCAACCATAGGAAGTTCAACAAGTACTGGATTCTGTACCTGGGATGGGGCAACCCCAGATGTTGGGAATGAGATGCTGGAAAGCAGTTCTATGGAAAGGGACGTGGGGTCCTGGTCTATGACAAGTTGAATCTGAGTCAGCAGTGCCCTGGCAGCCAGGAGGGCCAACTGTGTCCTGGGGGGCATCAGGCAAAGCGCTGCCAGCCGGTCATGGGCGGTGATTGTCCCTCTCTGCTCTTCACTGGTGTGGCCTCACCTTGAATATTATGTGCAGTTTTGGGCACCACAATGTAAGAAACATATTAAGCTCCTAGAAAGCATCCAAAGGAGAGCAACAAAGATGGAGAAGGGCCTTGAAGGGAAGCTGTATGAGGAGCATCTGAGGTCACTTGGTCTGTTCAGCCTGGAGAAGAGGAGACTGAGGGGAGACATTGCAGTTACAACTTCCTCATGAGGGGATGAGGAGGGGCAGGCACTGATCTCTTCTCTGTGGTTGGATATTAGAAAGAGGTTCTTCACCCAGAGGGTGGTTGGGCACTGGAACAGACTCCCCAGGGAAGTGGTCACAGCACCAAGCCTGACAGAGTTCAAGAAGCATTTGGACAATGCTCTCAGGCACATGGTGTGACTCTTGGGGATTGTTCTGTGCAGGGCTAAGGGTTTGATTCATTGATCCCTGTGGTTTCCTTCCAATTTGGCCTATTCTGTGATTCTGTGATATGATCATAGGAAGCTTTCTTGTTTATGAACTTCATCTTAAAATTGCTTAGGTATTCTTCACTTCCTAGTCCCACTGTTTTCAATTTTGATTAGAAATCTCATTTTCAGCCCTATTTTTCATAGGTAGTTTATGATCACACAGTCTGTACAACCTGTGATAGCATTGAATACTAGTTAAATGTCTCTTTTGCATGATAATTTCACTCATGGTTTTTAAAAAAAGCAAACAACCAAAAAAACTTTCAGCTCTTGCTTTGATGGGCTGAACAAGCCAAGCTCTTTCAGTTTCATGTTGTGCTGAATTCACTTCCATGACTTGCTCATTTAGTTGGGGTTTTTTGCTTCAGATTAATGTTTCTTTCTTGAACAGTGACCAAAGCTGTACATGGCAGGATGCAGTTTCCAGAGAGTGCTGCTAATATCACTCTGTCTATACTGGAAATACTTCATCTAATAAAATCCAAGGTCATATTTAACATTTTTTCCACAGCAACCTGACACTGATGGTTTTTAGCCATTCTTGATCCACCCATATGCCTCTTTTTTCTCCTCTGCTATTTCAGTTGAATAGTCTCAGCTTAAAGCCAAAATTATTAATAGGATGTAGTCTTCTAGAACTTGTAGCTAGCTCCTACTCAGTGGCTAGGTACTTCTGAATTGGTATTGCCACATGTCCTGTTCTGGATACTTGCAAAATACTGAAATCCTTTGCTTCAGCTCACGCTCTCTCTCCTCCCTTTCCAAGGAGAGGTATAACCTCACCATTCCCTCAATATGACTGGCATTATTAAATGTCTATATGTAACTGTATAGTCATTTCAGGTGCCACTTCTTCAGTTTTTTGTAAAGGTTACCAAAAGGTTAAAAAGCTCTACCACAACCAGGATGTCAAGCTTTGCAATTTCTTCCATGTCAGACGTGGTAGTTTATGAATATATTTATAATTTCCTATTAGTCATGCTATTTTTCAACTTCTGTTTTTTTGGGGGGTTTTTTGTTGTGTTTTTGTTTTGTTTTGGTTTGGTTTTGTTGTGTGGTTTTTTTTTTTTTTAATAATTGGAAAACATATCAAGTGAGCTTTTGGCTAATTTTAAATTGTTCAGCATTGAGGTCCTAATGTCATTCCTTGTAAATGCTCTTTGTCAGCCCAGTTTTGCTTGAGCCTGATCAAATATGTCTGCAGTGGTACCACAAGATCCCTCACATCTTGTAGGATACAAACTCCAGAAGTTTTGAATCTTTAGCCTAAGCAAATTTCACATCCCTTCTCTATGTTCTCATCCCTTTCAAATCTATTCTCAGTTCGGAACAGATTTTCTCACTCATCCCTTTCTTACATTTTCAATTTCTGTCAGAAAACACCTTCAAGACTTCCAAATTACACTTTTCAGTTACAGTATCTTAATATACTCCTTCACCAGCTATGTGACATGAAATAAAAATCTTGAGCCCAGTACCTTAATGAAAATACTGCTCCTTTTTCTGTTTGGTTGTGGGTTTTTTAATGTATATGTACAATATAAGTGTAATTGTTGTTTATTATGAACTGTTGATGATAAGGGTGAATACATTTTAGGGTTAATTTGCACAGGAGTGAATGCCACCAGTGAATGGTACTCCAGATGTTCAAAAAGGGAGTGGGAAAGAGCAAGGCGGTAGTTTTTCAGCTCCATGTAATGGCTATCAGTGTCTGCTGTGAAAGCTCATCCACTCCACACCAAAGATTTGAGTCCAGAACCCACTATTAGAAGATCTCTCTCTCTTTTGCATGATGTAGGTAACTAAAGTCAACTTGCATTTAATCTTTTAAGGTAGATAATTTAAAATTTAACGCAGTTAAGTAGGAGTAAACTCAGTAAAATTAAAGACAGTAGACAGATGCAAAATTCTTCAGCAGCTGGTTATAAAGTTTGAGACAGCCTTCCAAAAATAGTGCCTCTCAGAAGCATCCCTGGTATGCACATTGTCCTCAAAAGTGTTTAACTCTGGGCACAGAACCTCTGCCGTGAAATAGGGTAAATGGTCCCTATATCTGTATGTTTATATCTGTTGCATACTAATATTTCTCTGTATTCTGTGGACATAGCAAAATCACTCCAGGTTCTATAATTGGTTTCCATAGAATTTTGATTACTGCACAACAGAAAATGTATAAAAATAGGTGCTTGGCAGTTACAGAAGTAAGACACCAGCTGTGTTCACCCTTCCATTTAAAATCTGTTTACTTTTGGTTACCTCTTACAGACCAATGAAGTGAAGATAGGGAATACCACTGCAGGGTATGTTAGATTCACACTCCACCTAGGAGAATGTGTTCTCTTAGGCTTCCTGAGGGAAGCTTTGATTTTGGAACCAGTGGAGAGTGAATTATTGCTGACCTCTCCTAAGTTACAGAGAGGTGGTCAAAAGGTTTTATGAAAAGCAAGTGTGAGTGTAGGCAGATGAAAATCGGATTTCTTCTTTTTCACTTCCCTGCTGGCAGAGGTTAAGACTCAAGGCTTTAATTTTGCTTAACATACCTCTTTTAGGAGGGCTATTCATCTTAGCAGGGAGGAGGCTTCTGCTAGTCTTCAAACAGAGGGTCAGGAAAGCAGTTGTGAGCTGTGCAGACCTATAGAAAAGCTTTCAGATATCTGCCTGCCCAGTCTTCCATGCCATAGAGACCATTCTGCTGCATGTCCCCGAGCTAGACCTTCTTCTTGGTCTATCTCTGCAGGATAACCTGTTCTCATTTGGGACAACCCTTCTCATTCGCTTTTGCTGTAGCCCTTCTGTTGGACCCAAAGCACAGTCCAGGTCTTCATAGAGTGTGTCTATGTTAACATTTTTGTTCAGCTATTTTGAAGTGAAATGTCCATGTTTTCCCCACTAGCTGTTGTTTGGTTTGCACCATGAACAGTGTTGTAGCCCCTTAAATGGTTTTCTCTGGAGTAAAACTGAAAAGATGTGTCCCAGGTGTTTGCATCTAGTATACTCGAGCCACTAAGAGCTAGCATTCAGTCTCCAGGACGAAGCTTGATTTGGGCTTAAACCCTGAAATTCCCACGTTGCAAATACCAGATCCTCAACACCAGCTATTTGCTATTGCAGTACATTGTTTGCCTGTTGTGCATGTCAACATAGCTGTGGTTTAGCAAGTGTATCTGGTAAGGAAGCTGAGGAAAGGTACTCAATGTGTGTCAGAGAGAAACAGCCCCTTTCTTCGTGCTCCGCAAATCAGTAATGGCACTGAAGTCCTCATTGTGCATATGTCGGAGCAGTTATAAAATGAATAGTTCTGTGAATGGCATGGTCTGTTGTTGAGCAGCAGAGAGGCAAGATAAATTAATGAAACTGTCACTTAAACCGTACTCTGTCGTACACCCATCCTGTTTTTATTCACATCTTTGACAGGATTCATTTCAATTTTTTTTAATATCATGCCAGATTTATTGCTTTAGAAAGGAGCTGATAATAAAATACCTGTGTATTAAGTTAGTTATTGAAGATATGGATTTAGTCCAAAGAACGTTTGAAGGGTAGTTTAAAATTAAAGGAATGTATGTAGCTTGCAATGGTACGTGGCTCTCTCTCAAGTTAGATACAATACTGACACTAATAAAATTTTCATTTCTTAGGACAGGGAAAGTAATCTAAGATACAAATAATAAATTAGTAAAAAATATGTGCTATAGCTGCATAATCACCTCCATTTTGTCAAGCATTGTACTATTTTTGGAGACTGTACTGGTTGGATATCTTAAACTACTATTCTTGCATTGCTAGTTTCCTAATTGGTAGTTACTTTACACGTACTGACACAATGGTAATTATCTTGGTTAGTTGCTGAAAAATTGTTGAGTAGATATGTACATTTTATCTGAATTTTTAATTTAGTGGATCCAATAATTGGAGTGTGAGTCTCATCCTGCATTGTAGGGAACTTGAATCATTCCAGGAATAGTTTCGTGGAAGTCAGTGATATATGAGCATCCACTGCTTAATACTATTGGTTCATCATCTGGATGAAAACTAGAAGAAATATCCTCAAAGTCTGCTTCACCTAAGAATTATTGAATAAGTACAAATTTCTATTATATTCTATTAGTGTACAGCATGAATTGTGCCAATATGAATGCATGTTTGCTTTTTCTATGAGTGCACTGACACTTAGGCTGTCAATACTAACACAATTGCAAATGGGCATACACTTTATTGTAGGACCGTAGGACGCTGTATTAGCATAAATGAACATTATATTGCTTTTGCCATCACACTTCCCCCTGAATATGCTGCTTGCTTTCTAAATCTATGAACACAGCCAGATTCTCTAAAATGTATACTATTTTGTAGCAATAATAAATAAGCTTAATATTTAACCACGCTGAAGAGGTGTCAGCCTTGGAGGGATGAGGTATTATAAACACTATCACCACGGACAGTTGCAACAAACAGCGTGGGAGTCACAATTATGGGTTCAAGAACCTATTTTTCTTTTTCTCCCATGTATGCTTTTCTCATGTCATATTCTCTTTTAACAGTTTGAAAATTTCAAGTGTTTCTCAGAATATCCTTCTGCTAAAGAGATTAATACAAATATTAACAGCAACCCATATCTGTTATCCACATTTGTTCACAGCCCAATTTAAGGTATAGATTTACATGCTGACCAACATGTGGGAGTTAAGGCTATGAAGGGGACTATTTCAAAGAATGCTTGTGAACCCAGACTACCGTTTTGAATCAAAGTACCTTAATTTAAACAAATTTAAATTTACATTGGTTTCATTAATGAAAATTGGATAAGTGCTGGAGAAATTATCTGTATGCCAAATTCACCCCTTTATGGATGCCCTCTTTCATCTGTTACTGCTTTCTTCAGGAAGTGCTGAGATTCATGTTCCTGGCCTTTAGGATGTTAAGAGCATTTGGTATTTCTGCTCTGGTCTTAAACTGTGTGTTTTGAGTAGTTCAAATAAGGGATCTTCATAATTTTTTACATGAGTAATGTTATTTTTCCTAGGCTATTTGGTTTCCATTTATGTGGCTGAAGTCTTATGTAGTTCTAATTAAAACAGAAATACCTTCTTGTGATCCTGTCAAAATTAAAACAAGACTCTCTCTTTTGGAAAATGTTCAATATCCTTAGTCACAATCAATAATAATTGTTACAATCAGTAATTAGCAGACAATTTTCCTGCATTCCAGTATCTCAAGCACCTAACCAATTTCAAGCAATAACTTTAAGAGGCAATACAGGCTTTCATTTTCTCATACCTTAGCTGCAAATGAGCTATTAGCATTCAGCCGCAAATAATTTGGCCCTGTAAGTTACAGTTTTCTTAGAGAACATGTGCCAATTAAGCAAAATGAGCCTCAGAGTTGTCAACAGTGCACTAATATAACAAGTTTTTTCAGTCATCACCTCTTCTAGGAAATAATAGGTGTCTGAAGAACATATTATGACAAATCTGTACTTTGTGAGATCAAGTGTACAGGAATAAGTCACAAATTGGAAGTCAGATGATGAACTGGAAGTAAACCTAGTCAACTTTATATGAAATATTCTCATCATAAACTCCAGTCAGCCTAATGTCTACAGTCAACACAAGCCTGTCATATGTGTCCTAGAGAATTAGAGCCAATACTTGCTCAGACTTGTAGCCTCATTGCTCATCTGTATCAGTAGTTCTTGAGAATCAGAGTACAAGAGTCATAGTCAAGAGTAGTTGTCATCCTTTAGAAGCCATACAAAACCAGTGACTATATCTGTACTGCCAGTTAAGTGTTTTATCCTTGTCTTTTTACATACTCAAACTGTACTTGTGAGAGGAGATCCCTTCATTTTTTCCTGCTTGTTTGTCCCTCCCCCTCTCTGTCTTTCTCCAGTTTTTGCTGGCATAAGGAACTGGAAGCAAGACAATTGAGCAGCTCTTGCAGAGGTAGAAGAATGAAGAAGAGCAGGTGCTAATTTGATTGAAATGGGAATGTGGCCAAAGAACTGAGGAAATAATTACAGCAATTGTTCTGAGAGGTCTTACGCACATCTTTACACCACAGAAAAAGCCACACATGGGACAGTTAAAACCATGCTGAGCTTGAGTTAAAGTAATCAGTTGAGGAGGTATGTTTGAAATGTTCCTCTTAAAACACCAGCATTATTTCTTAAAAAGAGGAAAGTCCAGGATATATCTAGGTTAGCACCTTTTTCTTTTTGGAAGGAGGGGGAGGATGGTATTATATTGGAATATATACCAAAGATAATAGAGAGTCGTCAGGTCATTTTAAAGATCTTAAAATAATTTTGTACAGCTTCAGAAGAAAACGCAAGAGACAGAAAGATGAAAATTTACTTACTTTACTGTAAGTAAATCTGAATCTTGTAATGTTTCAGATAAAGTGTATTTTGCTTAACTTCAGGTTTAAGTTGAGCTCCCTCCCAGTCCATGACAGAATTTGCCAGTTCATCCAGCGACTCATAAACTGGTTTGATGTTATAGAAATGTGCTGCCCTCTTTGGCTGCAAACAGTAGGAGAACTGATAAATCTTCAGCATAAGAACCCCTGAGACACTTCTCATCCAGACCATTAATTTCCTCAGTCTGTGTCACAGCCTGGGAGCACAAACCACTGTGATACCTAGTGAGCCAATGCATGGAGGGAGGGACAAAGGGTGGTGAGGCAAAAGCTTATATTGGTCTAAGGTAGCTCCAGCTCACTTCTTCATGTCAGAAGTATCTTCAACATATGTTTTTGGAGGAATCAACACTAGGAGATATCTGTGTCCTGATATTTCCAAGGAGCCTGGATAATATTATACAATATAATTAACCTTATGTTAATGAAAAATAGTTGAAGTGAATACTACCCTTTGTGCTAAATCTTTTTCTGACAGAAAAATACATTTTTGATTAAAGGTTTTGGGGTTTTTAGCTTGGTTTTAGTTTTGTTTTTGGTTTCAAAAAATGCTGACCTTCCATGAAAAGTTTTGGGTTTTCATCAAAAACAAGTTTCTAAAACCTTCTCATCTCAGCAAGGAAAGCTGCAATGCTTTCACTTGAGTGTTCTTACCATTTCATCTCCTGGAATTCAGAGAGGAGTTTATTTGTAGTCTCATCCTCTAGTCAGTACATGTTTCTTTAATCACATGTTCTAAGTTTTCAAAAACATGGTCCATGAGAAGGTATTGTGGCACTGGGGAATCTGGCTTACAAAGGAGAATGCAAATGGAAAATACAGGATTGACATTAATGAGCAAAAACATTTCCTTGGGGAAAGTGGTGACCAACTTTTGACTAGCCACAGTCATGCCACGTGGGGCTAAGGCCTGCCCTGGACAGTGAGTTTATGAAAAAACAATTAAAGGACAGAGATCTCCTCTATCATAAAAGATGGATGACTAGAGAAAGCTTTAGATCTGTGTTCCCAAAGCAATGACTAGAGAAATAGAGTAAGATAGCAGCAAACTGCTATTTCTGTGAAAGAGGAGGCAGACAGGACTCCATTCCTTTTCTTGGATATTCCCTGTTTGATTAGAGTCCTATCTGAATACTTTCAAGGTACTATCATTGCAACTGAAATCAAAATAAATTTAAAACTTTCCATCTGGACCATATTCTGGGTTTATTTGACTGATGTGAGACTTCATTATAATCTTTAAATGTTTTCTCCTTTGGGGAAAATCAAGCCTAACTTTCTGTGTCCCAATGGATTGCCATGAGGAAAGGTCAGACATTGTTTTTAAATACTAATAGCAGTATACTTAGAAAATCTTTAGCGTTTCCACTATTAATGCCTTAATTTACAAAGTGTAATATGTTTATATTCAGAAACTATGGTACCAGTGTGGAGAGACTGGAGAAAGAAAAAGAACTGTCTCAAGTTTAATTTAAGTAAAATTAAATATGATATAAAAAATTGTAAGCCCTTTTGAAAATCATTTTTTAATCCTTAGTATCTTGCATTTGTATAGCAGTTTCAGAATATAATGTGTTTCTTGTTGCCACACTTTGATATCCTCTTGATTATCCTTTTTGAATGTAAAGAAAATAGAAGATATTACTGTGATCTCTATGACTATTGCAGTCTTGCAAAATCAGGATTTCAAGGATTCCAAACATAATTAGATAAAGAAAAATTGCTCATTATTCAAACTTTATGAATGAAAATATATGGCTAAATTATATAACTAAACTAAAAAACATTGACAGACAATGCCTCTGTGGCATCAAACTATTTTGGGGGCTCAGGTAAGGAGCAGCACACTGCTATGGACATGGTACTTTGATATTTTGGCAGTTACCTGAAAAACTGTTAAAGTGAAATCTTTCTTTACAAGTCCTGCTTCAGCAATTGACAATTTATTGTGAATACATCGTTTTACTATTCCATTCAAAAAATAGTATATACTTGCAAAGGCCCCGTTTAAGATTCGAGTCCACTCTCATTCATTGGACTTATTATAGAGAATACCAACAAGTGTTATAGAGAATACCAACAATTTAAATCAAGTTTGAGAATTCTACTAAATAGAGGCATATACCTATAAACTTTTCTATGGTATCTTTTTAGGGTCATTTTAGTGCACCTGGTGCTGTTTGAGATTCTCCAGGTCTTCTCCAGACCAACACCTGTGGCTTCTGGAGAATGCAGATCTCCTGCTGATTTTCTGTCATCTTCCAGTCCTGTGCAGATGTCTCAGTACATCTCCAGTGGTGATGGGTGCCAATGTTTAGGCAACTGAGCTTAGTTCTGATGCATTTAGCCTGATAGCAAGTGGCTGTAATTTGCTACTGTCCATGTTTTCTGTGCTTTTTTTAGATGCCTTACAATAAATATGGTTCAGTGATTAAGTTAATGTCACATCTGATAGGAAAATAATGTACACACGGGTTTAGAGTGCTTCAAGTCTGACAGTAGCTTCAGTTCACACGTCATCCTGTGAAACTGGAACAGCAATAGCAGAAGCCTGCTGTTGTTTGTTCCTACAGTGTTTGGCCAGCATGATGACCACAAAGATTTGCTGCCACTCTCCTGTGCCTGACTTGTAGGTGATTAGGTACAAGTTATTTTTATCATCTGCATTCATTTACCCCTATTTCAGAGAGTGACATGCAAGTAAAGTACATACTTTTCTTAATGTGCCTGAATATGACTTAATTATGTCATTCTTTAGAAAGTACAGAAAGAAAAGTGGAGAACAAAGGTAGCAGGCTGTTCTGGAAGCATATGTTTATCGGAGAGAAAGAATTTTCAAATAAACAGCATCTGAAATGGAGATTAATAACCCTTCTAAATACAAACTGTTAGTTCCAGGAGCTGGCAGTGCAAAGCAGAGAAGTTGGTCCTCACTGTCAAACCTGGATGTCTAATGGTCTTTAGATGTGTCTGAGTCCTGGTGGTGAGGGTGATCCCAGGGAAACCAAAGCAGTGCCTATTACTAGCAGACTTTTTTGTGGTGAGCCCTTCCCTGTTCCTCGCTGACACCTAGAGGTTTCTAACTACATCATTTACTCTTTTAACAGGGAAGAGTATTGTAAATGTGTTGAGAAAGTGAGTTACACTTGAAAACCATTTTCTGATTATGCCATTCACTCTATTCCAGCCAAGCAAGCCAGGAAAACTAAGGCAAACTCTCTTGAAATGTGTAGACTGGGAACATGTCGTCATTATGGATTTGTTTGTCTGCTTTGCTCCTTTCTGGGAATATGTTGGGGGAAAAACATCACCAAGACTTCTACGCCAGCACCTTGACATACAGAGCCCTGAGTTCTTTTGCAGGGTTTTATTTTCTTCCTGTGCATGTGTGGCTGCCATCCACGTTAATCAAACTCAATCAGCAGAGTCAACTGCTTTGTATTAACTATTGTTCTCCTGACTGCGGTATTTTATAATAGATTTTTAAGATCTGCACTGACTCACACAATGCATATCTAATCAAAAGTAAATTAAACTGCATACACTGACGATATTAATGACAGAAAAACGTTTGCAAAAGCAGAATAGTGATGCTCTTTATTAAATAAGACTTTTTTTAAAAAAAGTCCAGTGTTTTCCTGGCTTATATTATTGTGTGTCCTTAGTCTGAACTTTTAATTTTTAATGTCTTTTTATTCTTGATGATTTAATGTATAACAGAGATGTCTTTTTTAGTCTACATCCTTAAAATTTTTCATACATTTAAAAATTTCATACACTTAAAAGGAGTAGGAGTTCATACATATTCATAGTTTGAGGAATTATACTAACAACAATTCTTTTCATTTTTAGGAAGTCTTTATCAATTTTCACAAGCATTTTAAACCCATTTTTCTAAAATTGCTGTAAATCTGGTCATCACTAACAGAGCTATCTTTGTTCTTTTGACACTTTAATTTAAAATATGTGCCAGCATTTTTTCCAAGGATTTATTGTTTAACTATAAATATGACTAATGAACTAGTGTCTACAGAAATGACACCAGTGTAGTAAACAGAGGTGTAACTGGTTGATATGGATGCTTGTTAGAGTAGATATCTGCATAAGCTACAAAACCTGCTTAATTCTCTTTTACACAGCTCAGCATCTTCATATACCAAGTTACTGAGCTTCAGCATAGCTTCTGCCCATTTCAGTCACTGTAGTTTCCAACCAAGGTGTTGGGCAAGAGGGTTGTATTATATCTTGAACATGTGCTTTCTGTGAAAGAGACCCAGAATGTCCTCATCCCAAAGAAGTATGTCCTATAGCATTCTGGGAAGCTTCAGCTCTTGACTCATGACAGACTTTTTTCCCTTCCAGAGGGGTTGAAGCACATTTTGTTTTTACAAAAGAAGTAGCTCTTCGGTCCCCAGTTGCGAGTGCTGTGAGGATTTGCACGTGCATTCAGATACTGCCCCCACCCCAATTCACTGTTCCCTAATCCCAGCACATTTGGAGAGACACATCTTGCAGTCTTTGCTCAAGAAATGGTAGGTTTTTTTCTAGATGGCTCTTGCCAAATATAAACCAATAATATTTTTGTTGACTCTGTTGGGAGCCCTGAGGGTGTAACTCAAAGTGTTTAAGTCTTCCAAAAGATTCTCCTCATCTCTTAATATGCAGTGCTTGTAAAGCATTTTTGAAGTGTTGCCTCAGTATTAGTCTTCACAGCAGCCCCAGAAAGAAGGCAACATTATCCCCACTGTTTATATTTGAGAAGGTCTACCTTTGAACTCGTCACAGCATTGTACCAGTCAAGGTTAGAGCATAGGGTCTCAGATTACCAATCCTACCTGCTCTCTTCCAGAAGTCCTGCCATCTGCTGTGCCTTACCAAAGCTTTCTGCTTAGGATGTGTGTATTTGATACAATCAAAACAGTGAAGTATAGGAGACCTGCAGATACTGTTTCCTATATTTCCTGTGGTTTTCTTGTGGTTTTTTTTTTCATGGTTGTAAAACAAAATCCATTATCCCTTTCTTCATAATAAGAAAAGACTCATAATTTAGCAGTTTTCAGAACATGCAGAGTTCCCTTGAGTCACCATTTGTGCTAAATTAGCTGGCTTGTTTCTGGATTTTTGCCTCTTTTGGATTCCCATTTTCTTTTGAAACTACTCAGAGAAAGAAACCTGTCATGATGTCAGTATAATTAAGTGGTACAAAATTAATCTAGATTGTAATAAAAAATCAGTGGTTTATAGAGGAGTTTAAATGAGAAAGAAACAACTAACAAATGCAACAGCCACTGAAGAATATAAATCATTAGTAGATTGTAGTGTCCTCTTTATATTAATAAATTTATATTAATAAATCTAAATAAATCTAAAATAATTATCTGAAGGAAATAAAACTATATTGTTTTAACTAAATCTCCACAGGAAGTTGACTTATTGTTTCTTCAGTGAGTAGGAATCTGTATTATTTATCTCCAGTTCAGCTACAGTACTGGAAGCAGTGGAATCGCTTCCATGAAATACCCTCCAAAGACTAAAACTAATGACAAGATTCTGTTACTGAATTACTTATGTCATGGTATAGTGACTTTAGAAAAAATACAAAGCATGATGTAATTTTAAAATCCAAGTTGTGTCTTGACATAATTTTCCTAGAGAAAGCAGTAATTCTTGACGTGAAAATACGTGAGTATGTATCAGTGACATATCATCACTTGTATAGCAAATTGTTTCTCAAGATCATAAAAAACTACCCCCAAATTATTAATTTAAATGTTTTGCTAACTGACCAGTTTATTTTCTACATGTGGGAAATCCCATTGGCCTTTTTACCGTGTTACCTCTGCACCCTGTCATTGTGCCTGTGGTTGGTTATCCTGTTAGACCCAAACATGAATTCCTTAGGAGCTCTTAGATCTTCAAAACTGATACCAGACTTGCATACATTAAAGTGTGATTGGACCAAAATATATATTAGACCATGCAGATATGGCCTTTTTTTCCTGTGATTTGGTTCCCAGACGCCACAGCAATGAGTTAGTAATTCTACACTGATCAATAATAGCAATACAAAATTGTTTTCAATATGCTTTAATGTTGCAGTGCATACACCATTGAACAGGAACCACTTAGACCAATTCCATGGAAAAGACTTAATTTATATTGCCATTTTTAAATATTATCTGAATAGTATTATTTGGAACAGCAGGAACATTATATCACCATTAATTGAAAGACTTTAGTATAAATTTGGCTGTGTCCTATCTTTAATGAAACAGCAGTGCCTTCTTCACTTTTACAAAAATCCAATTTAAAGAAAAAAATTATCTCGCTCTTCTTTGATTTCTATGCTGTGTGTTGCAATAGGCTTCAGAATAAACAACAACACTTTCTCCTTGTTTTCTAAAAGCTGATTTAAGGAGATTATTGTGAATGCCATACGGCTGGAGATGAAAAGCTTCTTCTTTCCATCTTGAGAAAGGCATTAAATTCCTATTGATTTTCTCCTGTGTTTTCATAAGTGGTGCTTAATGATTATTTATTATTATATTTGCACATATAAGCATGCATATTTATTGCACGTTTTCAGGCCTTATTAGCTCTGTTTAAGGAACTCAAAAACCAGAGAGTAATTTAAAAAACAACAGCAACAAAAAAAAAACCAAAAAAACCCCACCAACCAACCAAGAAAACAAAAACAACCCCAAACCAAAAAAAGACTATTCATGCTGATATAACTGAGATTTGATAATGAAGAAACTTTGCAGCCCTACCAAGAAATTTATATTATAGTTTACATGCCTATCAAATATTCTAGACTAACAGAGCAGGTAAAATGAATGTATTTCTTTGAGAAAAGTATCTAGTCTGTACTGTCACTTTTTTAAATGCACAGTTTTCAAAACAGCAGAATCTTAGAAACATAAAAATCCCAAACTGAACATTCATGAGGTTCAGATATGCGACATAGAAAGTCTGGAAGTTGTCATTCCAAAGTAGAGAAATCCATACTGCATAAAGGTACCTCTTTTGCTATATTCCCACTTGTAAAATTCTGCCCTTAAACTGCAAATTCATCTTCTGCCAATAAGCTAGAAATAGAAGCACAGTTGCCTGGGAGTGAATAAATTTTATTTGGATGCAGTTTTATTTCTCTAGTACATTTTTAAGCTAACTTTTTATTTTTATAGACTGAGGGAGTGAGGAGAAGACTAAGACTAGAATTTCTGAAAACAGTGTTTCGTTCAGAAGCACGTTGGCTGTGAGAGCCTTGCATAAAGAAATCATTCACACATGCCCTGGTAAGCTGGAGTTCATTGAAGTGACACTGTGCTGCCCATAGCAGTTCTAGACCACAGGCAAAACATTCTTCTGGCAAAATGCTATCAAATTCTCACTGACTCTGTTCATTTAAAGAGCAATTCATAAGTGCCTTGTTTTTTAAAAAGAAGAGTAGGTCTATGTTCCTGATGCTCAGAGATGCCCTGCCCTGGATTACAGATGCCCTGCCCTGGATTACAGAATGTATTTCCTCTCACAATAGGAAGCTAATGCCAGGTTATTTTAATTTATAATTTTGTGATTTTTTTTAAAATAATGAAATACACTATGGTATGAATGTTTTGCGTGAAAAGATAGCACTGCATCAAAAATAAACTGTCCTTCATGGGTATGGCATCTGAGAGGCAGGGAAGACCATTGCAATACAAGGTGTTCTCCTGTTCTACATTTTGTAGTGATATTTAACCAGCTGTGTGCTTTAAAGTGGGGGATGAAGAATGAAATGTTCCCCCTGTTTGTTTTTATCTTTTATATTTGCAGTCATAATGTGTGGAGCTCAAAACCTCATTTTGGATGATCAGAACATGGATATAAAATATTCGAGAACATAATTCAAAATACAAAATTGGTGAAAAGATGGAATTTATTGAAAAACCTATGATACGTAGAGAGCAACAAGTTCTGTCCATGCTGTTATTTCCATTAATTAGTCTTTTTAGCTTTAATTATGTTATTTTTATCTTGACTTCAGTGGTTGGATTCTCTTTAAGTGAATATTAAAATAGTTACAATGAAGCCTTAGGGTTTTGTATATGCTACACAATAGCTTACCAGTTTACAATTAGAGATGGAAAGCCTGTCAACTGCACCCATTATCATTCCACGTTAATATTCTAATACTCTAAATGATTTTGATTTTACATTTACCTTTCTTTTCTTTAATATATTTTAGCATCTCCTGTATAAATGTCTATCTTATTTAGTCCTTGCTATATATTGACATATTTAGGATAAAGTAACTTCTAAGATGCATTGGTTTGCAGTGATCTTCTATTCACAACAACCCTCTCTGAATAAGCAAATATTACATTCAATTGCATTAGTATAACACCATCAAAATATAGGGACCTGTATTATTACAAATGGAAGAGAAAGTTATTGCAAGTTTTGGTTTGGTTGGGGGTTTTAGTTCACTGTTTGATTGTGGTAAGTTATTCTTGGTTTGTTCCTGAGCAATGATGAAATAATCTGTGTCGCACATCCGCGGTAAGTTATGGAAGCTAAATTACTTTTTCAGATGGTACAAATATTAGGGTTCAGCTTTACTCTGAAAATGATGAGAGGGTATTTTAAGTCACTGAAGTTTTGTGCCTTGTAGTTCATTAGATAATTTGTTGAGGGATTGTGATAGGCCATGAGAAAAATAGCATGTGAATTAAAAGCTGATATTTCCACAAGTAATTTTCTCATCATGTCAATGCAGCATTACATAGAATGTGAATCTCCCATCACTTCTCCTAGTCTATGGACTGTCATCTTCCTGCACCTGTTTCACAGATGACTAAATTCTTACCTATCGTCCTTCAGCTTTCTCCTTATCTCTCACTGCTGCCATTCTGGGCCATTATTGCTATTCTTCCTCTGTGCTTCATTAACTTCCTCTGCTCAGCACACTCTCTTCCAAATTCTGAACATAGTATCAGCTCCACTGCTGTTTTCTCTATTCTTTGTCTTCTCCTTGTTAATTTAGAAAACTCATGGATGATATTTTTAGGATTGTTTTTGTTTTATGAAAATTAAATTAAATGTTAAAAAAAAATTAAAAGAAGTTTAAAGCATTTACTCTCCAAATGTTGTGCTAGATACCAGTCAGGACCCCCATTGTATTTGTAAATTATACTGCTAGGTGCAGCCTGGCAGTGGCGTGACATGTTGCCATCCTGGTACTTGTGGGTCCCGCTGACATTGTATGTAAAGCTCTGGCCTATCCCATTTCCACAGTCAGATCTACTTCCCATCCATGTTCCCTGTCCATGAGGATGACTTCATGTAGAGAGCTGGGCTGGTGTCTGAAACTCTGGCGAGGCTGACCGCCCAGGAACGTTCAGAATCTTTATCCCAGGCCACAAGCTCTCTCCTTTTGGCCACAGGAGCAGGCACTGCCAGGATTGAGTGTTGTACAGCTGTCTGGCAGAGGATATCCGAAGTGCCACTGCCCCATAGCACAGCCTGAGCCCTCTCCTATGAGCAGCAGGATTCCCTCCTGGCAATAGCAATGGGAAGGAGTTCAGTTTGAAGGACTGGCAACCTGCAGCACGCTTTTAGCTTGACAGTGTTGTCACCAAGGGGACAGTTGGTCCTGGGAAAGAAGGTACAAATGCCACACTGCACTCCTCAGAGTTCACAGGCAATGTTTTTCATAGCTATGGGGGCCAGAGGTGGGCTGAGGATAAGAGCTGTGGTGCCAAATTCTCTTCTCCTGCTCCACTTGCTAGCTGCATCTGCTCATTTGATTTCACTCTGTGGGAATCAAATTTCCTTTGGTGCCATCTAATATTGCGTATTTCGAAAGAGGAAAACCAGATACAGTTTTCTGTGGTGTAACTCCCTGTACAGAAGGGCCCACAATGGAGTCAGGCTGGTTGAGTTCTGAACATTACATAACTGCCATTGAAAGTTCCTATACTTGCCAGAGCTATTAACTCTTAATAAATTTTACACTATCCAAGATCCTGAGAGTCCCCAATGGGATTTTACAGATCCCAAAACCAGGTGATTTTGTTGGTTCAGTGCAATCTTTCACTTTCTCAGTAAGTTTATCTTCATTACTCTAAGAGGCTTACAAATACACTATTACATCGCAGTACACATTTTCTTGTAAAGTACTGATTTAAGTGTGTTTAGCCATACACTGAAATTTTCCATGCGGATCTATGAGAAATAAATAAGTTTATATTCATTACCTTTAGCATGTAACAGTTTATTTTCTTATTCTTTATCTCCTTGAAATAGAAAAACCCATATGAGTAATACAAATAATCTCAAAGAGTTGTCTGATACCCACATAAATAGTTATGTCCTTTTTCTTTACCAACTCATATGTCTGATGATGGGGGTTTCATAACTCCTGTAGCTGGAGATTTTTCATGAAAGCATATTGAGTGCCACCTATCTAAGACCAACTTCACAGCTGCCCTCTTCCAATGTCTAAGTGATAACTCTTCATTATGCATCTCACAAGAAACGGTGTCTTGTCTTACAACTTAAAAGAAAAAGATCAGTTAGTAATGCCAAAATATTCCATAAAGTGATGTGATTAATGCTCTCCTTACTGGATCTGCTGACGTAAGTAAAGTCTTACTCAATTTCCCTGTGGAGACACAGTGAACTGATGTCTTCGGCAGTAATTCTTAATCAGGAGGCTTTCTGCTTATCTCAGCTGTCTCGTATAGTAATTCAGAATGCACATTGAAGAGTTGGAAAGAGGTTATAATGTAGGTGGATTTTCTCTAGGTTACTCAGGCTTTTTTCACTGAATACAGGTTGTGGTGGAGCTCTTTCCCTTTCTGCCATTTGAGATAATTTAAACTCTTTCAACATTAGTATTGTTTGGTATAACTAATGTCACATATTGTGACACTTCCTTAATTGAGTGCAAGTAGTTCTGTGTTCCTCATGCCTTTTATTGTTTTTTGCCAACCACCTGCCACAGACAGTTGCTATATCTACTGCAAATATCAGCTCAGATAGATGACCAGACCCACAGCATTTCATTAAATTATTATTGCAAATTAACTTCTTGATTCCTTTAACTGGTGCTTTCTTTATTATGAGAAATCATAAAGAAACGTTGAACAATTCTTATTCTTTTTTACATGTCTTCATTTCAAACATGAGAAAGCAGTAAGGCAGAAAACATTTTTTAATGTATGGAAATTAGCTACAGAAAGCAATATAAGCCCCTTTCTACTGAATAAGCCTTGCAGTTTGTGTTGCCTCGTATTACGGCAGTTAATATGCTGAAGATGGTGACAAAAGTGAGCAGTGGCACAGGGCAGCCTTTCGCCCCACCACTGCATGCTAGACTCCCATACAGTAGACAGTCTTGGCTCAACATCCAGCTCACTGGCTTCTGCCTCTTTGTCTTGCTAGTTGTGATTTCTCCAGGCTGTTGACTAAACGTATAAAATAAACCTAAATGACCAGTTCCTCTTTCTCAGCCTTTTATTTACTTTATTGGGAGTCAAAAATGTAGGTGAAGCTATCACATATGGCGTTCTGAAAAAAAAAAAATGCTTAACTTTCCTTACAAGCAAAAATAAGAAGTCACTTCCAATCTTCTACACACTGAGAAGAAAACAAACAGACACTTGCAAGGTGAAAACATGGTGTATGTCTAGCAAACTTGTGGAAATAATAGAATCAGTTAGTTTTTGGATAGCTTATCACCATAATTTGGAAAAACATGGTTATTTGCAAGCAAACTTCTGCATGGTGTAAAGCACCATGCAGTGTACTAGTGTGTAGTGATACTCTTTTTATTTGTACCCTTTCTAGACCTTCCCTTCTCTGTAACACAAGGTCTATAACTGAGTCATTTGAGGCTCAGCCCTACATATTATAAGCAGCTGGAAAATTTCACACACCCACTGAAGGTTCCAATGAACACAAAATACCACAGAACAGATGCCAATAAGAGGTATTTTTAGCGGCTCATGTCACAGTTGCTGTTTGCCTCCGCCATGACAGCTAATGAGCTTTGAAAGACTGGGAAAAATAGTGCATCCTGAAGTAAAAGCCTGAGAATGTCTCTCCCTTCTTTAATATGGGCAGTAAATGTTTGCTTGGGGTCTATCTGAAACTTTATAACAAACCATTACAGCAGATTCCATGCTGGTTAAAGGGATTACATCACAGACCACCATTTCATACATTAATTTCCATAAGAATTGGGCATGACAGTTTATTGTTGGTTTGCTCTGTAATTCTGGCTGCTAGAGGTAATATTATTGTAAACAGACCTTGACTGAGTGAACAATTTTTACTGATCGTTAATATAATTTCCTTATATTTTCTTAGTTTCAGACAAGGAGTATTTAAAGTGTAAGGAAATCCATTCTGCACATTTTCAACTGAAGTTGAAAATGTTTATCATTACATAATGGAAAAAAAATTTAAAAATGTTGCCAACTGAGTAAAAGAAAGTCATTCTTATGTTGGGGTTTCTTATTCTTTCTCCTTTACTTTGCACCATTTTTATATTACACAGAATATAGCATGTTCCATTCCCAGGAGAAAGCTAGACTGATATCTAATGTGTAACCAGCTGTGTGTTTACTCTTCA
This sequence comes from Pseudopipra pipra, assembly GCF_036250125.1. NCBI lineage: Eukaryota > Metazoa > Chordata > Aves > Passeriformes > Pipridae > Pseudopipra > Pseudopipra pipra. Next base: position 85,799,725 of record NC_087551.1, on the reverse strand, counting down.
TTATTCATATTGACAAGGCATCAAAGGAAGAAACAGAAAAAGAAGAAAATCTAAAGTTGTTGGACTAGTTGTTCATTTTTGCCTCAAAAAATGCCAATTTGCAAATTCAAGTGACTTAGGAAAAAAGCTCCTGCATACTCTCTCAACTTATGTGGTTTTTTTATGGTATATGTTCATTGAAAGTAACGACTAACGTATTGAGATGCGTGGCAGTTAGCCCTTATTCTGTAGAAATAGATTTATTATCTTTCTGCTTCCTGAAGAATGGACACTGAGCGTACAATGACAGAAAGCACTGGATGGACCTCCTTTCACTCGTCCAGAGTGAGAGATGTTTTATGTTTGTTAGCAAAGTAAGCATGTAAACCCAGAAAACATTATTTCACAGGATTTCAGCAGATGAGTGAAACTGAATCAGAGAAGAACTGAATCTCAAATGATTGTCCATAACACTTGTTCAGCCTAGAGAAGAAAAGGCTTCAGGATGACCTAATTGCAGCCTTCTGGTACCTGAAAGGAGCCTGCAAGATAGAGAGTCTATTTACAAGGGTATGTAGTGACAGGTAATTTGAACAGTCTGTTTTAATTCCTTTCTTCTTATATAAGGTGATGATGACTGCATCTCGAAGGTCTGATGGTAGTTCACCTAGTTCCCAGCAGCGCACCACAAACTCATGAAATTTAGCATGGAGTGCAAGGTCCCCATGTTTCCAAACTTCAGGTGGAATTCCATCAACCCCAGCTGCCTTGCCGATTTTCACCTGCTGTATGGCCTTAAGGGTTTCTCCTGAAGTGGGGGCAGTATCCAATTCATACTTCACCTGTTGTGTGATGGACTGAATAGCTAAGTCTTGGACTACACAGCTGGTACTGAAAAGAGTCTGATGATCTTTAAGGTCCCTTTTAACCTAGGCCATTCTATGATTCTATGGTTCTGTGCTCATATTCAAGAGGAGCATGTGGGATCAGAATCCTGCATCCCGGAGAGACACTGCCAAAGATCTAACATGGGACTTAGAACACACTGTTTATTCTTTCTCAAATGGCTTAAAAACAACGCGTATTTCTACAGAAGTATATTAAATTGGCCAGGGTAGGGGACATCCACATAATTCAATGTTTGAATGCTTTTATGGTTCCTGGGATGTTTCTGCCAAGACCAACTGGATCTCTTGCAGACATGCAAACATGAACCCCATTACAGTGCAGGCTTTGGCTAAAGATGTGGGGTTATCAGGATTAAGAACTGGAGGAAGAGATCGGGATCAGGCTGTGAGTCCTTCTGGTTGTGTGGTAGGAGAGTATGAGACATCATGGACATACAGTTGAGGTCCAGCTTTTGGTCCAGATATTTGCAGGATGGCCTCCCACAGGCATGGACCTCTTTTCGGATGTAGCACTCCATTACTGTCTGACCATGGCTCATCATACCTAGGCACATGAACACCTAATGAGACACACTTGTAGGAGAAGTGGAAGATGGAAACTTTAGGCCCTTAGCTCTCACTGGTAAATATGTCAATAGTATCTAGAAGCACCATGATCATCCCCCTGCTCAGATTTTGACTGTGTAACCAAAACTGAGCTTTAGCTTTCTTTTGTTCCTGAAAAGATTTTTGTTTGTTATTGACTGTTAACACCACATTGCCATTTGGTCATTGCTCTGGAACAACAGCATGTGATGTCTTCAGTTATTTCTCACTTTGTCCAGGACCGTATGCCATTAGTGCCAAGCAACTCTTTCTCCTTTTTTTGTGTGTTGCCTGGTATCTTTACTATTTCCTTTGCTTTCATTCTTCTTTGTTATTCTGTTGTCTTTTAAAGTGTTTTCTGTTCTTTACCACCTGTGATATTCAGCAGTTGGGCTCTTTTTTCCACATAATTTATAATACTCTAAAAGGAGGTCTGAATTCTTACTGCAAATTAAGCAGTGAAATATGACAAACTAGTGACACTTTTGCTATAGATGATGATCAAATTTCAGTCGTTTTTTTTTTTTTAATTTCCATATGTTCATTATCACTGCAAATATCTTCTTGTTCAGTGTCAGGAATATTAACTATTATGATTAAATATTATGAATGGCTAGCTGCTGCATAACCTGGCATACCCTGAGATTTTTAGTAAATCCTGGAAATTACTTTTCTGTCTATAGCAGCCTATTCCATTGACCTTCTGTCAAGATCTTGAATTTTTCAGAGTCCTTCAGCTGCCAAATGTTGGCTATGAAGTGATTCGTTTTCTGAGAAATCCACCGTTGGCCTCTGTAATGAAGATAAATTCACTGGATTTCCATCTCTCTAAAAACTATCTTTTAAATAAGGATACAGATTCTGGTGAAATCTGTTTGGATCCAATTTTAATGACTAATGTAATCATTCAATAGCACTACTATTTATTAAAAACCAAGGTAAACTTTATAAAGAGAGAAAAAGAAAAATATATGTTAATTATTGTTCCTTCCTATAAAATTGCTTTCCTTTGAGTAAATGCAATTATGTCAAGCAGCAGATACAGAAAACATTGACCGTTTCTTATTGTATGCAGTGAATTCTTTTTAAAAGGTAAAATTGTTAATTTTTTTGAAACTATTGGCAAATGAGAGTGTTTAATGAAAAGAATTTTGGCACTATCAGTGGCCTCAGTACACATCCATATGTCAGCAAGTGTGATACTAGATGACTGCTTACCTCCAGCAACACATTTAAACCAACATTTTACAAAAGCTGGACCAAAACAGTGGGAGTAGCCCAGGCTCATTTTCATGACTAAACCGTGTGAAAATATCACTTTTTTTTATGTTAGTTTATTTATGATTTCCCATCTAAATAAGGTTTTTGAAATGCAGAGTATGCAATTAAATATAGCAGGGCTTCAAAATTGTAGTGCTTTTCTTTCTTTCACAGCAGCAGGTTGTCTTCTCTTTATATTTCTGGGCAAATATGGGGTGAAACTGTTGCATGTAGAGATTTTTAGGTTTTATAAGGTTTTTTTCAAAGCCTGCACAACCAAGACTACTTATGCTCCTATGAACTAAGCCTGAGATTTATCTTCTATCCTGGCAGTAAATTTAAATATTCTCAGGAAGAGGATTAGCAATTTTATGCTGTAAAAGTAATGCCTTAGAGCCATTGTCCTTTAAAAAATAAGGAATGGTGGTGGCTGTGTTTACTTTAAACAGGGAGAAAAATTACTTTCTTGAACTAGCTTTCAAAGTAACTTTATGAAGTGTAAGGAGAAGCAAAAAATGTCAGGATATTAGAAATCTACAGGAAAATAAAAGTACACTCATAAATATTTTAACAGGAATAGTGAATTTAAAAAAGTAAGAAGATAAAAGTCCTTTTTATATTCAGTGGAAATGCAGCAGCATATGTTTACAAAGAAGCCTCCAGTACCTTCTATCTGTTTCCTAGTGTGCTTGTATTTTATGTTCTTTCATTAGAAGCTGAAAACTGTTCTCTGTCATTAGCAACTTGTAAAATACGTAACAGATGCTTTCTCTGTGTGTGGCTGAAAGAGCTTGTGTTGTTCCACTTTGTATCCCTCTAGCCAAAACAACTGTTTTTACCAAGTACTGATTGGTCTGGATAAAATCAGGGTAGGTTCTATACTACAAACGTCGGAATAGTGATTTAAAGATAAAGATGTGGATTTCTTTAGATTCAGTGCAGTTTGGAGAAACTGGAGAAGTCATGGGATTTGCAATAGAAAACAGTGAGGTGAGGTTGGTCACTTGGCAGTGGGGTTTAGAATAATTTTCTTTAAAAAAAGAAAACAAGAAAATTCAAAATATAAATATGAAATCAAATATTCACAGTCCTAGGGTACTGTATTAAAGGGTAATTCTGTCTAGAGATAAGGATTTTTAATGCAATGAAAGCTTCCAAAATTTTTTACATAAATTTTCTTTTCAAGATGAAAACCAGTTGCAGAGGTATTTTTTATGTGATTTAACATAAGCAAACATAGTTTTTTACTATAACCCATTGAACTTAAAATATAACACTATATAATATCCGTGGCAAGATTATTCTCTATTTTTTCCTATTTTACTTCATCATTTGGAAATTAAGACTTAATTACGTGAAAAATGTCTTAATGTTTAAAAGCTGGAATATTCACGGAAATATGTGAATTTACATTTTCATTCATTGCTTTTGTTCTTTTTTTCTTTTTACTCTGACAATATTGAATAGTTGGACTGGCTGCTTTTCTGAGCTTTCTACAGTTGCTTAACATTTTATAAAATTAAAGCAGTTGCATAAAAGTTAAGAAACAAAACTATAATAAAATTAAGAATTTAGTGATGAACAGGAAAGGACGTTTTTTATTCTCTTTCAATGTCTGATGAGTTCTAATTTTTCAACATTTCTGTTTTTCCACTTTGCTCTGTGTGATGTTTTAATTCACAGTAGAAATGATTCATGGAATATCTAAAAATTAAGTTCAGTGTTGGCACGAAGTAGTCAAGTATCAAATTAATTGTTGATATTGGTATGACGCAGGTCTGCACATCATCAAAAATAACTAATGGTTTTGATTTGATTGCTGGTCCATCTCCACTGGTCTTGTGAAATGTCAGTAACACTGCAGCAGGGCCACCTTGGTGTAACAACTACTACATTAGTACGGTGTAGTCATGTGAGGGTGCTGCTCTTCTCTCAGGGAGGTTGATCATCACTGAAAGACATGAAGAGAATAATCTGAAGAAAACGCACCTTTCAGATGACTATTCTTGGGGTAACAAGCTTAGATTATAGGTTATTGTCTCACTGAGAGTTCTGTATTTACAACGAGATTCTTGATGTTTACAGTGAGTTTCTGTATTTGCAATGAGAAAGGCTTTCTCATATAAAAAGTATTGATAACAGGGAGCGCAGCACAGAGTTTGCAGTGAATGCAGGAAAAAAAAAAAGAAAAGGATATAAAAAGGCTGTGTAAGCAGACTTCTTTCTAGAACCTTAGCAATATCAATGGATTAATCATGACAAGATCCATGCTAAATAAGCATGGTTCCTTTTTTGGGATTGGTAAATGAATGCTGAAAGGCAAAATGCCCACTCTCAAAAGCAGTTGCTGATAGCCCTAGCCTGATTTACAGCAGGTTAGACTTGATTCTGAGAAACCAGGGCAGCTGCAATTCCCACTGAAGTGCTGCCAAGCTGAGGACTGATTATTACAGCAATAAATCAAGGTAGGCTGTTTGCAACTGTTGGAACACATCTCGGTAGGATTGTAGCATCCAGTGTAAGTAATAACGGAGAAGTACTGACACAACAAGAGAGAGTGTTTGAGGTAAGTTACCGTCTTACCAAACTGCTGGGTGGTGACCTGCTTTATGTTTTGAATCCATCTGCTAAGGTGTTACTGTTACCTGGGTTAGAGGATAAAGTATTCAGAGATACCTGTAGGTTTTTTTACCTTTTCTTGCAACAGTACTGTATCATTTCGGCCATTCTGTTACACTTCAGTTGCACAGAGCGAATAAACACTTTTCATTAAAATAAAGAATTTTTAATAAGAAGACTATCTGCAAGCTTCTTTTTAACCCCCTCTCTTCTTTATGTGATGCGAGCCTATCACAAGGATGGCTGTGATCCAAGGGCTGCTTTCACATGGCTGATACAGCTTAGAAAGTTGCTTTGCTGTAAAAAGACAGAGAAGTGGAGTAGTTAGGTAAGTCGCTCTTCCCGTTGCTTTCTGACTCTCAGACTGAAGTAGTGAGAAGCAATGCCAGTCAGAACAGCTGGAAGGCAGTTTCCTTCTGCTCTTTGTAGAGTAGGATGCTTCGGGAAGTGACTCTTCTTCTATTGTCACTGAACAGGCACATCTGGGAGGATTTGGCCAAGCACTGGAAGGAACAGTCTTTTCCAACGGGCTGATGGAATTGTTTCAATTCCATTAGGCTCCAAACTGAAAATTAGGTGTTGAAATTTGGTATGTGGAAGTAGATTCTGTTTCAACATGGAGGACCTGTAAAACCACTAACTTATGGCTGTGCTATTTGAGTGAAGATTTAGAAAGAGAGGGTAAGGGCCTGCATGCAAACTGCCCAAAATCTTGTATGTTTTTGTGGATTGAAGTTAATGGGGTGAGTAGGTCTGAACAAGTAACAGAGTTGAAGAGCTGGGCAGATGTCTTGTGCTGGCAAGATTTGTCCCGTAGGCAAGAGGTAGTTGGAGAAAAGAAATAGCCAGTGATATATGGACTTCCCCCCACAGCTGTTTTATCCAGGTAGTGAAGGCCTTAAGGAAAGTCCCAGGATGAAAAGATTAATTTGAGAAATGCTTAGAATAAAATAATTAAACAGTTCCCTACATGTGATATTTCCTCTCTGCATTTTGAAATGCTGTTAAACATCTGCACATACTTCAAAATTTGATCCTCCACAGTCAGTAGGTAAAATCCAGTCTGATTTAACAGTTGAAAACCCTGTAAACTAAATAGAAACTTAATGGCAGATGAGATATAAGTATATAATCTTTCACTCTGTCTCGTCAGAATAAGAATTTAACTTACGAGGAATATGCAAATGGTTTCTCTATCTTATCAGTCATATTCCTTCTAATGGGAAGCTTACTGAAATAAATGGAAATGACAGACAGGAAAAAAAATCAAAGATAAGTTTGACCTGAATTATGGATTTTACATATCAAGTTTACAAACTATAAGAATATTGCCATCTTTTAAGTAAATATTTAACATTAACAGTGCTCAAAAGTCAATTGATTATAAAATGATTGCAAACAATAAGAATGCTATTTTCAATTAGCAGTGACAGAATTCAAAACAAAACTAATAACCTAAGCAAAATATAAATTTCTTTGACTTGTTTAACTTTTTCTAGTGAAACATTACCAAAAGCATATTTTATCTTAAGCTATATTTCTTAAAATTGTTTTAATTACATTAGGTATTTCCATGCTAGATTTATTTTGTAAGGCTGTAATATTTGTAACATATGTAAACACAAAACAAAACATAATGCAATACATATTTTACTTTTAAAAATAACAAGTCATAGTCAGTCAGTCAGTCAGTCAGTCATGGCTAGGCTTCACAAACAAAGATTTGGAGAGGGCTCTACCCACATTTGTTACAAGTGTGCTGGTGGCTAAAAATATGAGATAGGCACGTCTGGTTGCAAAAGGCACAGCAGAAAGACTCCTTAGATGGTGTATTATGCAAGGCGCAATTCTTTCTACGTTGTCTTTTCTCCTCAAGGGTGATCCTGCGTGTGTTCTCAAAGGCATCAGCAGCGTTATAGATGGTGTGTCACCAAACCTCCCTATTGGAGGCCAAAGTAGACCAGTTATGTTGATCAATATGGCCGAGGTTGAGATGTTGTTTCAGGGAGTCCTTGAATCTTCTTTTCGGGGCACCTCTCAAGCAGCAGCCGGTGTCAAGTTCACCATAGAGCAGGATCTTAGGGAGGCGGTGGTCCTTCATCCTTGAGACGTGCCCTGCCAGCGCAGCTGTGTTCTCAGCAACATGGCCTCAATGCTTGTGACTACTGCTTGTTCTAGAACAGATGTATTGGTCACATAATCTGACCAGTGGATGTTTAGGATTGTACGAAGGCAGCATTGATGGAAGCGTTCTAGGAGTCGCAGGTGGTGGCAGTAGATGACCCATGATTCAGATCCGTATAAGAGAGTAGACAGCACAATGGCTCTGTAAACACTGATCTTTGTACTTTTCTTCAAGTGTTTATTTCACCAAACTCTTTTATGAAGCTTTCCGAAGGCACTATATGCCTTTGCTAACCTGTTGTCTATCTCTCCGTCAATCCAAGGAGATGAGGCTGCCTAGGTAATTAAACTGCTGGACTGATTTGAGCCAATGGTGATATGGGGATGATGGAAGACTTCCTGAGGAGCCGGTTGATAGAGAACTTCTGTCTTCTTTAAGCTGACTTCCAGCCCAAAGAGCTCAGCAGCGTCTGCAAAGCAGGATGTTAAACGCTGCAGAGCTGCTTCTGTGTGGGCAACAAGGGTGGCGTCATCAGCATAGAGCAGCTTCCAGACAGGATGGTTTAAGGTCTTGGTGTGGGCCTTCAGTCACCTTAGATTGAATAGGCTTCCATCAGTACGATATCAGATGTAGATACCGTCCTGATCATCCAGGTCTGCCATGGCCCTTTGGAGCATCGTGCTGAAAAAGATTGTGAATAGAGTTGGTGCAAGAACACAGCCTTGTTTAACACCATTAGTTATTAGAAAGGGCTCAGAAAGTGCATTGGCATATCTGACTTGGCTGTGCTGATCCTCATGGAGTGAGATGATCATTTTAAGGAACTTGGGGGGACAACCTAAACGTTCCAAAATCTGCCATAGACCTTTCCTGCTCACAGTATTGAAAGCCTTGGTGAGATCAACAAAGGTTACATAGAGACCTTTGTTCTGTTTCCTACACTTCTCTTGCAGTTGTCTGAGAACAAATACCATGTCTGCGGTACTCCTGTTGGCTCTGAAACCACATTGGCTTTCAGGTAGAATTCCTTCTGCTATAGCGGGTATTAGTCTGTTCAAGAGTATTCTTGCCAGGATTTTGCCAGCAATGGAGAGCAGAGTAATACCACAGTAATTTGAGCAATCTGTTTTAATTCCTTTCTTCTTATACAAAGTGATGATGACTGCATCACGAAGGTCTGATGGTAGTTCGCCGAGTTCCCAACAGCGCACCACAAACTCATGAAATTTAGCGTGGAGTGCAAGGTCCCCATGTTTCCAAACTTCACATGGAATTCCATCAACCCCAGCTGCCTTGCCAATTTTCACCTGCTGTATGGCCTTAAGGGTTTCTCCTGAAGTGGGGCAATATCCAATTCATACTTCACCTGTTGTTGTGTGATGGACTGAGTCTTAAAAATAACAAGTAACTTTTTGGTTAATCTACATCTTTTTCATAAACTAGTCAGAAGTCATTCAAATCAGCCATTTCATGTCTGCTTTGGCCTGCCACATGTAACACTTGTAGCTTCTGATTCAAAGTCTGAGCCAAAAAAAGACATTTCCATCTGTAGAACCAGTAATTGTTTATTAAAATTCTTTTTCTCATTTCCAATTGTTGAACTAAGAAGCATTTTAATTTGGCTGGTATTTCAGAAATTAATAGCAGCTTATTACATTAGATGTATAAGATTCTCAGCTTGTGTGAGTCAATAGCTCATTAGAGAGATTGTAACTGAGTTGATTAAATAAGTGAATTCTTAAAGAGTCAATAGTCATGCATGGCATGGATTAAAAACTGGCTGAATTGTAGGTCTCAAATTTTAACTAATTCTCACCAGGCAGTGATCAACAAGGTGATGTAAGATAGTGCAATAGAATTCCCCGTTCTTCCATTTGCACTATTTAGCATTGTTACCAGCAAAAAGATACTACAGATAGAAATGAAAATTTAAATAAAGAAATATTATGTGAATAATTATTTTCTCCTGTTTCCATAGATTATGGCATGAAGGTATATGATTTTATGGCTCTGCAAAGATTATTTTAATATCTCAAAACTGGGTCATTTGGTAAATTTGTGGAATTGTAATTTGCTAGCTCACACTGCAGTTACATACATCTCTTTCAGCCAGTTTTATTTCCTTCTCCAAAGGATGTCTAAACTCTTCCTGGGGCAGCAACTCAAAAGATATAATTACTTGTTGTGATTTTTGACAAAAAATTAGAATCAGGAAGTGTAAAAAACTCTTTACAGAATGTACACTGACCACAATGTCCCATAATTAATCTCTTTCCTAATTCCAAAGGTGGGAAAAAGAAAGGAAAGGAGGCACACACCTTTTCCCTTCAAACTGGGTTTGTATGCTTCCTACACTGAATCCCCTTACTTCCTCTTTGTGAATGAATGAAACTCTTTAGCCAAAGGCATGTACCCTTCCTCTGATTAGCTGATTTATGGAATTTTCATTTGATGGTTGCTTTCAAAAAATATGATGCTTTCCTGAACGAGAGTTCATTTGCTCAGAGTGCCTTATGCTGTGTTCGGTACATATGTGTGTGGTGGGATGCATGTGCATGTTCATGTAAGAGATGAGGAAGAGACCCTATCCAGCAATAGCCAAGAGGGCCACAAAGCCTGTCTGACCAGGTGGTGGCCCATGTATGCAGTGTGGGGATGTCTACCGAGCAGGCTGTGGAGTCAGCCTGTCTCCTACCTAGTGGAGAGTGAGTTACTTAGGCAGAGCAGAGCAATTTCAAGTCTGAGAAAGAGTCCTAATAATGCCAATCTTACCTGAGACAGCAGCAATCAGAGTAGAGATTTGGAGGTGGTTATCCTCGATGGTCTTTGGAAATGTTTGATCAGTAAATTGTTCTGGAGTAGAGTTAACTTTCTTTCTTTCTTTCTCCTTTCTTTTTTATTTTTAACTCCTCTCATTTCTCTCTGCTTCAGAGCCTGAGAAATCTTCCCAACAAATCAACTCCCTGAATGTTTTGAAAAACTTGTTTTGTTTTGGAGGCTTTTTTATCTGACAAAAGTATGTTTTATCAAAAAACTTACATTCAGTTCCCAGTCTCCACATACCTGAGTTCCTGCACAGATACTCTAGGTATACTACCTCACTTTATTTTTATTTATCCCCCTGGGTGCTGATGGTTAATCCATGTTTTTAAGTTGTCTTCATAGCTTTTTCTTCCTCTCTTAAAGAAAGGAGATATACATCTGAAATGAACTCTGACCAAGAAATTTTCTGGGAATCTTGTTGCAGTGTAATTTTATCTATATTTGATAGACAGACAGGAAAATAAAGAGAACTTGTTTTCTGCATTTGCTGATTACTTTGAAAACTGTCATTAAATATGCTATCATTATCCATATTTTCCATTTCACTGTATTGCATTTTACTATGTACGTCATGTTAAACATCCTAATATAAGTGACTTCATTGAATTGATCTTATTTTTTCTAGAAATGTTTTATTAACAACTAAATATAATGGTAAGCGTTTTCCCTTTGCATCTGTCCTCTGTTCAGGACAGGTCTACTATTTCAAAGATTTTCAGTGAGTAATGAAATGGGAAACAGAAGGCTGTTGCTCACTTAAATCAGTTTCTAAGGAAAAATTCTTTCATGATTTCTTTGTAATTGAGTATTCTTGAAGTTTATCAGTTATAATATTTGACCCCTACTTTTCTGATGGCATTATAATAGAATATCAGCTTTCCATTCAACGGTTAGTGGCAGACAGCTCCACTTAGCAGTGGAGAGAGGGAGAAATTTTTCATGAATTTGTAAGGAATCTTAAAGGATATTATCAAGTTATCCCTGGCTTTAAAAAACATTTTTTTTATTTGTCCCCAGCTTTCACTGTATTTCTTCAAAGTGGGAAACTCATCTGAATGAGCTGCACTGTGCAACACTGTGCAGGAACTTGTGTGTCTCCAGTGATGACAGAAACAGAGATAGTGAGATTAGCACCACTGGCCTGAAGTTTGCTTTTGGAAATCCCCTACTTTGAGTCTCTACATATTTAAAACAGATAACTGTGCACTGAAACAGATTATTTACCATTAACTCAACCTGTGCATCCAATTATACATGCACTGAGGAGAAGACCTCATATTCTGTCATTTGCTGTTGATTACACATTTTAAGATGTCGTCTTGTTTTAAAATTGATACTGGACCACTATTTGCAGCAGAATGAAACTGTCTAGGTAAGGAAGTAAGAGAGTATGTGGTAAGCATAGAGTAAATTTTGAGCAGATATACACAAAATGCAGCCAAAGACTTAGAAGGGAAATGAAGATGATAAAAATAGGGTAGAAAGGAAAGAAAATAATGTGAACTAGAGTGATGAATGGAAGACATTTAGAAACCAGACAAAAAGCTATTGGCACCTAGTATGAGAAGCAGTGTTTACAAAATGCAAGTCAGTGTTGATCTTTGCAGGGAAACCACATCAAGCTCTAGGAAAAATATGACTTCCATTGCTGGTTACTTTCCCAGTGCTGTTTCACACTGAAGTTTTGTAGCAGAGGCTCCAGCATGGAATGAGTCTTGAAGAACATGATCTGAAGATCTTCTTGCAGGAAGATCAGAAATGGGACTTTGACTGTGTGGTTCTCTGGTAGGCTTGTTTTTGTCATTTGATAAAATAGTTGTTCAGGTGCTCTATAGCTGGGTGATGGTGTACACTGTTTACATGTTCTAAAGGATAGGAGGATTCTGAATTCTGATTCACAAGCTGTGATCTCTGGCCACTTTTACTGGAGCATAAAAACACTCCAGTACTGGACAATAGAAAAGACACTACAGGACACTTATTTTTCAAAGGAATGCAGGAAAGATCCATAATATTACAAATGAATAAACCTGTTATCTGCAATTAGTACAAACAAAAGAAATTATAATAAAGAGTAACTTAGTGAATTATGTGATATTGTGACAGTCAGTGTGACTTTGCAAAGGAGAATTAAGCTCCATAACTCACTGGCACACTCTGAGGGTTTCCGTGATCAGTTGAAGGAGAACTGTTTGATGTGATGTCCTTGGATCATACCAAATACTTTTGACAGCATTCTTTACCAGAGACTCTGAAACAAAGTTATCCTGGGATAAAAGGGAGATTCCCCACAGAAGAAAACAACTGACCAAAGAGTAGCAAACAAAGTTCAGGAATGTGTTTTTGGTTTTTACAGAGCAGGTAGAACACCAGTGTAATCCCACCTAGGTGTATGCTGATCACAACACTTACAAGTGATTTGCAAAGGGATAAAAAAAGAAATGTTATATATCATGTCATTTAGAAGAACTGCTGTCAAGAACTGCAGAGGGATCATATGATACTGAGTGACCACATGTTAGAATGAAATTCAGAGATAAAGTGATGCACAAGGGAAAGAGAAGCAATCCTTCCTTCAGACACTGAGCAATGAGCTATTAGCTAATGAATACAATATAGGAATGAGATACGGGAGCTACAACAGACTTCTGTGATAAGGTGAGCTGAAAGTTCAGAATCGATCAAAAAAGACAAGTGCGATGCTTGGAATTTTTAGAAAGAAGAGGAGGAAAAAAAACCAGAAAACTTTATGCAGCTGGACATATGTGTGAGTGTCGTGAATGCTATTAAAGTTCTGGTTTCCTGAGTCTCCAAAAGGGCGATATGAAACTGGAGAGGAATCAAAGATGGTCAAGAAGTATGGTAAAAGCTTTGTGGACAGTTTATATATTAAGGTATATTAATGTGTACTAGAACTCTTTAAGGAGGACAAGGCCTGAGGGTGAGGTGTGGCATAGCGAAGATGGATAGAAGACTCAGGACCTTCCACTAAAAGTAGTAGGGAACATGAAATAAAATCAGGGACTACCAGGCCCATCAGAGCAGAGGCAGCAGTTCTTCACTCAGAGTGGAGTTGAGCCAGGAAAATTCGTTGTGGATGCTAACAGTTTAGATTAATTGGAAAAGTAACTGGACCAACTCATGGAATTAAAAACCTTGTCTGTCAGCAGCAAAGACACTGTGTCTGGCTAAGCCCAGGATAGCACTCTAAGGAAATAATATTATGCATTTTCTTATATAATTGCCTAGGCTTCTTCCAGTGAGCAGTGACAGAGGCTGTGCTTGAACCTTTGTTATGTCTCAGTATTATCATTATCATGTTCTTGCATCTCTTTGATACTATTTGATATCTGTTATGTATCTGTATTTAGCCTGTGAACTCAGAAGGCTTTATGAATTTAGCTGGCGTGTGTCAACCAGAACAAATATGGTCCTTTTCAGTGTCTGCAAAAAGAGTGTATAACATACAAGATATTATAAAGTAAGTCAGAAACCCAAATAAGGTACAGACCTTTTCTTCTTTTGGTAGAAACCCAAATAAGGTACAGAACTTTTCTTCTTTCAGTATCCAAGACACCTTGATGTATTATGCACATTTTATTGGCAACGATTTTTCCATATACGGTATTCTATAAGTAAATTGGTAGTCCTTTTATCCCATTACATCACCACATACAAAAATCTACATTTTATAACGTGCATATGCAGGAACAAGATTTTTGATTTGCCAGCATGTACATACAAGGAGGGCGGTTGACATGGCATGAAGAAAAATGTGCATATTAAACACATGTAGATATTTAATTACAAAGACTATTCTGTAACTTTATGTGCTATAGAGTTGTAAGCAGTACTGTTAGCAGAATTAAGGTAAATTTGATATGATTATTTTAGAAAATCAATATATAAATATGAAGAGTTATCATGATGACATTGAGTTTGTTGCTTGTACATTGCAATTGAGTCTCAAGTGAAGAATTTTATTACCCCAATTATATTTTAATCTTCTGAAATGATAAGAGAGTAAAAATAAAACTATTTAATTAAACTGTGGATAGACATAGTAAGGCCCTAGGAGATTATTTAAGTATAATTCAGTTTTTCCTCTCAGACTGGGTCTCCTAATATGATTAGCTTTTTCAGTGCCATAGTAAACAGAAGATTGTCATATACTAAGTTTAGGCACTGGTCACTGTTAAGGAATTAGAACCAGTGAAAGTGAATGCATTTGTCTGGGGTTTTAAAAGGTTACTAGCTAATGAGTCAAGAGAAACCCCATGTAGAAAACATCTAAAAACATGAACTATACAGAATCAAGGCCCTATTAAAAACCTGTGAGTGGAAAGAGTGACTACATTTACCTTGAAGTTGTATGGACAAGCTTAATTTGTATATACTGCATTACTGTCAGTGGCATTGGCCTTGAGATGAGCTGAGACTTGTGTACACGTATATGTGATATTTTCATCCAGCTGAGATTTTGAAAAGACCAGCTGAGTGCTGTGTTAACACAACCCTGTCATCCTTGCTGTAAAGAGAAGTGAACTGCAAGAACACTGTACATTGAAGACCTGCACGTCTCTGTTATGTTAAACAGCAGACTCATCCAGCAGATGCACAGTTTGTGACTTTCTTTTTGCCATCTGGGGAAAGGTTTAACTCCTCATGCACCCACGATGAGCACCCATGGGCATCCAGCCTGGGAAGTTGTTCCCCAAGCATATAATGAAATAATACAAAATGAATATGAATTTATCAGGTTTTGGATTTGGTTTTGTGGAAGCTTTTTGTCCTAATAACTCATTTCTTTCTATATATCTGGCCCAAAGTATTTCTCCACTTTTGTTTTAAAATATTCCTTAGTAGAGAGCTTATGAACACTGATTGCTGTATTAAGACCATAAGGCAGCCTGAATTAAATGTTACCTCTGTCTTCAGGGCTATGAAAGATGCATGCTTTCATAAGGTTTTTATATGCTTTTTGTTACTCAGAGAATACCAAAGATCTTCATTTAAGTGAAAGAGAAGATAAATCTATTATACATAAATTAATAAGAAAAAGCAATGGAGAACACATACATGTGCATATATGTATAACATACTCTTTGCATCACTACCAACAGGGAAAAAACAGTAGCTTTTAACAACCAGGAACAGCTGTTCCACTCCTATTATGTTTGAGACTCTGCCAATCAGCAATTGTGCTGGGACAAGAGGAAATTTGCACATAGTCATAGCTGGCAACTCAAATCTCATTGCTAATGAAGCTCACAGCAATCCCTGTCCATATTCTTGTCAGTTAAATAAAATGTCACTCTCAGACTGACACTATTTGTTATTCTCAACTGCTGTCTCTCTGTGCCTCTGCCAGTGCAAATGAAGTGTGAGAACCATTCCCAGCCCTGTGGGGATGGCAGCAGTGGCAGGGCGCGCAGGACAGACAGTGGCTGTCAAGACTGGGCATCATTGTCCATGCCGGGCAGGGGCTGATGTGATACAGTGATGAGATAATGCACAAGAGTGGTAGTGGGAGCACTGTGATGGCACCGAGCAGGTGGGCAACATGACAGGGAAGCAGAGTGCTCCCTCAACGCTGTGATTTCTGTCTCCCCTAGCACTATGAAGTAAGGTGGCTACAGTGCCGCAGTCCACTTCTAACAAATTCAGATCCAAGTAGCTGCCAAGGTCCAATTTTGTCTGCCTTTTTTCAGTTTTTTGCTCTTTTCCTTTATCGTTTCACCTCATCCCAGATCTCTGCAATGGCAGTTTCTGCCCCACATACTCTTTGTTCTGCAGTGCTTTACATGCCTTCTGTGCTTCCCTTCATGTGTTACACCTGTTGAAGATGATGAGAGGTTTGTATACGTAAAAACTGTCACAGATTGTCTTACAGTAAACCAAACTCTCTAGTTACATATGTACATACATTTTCACTACCATCTCTGACTTCACTACTCTCTGACAGATTATCTTCATTATGATAGTAATCAATTATTCTTCTCCTAGGCAATGAAGTCAGGTCACTGAGTTGCTACAAAACTGTCCTGTGTCAATGAATATGCCTTTATGTTCTCACCACATGTGAGAAGCACCTTGGCATTATAAATTAAAAGGACTAAACTCTGGAAGACTCTGTTCTAACATGCAGAAATCACAGAGAATTACGTGCAAACTATAGGCAAAATTTAATAATGAAGCAAAAATGTTTTGTTGCAAGTACTGTGAATAGACACTGATATCTTTTCTATAGAGATGTTTTCAACATATCATCTAGAAATTTGCACAACTCAGTTATGTTCCATGAGCTTTTTCTGGTGTTGATTTCAAAGTAGATCCTTCACAAGTTTCAGTAGAAATTTTACTTTTAGACCCAAGGGAAAAAAGAACAGTAACGAGATCTGAAATGAAAAGTGCTTTTTTCTTTTTCTATGAATCTTAGAGAAAATTAAAGTGTGTGATAGGACAAAGGGTAACATTTCCAAAATCATCTGGGCATCATTGCAGCCTTAGTTCCATTTTCAAAGTGATGTAAGCAGTTTGGAGCCTAAAGGCTCCAACAGGTTCAGATAATATCCTTATTGTAGTCAAAAATTGATAAAGTACTCTAGGTGTCTAATTCACACTGAAGTCTAAGTTCTTTGATGCTCTCATAAGCTCTGCTAGCTACCTCTCTAAATCAATATGAAGTCTCCTGAAAATTGGACACTCAATTTTACCAAAATGCAGTGGGATGCAAGTGCTAATGTCACTTCTAAAGTAGGCTTTAAAATCTTAAGCCACATAGGGCCTGATTTTTAAAAGCATAAAATCACTGCGAGATGCAGAAATGGGTCAAGATGAATTTTCCTAAAAGCCTGAGGACCTCATGAGCTTTTTAGGAGGAACACAAAAAAAGAAAAAGGAAAACAACCAATTTTCATCTCAAATATCTCTCAAATAATAGATCTTTTACAGATGTTTACTGAATAAAAGAGCAGATAATACACGTTCAGGCAAACATCACTCCATCAAAACATTAATATTTTTAGTTGCTATGAAGCTTTGACTTTTAAAGCTGCATAAATGGGGGGACTTGGGAGCAGAAGTTAGTTGTAGAAGTCTGTATGAAGTAATCAGTTCCATACAAGTCTTAAAAATACACCTTCTAAACCCACACCAAAAATCCTTTATTATGGTCTTCATGAGAGAGACACAGAGATCTGTACTTAGGTTCACCCAGTGGTAGTGAGTAGGTCGTGATTAGCACAACTCTTTACCAGTGAAGGACACTGGTAGCAAATATGTGGCAGAGCAGGAGAACAGGGATTATTGCACTCTGGAAGTACAGAGGGTACATCTATCCTAATAAAGTCTTAGGCTGTGATTCTGAATGCTGGTATGAGATTGTCTTTCCTCTGTGACTGCTGGCATGGCCCATGGAATAGCTGAGGGCCATGATAAGAAACCATCTCACAGACCATCCCTGTGCCCTGTTGGGGCAGGGAGGTGCAACCCTGAGACCATTGCCAATAGGTAGTTTGGATTTGGCCACCTTGCTTGGTAGGGTTTGCGCTACTGACATCATCCAAACTGTGCCACCTGGTCTGCAAGCTGGAGAATTTCTCTGGATCATTGATTTACTGCAACAGGCATGGCCAGAGTACAGCAAAGGATATTGTGTTAGTAGAAGATGTGAGATGGAATTTCAACCATGGGGTGCAGCTGTGAGTAAATCACTAGTTTTGCAGCTGGTAGGCTTACTTTTTCCATTAAGATTTAGCCTTTAAAACATTCTGACAGGCTATTTTTTTCCAGGATCAAGAAGCTGACAGTCCACAACAATATGAAGTCAACAAACACTGTTAGAAGTGTTTTTGCTTTGCTTGTCCCTATTTTTAGTTCATTCCTCTTGCTAGCGATGTGATGCTGCACTACTACAGTAGTCCAGGTGTTAGATAGCATAAACAAGCAATGCTACCAGGTCTGTTTTCATGGCCAAAGATTCTGGTACCCAGCACATATTGCAGAATTCCAGAAGGATAAAGGTGAAGTAGTGACTATGGAGAAACAAGCATTCAGAAAAACTCATGCTACTGTGATAACGTTAGAAAATTCTCTGCTTTCAATAAAGTAAGAGCAAGAGTTCTGGCGATGTTTGTCTGTTTTGTCTTCTATTTGGAAATTCAGTAAAAAACATTTAAAAAATTGTTATGTCCTGTAGTAGTTTTGGCCTTTGATGTCTTTCTGCTCCTCACTAGCAAAGTGATTTGCTACTCAGTTGTAGCAATAGTTAGTATCATCTATGCGGAAAACATAGAGAGCAAAGAGGCCTCAGGTTTACAACCAGTGGAAATCTCTCTCAGTGTAATTATCATGATATGAAAACCATTATAGTCATATTAATGCCAGTATCTTTCACAAAAATGCCCAGTGCATATGCTCTGCGTAGATACCTTTTTCCCACTCTGCCTTAAAGAAAACGCAGCCTGGTTTTGGTGGACTTCGTGTAATAGTTTGGCACACCCAACTTCCACTTAGCACAGCAGTAATTTCCAGTCACTGTTTGGTGGGTCTGGAAACAGAGGAATGATCTATCTAGGACAGAGGAAGATGAGCAAGTGGAGCATCGGATGAGATGTCCAGTTACCACCGCTCATCGCACTCCTCACCTTCATCAGCTGAGGAAGGGGTCCCAGCAGTGGCTTAGATGTCTTCATAAACTCAAAGATCTGTGGCACTATCAACTACGCAGGCACTTCGGTTTAGTAGATAAAGTTAGACTAATAGAAGTAACAAAGTTTCTCTAGTTCGTATCGAGATAAAAGATAAATCTTCCAAATTACTTAATCAGGGGCAAAAGTTCATTGGCCTGGGAGTATTTTTGTTGTTCAAAACTCATTAGAGTTTATAGCACTTGTGGTTGGACACAATTTAGCAGAGTGTATGCTTCTACTTAGTCTGTACAGACTACAGAAAACTGGCTAATAAGAACCTCATGTTGGGTATAATCCAAACTATAAAGTTTTTTCCAGTGCAAGATTAAACCTAATTTTTCCCACTGATTAATATGATGCCAAAATAATTTATGTCAGATTCACATGATGATAAAACTAAAGGGAGCTCCACTGGTAATATGTTACTTTCACGGTGTCATTGCTTGATTGGACTCACACATCCTTGGCTTGAAGTTTTTCTTTTCTAGCCTTTATCTGTAATGCTCAGATGTATATTTCTGTAACAGAGAGGGTTGCATGATTTCTTTACTCTGTCTAGAAATGTGCTGCATAGAATTAGGGAGTTGCCAAATCCTCTTCTGTATAATAACAACACATTTTATAAACAATATGCCATGGTGATATTAGTAGGTATACTAATGGGGGGCAGTGGGCAGGGAGCAACCAACATAAAGCAAGCTGGGTTGTCCCAGTAATCTGATGTGCAGGAAAAAAGCAATTCTTGATCCTTTACTTTCAGAGTAATTTGGCCATGAACAAGTGAGCTGAACACAACGACCACATGTCTGAGACCTGAAGAAGGCAGGAGAACAATTATTTAAATGGCTGATTTCCAGCTTCTAAATTAATATCCCCCCTTTCCTGGTCTTCTCACTCTCTAATTTTTCCAAGACAGAAATATGTGTTCCTAAATCCCATAAGGAGCTACCGTTGGGTCTCACTATGAGATTCATACAATAAACATTATAATGAAGAAACCATAATGAATTATGGTCCAGTCTCCTTTTAATTTGATGACTCTAATTAGATACATAAGACTTCCATAACCCCTTTTTTGTTTCCAGAATTTCTCCAATTTCTTTTAATATAATCTTTTCACAACCTTATGAGACTTAATAGTAAAACAGTTTAGGTTTCCTGCCCTGTACAACTGTTTCAGAACTCTAATCCTCAGATGTTTAAATATCTTCCTGTAATTTTAACTCTAAATTTATTCATGATCCTTTATAGCCAATTTGCTCTCTTGTATTATGTTAAACTTATAAACCATTTACATGAACTCAGTCACTATATATATATATATATATAAATATAAATAATATTTGAAACAGAGATAGACTTCAGTTCAGCAGGTTACTGATCAGAATAATTTGTAACTCTCTGTAGTGTCTTTGATTGATATGTACTTATAATCATTCAGGATAACAGTATCTCCACCTATCTCCATTGATAACTTCTATCAATTATTTATAAGCATTTATATATTATATATCATCAGCATACAGTTTATTTGTAAAATAATTAATGCCATTTCACTCTAGCATTCTGTCACATTGCAACTTCTGTAAGTAATGATAAGTCAACAGGGAAATGTTTTATTTTTTAATCACAATAAATGTGCACTCAGTTTGTAATACAGTCAATTTCTTACTCTAGTAATAAAACTTTTGTGTGATTTTTGAATTCTTGAAAATTTGGATGCTGATGTTAAAATAAAACAAATATGCTTATCCAGAGCAGAGTACTTTTAGCTGTAATATGAGGGTTTTAAAATACTGAAAAAATCCTACCCAACATTATTCTTTTTCTGCACATATGTAGCATTTGAATGAGTACCTTGAAAACAGTGTAAAATTAGCTTCTGTTAAATGGATATTAATATTCTGAATTTTTGACATTTTAATTTTGACATTTATGATTTTTTTTTTACTCCTCATGATTTTAATTTTTTCACTTTTAAGATGTTTTTTCAGGTACTTCCTTATTCTGAGTAGTAAAGTAATAAGACGAACATAGTATCTAAGCACAAATCTCTGTTCCCAAAATAATGAGATATGTAATAAAAGCGTTTATATTTTCACAGAAAAAAAAATCATCATGTTATAAAAATACCAGCTTCAGTAGAGTAATATAAAACATTTAGACAAATGAGTCATTTGGCATTACAAATGAGATAACTTAGAAATTTGACGATTCAGGTAGAAGAGAGTACCAGATAAGGGATACAGTAGTTAAAAGTAAGCAGGGAAATAAGTAAATAAATACAGCCACTAAAATGAAACAGAAATATTAAACAGCATTTGAGATACCTTCGTTAACATAAAATATGGAATTTTTTTCTTACAAGAGTGCAAGAACCTAGCTAGGAACCAGGGTGGGAAAGGATCATTGTATTTTTAAAGTAATAGTTGCTTAAAAATTATTTGCACAGTTTTCATACCCTTTGGCCACACATTTGCTTGTGTATAAAAAATGTTATTTTCCAGAAGACTGAACTCTATTCTATGTTGCATTAAGATTTCTTCCCCTTGGCCCACCAGTTTGACAATGTGATAAATTCAGCTGTTACACAAATGGCAAACACTGTATGTCATCCTTTTTATTTTTTTAAGGAAGAGAGAAATTAATAAATCTGTATTTTGTGCCTCAGGTTCATCTTCTGCTCAGTGTAGTGATACATTTTGCGTTTTTGCATTAGTAGTTGTTCTTATCCAGAACATAAAATGTCTTAGAGTGACAAGCTGTACAAATAGAGATGATACCTACTATTATTAACATGAAATGCTGTACAATGGGTATTTTGGCTCCATATTGTTTTATTATAATAGGTTTGGGTAAGGAAAACATCAGTAAAAAGGATAAGCAAAATTATCTGATTTCTATATAGCAAGCTACCTTCTGCAGTGCTTTTAAGAAGAGGAAGGAAAGTGCCAGAAGGTGATTTTGGCAATGAAATCTGTACTAATTGTGTGCCTGGAAGCATTCCTGAGGAGTGGGCGAAAACACCTGTGCTAGCATAGTTATAACACTTATAACTTATCCTGGCCTGAGCTGGTGTGGCCCAGCCAGCACCTTCCCAGCAGCATGCCAGCCATTAAAATGGTCCAGAGACCATTCCCAGAAAGCAGATTTCACATAGTCGGGGCTGTGCTGAAGATGAGTGGGCTTTGCTGATGCAGATGCAAACTTCCTGTGCCAGCTCCACATAGTGCCAGAAGCTTTCCAGGACTTGTTTAATTTAATAGCATAGACGTAAGATCCAGATGTGCCTCTCTTACGCTAGTAGTGCCAAAGAGCTTTAATGAAATTGTGGACTGATTTTATGCCCATTGTCTAGGAACAATAATTGACAGGCCAGTGGAAGAAGGCTCAGTTAATACAAATTTCCTACCTTAATCCCTGTGATTCAGTTATATCCTTAAAATAGGAATTAATGTTCCTTATCATCATGCTATAAAATAGTTTTATTATTATTCGTGGTATCACTGTGATAAACAGCCCAGGAAAGAGATGATAATACTGCTAAAGTACAATGAGAGCTGTGTTTTCTTGTGACACAAACATGAGCCACATTGTGAGAACAATACAAAATACTGAATAGATGTTCGCTATATGACCGTTGTCTACACTATGGGCTGAAAAAATGTGGACCTTGTCAGAAATCAAAGAGTATGTGATTACATAACTATGCAATTAATGCCAGTGACCTGATGTATAAATACAAGGAGTCTAAATGAAGGTTGGCCAAGGAGTCTTACTGCCAATCTGTCCAAAGAGGGAACATTTGATTTTGAAACCCGAATTTGGTGTGCATGTGCATGTGTCCTTGGAAAGAAAGAAGGTTTCCAATTTTAACAAATAGTTCTTTCCACAGAAGATGAAGGTTTCTGTAATGATCACATGCCAGTCAATGGTAATTAAGAAAAGTTGATACTGTGGCAAAGCTTGTTACTTGTCCAGTGCCTTCATTAGAATTGCACAGCGAGTGGGAGTACCCGGCTCTCTGTAAGCTCACAGCTCTCTGAGTACTGGTTTAATAAGCTGGCAAATATGTTCCGTGTTCATTTATTGTTAGCAAATGGCATGGGTGTTGTTCAGCAGGTTAAGCACTTTATTGCAACGCAACATGTGGTCTGTTCTTCCAAAGAGATCCAAAGGGAATGAGTTGCCTTGTCCCCAAACGGGTTTGACAAAGATGCTGTTTTCCTAACAGCTGCAAGTACATTCCCTTTGTATCCAGGAAGATTTCAAGAAATGTTCCTAGGTGTAGGGAAAAATCATGAGGTGAAATATGGATTTATGAAAAGAATGCATTCATAACATAGTGGATATTATGCAGTTATATCGGTGGACAAAGGAAGCAGAAAAATTGTAGCTATTACCATACAGTAATGAGATAATTAGTTGGAACTATTGTCCCTGGAGTACTAAATGTAGCTTCACTGTTGCTATTGTAACAAAAACTGAGCTTTGGCTTAGATAATGTCACAATGACATAAATACATCTCTTTGAGTGTCAGTACTTTTGTTGCAAATGTTTTTCTCTGTCTCATGTCATGACAAAGATGATTAATTGGGTGGGAAACTTCACCATTTCTCTCTTATTGATTTGGTTCTCCTGAATCCCACATCACTAGATCATTAAACCAGAGATATCAGCATCTTCTTTAATGTATAATTCAGCAAATGCTTTAAACATATATACCTTTTATCAGAATGTAGACATTCAGAGCCATGGTTTCATGCTTCCATCCTTTTACCTGTCTTCACACCTCACAAAGTAAGAAAAGAAGACATTCTAGGTAATATAAATCTAAGTTCTAAGAATACTAGCTTTTAGTTCTCATAAGAAAAGAGTATTTCCTTTGTGAAGCAGCAACATAATAAGGTGACTTCACCTTTCTACGACTTGGAGAGAAATTTATCCAATCTGTGATGTTTATAGTTGCATATATACAATGATCATTATCTTCTTTGCACCTCAAATACAACATATCATAGGGAAAAGGTGTCATAAAGGGCTGTCTGCATGTGTCAATACACTGGTGAGGCTGCACCTTGAATCCTGTGTACAATTTTGGGCCCCTCTCTATAGGGTGGACTATGAGGTGCTGGAGCATGTCCAGAGAAGGGCGGCAAAGCTGATGAAGAGTCTGGAGCACAAATCCTGTGACGAGTGGCTGAGGAAGCTGGGTTTGTTTAGTCTGGAGAAAAGGAGGCTCAGGGAAGACCTTATCACTCCCTACAACTACCTGAAAGGAGGCTGCAGCCAGATGGGGGATGGTCTCTTCTCCCATGTGTCACGTGACAGGACAAGATGAAATGATCTCAAGTTGAGCCAAGGAAGGTTTAGATTGGCTATTAGGAAAAATTTATTGACCAAAAAGGTTGTCAAGCATTGGAACAGGCTACTTAGGCAATTGGTTGAGTCACCATCCCTGGAAGTATTTAAAAGACAAGTAGATGTGGCACTCAGGGATATGGTTTAGTGGTGGACCAGGTATTGCTGGGTTAACAATTGGACACAATATTAAGGGTCTTCTCCAGCCTAGATGATTCTAGATGATTCTAGGATAATCTCATGGGTGCTGGCTCGGCACTTACCAGCAAGTACAGCAACAGGAATGCTTACTGCAGGCTGTAAATATTTTCCCATGCTCAGATACTCTGGCAGTTAGCAGTGGGAGGCCTATGATTTGAGAAGTCAAGACCGAGTGCAGTGTTAGGATCAAATGATTGAGGCACAGCATGGAATAATATCATTGGATCAGGCTGTCTTCAGGGCATATACTCTCCTCATTAAAGACTGATCTGAAACACATTGAAAGCAATAGAAAAAACTTATGATAAGCTCATAAATCCCCTAATATCAAGTATAAATGGTAAAAGACATTAGTCTCTAGACAATGATGCTGAGATGTTCCTAGGAAGCATCTCTCACACTCCATGGCTTGTCCCTTTTGCTAACTGAGTTGACAAAATGGTGCTTGTAATAGACCCATAAGTTACAATGGGTCTCATAACAGTCTCATTGCAGTCAGGCTGTGCTTCACCATCTTTAAGCAAATATTAAATTATTGCAGTATGGCCTAAACTTTTAGTATTTTACACCATATTTTCAGCAGGACTGTCAGCTTCAGAATTTGTATCAAGGCAAGGTGAAAAGTGTGAATATCAGTTTTGTCTTAACTATCCTTTTGGCTTTGTACTGCTCCAGGAAGCACAAAGGCAGTGCTTAGGGAATGGGCGAGAAGACAGAATTCTCAGTACTCATCTCTTTTGTAGATTGCCCATCCTAACTCACAGAAGCATTTTGGTTTATTTTGGTCTGAAAAATCAAATTTTTCTGTGTTTCAAGTATATGTTTCAGTAACATCTCAGTTGGACCCTGCTCAAGCTGTGTTATTCCAGCTTGATAGCTGTTAATGGGGATGGGGAATTGCAGCCAGGAATGTGGTATTTTCGCTGGATTCCAACTTCATTTTGTATAATTTTCCAGCTGCAGTAAACCCATCAAATTGTACCCTAAGAAGTACTGCTCATTGAAGAATGCTTATGCATTTAGAAAATGGTTTATTCTTTTACACTTTCTCAGCCATAATGTCTAATGTTACATAATAAGTTTTCTAGTAAAGTTCAGAGAGTAAAACAGACTAGATCACACCTTGAAAATCCCAAAATAAAATATGATGCTTTGGTTGAACCTTAGTTTAATGCCACCTGACTGTGAGATAAAGAACTGATTTTAAATTCTGACCAAATATTCAGGACAACTTATTTTAGACTTCAGACTTTTTTAGCAGTCCATACCCATTGATAACATCTTTCTTTTTTTTTTCCTTTTTTTTTCTGAATCTTAATTTCCATTCTTCAAAATCTAGATAGACCTCCTTTAACAAACTGTCCTTTAGTATATTCTCATGTTGTCCTGGCAGTGAATTTTCTTTTGCCTTTTGAATCTCAACCTAGAATGGAAGGCATCTATTTTCAGCAGTGGTTCATTAACTAACTTCAAATATTTCATTAATTGACAGCTTAAAATGTGAATTTTTTTAGAGTACATGATTTAGTGTTATCAAAATACTCCGAGTACAGCTGATGCTCTGCAAAGAAGATTGTCAGAATTATTATTTGTTACAATTTTTGTTGAATTTTCATTATGGTAGTGAACAAGAATAAGTCTGATAATGACTGCAGTAAAAACAGCTTTGCAGTTCATATATACAAATATGTTGTATTGTGTAGAGATTTTATGAAAAAAACAGAACAAGCCAAAGTATTTTAGCCCATTTATTTCCTAATATGAGATGAAAAAAAAAAAAAGGAAAAAAACCACAAGAAGGTCCAGACACTTGAGAATAATTGGAATATTGAGTTTAATTCTGGCCATCCCATCACAGACATTAGTTATCTCTTTAATACTTACACATATTTCTTATGAGAGAACAGCTTAGACATTGATTTAGAGCAGGACTTCATTTTCATTAAATGGTCACATCTGTGCTTTGGCTGCAAGCAAATATGCAATCACTGAAAAATTATGCAAACAAACATTACTCGTGTGTTTAAATTCCAGTGAGAGTGTTTAGCTGACCTCTGTTCCAATTTGACTCGCTCCCATTTTTTTTCTGGAGTCATGTTTTACACCAAAAAAATCCGCTTGATTGAAAACTAATGCTTTCCAGTTGTAGGTTTCACACAACTAATGATATTTTTATTCAAAAATTCAAATGTATCAGCTTGTCATTAATTTCTAGGAAACAGACAGAAATACTCATGGTGTAATCCCTTTGCAAAAGTTTCATTTTGATGCTTGAAAATACAAACAATGTACATACAGTGTCACTTGCAAAAATATTAAAAAGATAACCTTGCCATTTAAGGTAGGTCCAAGGGAACCTAATGTTTACCGTGGCAAGTAAATATTAGTAAATACTTAGTACAGTAGCACTGTTGTCACGGTAAGATAATACTACAGTAATGTATACTATATTAAGTAAATATTAAGTGGGGCAATCATCTAAATTTAATATTATTGATCTGTCTGTGGCTGCTGTTTTCCACTATACTTTTAGCAGTAGCAGTATGAAAATACTGAATTGGGGAAAAGAAATCTCATTCTTATTTGAGGAAAACATAAGATTTACATAGTAGATTGTTACTAATATAATACCCAACGTATATTCAGCTGTTACAACAATAAGCATGTACCCTATCAGGATAAGCCCACTGATGTCATCACATATGGCATGTCACATATGTCACATATAGCCCTTTTCCTGATACAGTTTACTCAGTAGTTCAGCTATATGTAGCTATGTACTAGTTAAAATGAAATTAAAATTAACTGTTGCTGGTGCCTTATTTTGTGAAGCTTGGTGGCAATATGGTGGTGTTTTCTCAAAATGTCACCAAGGTGCCAGGTGGTGCCAGGGAGATACAGATACAGTCACTCCAAGTCAAGCACATCAACCTCAACCCATATTTCTTATTTGAAACATGCTTGGTGACTGTTTTCATCCCAGGGGTTTGAGGAACATGTAAGTTAAATAGCTATTCTCCAACTGTGGATCTACTTTCCTCATAACACAACTCTAGCAAATTTAGTCTAGACCAATGGCAGAATACCTGAAGTGAAAGTAGTGAAATATATTATTCTGTCCTTCATCAGTTTTTAGTGGAGAAGTCTTTAACTTTTCATTTTTGCACTGTGTGATAACATGAGAACTAAATTCAATTTCTTTTAATCAGATTGGAATACAATAATTTTTTACTTTCTCATATAGCATGATATCTTCATTATTCCTACTAAAAAAAAAAAAAAAAAAGAAAAGGATCACATAACAATGTAACATTTTCACTGTATTTGCCAGTGCCAGAGGAGAAAATGACTTGTAATACTGTTCCACTGTGTTTGAGAGGTGTTGGCAGGGAAAGCTGAGCTTATCAG
This sequence comes from Pseudopipra pipra, assembly GCF_036250125.1. Lineage (NCBI taxonomy): Eukaryota > Metazoa > Chordata > Aves > Passeriformes > Pipridae > Pseudopipra > Pseudopipra pipra. The sequence goes on along the minus strand of NC_087551.1, from coordinate 85,771,762 downwards.
TGTAAGAGTTCAATTTGACAGCTGGGTAGTTCAAGTACAGAAATGCTTTTTAGTGTAATGGGAGTGACTAGACACACAAGCTAGGCAGGACACGCTATCAGGAATTGGAATAACTGAAGATGTCCTAGGCTAACATGGTGGAAGTGCCAGACTTGCCTGATTAAATGTTTTCCCCCATCCTTTCAAATATAACAGCCATAGAAGCAAAACCAAAGATATGGCAAAAGGATGAGCAGTTAAAACTTTCTGTAGTTTTGTTATTACCTATTTGTGTAAGTTCAAAATATACTAAATATTGATAATTATTCATAATGAAGATATAATTATTAAAATACTAATATTAAATAATGTTATGCGTAATGATGCCCTAAAAAGGCATTTAGGTCTACATTGTTCTTGTGTTCAAATATCATATAAATATATTGAATAATAAAATCTCTGTCTGTGCAAATTTTCACACCTAAAGGTAACTCAGAGGCTGAGATGATGGTCTGCTGATGGGTCTTTTTTGTTGACACAATGGTTGAAGAAGCCTATCCTTGCAACATTACAATCTGTTCAGAATAATGGGAAAAGAATGTTTTAGCCCTGTGAAGCCTCTAAGGACTTGTTAAACTCTTAAACACAGCTTGTAAAGCTCCTGCTCCAGCTCCCACTGAAGTTAGTGACAAGTTTTTCTACTGACTTTTGTGGCAGCCCATTATACTACTGCAGCTGTCAAAACAACTAGAAATCAGTCACAAGATCAGCCAGCACACAAGTATATATTAATTTTAGCAGAAATTATACTTTGGGCAGCTCAGAAAAGAAACAAAATTGACCTCATTGTTTCTGAATATATGTGTCTCCCACCATGCTGTGCTGCAGAGGAAGTGAGAGCTGTCAGGACTCTGTTTTGAGCATTTAGGTATGTGAATTGACACTATGTTAAACTAAAAATAATAATTAAAAATGTTACAGTCAGTAATTCGAAGTCTATTTTTGTCTTCAAAAATAAATAAGTGCCCAGGACATTTTCAAATGGTCTCATAGGAGGTAACAATTCCAGTTAGTATTGGTCAAGAAATAAATAACTAAAAATTGCTCACACAATTAAGGATAGGCCCAATAGTAAGTATGGTTACCTAAGTGTAGTTGCTGCTTATTCTGTATGTTGTTACAAGAGTGATTAACCTCTCTTCTGTAATGTGGTCTTTGCAAGGCAAGTGTGCTTGTGTCCAAACAACAGACATTTCACTGATTTCATTGGGGTGGTAATGTACTTTGTGAAGTGAACCAGAAAAGCAACTGATTTTTGCCTTTCACAGTTAGATCTCTATGCACATACAAATCTTATTTTTTTTTTATTACTGATGTAAGAGTAAAATATAATCTATAAGCTTGAGAGTAGTATTGCTTTTAAAGTTATTTTCCTGGAAGGGCTAGGTGTCAATAAAGGAAAACGTGCAAACATTAAAAAAGAAAACAAGCCCTATTCTTGTTTCCTTCCAGTCCCAGTGGCTTCCTGAAATCAAGTTCCTGCTGCCACTGTTCAGTGAGCTACTTAAACCTGTATTTAAGGCACATCTGTAGTGTCATGGAGCTTTTAAAGCAGATGAAGCTGAAGACACATACTTCTGCAAAAAAAAAAAAAAAAGCCATTCTAGGACAGTCCTGCCACCATCTCTATACTTCCAACCCCTCCCTTTCCCATATACAAACCATAGCATGCTGCATCTTTTGTTCCACTGCCATGTGTGGGACAAAGGGATGAAAAAAACAAGAAGAAACTTCTTAAGCCAGCTTTGCAGCCAAAAACAGTGTATCAGGGCACTGCAGTCTTTCACATGTTTTACATATATTTAGTGTTCATACCAAGATGCTCATTATTAATCCAGAGAATTCAAAAGCGTGTCCTGAAAAGAGTCAAGACATTAAATCTGCAGTCTAGGAAATCAGGATCCGTACACAGTCATTGCCATGCCAAAACAGAAGGCTCAGTTTGAGTAAAGTAATATTTGCAATGAAGTTCCTCAGTGTATTCCAAAGGTTACAAAGTTTTTGAACAAATGTGAGCATGTTATTCAGCCGTTGAAGTTTGGCAACTTCCATATTAAACATAACTGGTTTAGAATGGGTTTTAACAGAATATTTTTTTTTTTTTTTTTTTTTTTTTTTACTTTACTGTAGTACTCTGGAAAAATAGAAAATCATAGAATAATAGAAAGGCTTGGATTAGAAGGGACCTTAAAATCATCTGGTTCTAACCCCTCTGCTATGGACAGGTATGCCACCCCTAGATCAGGTTGTTCAGTGAAGTATCACATTGCAAAGGTTTTGTTCCTCAAAAGGGCAGGAAAGTGGGTGGCTGAGCATTCCCAAAATATAAGAGCAATTTTGAGGTGGGCAAATTCCTTCCTGTGCTCTTCACAGCACTGGGGTAGGGAGCTCTGCTCCTGCGACCATCTGTGGGTGCAGAGCAGAGCCTTGCTGTCTATGCCCATGTCACACTACCAACTTGTAGTTGCAGAGACAAAGCATTTAAAGTAGAGAACTATATAGATTACAAACAAACAAATTAGATGAAGTCTTAAGGGTTTTCCTTTGGATCTAAAATTTTATATTTCAACTGTACTTTTTTATCCAAAGCCTTTGATATTGCATCCCACAACATTCTCCTGGAGAAGCTGGCAGCCCAGAGCTTGGACAGGTGTACTCAGAGAGTGGTGGTGAATGGTGTTAAATCCATTTGGTGGCCAGTCACTAGTGTAGTTCCCCAAGACTCAGTACTGGGTCCAGTCCTATTTACTGTCTATACTGCTGATCTGGATGAAGGCGTCAAGTAAATTTATTGATGACACCAAGCTGATTGAGAATGTTGATGTGCTAGAGAGTAGGAAGGCTCTGCAGAGGGATCTGGACAGGCTGGATTGATGGGCCAAGACCAAAGGTATGAGGTTCAATAAGGCCGAGTGATGGGTTCTACACGTTGGCCACAACAACCCCAGGCAGTGCTACAGGCTGGGGGAAGAGTGGCTGGAAAGTAACCCAGCAGAAAAAGACCTGGGAGTGTTGGTCAACAGTGCTGAACATGAGCCAGCAGGGTGCCCAGGTGGCCAAGAAGGCCAGTGGCATCCTGGCCTGTATCAGAAATAGTATGGCCAGCAGGACCAGCAAAGTGATTCTCCTCTTGTACTCAGCACTGACCGCACCTCGAGTGCTGTGTCTATTTCTGGGCCCCTCAGTTTGGGAAGAACATTGAGGTACTGGAGCAGGTCCAGAGAAGGGCAGTGAAGCTGGTGAAGGGTCTAGAGGGTAAGTCCTATGGACTGAGGTTGTTTAGCTTGGAGAAAAGGAGGCTCAGGGGAGACCTCTACAACTACATGAAAGGAGATTGTAGCCAGATGGGGCTCGGCCTCATTTCACAGGTAACTAGCAATAGGACAAGAGGACACAGCCTTGAGCTGCACCGGGAAGGGTCAAGCTAGGAACCAGGAGGAATTTAGGGTTGTTAAACATTGGAATGGACTACCCAGGGAGGTTGTGGAGTCACAATTCCTGGAGGCGTTTAAGAAATGACTGGAAGTGGCATTTAGTGCCATGGTCTGGTTGACAAGGTGGTGATCAGTCAAAGGCTGGACTTGATGACCTCAGAGGTCTTTTCCAAACTAAATGATTCTGTGATTTTGCGATGCTATTCCACTCAACTACCTAAATCCTACAGCAAAATTGCCTGAAATTCTTAATAATGGGGTAACATAGAAATGTTAATGCTTAGCTGAATTTGAAACATTGAAAGCAAATAGTTCTTTTTTACTTTTTGCCTTTTTTTTTCTTTTCAAGCACATATTGCTGCAGAGCACTGATCTATTAGTATTATTAGCATGAGTACTTAAATCATGAGCATAAAATAGAAAACTGAATGGAATGTAAAATTCCCATGAGTACCATTATGGAGAATAAAGTATGCTGTAGATTATCTGCTAAAATGCATCTTTTAAACCAGGGAATGTAGTACAAAAATTAGCCATATATCTTAAAGATAATGGATCTTAATGTGTTTACATTTTAAATAAACCACATTTCTGTATCAAGATTGTTATGAATTTAACCTTGGTGTTACTGGTTAGTCATCAAGAGTTTGAAACAGAACATATCTGAAAGGGTTTTTTTAGACAGAGCAAGAATAAGAAAACTGGCATTTGTTGTCAAGAAGCAAATGCTCCTACACAGTGAATGGCTAAGCATGTGAGTGACAGACTTTGCACACTAGGTAGGATCTTCAGTGGGAAAAGTTTACTCAAGGCTATTTTTTATTAATTTAATTATCAAGAACTCATTACCACAACTCCTATTATTCAATATTTCACAAATCTACGCCCATTTTGAACAAAGATGGAGTGGATTTTCTCTATGAGAACTGTGAGAGCACGATATTAACAGTTAACCTATATTAGCCAACTTCTCTGGGAGAGAAGAAAAAGCCTTTAAATGGATTCCTAGTGTGTCACTTCCTTCAGAAGTGCCCATTGCTGAATTTATTGGGAACTCGGTACCTCGTCCTGTTTTAGAATACCCCTTTCCAGGTGTTATCCCAAAACAGGTAGTCTGCAATCCCTGACCCATGGCAATCTGATGACTTACCCATGGAGTGCAAAGATCAAGCAACTCTGAAGAGGGAATCTACATTTCATTTGAAAGAGGTAATTTAGCTATAGTCAGATAGTGAATTAATTTGGAGTATATTTTTTTCTGATGTCCATACTGGCAGCAGTCTTCCTGGAACTCTTAAAGATCCTATGACAATCAGCAAGGTGCTCTGGATTTTCTCACTAGACAGAAATTGGTACCTGAGAGTAAATGTTTTTTGCTTCTTATATTTGTTTTCATAGTGTCTGTCTCTTAGCAGCCATGGTTGCAAGCTGAACTCATGCCTTATTTCAAGAGTGTTGGCCTTACTTTCTCTGGTTGCCTGGTACAGCAGATTTCCTTGGTGAGCAGATATATGCTAATGGATGCAGTTGGATGCAGTCACAAATTTTTCCTTCTGTTGCAAGTGCTGAACTGTGGTCTTCCAATGAGAGGAAAATCTCCTATAATGAGAAAGTGGTTTTAATTTTACTTAACTCTATTTCTTTTCTTATTCTTGTGGGTTTGTTTTACTTTAAGGTAAGGCAAGGCTTTAATAAGACTGTATTGATCAAAACAGTAATCAGCTGTTTCAGAAAACACCCTTTATTGCTCTGATGTATAAGAAAAAATAATTGTCTGACAACTGACACTGTATGTATGTTCCTAATATCCACTAAAATGAAAGTTTTAACTTTGGAACAAAGCCAAAAAGTTGTCTCAAAAATACTTGAAATCATGGAAATAGCATTCATTTCTGATAATTCTAAATGAAAGCATATTATTTTACAATTTACTTTCTAAACTGTTTTGCATAATACCATATTTTATGTCTTTAATATATAATATATATTACCAGTTAGCAACATTATATAAGGTTCCCTCTTAATATCCAGCCTTTTTGCCCAATTATAGTGTAATTTATTCAAACCCTGGCATGTACCACTTGGCAAGGCAGCCTATGTTGCAGCTGTTGCTGTTTTCTCCATAGTACAATCTCTACAAATACTTTTCTTTTTCCTATTAGCATGCATTGGTTTTCACAACTTTGAAACAGTAGTGCTGTGAAGTGCATGAGAAATTGAGAGTATAGCTTTGAACTTCATGTAAATATGTAACTCTACATTTAGGTAGGGACTAGAAGTCAGAATAGCAGCCACACCAGCTGAGGAGTCTGCTTGGCCTGTAAAATGCTACTCTGTCTTGATCAGGACTCTCCAGGTTGGCTTCTGTTTTGCATGAAAACGGCATCCAACTGGGGATTAGCAAGTGGAGATAAGCAATACACTGCTAGTAGGAACTTTAAAAGCTTTTATAAGCATTAGCAACATTGTGAAACACTTGGCCACATTTTAAAGTAGAGCACTTTTCTTGTAAAAAGACATTTGGAGAACAGTCCATTCTTCCTTTGTTACTGTTTTTATAAAAATGGCTGAAAGCAATAGTTTTTAAAGTAAGCAATAATTTTTTTCTAACTTAAAAGTCAGAGATGTCCTATAAATAAATACCTTTCTCAAATTAAATATATGTGCTTTGGGGCAGGGAGGTGGTTTGGTTTTTTGTATTTTTTTAAAACATGGGTATGTACATGTTTATTTGTAAATATTAAGATAGTATCTGGAAGCCCATTGAAAGGAGCTCTTTACAGTTTTCATCTGAATAAAAAAAACAGAAGATAGGGTATGACTTTTCATGTTCAGATCCTTTGAGCAAGAAACTTCCACAGAAGAAAAGGTAGATCCTAAAGCTGATGTCAAGAGCTGGATCAGACCCCAACCTGTTCATTCAGAAGAACTCTTAAAACCTAAACTCTCTATTTTCTGATGTAATATCAGTAAAACTGATGTTAGTGGTCTGGTAAGATGGTGAAATCACAACTAAGTGTGATAGTAATCAGCAAAGAAGAGTACATAATTCCCCACTGAATTGCAGAGCTGAAATCAATTTGTTTAAGAACATGAAGCATGTTAGCCCGCAGAAACATCCAAATCCATGGCAAACAAATCAGCCATTGTCCTTTTCTGCTCTTCACAAAGGAGAGATTACAGAGAAATCTTTTTTTTTTTTCTTTAAGAAAGAAAAAAGCATTATAAGATCAGTAGGACCTTATTTTGTAACTTAACCCTTCAGAGTGTGCTTCTGAAGCCTGGTGTGTGTTTTTCAGGAAGCTGCTGTTTTGTCTTATGGATATCACTCATTTATACTCCCATCCTGTCACTAAGACCCATGAGACTTCCAGACCAAATTACTGTTCATCCATATGCCTTCAGAAGGTGAAAGATGAATGCTAGTTTTTTCTTACATTGTAGCTATTGGTTATGACTTTAAAAACAAAACAAAAAACATGCACTGAAAAATTGATGACACACAATTAAATTAAAATACTTATCATTGTGATTAAATATGTATCTAGCTTTAGGTAAACTAACTGAACTTGTATTAAGCCATTATCCAATTTTTTATTCAAGAGAAAATATTGTGATGGATTTATTTGTTATCAAAAGAATATATACTTTCATAAACATATACTTTGTAACTAGTATAATACTCACCATATGATACTGCTCCATGAGTACTTTTACTAAGTTTAAATTCCACTTCAGGCTCTGGGCATCTGTGGCTGGCACTGGCACTGGTTGGAGTAGGATGGACTGAGGTTCCCCTCCCTTGGAAACTTTAGTTAAAAGCCCTCTTTACCAGATTAGTAAGAAGAAAGAAAAGTTTAAATTAGCAGTAGCTGGTCTGGTTCAGCAGATGTACTGCAAAACAGAGAGAAACACAAATCTTGGTCCTGACAGAATGGGAATTTCATGGTCAGTGAATCAGAAGAGTTTACATTGTACCCAGAACAAATTCACTTTCAGGATTGAGTCTGCTTGAAAGTTAAGTGATGGAGAGGCAGGTTTGAAGTCTCATTATTTCTGTAAACTGCAAATAAATGTGCATGATCAGGTACTTGGAAAGCTGAAAGAGTTTGGCTGGAAGAATAAAGCAAAAAACAAGCCATGCAACTGAGAGGGTAAGTTCAAGGAAAGGACAGACACCTGTTAAAGTTCTTTCTGCTACCTGGTAATAATCCTCTAATCTTTTACATATATTTTTAAGCTTTAGTGGTACCTAACCAGCCATTTGTCACTAGACCAAAGATTCAGAAACTACAGACACAGTTGCAGACAAAATTCATACTTTTCTAACTCTGGCCTATTCTCTTTTTTTGTTTTGCTTTTTGTTTTTGTTTGTTTCTTTATTAAACATAAACACAAATAAATACACTTTTGTTACTTTTCCTTGGAATTACCTACCTCTGCTGAAGTGGCCCTACTTTTTTTCACCACATAGACCATTTTTGGCTTTGGTTTCTTTGTTTGCTTTGAAGTCTGGAGTTGTTAACAGGGGTGTTCACAGAATGCAAAATCAGGTGAAGCTGAAAACCACATCTCAGAAGCATTTTTTTATGGAAGTCCTTGCTCTGAAGTGTTACAGAGGACTATGAAGCAAGCACTGTTTTTTATCATCTGGAGAAGTTATTCACGGAGATAATTTTAGTGTTATGTAAAGCTCTAAACTTTTATTCCCCTTTTATGGATCAAGGTAGTACTACTCTCAATAATCATGGCTGATAAGCCAAATTTAAAAGCCTTTATTTAATCTTTGCTACTTAGATAGCTTGTTTTGTCAGCTAGTGTAAAGCCCCCAAAAACTAAAAATTAATTTGGCTGATTAATACTTAATTTCACCTCCTCCCACCCCAAAGAAGAACTACACAATAACTCTTAGAATCCATCTTTCTCCCAAAAGCATTAAACGTAAGCACCTTTCATAAGGATACCTGCTCTTTCTGAAACAGTGGTTCTTGCCTTCTCTGAGAGCAGGAAGTCTCCTAACAACCACATGTATCCTCCTGAGACTTCCCCAGGGCTTCCTGACCTCAGGCATTCCAGCAGCCCAATCATCATCTAATAAGAATCAGGAAAACACTGCTAATTGATTTAATGAAGGATCTTGATTTACTTCAGATGAGAATCTGCTTCAATAAATCTAAAGCCACTTGAAAAAGCAAAGATATCAGATCATGTATTGGTTTTCTGATCTATGTATTTTAAGCACTTTTCTCCTCTCCTTTGACATCCTGGCTGCATGGGATTACTTCTGTGTTCTATAAATTGCTTTGTCTTTGGAAGGTAGATGGGAATAGTTAGTCATCTCTGTGATTTATGTGGTTTGATATTAGTACGTTAATTCTGTCCTCCATAGATGGGTCATGCAGTGTCTCAGTGCAAATCCCTTATTTTATAAGTCCAGGCTGTTCCAGTCAGATCTCAGAAATATTCTCAGAGAGTAGAGATGTGTGGTGGTTACATAGCTGTCACAGTTGTGGCCTTGTCATGCTTAGGCATCCTAGGAATGTAGAAACACATGACCCAGGGAGGCCATGTTCTGGTCTTAGATGAGATCTTGGGAAACATTTATATATTCTTTCCATGCATGTGTTGGATTTTATCTTTCAGTATTCTCCAAGAATATTTGCCACTATTATGTCTTATCACGAACACCTTTCCATATGTTATTTCTGAAGATGTCTCTGAAGGTGGGAATGTCACTTGCTACTGCTGAGGGCTGCTGGGGTACTTGGGCTGTAGTTGTCAAAGTGGGCAGCACCATTAGCCTTGTCTGTGCTTTGTCACTTGCCGTATGGTGTGTGGATTCATATCGCTTTCCCTATACCGTGTGCTGAATCCCACAGCACTGGCAGACTTGTACTGAAAAATCCTAATTCCTTCTGCCCTGTGTTCCAAATCAGCTGCACAGAAGGCAGCTCTGATCTAAAAGCCATGTGGCTGTGCCTGGGCACATGGATCTCACCAAGAGGCAGCACATCTTTCTGAAGGTGCTACAGCTGTCCTACAGGTAGTTTGTGATCAGGGGCTAACCTGTGCTGTGGCCATTCAGACTGTTAGCAGAGGTGCCCAAATCTGGCTGAAGGTATAGTCAGCCATAACGGAAGGGGTAAACACACACAAAGGTGAGGCAGAAATTCACAAAAGGTTGGCTTTAAAATCTGAAGTTTGGTGGAATATAATTTTTAACTTGGGATTTTTCCTTTCTCATGTTTTTTAGCTCTGCTATTGGTCTGCTGAAGGGCTTTTTAAAAAGCTCTCCTTCCTCCTGGGTGCTAATTCTTACATTACATGAAATGATGCTCTGCAGTATACTGACAGTCCATTTGGTCTTTCCTAATGGAAAAACCATACATAAGATTTTTACCTTTTTTTCTTTTACAGAGAAAAATCTGTGCTGAATATATTGCCTGATTTATTGATTTAGCTTTCTGTGACAAAGATAATTTAATTAATAGTTTGTCTCCTGATAGATCCTTTCTTTTTAGTTTATATTGTGATTGATGCAGTAAAATTGGTGCCAGTTCAAAAAATTCAACATTTATTTTGATTTTAATTTAAACAAACACGAGCATAAAGTTAGGCTGAAAATATGAGCTGTGCAATTTGGGATTGTGTGACTTGCTGTTTTAACATCTACTCCATAATTTTCTTCTTGCTCTAGCTCTGCCATATGCTTCCAAATAAAGTGAGAATACTATAATGGACAGTAAAATACTGCCTGGAAATTGAGAATGTATTTGTTAAACTTGAGTCAGGTAGCAATTAACTTATACTCTGACCAGTGGAATTCTTTCACAAAAGCTTTTTTCTTCTCTAAATATGAGTATTCCCAGGGAATGCATGTGAAGTCTGACATCTTAAATTTAATTCTCATTGGTTTAAGAATATAGGACTGTGTAGGCTCACTGGTGTCCTTGAGCCATTTCTCAGCTATTGCAGACACCATGGCCATATAACTAAGAAAAAGAGGATTGACAGCGAGTATTTGCAAGAAGTGAATTTCACAGATCAGGTGAGAGTGTGTTGCAGTTGTACCATTGATCTGAAATATCATACTCCATGCAGTTTAACCCTTAATGCATTCTGAATGCCTAAAGCTGTGCAGCTTTTTGAAAATAGCATCATATTATCTGAGTAACTGGAAAGCTGGGGGTCACTGTAGTGTTTTCACAGAGCCTAATCTAGGGTTGATATAGGCATTTATTTTCATAAAATAGCCACTCCATGACCATCCTGTTGCCTTTCTTAAGTGATATTTTCAACTATTACCCTTGTGTGGATTCTGGCTCAGATAGGAGCTATACTATGACTGCAAATTTTCAGTATGCTGTCTGCCAGCAGGTGACAAACATTTACATTATTGAAGAGAATTACCTCTTCTGAGAGACTGTTTTGAAGTCAATAACATAGCAGCAGAGCCTGCTTACAGCAACAGGCTTTTGTTTCTGTTTGCCCTTCAATAACACCATCAAGAGACCAAGGGATATGAAACACTCCAGTGCTTCCCAGTGCCCTAGGCACCCTCCTGCCCATGTTGCTCTCACCGGTGGGTCTTATGGCACCAGGTAGTTTCCCCACTCTGGGATCTCTTGCTCCTTCCAGCTGTGAGCTCATGGTCCAGCAGGTGTGGGCTGGTTGAGATAACAAGAGAATGAGCCCTACTCCCTTCCCTTCCTGCTAACACCACCTGGAGCAACATGTTTTCTTAACTTTTGTGATATTATTACACTGTATATCCTTTCCACTTTGATCTTCTCAGACATATAATTTAAGCTATCACAAGAGAGGACACAATATGTATCAATGACAAGAGAAGTATGTGTAAGCCACTGGGTATATGAGGACTTTTATAATGTACTCTGCAGCATTGATATCTGCTGCAAATTGTGACTGTTTATGCTGAACAATCACTATAAAAAGGAAGATCTAACAAGGAAAATAATAGCTATATTATTTATATTATTTCTGTTTATCATAGGGACTTTAGCTTTACAAATGTACTTTTATTAATGTTTGGCTTTTTAATATTTAAAATTATATGTATTCTGATAATATTTTAAGTATTCTGGTAAAATTTTAAGTTTTCCTTAGAACAAACATAATCTGTCCCCTTTCTGAATGTTATTTTATATTTTCATTACATAATCATTTGCTGAAATGGTAATACTACATGGATGAAAGCTTGTCAAAGTACTGATAGATGTTAATACGATACAGTCTGTTTGCTGAGGATAAAGATAGTGTAGGAGTGCAATTCGCAGTATGCATATAATTTGCGTTCCCACTTTATCTTGTTACTTAGAATTGGATTTATTTGTTGATTGGGAGTTTTGTATAAAAACAGTGAAGGAATATGGTTTTTTCCCTTCCTTTTTTACCTTTTCAATGCAGTCAGAACTATTGCTTTACAGTCTTCATCAGGTGAACTGTTATAATGTTCTTGATTTTTCTTTTTAAATTCCTTTTCAATTTCTTTATTTCATCTTCATAGAATCAACATATGGATTTTACATCATACACCAGAGTACCAGCAGTTTATATGACAAAATAAATATGTGCCTGTTGGGATTCACAATTTCAGTTCATTGAACAATTTGCTAACAAAAGATAGAGTTCACCCTGAAGGTCAGCACAGTGTTCTGTTCTTTATTAGCAAATAGCTAATAAAGAATAGATAAAATATATCAAACCTACCATTGATGTAAATCTAATTGATGGTCCATTTTGAAATATTGATGTTACCCAAAAAGGCTGTGCACATAGAAAGGTCACATTCTGCCCTGGATATGTTTGTGATACTCCCACTGACAACAGTGGGAGTTCTGAACATTGCACACAGGGCAGAGGCTGGCCCTTGATCTTTAAACCATTAATACTTAAAAATGAAAAAGAAAAAAAAAAAGGCAGTGTTCCAAATTCGGAGTTTCTTACTGCAAGTTTGAATTAAGTTAAACCTTCAGTGTGCATCACCATAATTTGATTTAAGGGAGAACTTCACAAAATATTTGCTAGCTGATGCAGTGTTGCTGCTGGATGCTGAGCATTCAGCCTATCTGCTTCTGGGATAACTTTCAGTAGGAATAAACTTAGACAATTTACTTGTTTGAGTTACTTGAGACAAATTCTAAATTTTGCTTTAAAAATTAGACACTGAATCTAAGCTCACTGAAAGGCTGTGTGCTACTAAATGTCGAAGTTATCCTTCAGTCCAGCTTAGACTGCTAAGCAATATGTCATTTTAAGTGTTAACTCTACTTCTCATTTTAAGCATTTTGGGGATCCTTTTTTACAAATGTTGTTCAATGTAACAGACATTACTTCTGCCACAGAACTTCCATTGTATTTTCTGTTGGTTTTAGGTAATATCTTGTGTAACTTTTCACAGAAGAAAATTAAGGTTTTTAGGAGGTTTAACACTTTAGAAGATTGTTAGTTATACTTTTGATAGAGTACAACTAGTTTTAATTGATTGTTATTGATCTTTTTGGATCCTGAGGAACTATGCCTCTCCCAAACTTCCAGCTAAACATATAGTGAACCTACCAGATCAGAAAGTTACAATCACTACAAGTGAAGCAAAACTAGCTAAGTGATTTTTCAGTTTGCAAGCTTAAGCCAGAATAGAGTATTGCAGTGCTTACTGGCTTAAGTATTTTACAAACATTTGGGATGGGAATTAATAGACTTTAATATGAGGCAAAGGGCTATATTTTACAGCCATAAACAGATAAAAGTGTGCATTTTTGCCTGTAGGGCATTCCATTGGGGGTTGGACTAGATGACTTTTAAATGTCCCTTCCAACCCAAACTCTTCTATGATTGTATGATGTGTGGAACTGAAAAGCTAAAAGGAGGGTTTAACAGTCTAGTCTGCAGAAACCAACTGTATTAATGCTTCTGATAAGCGGTACAGGAGTTAACTCCAGTTGTTTATATGGTGCATCTTTGTTCCTTAAAGGAAGAAATCCACACTCCATTTGGAGATTTGTCATTGACTTGGATAAAACCAGAAATTCACCAACTGCTTTAAAGCCCATAACTATTAACCCTAGACTTTCTGTCTGACCCAAAAAAGCAACTGCTGTCATTAATTTCAGTGGTGAAGTCCCTTTGAACAAAATACACAACAGTATTTTATTTTCTGTATGTAAACTCATTTCGTAAAACTATAAATGACAACTTTATCTGCAAATTGTATTACGGAAAGGTAGGGGAGGAATTATAACTGAGCACAGATTTACAAAAATATTATGGCCATCCCCTCTGCCCCCTCAAATGAGTTTGTTCTAGACAGTCTATACAAAAGTCTAAAAAATGGGACTGTACAGGATCAGGGATAAACATAAATTTTTTAAGGGAACCAGAGAGTCAGAGAGCTGACACTACAGCAAAGATACAAAGGCAGGATCTAAGAGTTCAGGGAGTTGTATCAAGCCTGGTTGCACAGATCTTTTTGACTGTTCCATCTTTCTTTGCTGTCCTCTGTCTAGCCATCTGCCAAATGATACCATAGCACATCAGGGTCTATTGACACTGTTCAGGAAAAAGTTTGAAGAATCTTGAACAAAAAAGAAGTCACTGCATGTATTCCAGTAACATGAACACTGACATTGCACATGTAGGTATATTTGAAAGAGAAGAACAAAAAAGAGAGCTTGGAAACCTTCAAACCTCTTGAGGCACACAAAAACATATTCTGGTTATAAAATTAATTATACTCTCTCTGGAAACAAAGTAGTAATGAAAAAGCACATTATCATTATCTAGAAAAATATTATAATATATTCTTATGTTCTGTTAGTTAAATTTCTACTTATAAGGGTTTCCTGTGAAGATTGTTTTCTGTAATATAAATTATGTCATATAAGATACACAGTTACTCTCTGCTATTTTTCATAGTGGGGGAAGTTAAATACCAACAAACAAATGATTCTATCTTTCAGTCTCCCTAGTAGATAGCAACAATGACAGGAATAGTCTTCATTAACATACTCATTCTGAATTACATCCTCAGGCTACTTTCTAATTTTAGACATGCAAGGTTTCCCCAGAAGTCCAAGTTTCTTTCTGTAGTTAGCAGATTTTACAAATGAGAAGGGACAGGCAGGAACAAACGCAGTTAAGTGCTGAATCTGACTGCTAAATCTGCTGTTTGTCAGAAATCTGTTTTTTGATGATTAATCAACAATAAAGGGCAAGAGTGTAGTGCCATTTTATGGTTCCTGGACTTCTAGTTTTGAATTGTAGCATGGTAGGGAAACTGTATGTTTACAGTAGAAGAAAGCTTTAGAACTGAATTACCCCTAAAATCAATGCATGAATAAGTTCAGGCAAGTAACTGGAAGTGCATATGTACGTACAATTTAAAGCTAGCTTTTTGCAGTTCTTTTAGTATTCATCTCAATACAACTGTACATCTCATGTGTGTTCTTGTTATAATTCTTTCTAATTATTTTTTTTCTATTCAGTGGTGCTTCTGACACACAAAATCAAATTTCTCTTTCCTTACCAAATACGCAATCCATTTGTGTATAGTAGTACACCAACAGAAAGAAAACATCATGCTCAGTTTCAGGTTTCCTAGTTACTGATGAGAGGAGGAAATGGCTTAATGTATATTTCCAGATTGAAAAATGACTGTAGATGGCCTTTAGGAATTCTCTGGGTATTATCACTCAGTGACTTCCATATTACATTTTTTAACTTTTACAATAACAAATGTTTACTGTTAACTGCCAACACTATGCACATGACCTACAAACCTAAAGTCAAACTGGATTCTATCACCAAAAGCTATCAATTCTCATTATGTTTGATCCCTCACTAATAAATTTAGTGACATGAGAGGGCAGAATTTGTAATCTAGAACTTAGATAAGAGAAATATATTCTCTTGATGAAGATGTGTGGATCCCCATAGAGTCCAGTTCCCTTTCTCTTGATACTGAATAAATTGGTGAGGCCAACAGATGCATATGAATACCCAGCAGGAATAATCCCGTTGATAAAGAATTTTGAAATAAAGATCTGTCTCACAAGGTCTTTTGTACTTAAGGTGCAGTTTTTTCTTTCCTTCTCTGAACCCACCTGCTGTTTCAAAGTGGGGTTCATTATCTCCTTTTCAGGCAGATATTGCAATCGTAAACGGAGGGTTGGAGTAATGGTTCACATACATTCGTGGAACAGGAGCACATGCTAACAACAGGTTGCGTAATAGGGGTGCACCTTCCCAGGCTACCAGGAAAACATGTCAGAACAGGATGTGTATAGAGTCAACTGTAGCTTCTTTCTGCCCTTGGAGGACCCAGAGAAACTGTAGCAATACAAATCTTCCAGGAGGGCATAAATTCCAGGTTGGAGAATAGGGAAGCAATTGCAAGTGGTGTTCAACTATTACACAGGCAAAGTAGCAGTAGGAGCTGCAGTCAGCTTCTCTTCTTGTACCTTCTTCTCCACATTAGACCTGTATAAGTATGTAGTAGCAGAACTGTAGAACTCTGGACAGGCAAAGCGTTGGAGCAGAAGTCTGGGAAACAGATAAGTGGTAAGGATTAGTTACAGAAAGAAAAATGATGGTGAATGCCTCCCAAAAAAAGTTGAAAGAAAAAATTAGACAAATGAAAATGGAAAATATTGGGAGTATGATGCAACAGTTTATTAGAATTAACTTTCTGAATATACATCTTCCACATTAATTTAAGAAAAACTGTCAGCATTTTATGGTCAACATAGAGATAAGCAAAGAAACCAACCAGTGAAGTATTTATGAAAAAGTGTTCATATAGAGAAGCCTTGTGCTCCAGAAAAGAAACATCTGGATATGTACTTTGTTATTCCACAGTTACAAAGAAATTGATTAAGTGTCCTGTCTGGTGAGACAGAGCTAGCATTCCATCTGCTAAGCTGATAGGACCCAAAGTCTGCCCAGGTAAACTGTGAGGATATGAATCATATTCCAGCATGTGAATTATACTTTACCAGCAATCTGCATTGCAGATAAATACTGAGCTGAACATTTTTTTCATAGAAATTTTTTACCATTACAAATTAAATGGTTTAATGCTCATGGTAACAAATACGTTTGTGATTTTTTTGTGCACCTTTTCGCAGACCGGAATAACAGGAAAAATGGTCAGGAAGCAGCCTTGACACCAATCAGAGAGAAATACTCATGCCATGTTCAGAGCTAACCTGATTTGAAATCATAAATTATGGTTCAGGCTCCCCAGGGATCATTGCTGCTATACAAAAGAAAATTTTCTGCCTCTTGGGTATAAAATTTCCTACCTTTAGGGTATAAACCTCAGTTCAAGATCAAAGAGAGAAGTGATAGGCTAGAAAGGGAAAGGGAAGCAGCATGGAAAGGAGACTGTGCAAGTTCCTGGGACAGGCACTGGGAGGAGTGCTGTTAATGCATATAATATACCCATGGTAGCTTTAATTCGTTTATTTCAAGTCCTGATGGACTGAAGAGTTTTCAGGATAGACTTCACAAGACCTCCAAGGTCACTTGGTACTTAGACTTTTGAGGCTGGGCTGGGATTTGGCAGGAGACATTTACTGTATTGACTGAGACAAACTGCATTCACAGACTTTGTGTATCTGATATCTTAGAGAGGAGAGACAAAAAGCAGCCTGTCTGGAGCTGACAAAGTAAAATTAAGATTTATGAACTGAGTAATTTTAGAAAGTCTCATTTTGTATATATATTGTGACTAGCAATGCTGAACTCCTACCTCAGGGCTTCCAAAGTGTGTACCACTTCGTTCTCACCATGTGTGCTGTTATTCCATTCTGATAGATGAAGGCATGGAAACAGAAAAATTGGATATGCCCAAGGGTATTAGTCAAGTTGGTAGCAAAACACTGCAGAAAATCTGCCAATGCTTTCTTTTAAATGACAACTAAAAACTTCACATGGGTTTGTGTACCTTCATTGTATATGTTACTGCTAGGTCCATCTGATTTATGTAGTTTATACCTGAGTCTTAACAGATCAGAGCCATGCTGACACTTAAGTCAGGCTTCCAAATGTTTGCCTCTTGATTTTTCTCTTTACTGTCATCTCCTGTATCTTTTAATAGTCTTTTTAATGAACACAAATGGTGGCTTTGACTGGCTGGGACTAACACAAGCCAGAGAAAAACTCAGGTGGCCAAAGCCATTCAAGCTGCACAGTGTGGAGTGTTACAGTGGTGAGTCACCTCAGGACAGAAAGAACAGGGAGACACACTGGAGTTGGGCAGGGGCTGGTTTTTGTAAGGTAAAGGAAAGCAATTCCATAATATCAGCTTCATGCAGCAGATGCTAATCAATGACTACAGTTTTCTGTGACAAAAAGAGATTCCAGTCTAATACAAGTGACTTGTCTTGAAGTGGAATACTACAGAACAGTCTGTTCCAAGCAGAAACAGAAGACAATTTTTAAAATTAATTTTAAAATACAAAAAGAAAAGCAAGAAAATTCTTGTGAGATTTTTATCTTGGTGTAAATATTTCTTAGGCTATAAATGAAGTATGTTTGGTTTTGGGGGGAGACACAAATCTTTCAGCAGAGACAATAGGCAGAGGAGAATGTTTTGTCCTTGAATCACTTGTGCTTTTCTACAACGAGCTATATTTAAAACCATTTAATGAGAAAAAAAAATCTGTTTATGGATTCATTTGATACCAAGTGTCAGTAATGAATGGGCAGCTGCTGTCCAAGGCCCTGGCTTTGATTATTGAGTTATTTAAATACGCATATGTGAGTACTAGAGAGAATTGAGATTTTTCATGTTTATTGAGAGGAAAAAAATGTCCCAGATTTGGAACTTGTTTTTTAGTTCTCACTTCCACTTCAAAATCAAGGCTGTATTGTGTTTACAAAGGACATCTGATCAGAAACTGCAATACAGGTCCTACCTTAGAGACAAAATATACCATTAGTTCCCAGAGGGATTGAGCAAATAGATCTGCCCCAGCTTTAGTAAAGTTATCAGTGTCAAGAAAAGTAGTGTGAAGAAGAAATGTAACTCTGCACCCAGTTGACCCTTGAGAGGCAAGAGAGGCAAGCTTCAGATTTTACTTGTGGCTGTGAACAAATCTCTCAGGGCTTGCCATGTTAGCGGGTCTGAAACAGCACAGTGGCACCAGCTCTGGGCATGCAGATGGTGAATTTTAGTCACTGTATTACACCACTGTACATATAAAATGGAATAACACTTTTTCTAGTGTATAAAGTTGAACAACCTTATAATTGTGGCATGTTTGTATACTCTGAATCTCAAAAGGGAAGTGTAGAATTTCGTGTGCAAAGCAATTGACTTTCATAGGAAGGAAGCCCACAGATGCTATATTCACACAAATTCTCTCAAACTGGTAATGTTTCATGCTGGTATGAAGCAGTAGTCCTATTGCATGGATCAGAAGATTGAGCACTGCGCTGCTCATTGGTCATTTCATTGGTGTGAAAAAAATCTGTATTATGGTGCTCAACCACATATCCCACTCACTACTTCCCAATACTATTTTTCCACCTTTTTTTTTAAGCTGCTGTTTCTTATAAAACTATACAATCTTGCTTGGATGTATTAAGATTTACCAATGAATTCTACTAAAATACAATTTATAAGTGATCATAACGCATATATTCTATAAACCGAACTTACATGAACCCCACACCACACAGCTTAGATGGCCTTGGCTATCTAAGTTCCTCTATTTCCTATTTATTATATTCTTATTTTCTTTATGATAAGACATTCTTTGATTTTTTTTTTCCGGTTCTAAAGATATTTTTAGACCATGAATATTATTCTAAAGTTTAAATGTTTTCTTCATTAATTTTCACTGGAGGAATGGACAGTTGCACTTTCAGAAATAATTGTTTGCCTAGCTAGTACTGCTCATAGGTTATTTAGGGCATCATCATCAGAAACATTTTTTATGTGATTAGGTCAAACTGGAGCTCCTAAATGAGTAGTGCAATTCTCTGTGTTAAACTCACACAGGTTAAAATTGCCAGTGACTTCTGTGGGAGCTATAACATGCAGTAACAGAAGATTTACCCTATGGAAACTTAATTGAGCAATACAGACAGGTAGGACTGTCATTCCCCTCTAGCTCAGCTAAGGGCTGTTTAGCAGCATTTTCTTTTAAACCCTTCTCTTTTTTTTTCTTCCAGACTTGATAGATCAATAGATACAGGGAAGTTTTCTAGACTTTCTATTAGACGATTTCTCAAAAATTTAGTCTTGTTATGAAGGATGTCACTGCAAACAGTATTTTATTTTTATTATTAACCAAGACACTTGCACATCCCCCATGTTAGCCAGAAGAAGAGCATAGTCTCAGGTGTATTAATGATTTCTTCCAGATATACTCTCCTCAGTCTGCTATGGTCTGTGAAGATTATAGACAGATGAGTATATGTTGATACCTTCAGACTTACATCCACTCAACATAATGAATTTCGTAATGAATGGTAAGCACAGAATTTTTCTGTGGGAGAAAATAAGTATTATAGAGAAAACTACAGTATGAATCGAGTTATCTTTGCACAGTTTTAATGCAACATAAGAACACAAAATAAATATGGTCAAAATTGAGTAAATTTCATAATTAAAGTTCATCACAGCTAATTTAGCCTGACTCTAAGAAATAGTCTGAACCCCCAATATCTCTTACCAGTACTTTTAAAATACTTGCAGCTACTAGCCTTACTTGATGCTGTTTTTTCAATCAACATTACTACTTTCTTTGAAATCACAGAAGATTTTTTTATTCTATCTTATAACAATTTTTAGTTGTCAAAATAAGCATTTTTAATATTAATGTAGTACGGAGGTAGAAGATACTTCACGTTTCTCTGGCAAGGTCCAACCTGCATAGGAATTTTCATTTCCTTTAGTCAAATTCAGACTACAGAGCACAAAGATCAAAACTTAGGAGAGAAGTGAAGACTTGAGTTTTATTAAAAGAAGAGGTGTCAATGTAAGAGCTGAGTATATTCCTTAAAACAAGAATTTAACTGAAAGTCTAGAAAGCTAGCAAGTCTAAAAGCTTGCTACACCTTTTCACTTAGCTACTTTGTAGATAGAGGTACTGCAAAGATTTCAAAGGAGATGGTAACACCAGTCAGTACAGCACCCATTAAATTAAGGTGGTGTGACGCAAGAAACCTTGGGCATGTCATGGAAGTCCAAGATATCCCTGGCTGTAAACATTTCAGTTTCTAGCTCTGAACAGGCATTTTGGGCTGTTACATTCGGGCAAGTAACTGCTTGCTTTTAAGTGCTACAGGACTTACAGACTGATGTGGAGTGACTCTGGGTAGCTTGTGGAGGCAGATAGGGTCATTCCACACAAGTGCATAGAAATGGGCATTATTAAATCTTGGGGTTTGTGTTATCACAAAACATATTTAGAAAGTGAGGAAGGAGATGTCTTCAATATGCTTCCCTGAAAGAGGAGATAAGCACTGCAAAACCTCAAACATATCTAAGTAACGTCCATCTTAACTGCATAGTCAAAACTGCTGAATCTCTCTCTTCAAAACTGCTAGAAGAAAATCCAATTTATATGGATTGCTACATCTATTTCTTAATTTAGTACAGTTAAAA
Organism: Pseudopipra pipra; assembly: GCF_036250125.1. Classification (NCBI taxonomy): domain Eukaryota; kingdom Metazoa; phylum Chordata; class Aves; order Passeriformes; family Pipridae; genus Pseudopipra; species Pseudopipra pipra. Next base: position 85,750,651 of record NC_087551.1, on the reverse strand, counting down.
AGCATGGACTATGGATAACAGATGTTAAAGATACAAGAAAGCTATTCTGATGAAGTGAAACTATTCTAGGAATTTTTGTGTGTGTTTTTGTGTTGAAAACACCACTTCTTATTAGTCTTTTCAAAAGTTTGTTTAGGTCTATTATGGAGTGGAAATTTATTGACCAGGTTGCCAAAAAAACAACAGATGTCTTTAATAAATATTTGTTAGGTGTTTGGAAGGAGAATATGTATCCATTACATAAAATCTGACAAAGGATCAAAAATTTGAAACACCATCTACAAGGGATAAATACTATTCCATTAGCAGGCCCTGCTGGCTTTCTCCATGTCCTCAAAGGGGAGACAGGTTTCTACCAATTTGGTGGCAATTCCTCATAATTTTGTAGAATGTGGCATAAATGCAAAGGAATCTGGTGTGTCTGCTTGAAAAGTGCAAGTGGAAAGACCCAGCTTTGTCTAGAAACTAGTTGTCTTGATTCCAGTCCCAGACAGAATAATGAGTGTCCGTGACCTTTTTATTGGAAAGAATAGGGTTCAAGAATAATTTATTTGATAAATCTCTAAGGGAAGTTGTCCATGGAGACTCATAGTTGAATAAAGATGATTCTCGTGGTGATAGAATAGACTCCAGATCTAGTGTTCATGCTTTTCCAATATCTGGAAGAAAACAAACAAACAAACAGGAAAAAAAGAAAAATCTGCAGGTAGAATTTGCAGATAACACATCAGTATAGTAAATAGTGATTAAAGCATACAGCACTTTGTATTCAAAAATGTGTATGTCTTTATAAAAAAAAAGTACAAATGTAGATAAGAAATTTGAGCTGTAGCTGCAGAAATTTGTCTCCTGGAGAGCAGAACCCTGAAAAGGCTATGGAATTCGTTATAGAAAAGTGATGCAACGTAAGGCAAAATACTAAACATTTATACACATATAGTTGTATAATACACGTTTTGTATATTAATTCGTATAACACTCATACCTACACAAGCACATATATTTCTATAGTAGTGAATGTGTAAACAGAGCAACAGTGACCACAAGTGAAGTGATTTCTTTCATGTAAGGTAGTGGGGAAGGTAGTTTGGAAGGTAAGTTGATGGCAGTATAGACCGTAATAGGGAGAAAAAAAACCAGGTTACTGAAGAAAGATTAAATTCAATAAGCACTTAATAGTGCAATATGGTTTAAATTATACAAAAGTATATTTCACAAAGTCTATTTTCTTCTCTCACATCAGACCAAACTCAAGGAATAAACACATATATTGTTTAATTAGATTGTAGGCATTTTAAAGAGTAGTCTCTCTACTCCATTAACAGATAAATAAAGACTTGATATGAATGCAAAAAAAAGACCAAACCAACAAACAAAAAAACCTACCAAAAGCACAACAACTCAAACAAAACAAACAAACAAAAAAAAACCCAAACCAAACCAACCAAACAAAAACTACCGCCACTGCCACCACCACCAAAACCCAAACCAACATAACTATGACACAGGTATAACTGATGTGCTCTTTTAAAACTGGAATACCAGCACTAATTTTCAGCTGAATGGAATAGTGGTAAAATTGCTTGCCTGCTAATACGCTTTAAAAAAAAAATCAATGTGATTTATTACTGAGCAGGACAGAATGTGAAACATCTTTAATAAGCTTAGTGAATAACCTACCCTATTCTTTGTTTAATCATGTTAGTAGTCATCTGATCATTTAATTACATTTTCAAAGGTCTTAATAGGAGTAGCAATATTAGCTTATTACATTTAAATGAATCTGAAAAATACAGACCATTACCTTCCTTGTGCAGCTTCATCTTTTCCACATCTTTCCGATCGGCTTTAACAATTATATGTCTGCTAATTAATGCTATTTTCAATAGGATTTAGTATCTATAAATATATATGTATATGAGAAAATTAAGGAATCTGCCCTCTGACTATTAAGAGATTTTTCATAGGTCCTACATATATAAATATGAAAGAAAACTAGCCTAAAACCAAAGAGAGAGAATGTAATACATCTTTTACTCTCATGCAGTGATATTCATTCATTGAACTGCAAGCTAGCAGAGGACAGATTTATCCCTGATGTAGCTCTATCAAATTCAGGAATCAGCACAGTTATGCCAGTGATAAACCTGGTCCTAGACTTTCTAAAATTGTACAAACCCTCAAAGACCCTTGATCTCCAAAAGGCATTTTACTCATCAAACCAGCTTCTTCCCTGAGAGATACCAGGTAACATTTAAAGGGTTTTGGTTTCTAATTTTAGGCTTCAAGTGCACCATAGGCAGTCTCTCAGACTTCAGAAGATTTCTTGTGACTACCAAAGAAACAGATATGTGCATGCAGTATGCAAGAGTAATGAAAACTTGTGCTTGCATTAAAATCAATTCCCCTTAGCACTTAAATAAGGCTTTTGCTTTGACTTAAGTAGCTAATGATTAGAGATCTCTGTCAAAATTTCAGTAGGATAGGAACTATAATTAATTTAATCCAAAATTTCATTCAGATTTGAAACTGACATTTAGACTGTGTATTTTTTCAGGTTTAAAAACATATGGGAGGATCAATCTCCTCTCATTTGACTTATGCTCTGGAATTCTGTGCTTCTACTTAGTGGTCAAAAATAGTATCAAAATAAAACAGAAATATTCTCACACTCTAGAAAGCTAAAGAGTTTGGCTAAGATGGATAGCTTGGGTTATTTATCCAAGGAGAATTTTCTGTATCCTTTAAGTGTTTACATTGCCATAACCATGCTGGGCAACTCACACCATCTACATGCTAGGTTGGATATTCTTCAACTTACATATTACATTAATATTTGTATTATCACAAAAAGGATTGGGAAAGTTTCAGGTCGTCTACATGGATTCATCTGCTGAGTGTTTGGTCCAACATGCCTAAGAAACAATACACAATTCACACCTTCTGACTATGAAAAATGGCTTTTTTGTTAAACTCCCATCTAATGGTAGTCAGTAAGTGGAGATATGCGGGGATTATTCCATATGAAAGTTAGCTTCTGGCCACAAGGTTTGACAATAATAGGAGGACTGAATATCTCTCTATATTGTAATATATATTATAAGAAGGGATTGGTTATTTTTTTAATGTAAAATAGAGTTTGAAATCAGAAAGCTGTAGTTACACAGGGGTCACAAATGGAATATTGTAACTCTCACATATAGAATGATTTCGGGCAAATTTACACTTTTCATTACCATGCTTCATTCTCTGTATGTATATTTGATTACAGTTCAGACATCATTCAAAATATGTGGGAAGAAATCTTGCACAATGTTGTGAAAGTATAAAAAGTAAGGAAAACCAAAGTGTGCAGTCTCAACAAAAAGAATTTTTCTTGAAAGCAAATTCATTGATTGTAATAAAACGTCATGAAAATTAAGTTTTGACTGATTAAGAAAGTCAAAAGGAATGACAAGGTAAGCAAATCAAGTATTCAGTGCTGCTTATTTTCAGCTGCCTGTTTTGAAAAAAATACTCCTTACTGTTCTCATTGCTGTGAAAACATAAGGATTTTATAGCTAATGGAAAATAAAACAATTTAAAGGGAATAGCAAACTGGAAAAATATCAGTCCCTCCAGACCAGTAAACATTCCAGTATCTCTTTAAGGAGCTTGTTAATACATTTTTGCCAAGTAATACTTTTAGTAGCTTTATATATAAATAGTAAGAGAGAAGCAACTATAATACTTTTAACTCTTCCATAATTTTGTACAACACAAAGTCTTTTCTTGAGGAAACACTTCCACTTTGCAGGAGGCTGATCCTCCCATTAGTTCAACAATACTTTCTGATTCATTTGTACCGTATTCTTGAACATGAATATAGCATAGTGTTCTGTCCTGTTAAAGTAATTTTCAGTAAATGTAATTTTATAGCCTCTGCTCCTACTGCAACTCAGTTAAATGTTTTCAAAGGTCACTGCCATGTCCACATTGAGCAAGCAATATATAGGAGTTTTGTTTTCAAATCAAACACAGTATTGAGAGGGGAATGTAGGTGGCTCAAAGGCTCATTTTCTTACTTGGCCACAGTACAAGAGGCAAGCAGTAGATTTCAGAAGACACTTTTTGCAAACCTTTGCAAGAAAGTCACAGATTAACTTTGTTTTAAAATAGTCTGAGGTTTCAAGTTCTTTCAAAGTAAACTGCAGAACCAAGTTTACTAGGAAACTGAACTGGCTATTGGTGCAACACATTTGAAAGCAACAGGGCTGCATATTAAAATCATAGTAAACCTCTGGCTAGCTCATGGTTTGATATATTGATTTAATTTACTTGTATTTATTTTTGCTTTTATGGTTTATTTATATCTCATCTATCTACAGTCTGAGCTCTTCTGAGTTTTGTTTTTTTTTTTTTTATTCTCTAGGGCTATTTCATCTATTCCTGACCCCATTTTGGGGGCTCAAACATGCTCATATGTAAAACATGTTTGATAATAATAAGAGTACCTAAACCAATTCAAAGGCAAGGCAAGATTTCACCAGTTGTTCATATATCGATGTGTGCTCTTGTGTAAAGAATCCCATCTTATGCTAAACATAGACATATCCCCTGGCCAGCTGGGTGTTAGGCTCATTTGTAGGAGCTCTCCAGAGCTGCTCCTATATTAGATTAACCCACAGGTGCACACTCCTTAGAGTTTCTGCTGATGTTAAGTTGGACCCATTTCTAGCCTTTGAATGTAAATGAAACCAAAGCAAATGTTCAGACAAGAGCCATTTCTAGCAGGAGTTAAGTTTGGTATCCCAAATTACATCATCAACTTACCCAGAAACACACACAGCAGAGTAAGTCTCTTCCAAGTTAATGAGCATGGATATCTGGCTTCACAATTTTGAAGCCTTATGTATGGCTATTCACGTTTGAATCTAGGGCCTGCCCAGACCCCAGAACAAACCTGCTGCTACCATATCCTCAGCTAAGCACTCTGCCTGGAAGCACGACCAGGGCTTGTAAGAAATTTCACATCTTCAGCTATTTCCTTCTGGGCAGCTCCTTAGGCTGTCCTTAGGAGAGGTCAGTCCTGCCTGAGAAGGCTCTCCACTCTCTCATCAGTTATTCAAGCAGAAGGTTAGTGCACTGGAATGCTGGGAGAGAAGTTGTTTTGGAGAGAAAAAGGGAAACAGTTTTAACCATTACACCTGAAATGCAAACCCTAATATACCTTGGTTGTAGGACTCTTCTTTACTTTCTTTTCCTTTCCAGCTATATTTGTGATTTCATATCTGTTACCTTTAAGCACCAAATATTTTGTCTTTCTTGGGGGAATGGGAGCTCAAAATGGGAAAGATCAGAGTACAGAAGAGGTGTGCATGGATATGTAACTTTCTTAAAAAGATAGAAAGGCCAGAGAGAAACCTTAAATAGGACAAGGAAGCAGAGAAAAGTTTGGAGACTTACCAGTTCACAAGTGGAAAGTTACATTTTAGTAAGAAATTATTGTAAAATAAACTGCTTTCTGTCAAGGAGCAGCAAGGACTGCCTGCACAAGGATGTGCCCTTCCTGCAGTGTGCATCCCCCTGGGACTAAGCACCAGGCTTCTTCTGATGGGGCCATCAACAGCAACAGATGTTGGTCTGGTACCAGGGTCTTCCAGGGGAAGGTAAACAATCTGGAGCCAGAGGCAAGGCTGGAGATGAGCTATGCCATACATGGAAGTGGGGGTCCAACCACAAGACCAACTACCTACAGGGATGGGGATGGAGCTGGAGGCTGTCCCTGCTGCAGCATCACTGGGACAGGGACTGATGGCGTCAGGGAGCTCAAATGGAAACCTGGTCTATGGGCAGGATGGGAGGAGCCCCGGAGGGTTTGGGCAGCAGTAGGCAGGGCTATTAGTGCTCTCAAGGCCATCACATCTCTTTTAAGCAAACTTTTTTTTAATTGCAATTAAATGGCACATAATGGCACACTGAATGAGCAGTGAGTTTTAGACAGAATAAGGCCAGTGGATGCACTACTGTGAATGTGTTTGTGTTTGTAAATGAGAAAAGGGGTAAAGACCGGCCAAGCTACCAAGAGATGTTTGCTGGGGAGTAATAAAGGGAAAGAGACTGTAGCAAACATGTGGCAATCATGGTTCAGGGACTCTTGCACAGTCTATGTCTCCAGCCATACAAAGCAATGAGCATGTGAGGAAGGAGCAGACAGCTGGCTGGGGCACAGTGAGAGGCAGGAAGGCAGATGACACTGTGGGATGCAAAATACACAGCAAAACAAAGATGCTCAGAAAAGCAGCTGCTCCCAGAACAAGGAAACCAAACTTTCCAAAAGATTCCTTGGCAGTGGTGAGAGAATCCTTCCACCTCCTCTATCCCGTTTGTGTCCAGCTCTGTCTATTCCAACCCTGCTTCTTTCCTCCACTGCTGTGGGGCTATGCCATCACAACTACTAGTTTTACTTTCTCTTCTCTTTCCAATTCTGCTTCTGGCTTTCTGCATCCTGCATAATTCAGGGAAAACACTTGCAATACAAATCAGCAAAAAGACTAAGCCTTTACTGGTACTTCACAGTGATGGCTACAGCAAATACTCTGGAAACACTGGTAGAGAGAAATATAAATACGGTAGCAAAGGGCTATAATTTCACCTGAAATGCCAAGTTCTATAACTAGCATAGCTTGGTTGTACTGAAAAGCTAAACAATAGGCTAAGCTATTGCAGGAAGCTGTGTCTATTATGAGAATGATAAATGTTTGAATTGTTACACAAAAGTGTTGAGTAGAGGCATTGTCTAACAGTGTGATGAGCACTAGAAGGCAATAACATTTAATAACTAGCAAGTTGTTTGAAAGTATTTATAAAAACAAAATAAATTGCAAAACCAAAAAAACTTGCTGTTTCAGAGAATAAATTTAGAAATGTGTTTTCGTATGTTATTGAGTGAAGCAGGAAAATAGTACACCTACATTTTTTAGCAGTTCTCATGAATAGCCTTAAATATCTTAAATATGTTTGTCTGCTATTGGGAAGGTGTTTGGTTGGTTTTTTAGTAACATTTACGGCCAACGTGTCTGAATAGAGATGAGACTTTCCCTGGCAAAAGAAGTGTTCTGCTCTGAGAATAGTCTGCTCCCAAAGTGAAATAAACTCTACTAGCAATAAAGATGTTTTTGTTCCTGAAAGTGTTTATGCTAAAGATTTTGCTGGCATTGCTTTGTCACAGGAGGATGTTGAGTAAAGGTGCTAAGTGGATGTGAATTAGTTTAAGTGCACAAAAGCCTTGTTTAGATGCTCCTTTTGAGAGTTAAAGTAGTGAAGAATTAAGACAGCTTTGTTTGTGAATGAGGACTGCACCTTAGGGATTAATACATTTTTACTGATGCATTTTTATTTTGCATGTTTAGTTAATTCAGCGTAACTTTCCTAACCATACTGGTGCAGGGAAATCTCGAGAGACAGAGAAACAAGTCACTACAGACCTATTCAACTACATTGTCTAAGTGATGACAAGATGAATGATGAGTTAATTGATTGCAGACTTTTATTTTTGCTAAGTTTGAAGAAGCATCTTCTCTATGATTTTGTGTACATAAGCATGTTGAGGAAAGTTTAGTCAGTTTAAATGAAAGAATGAATTCAGAACACATTAAATCACTTTGCCTGAAAAGTCCCCATTATAACCCTTTCATTTTGTATAACAGGCTGTAGGGTGACATGCTCTTATAGCTACATGTAGTTTGACTTTCCTACCTGTATCTTTCTACATAAGCTCTAAATGTGCGACACAAATGTGTCACACCAAAATCAATAGATATTTTACTTCTGGCCTCCTTAATAAGAATAGCAAACACTAAAAGTCCATAAATGCACTAATGTGGATTTTTTTCTGTCTAATTTTTAAACCTTTGTGATCCTGACAGTTTTGGAGTGTATTCATGCATCAGGCAAATGTTTGACTTTTTTTCTTTTTAGACAACATTTCTTGTTCAGGAGACCCTGGGAAATACTTTTTAGCCTTGATACTTTGCTCTGACTTCACTGACAGAAGGGGTTAAGGGACACCAAAATTGCCTCAAATAGTCCTCGTTAATGGACAGAAAATTTGGAGTGGTTTGTCGTTTAAGATTTTTTTTGGTGTTGTCACATTTGCTTACCTTAGGCATCTAGCACGGGTGTCTAAACTCCTTTTGGCTCCATTCTTAGACAGAGAAGAGAAAAATAAGCTTTTTCAAAGAGCAGCTCAGAAAATCTCTCTTTCTCTCTGCACTACACAAGTACCCAGGGGTAATTACCTGTGTGAATAGCCTCACATTATACATACCGTTCTTCCAAAAGGTAAAGCAGAAAACCAGTCTTAAAAGCTCGTAATCATTTTAACCACTAGGTCTGCTAATGACCATGTGCCTCAGTCTTCACTGACAACAAACAGTGCAGTCTCTGATTGAGATAAAGTTTATTGTATCGTATTTGGTTAGGTACTGCATGATCTTTCTCACTGCATCAGCTCTCGGCTTAAGGGGAGGCTTGTGCAAAGAATTCAAAAATAATGAGCTTTTAATTATACAGCAACTATCAGTTGTTCACTGAAATACTTGGTCTTCAAGCTGGAGAAATGTCTAAGACGCCGGCTAATGGGCTGCAGCTGAGCACATACTGTTGTTTACTTTAGCTTTCAACAGGAAGCAAGGAACACAGCATGAGATTAGCGGCTTGATTAGCTGTTTGATGTATAATATATAAGTGTGCCTCTAAGGATGTGGTCTTGTAGAGCATGGGACTGCTTTTTGAAGAGAAGCATAATATATCCGTATTGAACCTGCTTTAGCAACTTCAAAAACTCCCTGCTAGCAATGGAACTTGCTGCAAAAGCATTAGTTCTTTAGCATAATCTACAATTCACTGAAAATAGATTTATACCCATCATATACTGAAGGGACTGCTTATACGGTAGAGCACTTGCAGAATTTGAAAATGCTTTTAGTTCAAGAATGCCCATTGTTTTACAAGAATTCCAAGAATTGGGAGACCATTTCATATTTCAGTTGTTCCAAAAACATGTTTCAGTGCTGATGTGTGGCAGATCTCCAGGTACTGCCTGGCAGCTGCTGGGCAGTTGTTGGGTTATTGACATGCCTGCTCTAAAATGAACAGTTTGAACTAAGAATACATATTGGCAGATGAAACACAGCTGCTTTCTGTTCAGGTCTGACAATTGAGCTTCAAAAACTACCAGTGCTACTGAAGTTATCACAACAGTATTATCCAGAAGGAAATTAGCTATAAGATGGGGAATTGACCTGTTTTCTGCCTATTCATATTACACCTCTTCATAAACTCTTAAGAACTGTAAAAATAATTCTGTGGTTCATTTTTTCAATCTGTTAATAGAGGGAATAGTAGGTTTACCTGCTTCTTTTAGTGGCTGAGAGATGTGATAAGTGTCAATAATGCATTATAAGATTCTCTAATGGGAAGGAAGCCTTAGAGCAGTGCTTGACATTACTGTTCAAGTGTTTGCTGAAGACTCCCCTAAAGGAACCTGATCCTTTCCCCAGACACTGCCTGCCATTCTGCTTGTGCTTTCCACCACATGCTACAGATGGTGCTTAATGTTGTATATGTTCCTTATACACAGCATACCCAGACAGTAACCTTGTCTAAATTGCTTATGACAGAAAATTTTAAGTATCCCTCAGTTATGCATACTTGTTTTCCAGTGCTGATTTCATTCCTTCTCCTTTAGTTTTATTATGTGCCTCTAAAAATACTATTTGCGCTTTTGGTGGCTGGTAACTTAGTCTTTTCCCTTTTCCTTTTCAAGAGTTAGAGGACAATTATAACCCATGTCCTGTAGTTAAGAATGAATAGAAAGTCTGTTAAAACTTTATGCAAAATTTACTACAATGCTATTTTTGGATATCTATTCTTAAAAGTTTTTGGCTTAAGCTATTTAAAGAATTGTAGCAGTTCTCAACATTTTACTTCAACTTTTATAGTCCTTATAAAGCTGATGGAAAACTGGCCCTGGTTCTTTTTCATACCGTTATTCCACTACAGCATTGCCATTTGCAGAATCTCATAATCACTTTGGACATTGACATGATCTTTTTGCTCAGTAACAAGAATAAATTAACCAATGAATAATTGAAAGCCAAATTATATACTAAGCAGAAAGCCAGTGAATTTACCTTTATTTTACACTGAAGGCAGAATTTAGGTAGTTCCTGTCCTTCAATCAGAAAGTGTGGTTGCCATCACAACTAACATAGAGATAAATAGCTCAGTTTTTATAATGCTGAGGTTTATTTTACAGGTTGAAATAAATAATCCACCTCTTCAACAGAAATTAAAAGTGTGGTGCTGTGCTTTTAGAAGCACAGCTCCAGCACTTCCTCTGGTTTTTCTATCTTTAACCTTGGGTCTTGGAATTGTACTAGAAACAGGATATCTGTGACTCAAGAAAACAGAAGCAAACTACCCTTTTTCTCAATTTTAATGCAAATTAAAAATTGGGTATGGAGGAGAGTAAAAGTATTAGAGAAAACAAATAGAAAGGTTACTAAAAGCTTCTGAATAATACATAATGAGAAATCACTGTAACTACAAGAAGGAGTATGTAAAAAGTTTATAGATTATGAGTACATGTAATCAGCACAGAAAATGATTATTGTAGGGAAGCTAATAGGGGCATTTAGGGCACAGCAATCATAATATTGAAGAAAGATATGATCCGGAGTGAGGTTGACCTAAGCAGTAAGAAAAGAGAATTTAAAATACTATTGCTATAGGAACAAGGAAAAATAGAGTACTAAAATTAAATCAGAGCAGGAAAGAGGGGTTCACAAACCCCTTTTCTTGGCCAGAACCATGGAAAATGGAAGCACAAAGAATGTATTTTGCTTAAGTGCAGTTTGTGATCTTATGCCAGGATTGCATTTCTTTCAGTGACAGAGCTGAGAAAAGCTGACAGTTGTGGCTTATGTGGTGAGATCTACCAGGCAGCACATTTTTCAAGCTGAAAAATGGCACAAACCCTGGACTCCTATCACAGGAAACATGATGAGTGTAAAACAGCACTGGTAGATGCATTAACCACTATCAGTACTGCAACCATTTCCCCTTTCTGCAGACGGAAAATCAGAATGATAAACTTCAAGAAAAGCAGTATCAGTGAAAACAAAGCTCAATTAGGTTACAAATAGTAGCAATAGTAGTAATAATAAGTAGTATTGATAGTAGCAATAACACTAGTAGTAATCTTAAAGGCAGTAACTTCTAGATACATATGTACATAATAATTGTGTTTTCATTTTACAAAGAGATGGCAAAAAAAGGGCAAACATAGATGTACTGAACCACCATTTAAATACTTTGTCCTAATAAATAGATCCTCTTAAAAAGAACACCACAAAGAGGAGCAGACCTTTTAAGAGGAAACATTGCACAGACCTGTCAGGAGTTTTATGAGTGAAGGCTAATTGCCCCTTCCTTTTTTTATTTTGGGTGGCACTAAAATCCAACATGATCCCTGTCTTTCCTTACAAAAGGCTAATGAACATGTCCTGATATTCCTTAGAGGTTTAGTGACAGCAGCAATGAAGCACCTTCCCCATTCCCTGTGACCTTGTAGTGTGGATGTCTGCTTGCCATGGCATGCCCATCTAGAGGGATGCATTGCAAGGATCTGCTGATATAGTGTGTCCAGAGGGACAGTATGTGCACTTACTGTCACACAGTGTGAGTTCACATTTTCTGTGTTTGATGCAGACAAGATTGACTCTTTGTTTGCAAGAGCTTTGCATGAATTAAATTTAGGTATTTTCTATGAGAAATGTTCCCAGCTCTTATTCTGTTGTTTTACACTGTTTGCATCCCTTGCTTTCTAAGCCCAGCTTTTCGGGTTTATTTATTTTTCCATAGAGTTATATGATTGCATTTGCCTTACCCAAGTGTTGAACCCATGGTCCAGTTTTGTGTACTCCTTCCAGTCAAACTCCTTTACATTTCTCCTTCCAGTCCCTTGCTGTAAGGGAAGGAATCAAATATATGGAGCAGTCTGGCAATGCAAACTCAAAAGATGAATATTTGAAGTCACTTGTTGGTATAGTCTCTCTCTGTGCATACCATTAAGGCATGTCACTTAGCTTTTTTTTTTGCATTTTTGTTTCCTCTCCTTTAAAGACTTGTATCTAATATCATCCAGTAATTAAAACTCAGTGTGTTAATGTATATAGTCATTTGTAAAGTGAAAATGCTTATAAATTGTTTGTGTTTGTTGAGTACTGACTGAAGCCACTGAAAAACCCAACAAAATACTGCATTTCCAACACAGCCCTTCCCTGTCGTATGTATTTCTACTGATGCGGATTTTGGCCTGGGTGTTTCCTTATAGCTGCAACGCCTGAGCAAACCGTAATCTGTTGTATGCTTTAGACTTTGATCAAATCAAATATAATGGAAAGAAAGACTTCCATTTTTTACAAGAAATATTAAGCTCCATATGCTTTCTTTTTAAGATTTTTGAACTGCTCAAGCATGGAGATTAGATTATATCTCTCGCATTTTTGTTGGTGGCTCCTATGTTTAAAATTATTGCCTAAGCATAAGTTAGCTTAAGCATCTTCCCTTGATTTTGGCAGTATACAGCCTGTCTCTCCCACTCTTGACTGCAGTAAACTATACATTTATAGGATAAATTATAGAAAATAACGCACTACAGCAAGCTGAAGTTTATAGAAGATTTTCAATAATATTGGGAAGATTGTGTTAGTAGAAAGTTAATGCAACCACAGCACTGTAATTACAGGTTGCCTGGAGGTCAGGGAAAAAAATTAATACTTCCAAAACGGTGGCCTGGGGCTGAAGAGTTCATATGAACCACTTAGTTCTGCTAATATTGGTTCAAAGAATTATATCCCAGAAGATTGCTCTTTTCTTAAGCACTTCTGTCTTCTGTCTACAGAAGCTGATTTCCTTTTTCCTTAGCTTTCTCCATGTGCTGGAAGCTCTCAGAGGACCTCTCACATATTATAACACCCATTTATTAGGCTCCAGGAGTCCCATGGGGCAGGCTTTTTTGCCATTTCTCTCTTAGATGGATTCATGCTAGCAACTGGACTTGCTTTCAGGCTTAAAACAATTAGCAATAGTAGATTCAGCAGTCCTAGCCCAGTCTGTGCAAGTCTCTGGGCAATGCATCCAATCTTCTGCCCCACATCTGGGCACAGGGTGGCATACTACCCCTCCTTTCATCATTCCTTGCCAGGTATGGATAGTCCAGTGTCAGACTTAGCCAGGTTTTTCTCTTAAGACACTTTTATTTTTAATTCAGTCTTCCACCTAGCATTTAACTCCAGCACCTAAGGCCAAGTGGCAAGGTAGCTGAAATGTCACAAGCACAAGACTGACCCTGAGTTGGGGAGCTCACTCCCATGCCACATATCCACTGGCTGTGGCACCACAACCAGGACTGGTTGAGATCCCAACCCTGGGAGGTCTAGAGGCCCCAGACCCAGGTCCTGCACTGTAGTCTCAGCTGAGCCACTGCTGGCCTTCCCTCCTTCCCTTCTCATCCTCCACTGACCTCCCTCCAGGCCCTTGGCACAGAGCAGAACTGGCACTGTCCATGGGATGTCCTTCTCCTGAAGGATCAAGGAGAAGCTGTGATGCCATGCTGGAAATAGCAATGTCAAAATCACTGCAAAGTGTTTGCACTATACTCAGCTCCTGGATTGCCACTGTCACTTAGCATTCACTGATAACCACAGTATGCCTGCAATGAGTTTCAGCTTGCCTCTGCATTATGGTAAATAATGCATCCATCACGTGTGGTAGGATACAATAGGTACCAAAGCACATCCATAAAACAGATAATTAATCAGGCTATTCTATGGCCAGAGGTATCAGAGAATGAGAACAGGGGAATGGAATATCCCTCTTTGATACACAAAGGTTGTTTGTTGTGGAAAAAGAGCTGCTTTGTTCTCCTCAATCAACCTTTGAATGGGGGTGAGTGTCAAGGACATCCCAGCTACTTGTTGGGATTGACATTTGTTTCCTTTGCTGTTGTTTGTGGTCTACCAGCATATCAGGTTCTTGAACTAAACACTTTGCTAATAATTAGTTAAACGGCTCCAAGAATTTACCGTTGTTTTGCATTGTATTTCTCAGTAGATTGTGAAATTCATGGGCTTTAAACAGGCCATGCTTAACATTGCATAAAAATTTTCTCTTTATTGTCTTCCCCTGAGAATATTTAAAGTTTGAAGTGCATTTAAGTTCTGCATACTTCAGATTTAAGTTATTTAAAAGGTGATATCATTGCCATCATCAAACATCTTCAGTTCATTCAATATCTTCTGTTTGTCTCTCCAGCTATTGTTTTATGGCATTTTTTAGTCTCATTATCTAGCTACTAGTATCATTTCTGTTGCAATAAAACTGAGAGTATTTAAAATAATAATAATGGATAATTGTCTATCTCTGCTCCACGTTTGGGTTTTGGCCATTCTCATATATGGTGAATAGCAGCATTTTGGTTCTTCCTGGAAATATTGTAAGACCTTTCAAGAAAGAGATAAAGTTCTGATCTTTGATTTAACTCCAGTTTTCATTTAGGAGGGCCCTTAAATCCAGCCTTGTGTCTTCCTGATTCACAACATTAAGCTGAAGACTTATGGTGGAGCTCAACACCTTGTGGAAAGCTTTTTCAGAACATTCCTTCTGGAATTAGCATGTCCATGCTGTCTATTCTCATCCTCTTACTTCTTTGTGTCTTTGGATTTGGTTTTTTTTTCTGTCACCAAGTTCTGAAGGAAACTAAGCTTCATCCTCAACACTCGTTTGATAGTGATTCACCATTTGCAGGACTCTACCAATTAAGACATTTAAGAGAAAGGTACTTAATTTAAAATGAGAAAGTAATAAACAGCTGAACTAGTTTCTGTAGACATGGACCATATATCAACAGCTATGAAGAGTTTGGTGAAAAAGAAAGAAGATAGATAGGCAATCACATCTACAACACCTGTCTTGTACCTGTCTACATATGCACTGGTTCTTTAATCTCCAGAAAGGATATTTATATTTAGTTACCTCAGGATTCCTTCCTAGCTTCTACAAAAGAAGATTAGATCCTGTTTTCTCTTGAGTAATACAAGAACATCCTCCTTTTCTGGAACATGGATCTGTCTTGTAAATTTTGGCTTATTTTATTATCCTAAGAAAATTATCAGCTTACAAAGGTCCAAACTGTGGTAAAGAATGCCATTGACTGACTAATTTAAAACTATCATGTTGAAATCTGCTTAATGATCACCTGATACAAATAATGTTTATATTGTGTAATACTGTGATGAATTTGTTGGAACACTTTCTGAATGGATCTCAACTCTGCTACTAATCTTATCTGTGCTTGTATACAGTGCGATGAAGATGGATGTGAGTGCTGTTGTCAGATAAACTTACTTCCTTACTTAAACTGGTTGCCAGGATCTTCTTTATAATTTTTGAGAAGATATTTGAGCTAATGAATAAATGCTTTTCTTTCAAGGTGTTTAGACAGTTATTTTAAAAATTGTACCACACTGACTAAAGAAATCTAAACCAAAAAAGAAATCCAAAAGCTCCTGAGCCCTGGGATTCATGCCATGAGTGAGAACTTTATAGCTGCTTCAGTATGCTGTGAATGTCTACTAGTTGTACTGGGGAAATGCAAAGTATCTGAAAAAGCAAGCCTTTTGCTGTTGTAATGTGTCAGAAACCTCTGGCCAGAATCCTGCTGAGATTGTCACGTACTTTTACTGTGACAAATGAGTTTATGAAAGTTTCTAGGAAATCTGTTCTGATTCACCTTTTGCTTTTGCAAAATCATTTGGATTATATTTGCACTTACAGATGCTTGAGCTTCTCTCTTCCTAATCTGCTTGCCTTCCTCTAAACATTCTTTATGCAGTGTAGGATTTTAGGAACTCAGTCTGTCTAATTTTACATGGTTTTGAATGCTGGTTTTGGTTTTTTTTGAAGAACTGAAGTTGAACTCGGTGTTTGCATTCTGTTTAGAAAAGAGTATGCAGAGGAGAGCAGCAAAAGGGAAAAAGCATAATTCTGATAAAGAAACTAATGAAGGAACAGAGCACAGAACTGAGTGGACATCAAGCTGATGTTTGAAGTCCCAATGAACTACATGGGTTCTCATATATATGCCCAGGCTGCACACCTATTCTGCTTGCATACAAGTCAGATAAGTTAGAAGATGAAAGTCCAAAATTTTGAAAGCACATCCCAGTAGCTAGAACTGTGCAAAATTCCCCATGGAGAAATATATCCTATCCTTGCCCACACTCAGTAGCAGGTGGTTTCCTCTGGCTATTCACCGTGAGATTATCATGGCAAATCTAGTCATACTCAGAAATCTACAGTACATGAGGGAAGAATGCTGAAAGATGGAGACCTAGCTTCCTTTCTTCTCTGACTCTCCTCTGACTCCTCCTCTTCTGGACTAGTGTTTGCCCTCCTGACCTCAAAAATAGCATTGCACTCTCAGGGTTGTTTTTAAATCTGTTTATTTTTGACCTTCATGGTTTAGAGGAAGTACCTATTAATTTGTCTGTGAAATGGAGTGGTCCAGAAAATTTGATCTCATAATATTTACATGAAGCAGCATTGCAATAATAACACTAGCTGGTGTTAAGACAAATGGAACCTTTTTAGTCAGGTACAGCAGGAAAAGTTTTATGACAGACGAAGGAAACATTTTGTAATAATAATCAAGCAATTAGGATACTTCTGTGTCATTAACCAAGTGTGATACATCAAGTGTAATATATCAAGGACAGTAGTTTTTAAGTTCTGCATTTTAACAAGGTGTTGTTATCTATATTTACAAATTTGTGAAAATAAACAAAGGATTAAAATATATGAAGAAGAAACAGAAAACAGTGACATTTCAGAGAGTATTAGATGTCAGTGATATAATGCAGTTAACTTCTGTAATGGAACCCTCTAGGCAACATAAAATCTCCTGTTAAAATTAGAAGGGTAGATCTTCATGCACAACTGACTTGATCTCATGTGTGCTTTTGCATTACAATACGTATATTAATGTTTGAGATTGCTTTAGGTATAATTAACATTAGAGGAGAAGTCAAAACCTCAGGTTTAGGGTAAAAAAAAACTCAGAAAAAAACTTTTTTTATTTCTAAATTCATCAGCTGCATCAGCACAGCTGCACAGGAAGTAATGAGTATTCACTGCTTTCTAGAAAGCTAGTTTTTAAACAGTTTTATATTTCTTTATCAAAATCCAGGATTTGTATTGACAGAGATGGTGACATTTTAATCATTAAAAAAAAACCACCATTTTTTGTAGCTGTTGCATTATCATTTTCAACTGGGCCATGGAGTGAGTGATCTCATATCTTTTCATGCACGTGCATTGAGTAGTCTTGACTTGATATATTTCAGACATAGGCACGTTGATCTTTCCCTGAGTGTATTAAAATACATCTCTGACCCTTAGGGAGTACCTACTATACTGACATCCAGTTACTCTAAATGTTTCCAGCAGTGTGAAACATTGTCTAATATTTTTCCAAAAGGAGAAACTAAGTATTCATTTTTCTGTTCTGAAGATGATGAGGGATGAATAGCGCTTTTCAGAACATGTTTGTTCTCCTCCGTGGAGCTGTGCTGCACCTGGCCCTGTGATTCTGTCATATGGAACCTCACACAACACAAGGAACTTCTCTGACTATTTACACAGAGGCCTGTTATCATCAGTGTAAAAGCGTCATCCAACAGAACAAATCCATATTAAACCAGCGAGTCAGGGAAGAATTCTTCGCATTGTACAGAGTTTCAGAGAGGGTTTAACCCAAGAAGATGTGCAGAGCTCGTTTCAAACAGGTACTACATGTAGCTCAGTTAGTTCATAATCAAACTACTTGAAAGATTAAATCCTTCTTTTCAATCTCCTTTTTTATAAACCAAAGTGTGCAGTTTACGATGGCAGAGTAACCCAAAAAAAAGCTTAAAAATGTAGCTGTATTCTGTTAAATGTTGCTGCAAGCAGCATGTAGGTAAAGTCGGTGCTCACACAGTTTCTAACGCAAGTTTCCAACATTTGCTGCTACAGGCACAGTAGTGAAATAGCTTCACCATACACTATTTTTTGCATTATGCTTAAGGGCTTAGCTTCTGGATGGAAATTCTCCTTTCTTGAAATCTGTTCAAAACCTGATATATAAAGATTATTTTTCTATATTTGTATGTCTTATTTCTTTGGCATTGGCAGGGTTTTTTCTGCAAGGAAGGAGGAGAGAGACATTTCTGCAATCATACTAAGAAATTTTTTTTATAGTTGTTTATTTTATTATAAAAGTTGAATCGCTTTGGCTTTGATTAGTTTGTTGCTGGAAGGAAATACAGTCCTCTGGGGTTTTTTCCTTAATTCTCAGGGCCTAATTCTGATTTTTCTCTGAGGGTAAAATCAGCCTCAGTGGATTTAGTTCTATTGCTGTATTCACGAAAGTGATACAAATGTTGGGCCTTGGGGTGACTTTATCACTGGGAATTAGGTTTTGTAGTGTTTTTCTCAGTCGTCTGAAAATTCTGATTTAATAGCATACTTCCCTGTATCACCTTAATGAGAAAAAACTTATCACAGTATAACTTGCTTTTGCAGTAAAAATATCTATAATCCATAAGAAGCAACTTTGAGCACGCATTTTCCCCTTTCAGTATTGCATGTACATCAGCCATATAAATTTCAGAGGGACAGCTTAAATGATGACGTTATCAGAAGGTTGGAATTCAGCTCAAGTTTAAGATACTTTATTAACGTGCATGCAGTTGTCTAGAGACACATTAAGTTCTTTTTCTGTTGCCTAAAATAAGGGTATGTAGTAACATTTGAAATGTCCTAGAGTGCCTTAAACATCTGTTGGGCATTGATAGCTCTGACTCATGATCTCTAGGAGTCTTTCAGCCTTCTAGTGCAGTAACTGTAGTAGTAGGTGTGACACTAGGAACAGAATTACATCTAGGTGGGTAAGCTCACCATGCAGACTTTATCATACATATTCAGTTAGCCAGAAGATCAATTTGGTTCACCTGAAAGTCTACTTCAAGGGTTGCAGTTATCTAAAATAGGCAGTCTAGCACCATTTGAGAAAACCTGGGATATCCAATCCATCAACATGGCACCAGCATGTGAGTTGTCCATCACAATAATGAACTCTGACCTCTTCTATGTCCAACAAATTGGGACACATTTACAGTAACTGAGCTGTCATTGGTTTATTTAATGTACATTTATTGCCATTTAAACTTGATATCTGGATCGCACCTCTGTCTTCTGATCTTGGTTGTATAATTCAATATGGTTTATTTACAAATTATGCTTCTGACATATGTCTTGCTGACATTACACAGAAAAGCCCTAAATTGAAATCTGAATAAATAAGAAAAATTCTGCTCCAAGCTATATCATTCATTGAATTATGTTTGATCCACCTGCCAAAAACACTTTTGATTTAAGAAAATGGCCAGAAGGAATATTTTAAATCTATATCAAACCTGAGAGCTCATGCTTAATAGCAATAATCAGACATATAACTTGCAATACAGATGTCTGCATACATATTATGTATTAGAGTCTTTGCAGTCAATAGAGAGACCCTTTTCTATAATGCTTTTACATTGGCACAGGGTTTAAAAGAACAGGGAGGAGAAAATAAGCAAATTTACCAAAGATAAATGTGTTAACAGATATTAAATGCAAAAATACTATGCCTGGTACTGAAAGTTTCTGTTCTGCACTAGATTCTAAGGAAGTATTCTTTCTGTATGCTCTCCTGATTCTCTTGTCTATACTGCTGTTCTATACTGAGAGCTTTCAGACAAAAAGGGCAGATGGACTTTGGCTGGGATGTACAATTGCTCTTACACAAAACAGTTAATTTCCTAATTCCTAACTTAAAATCTAAAACTTATTGAACATAATTCATCATATAAGTACTTGTTCAAGGCATCATAGACAGCTAACCAAGCTGCTGATGTCTGTATCAGAGTTGCCTAAATGTGAACCCTCCACCTCATATTTCAAACATGGAAGAGTAAAAGACAGTTAAAATACGACTTAAAAATGATTGAATTGCACTATAGTTTAACTGGTGGCAATAAAGAGCATAACAGCTGCTAATGAAGAATGCGTTACCTGAATAATTGGTGATTCCTATGTTTTTGCACAGGATACCTATTAATCAGAGTTTGGGAGTTTTTTCTGTGGCAAAAATATATTCCTTGGCAAAAGTATTATACTTTGTTGCAAGAAGTATATATAGAACTCATGAAATTATAGTCTACATCAGTAATACAATAACCATATTTGAGATATCGGAAACTTTAAATGGTTAAACTTGGTTGTGCTGAATAAGGATGTAAAGAACTCTCAGTTGCTGTAGATTTGGAATTATGGAGAATGTGGAAATAGTTTTTAATTGTCGTGTAGCTATTTTGCATCTCAGAATAAAGGGAAAATCCTGATTTACCCAGTAGGGCTCAAATGGATATCTTCCCTGGAGGATTAAGGCCTTTCAAATGCACAGAGGGAGCATCAGTTTCTGCCAGGGACACATGTGATGAATAAGGTTGAGTTGAACCCAGCCAGATCGTGGATTATGTTAGTGACTATTACATAGCCAGGAGCTGCTCAGCCTGGGTTACTTCTGGCCTTGCAGAGAAGCAAAGCAGCTGCTGTCTTTTAAATAAAAGAACAAGATCACTACTGATATTAAACAGCCCATGATTTAAAGGTTTGCTAGATCAGCCTTTATGCATAGGCACCAGAAGACCATCTACCTATCCAATTTTAAGTAGGGTCCTTTGCAGGAGAGGAGAATGAAATGTAGTGACTCTGTTTTGAATGCCAAAAAATGAATAAATACTTTGTCTTCAAAGTTGCTGTTTATGTTTTATGTACATAAAATGTTAGACAGTAAAGGAGATTGAATGCTGATTACATCACGCCATTCAGAGTGTTTTTGAAAATATGCGAATTAGACATTAATCCATGCAGAAGAGAAAATAGAGTCTTCTTGAAGCCACAGAGAAAGTATACCTTTCCTGCAGACAACTCTACCGTGCTTTTTTCTTTCACTTTAGTAGAGAAGAGACTTTTAAATATATGTCTGAAATCTTTATTTTGCTCCATAAAAGCTAGTTTATAGGGAAGAAGGTGATTTGCGTATAAATTTGCAGATTTCATGTGGGGCTGTTTGAGATTTTCCTGGGAAGTTGGGTGGACAACTGAGAGATGCTGTGTCAGCAGTACACGCTCTGTTATGGGTGTTGGAAGGAGTACTTTCACTGGAAGTCGTATTTGTTGAAGTGTCTATCTGCAGTGCTGATTAGGTAATTGCTACACTGCCTAGAAAAGACAGACATTCACCGGGAATAATTTTTCAAGGTTACTAATTGTCAGATACTACATTTTTTCTTCCTCTTTTTAAGGATTTATTTTTCAGAGGCAAGCAGAGGAAATGTGTTGTGGTAGTTGAATTCCCATCTCGTCACATTCTTTAGGTTTTCTAGATATATTTTTCCAACATTTTCTCACACACCACTCCTGAACCTCTGTTTTAAAAGTCTCATGCTGTCACCTGGATGGGTGGGAGAGTGTTTTTAGCCAGTGGCTATTCTGTTGACCTGCCTCTAAGATAAGAAATATGGACCACAGAATGGATTCTAAGGAAATATACCATCTTTTCAAAGAGGCTTAGCACAAAGGATGGCTTGGATGCTTGGCTCCGCTAGTGCAGTAAAATTGCATCTGACATCTGTTTAATATAACTACGTGGAGCTTAAAAGTGAAGGGCAAGCCTGAGGATTCAAGCTGATGGAAACCTGCTGCCAATGCAGTGTGTGTTCTCATGTGGTTTATTAATCTTGTCAGTTGTTATTACCTTTTTATCTGGATCCTGTTAACCTAAGATTTGTACGTAACTCATGGAAAAGATACGCTTTTGTTTTCTTTGTTCGGATATGAGAAGTCTGTTGGCATAAGTCTTCAAAGGCATTAAGTCAGTAGCATCATGGAAATTTGGCTATGTTTTGAGCACTTGACTGGCTATAAAAATTAGACTAGGTTATTTTAACATGCTATTGTTCCATAATCTATCTCGTCTTTCTTTCTATGTTTTTTCTTTTTTCTTTTTATAACTTTCAAGTCATTTAAAGCTACTTTCCTTCTATTCCGAAGTTCAGTAAAAGCTGTTACTTAGTCTGTAAGACTTTGTAATTTCAGCATTATATAACCACTAGATATGTCAACAGTACATACAATCCAAATAGCGGAGACCTTTGCATATGGAAGAGTACCACTCTGGAATAGAAAAATTCTCTTAGCTTTATTTTCTTAGAGAAAAATGAAAGAATGAAATATGCTTATGCAATAGAGAACAAAACAGTAGAAAATATTTATTTGATCCTTTATTTCTTTTATTGCTCTGATCCAGTTATGCTTGATTGTTTGTTTCTTGTTGGATGATCTCTTTGCTGCGAACCCTTGGCAAGTGTTCTACTGTCATCTAGTCTTTACATTTCCTCTCTTGACCCTCCTGACAGGAGTAGACAGTTACATGACCTGAAGCAAAGCTATAATGAGAACCCACCTATGCTCCCAGAAAGTTCTTCACTGCAGAATCTCAGTACATTCATGCTGAGGATCTTTACAGTATTCCCTCTGTGAGCCCTCCATTCTCATCTTGCTATTATTTTGGGGACTAAAGTCATCTTTATCAGCCTTTATCTCTTACTATCAAAAATACTCTTTGCTCACGCAGTGTGTAAAACCATTTAATTAACACTTGCAACACTTGAAGATAATCTCTGTTGTTTTGGGGTTTGTTGGTGTTATATAAGAAACAGCTTATAATAATTTAATTAATTACATTTAATGTATTCTTAAATAAGTCTCCATTATATTTTGTGTCAATAATCCATATAATTCATTATTCCCAGTACTATCCAACATAATATGCTACCTTTAGTTTCCTTCAGTTTGTTTGCAAGGCTATCTTAACAAGAACATGGCCTACAAACTTTTGGGGGTTTGATTTGTCAAGGTTTTTGAAGTGAAAAATGAAGTTGGTTTTTTTTCACAGCCAAGACAGGGGCTCTGTAAACATAGTGCTGTTCCCTGCACTCCATCTCCAGCTCAGTAGCATCAAGTATCTCTTCACTGGGAGCTCCTCTCATGGTGACACTCAGATCTGGGAAGCTAAGCTGATGGTCTCTCACCCACACTTGTTAGTAACTTGGAGAGAAGCCTCCAAGACAGAAAATGAGCTGGAAAAAACACGGATTTGATGTCTTAAAATAATTTGGAATTGTGATTGGCTCTTAATGGCATATCTAAACCTGTGATACTCCATACAAAACCATGTGGAACATTTTCCAGACACACTTAAGGAACTACAGCTTATCTCCTAAAGATTCCTGTCTAAACTATCTTTTGATTTAATACTGTAAAATGTATTTTTTTAGCAATGGGAAGATATTTTAAGCTGCACGGTTTATTTCAATCACTATTCTTAGGTATTGCTGTGTGCTGGTTTTAACAGTTACCAGTAATGTATCACTACTTTCATTGCACATTATTTACTGAGTGATACAAGTGAATATTCTTATCAAACTGTAGTCAGACCATATTATCTTTCATAACACCACATTTGAAATCCTCTAAATTTCTCTGAGGGCAACAAGAATAAAACTATAATCACATTACTTGGGCTAGATTTTGAAGGAAGACTGTAGAAGGTGCAAAATTTGAGGAACTTCTGAAAAATCTCACTAAATACCTATTTCCATCTTTTTCAGCTAAACACCCTTCACAAATGTTCCCTTAAGATCTTAGCATTTTTGCAGCCATCACAGCAGAAAGCTGATTCTTCATTTCAGACTTTATTCTGCACCATTTCCATGCTCACACTCCTTTGACTTCAAGGTTTGTCTTTCATTGTTGCCCCTTGTGTTCAAAAATACTTATTATTTGAAACACTAGAGGTTTCTCAGAAGAGCTGGAAGCTTTACTAAGAAAGTAGTTTCCCTTCATAAACAAAGCTGATTAGTGCTATGTTGTATTTATTACTGCCTGTGATGTTATTCAAAGCACTGTAGCAGGGATGCCAACAGAAAGAGAGAGATATGGAAATGCTGCCTGAAACAATGTCTTCGGCATCTTCTTGCGACTGAAACTCATTGAATATCAAGGTGTGCGATTTATTTCTTTTATTTCTTTTGGATTAATTTCTATTAATAGGTTTGCAAGGACCAAGCCTACCAGAGTTCAAGAAGTGTTTGGATGACACTGCTGGACACATGATGTGACTCTTGAGGATGGTCTTGTGCAGAGCTAAGAGCTGGACTTGATGATCCCTGTGGGTCCCTTCCTACTCATCATATTCTTTGATGAGAAATGGCTCCTCTGTATTTTGGTCGTTCACTGGTGTCATGTAACCTAGTTGACACTCAGTATGAGCCCTGAAATTTGCTGACCATGATGCGCAGCTTTTCCTAAATTTTCTATTTCGTTGAAATTGTCAGGTTTTTTCATAGCATTTATTAAAGACGTTCCGTTATTTTTTTAAAACTTATATTTCCTTAGGTCTACAAAGGGTGTCTTTGTTTGTGTGATGATGAAGATAAACCTGCTACTCTTCTGTAAGAGATCCTTTGAAAAATTTATTTTGAATACTGTATTGTAAATTGCATTCTTACACCTTAAAAATCTCAGATGAAGTCAGCAGGAGCTTTTGTGGGCACTCATGAGCTAGTTTCTATGCAGTCAACCTGGGTAATGAGAGTAGTGAAATTGTGCCAGGCTAGAGCACAACTATGAATTACACAGCCTGTCTGGAAAGCTGGGTGAATAATGGGACAACTAGCCTGAGCTAACCTCTGTGCTTCTTTGGCTGCACTTCGTCAGAACTCGTTTAAAGCTTACCACGGCAAGCTGACGTATGCTCTGGTCTTACTGTATCTTCTCACCTTTAACTGCAGTAAAGACCTATCTTTGCTATAGCTTTCCATGTTTCTCAAACACCAGATTTGTTACACAAAAAACAAACCAAAACAAAAGAAAAGAAAAGCAGCTGATTTCCTTTCAGGAAATCTTAACCTTATTAATGTTAACAGCAAAACTCTTGTTCATTCTAGCAGGGATGGGATGTCATCCTACAAATGTGTTCCTCGTGTTTCTGCATCTTTTAAAAAGCATAATGTATCAAGGAAAACTTCCCAAGAACCCTCTCTGTATCACAGTGGCAGTCAAGAAGGAATCTGTTTATGTTAAACCTCTTTTCCTACTAAACCAATAGGACTGAAAAAATACATTTCTATGGCCTTGTGCTTGTTAAGGAAAATAACTCAAAATAGTGTGTTTCTGTCTGACAAACTAAAATCATATAAACTGGGGTATTTTCACAGTTTCAAGAACTTGGTATAAAGTCTGCTGTGTGTCTCTGTTACTCAAAACGGCAATTGCTTCAGTCAGAAGTGAACACATGCAGTTGTTGATTAGTTACAACACCAGAATTGATGGCTTGTTTATCCAAATGTTACAAATTCCCTGGTTTTCAGTTTTCCTTTTGTGGTAGCTCTTGCCTCTGCTATATAAATGTGGTTACCAAAATGTGGTAACTATATAAATGAGGGAGAGAGCCTTTGGTAATGCTCATGCAAAGTATGCAAACAACTTCAGCTAAACATAGCTTTACCATGGTTTTGTTATATAAATGTCAACTTGAAATTAAATGTTATGGAAACATTTTTTTATCTTTATGGAATCTACCAGCTGCACAGTTTTCTCAAGTACAGTTTACATTTATGATGTTGTTTAAATCTATCACATACATTCAACATGTGGAAGAATTTTTTAAAAGCAAGTTGTTTGCTTTTGTGCAGTAGTTGTCCAGCTTCAGACTCCTCGTATGCAAGACAAGTGTCTGCTGACACCGGGGGTCCAGGAGTCACCAAAGCTGTGAGCAGCAGTTTGATTTTTCCAGAGACCAATGAGCTGAAGACTTCTTATACATGTGTATTGCAGGACTGTGGTATCCTGGGGTGCATTAGGAAAAGCATTGCCAGCAGGTTGAGTGAGGTGATCCTACCCCCCTATTCAACCCTGGTGAGGCAAATCTGGAATTCTGTGTCCAGTTCTGGGCTCCTCAGCACACAGGAGACATGGAGCTCCTGGAACAGGTCCAGTGGAGGGCAACAAAGGTGATTATGGGACTGAAGCATCTCTTATATGAGGAAAGGTGACAGAGTTGGGCCTGTTCAGCATCTACAAGAGATGACTGAGAGAGGACCTCATTAAAGTCTATAAGTATCTGAAGGGAGTATGTCAAGAGGATGGAGCCAGGTTTAGTAGTGCCAAGCAATTAGGACAAGAGGCAATGGGCAGAAACTGATGCACAGGAAGCTCCACCTGAATATGAGGAAGAACTCTGTGAGTGACCGAACACTGGAACATATCACCCAGAGGGGTTGTGGAGTCTCCCTAACTGGAGATATTCAAGAGCTGTCTGGATGCAGTTCTGTGCAATGTGCTCTAGGATGACCTTGCTTGGGCAGGGAGGTTGGACCAGATGACCCTCTGTGGTTCCTTCCAACTTTATCCATTCTGTGATTCTGTGACTCTCATTGTATCATTATTTTACAAATCGAGGGAAAATTTCACAGTATGTTTGCCAATTAGACAATTTTTCCCCTTGGATATTTTGTAATACCATTTCAAATACTGCATTTTATCCCCTTTTCCCCCCATACATCTGATTTGAGACCTACCTAGGAACTGGAATAATACAAAAAAGGACAGTTTTAAAATAGGGTTATATTATCCCAGTCAGCTCCTCTTTATCAGGTGGGTTGCAACTATATTTTGAAATGGGGGTGTCCCTTTATGTAACAACAATATGTTGTTGTCCCTGCGGTGCAAAGCATAAATATTAGGCACTATATACACAGTTAAAGCATTTGATCAGATCAGCTTTATAGTGTAAGCTGTAAAGAACAGATCTGATCATGAAGCTACGGAAGCCAGCAGATGGAGATTATTCCAGACACATCACCCCACTGTGAGTCATAAAAAATAGACACTAGCATTCATTAATGCTGCAAACCTGCTTGGCCTGACATGGGCTGGGTTCAATGGTTATTGGATTAGAATTTGGAAGCTGGAGCTCGCTTCTGTTTGCATCTTCCCTAGATCCTGAAAAAAACATTTATTCTGTACCAACATACAATAAAGATTTAAAAAGTCAAAATGGAAACAAAGCAAATGAACAGGAATGGTAATTGACCACCTCTCAGAATGTCACACGGGCTGGTAACAGTGCAGTTTCCAAAGAGTAGGTTCAGGCAAACAAATGGACATATACATCTTCATAGAGTTGTTACTTAAGTTGTGTAAATTATTCACAGTTCATATGCATGCTAAAAGTACACATAGGTTCTACTGTGATTAGGTAAGCTGACAGCAGCAGATTCTGTTCAGGTCCACAGTCTGAGAGGTTCAGGAAGCCCCTGAACCACAGCCTGCTGGTAAGGAACCAGCTTGGCACCTTCACAGAGTCTTCCTTTGGTATCTGCTACCACCCACTGCTGGAAGGGCTGGACAGGCTTTGGTCTGGTCTGCTGTGATTGTCCAGACAGTGAATAGCAAAGAACTTCATTGGAAAGTTTATTCCATGACAAAGCAGACTCATATGGACTTTAGTTACCAAATTTACTTTTTTTTTAAATTCTGAAAAATCAAACTATTTAAAGAAACTTTCAGGTACTTTATTTAGGTGTCACCTGATGTGCATTCAACCAGCCACAGGTTTCCTGAGGCAACTGGCAACAGGCTAGAGCAACAACTGAAAATACAGGAACAAATCAGGAAAGTCATTTTACCTTCAGTCTCTATAAATGTTTTCTGTCTAAAGACATTTTCATTTTATTTTTTCTTGTTATTGCAAAACTGAAATTTCAGAAGAAGCTTTGATAATACTGTCATGTCCTCAGCAAGACGATTAGAAATGAAACTCACACGTAAGTACTTCAGTTGGAAGCAACTGAGTGGGAAGGTTTGGAGTTTTTTTCTTTTTGTCCATGAAGAAAAATGAACCAATTACTTTTGGTTCTACTCTCCCCTTTCCTCTGAAGCAAAAGCTGCATTTTACTTCTTGTTATGTCCTGGAGATCAAAGAGGTCAGACTGGAGTTAGGAAAAAGTCTGCCTGCAGATCAAATTGTCAGGGACTCAGAAGGTATTTTGGCTTTTCTCTTCAGCCAGACCATAGTCTACCCATTGCAACCACATCCCTTTCTGTATGATGCCTGCAACTGCAGGGCCCTGTCATGGGCTGTGCTCTTCCCAGGTCCCAAAGACATTGGAAAGTTCAGTCTCCTGAAGTGCTGCAGTCACTGGTACTGTTCCGAAACCTGACTAAGTGACCTCTTGGTCACTCCCAGTCATCAGCTCTAAAAAATATGTGAATATTCAGTTTTTTTAAGTAATTCTCTCTGGTTTTCTACATTCTTACCAAAGCCTTACAGCCACCCTGGATGTACATGCATTACAGCATGCTGGCTGAAGTCGCCTTTTTTGTCTTCAAACAGAGCCTGGAGGTATTTCATTACAAATGCCCATTCTTCACCTAAGCCAAAAAAGCTAATAATGTGGGCAGGTGTAGCATGTGACCCACTGGACCATGGCCACAGCTAGGGGAAACATCATGGAAAGACATCACCCAACCTGCTAAAGATATGATAAATACATTTCCAAATGAAAGTGCTGTACTCTGGACATCTGAATCTGTGCCTAGGTATTTAATCACTGCTTTGAGCCGAAAAAAAAGTGCTCCACAGGCAAACTAGTACTCCTGAGTATATCAGCTCAAAACAGCTGTATGTCAGCCCTCAAAATAGCTACTCAGGGTCTCTGTATCTGAAAATACTAGCTAATTGCTGGAAAATCCTTCAGTGCTGGACAAGAGATAATAACTTATATAATAAAGATATCATTAACAAGCATCCTGGCTTTTTTTACTTTATCGGCCCAGGTTTGGTGAGATTTTTTGCATTTTCAGTAAGATAAAATAAAACTCTCTGACAAGCTAAAAGAACTATGAACAAGTTGAGTTATAGTCAAAGTAAAACCAATCATTATAGCAAAAACAGTGGTTTGGCTTTGTTCTTGCCTGGGTTGCAGCAAAAATAATGAGCAAAATAAAAGGAAAGAAAGTGCTGATAAAAGAAATCCAGATGATGAGGATACTACAGAGAACTGTGAAACTATTCTGAGAGGCCTTGATGTTGAAACTAGATGATCTTTAAGGTGCCTTTCAACCCAAACAATTCTAGGATTCTATGATTAATGTTAGGTTTACAACTGAAAGGGACAAACTCAGTGAGGTTATTGGGATAAGGAGGAATAGCTATGAGAGATTAGCACTAGGAGGACAAGGTGCAGACTATCCCATCATCCCAGCTCATGAAGCCCACTTGTTCTTAACCTAATAGATTGAGTGATGTGGTCTAGTGAGCTGAAAAAAAAAAAAAAGTGAATGAAAACCCTTGATGATTATACTTTAAGGAATAAAATAATGTCATACTCAGTGCTTCTTATGTAAGAATTGCAATAACATATTAAGAAAAAAAAATGTAACTGTGCAGGCAGTCAGGTGTTGTACCAGGATGTCCATAGAGGCCCCTGAGTCTCCTTCCCTGTAGACACTCACCACTTGACTGGACATGATCCTGAGCAGGCTGATGTAATTGAACTTGCTTTCTTCAGGGATTAGACAAGATAACTGCTGGAAGTTCCTTCTAGCCAACACAGGACTGTGATTTTTGTGAATTTCCCTTATAAAAGAAGCCAGCATAACTTTAGTTTTGTCAGAGATTAATATGCTGATTTTAATAAACAAGTGGTTGGTTATTTATTTGCCTGTGATTGTCTGAGCTCAGTGATGCTCTGGGTGTACTAAAACATTTATTTCATACAGTTTTATAGGAAGGTTTGACTAAATGATCTTGTTAAGTTGAAAAGGGTTTCTGTTGCTTTTATACATTGATTGGTTGGGTTACTTTTTCATCTGTATGCTGTTATATGAATAGATGGATACTGTTACATGATTTTTCAGTTAAATCAAGATGCCCATCAGTCAAATCAAGTCCTACTCAGCATTTGTTCTTTAAAGCTACATAAATAAATGTTCATAACGGATCCCAAAATATATGAAAAGAGCAGGACTTGTTTTTTACACATAAATATATACAACAGTTTTGGCTCACCCTGAATCCGTTCTTTCACTTGTTAGGCTTCCTGAGGAACTAGGAGACAGGCAGACATGCATCTCTGCTGGAAGGAAAATAAACAGCACTCTCACTAAAAGGAGGTGCAGTCAGCTGGTGTATCTCAACTGAGAACAATTCCTGGCTGTATGAGTGCTCTGTTTTGGTCCCATACATAGCTTAAATCACTCCTAGCCTAGCAAGGACCAATTCTCAACTCTCACAAACTTCTCAGGTATACTTAAGTTAATATTTTAAAGACAGCTAAGAATTCAGACTCTCAGAGGCTCAGAATTTGGAAAAGCTCTTCAGTGCCTACCCTGTACTAATTTTTAATGTGACCTTTTATGAATTGTAGGAGGCAAAATTGCCATGTATCCCAGCTTCACACAGTTAATATAGGGAAACAACACTACAGTGTTTCATGATGGGGTTGTCTGTACTGAGTTCACTGAAGGCTGCGTTGGGAGTCATAGAGAGATGTTCTCTTGGCTCTCACAGAGCCATTCTTAGCTGAGATACACCAACTAACTGCACTTCCTTGTAGTGAGAAAGGTTTTTTTTCTCCTTCTAGCAGAGATGCATGTCTACCTGTCCTCTAGTTGTGGAAATTAAAATCCTATTTACTACTACATTCCATGGAAATACTGAAGGCTAGTACTTTGTATATTGAAGCTCCAGGAAACTTTAATTGTGTGATTAACAAAGGGATCTCCAAGGCTTCTTCTCCAGCCTTGGAAGTATACAGTGTTTGGCAGTATGTACGCGCAATCATCACTGATTAAACTATTCACATAGAATCATAGAATGGTTTGAGTTGGAAGGGACCTTTAAAGACCATCTAGTCCAACCCACCTGCTGTGGGCAGGGACATCTTCAGCTAGATCAGATTGCTCAAAGCTCCATCCAGCCTGGCCTTGAACACTTGAATAAGTGCTTACAAGATTGGCATGTGTGAAAGGAAGTTGCTCTGCTAAAGTAAAATTCGTATAAGGCCTTTGGTGAGATTTGCCTGCAACATGTTTTAAAAATGCAATCTTGTTTCACTCTAATTTCTGAGCAGAACCATTTTGGCAAAGAGTGAAAGCAACTGCAAGATAAAATGTTGAAAAGTAAAAGCACCCTCATGTATTGTTTCAAACAGGCGAGCAGCAGCTTCATGTGTTTAAGATCAAAGGGCAAGATTTTCCCCATATGGAAAACAAGTGATCACTTTGTGTATTTAACATTCTGCATAAGCATAATAGTTGTTCCAGAATCTTTGCAACTCAGCATGTAAAATAACTCATTATTGAAACAGCAATATTATTGTTGCCGAAGCAATGTATAAGCATAGCTTTGGCACATGGAAGCCAGACGTGTAAACACCAGCCGTCTTCCTCACAGACATCCCAGGAGAGGCAGGTCCTGCTGTGGGCACTCAACATGCTTGTTGCCCTTCCACACTGCTGCATGCAGCCACTGCTGGTGTGCTCTGCAGCTGTACCTTGTAGGGACTTCAAAATATCTTGTTTGATGCACAAAAGAAATTATGTAATGGTCTTTCCAGTTGGAGTGATTATGAGATAAAAAACACTGAAAAACTGAAGAAAATTAATCATATTGTTGGGCTTGGACTAGAGAGGCTCAGAGAGAATAAAGGCTTATTGTGAAAAGTAAGTGTTACATCTTGCTTTAGGTCCGAAGACCTAAATAACTCTGCAAAAGGTGTTCTCTTCTCAAAGCAGTGCATGATACAAAGCCACAAGCTGGTTTTTGTACTCTCCTCAGCAAGGCCTAGTACTTGACAAACTGCATATCTGATCTTAGCTTTTAAACACAAAGAAACTTAAAGCATATGAGGAAATAGGTGAACATCCCACTACCCCCCACTTTTGAGACTGTGCTGCTTTCCTGTCAATGTTATATGGATGAACACAGAGAAAAGTGTTGCTGCAAGCACATTAAACTCAGGAAATTTTCATTGTCATTTGAACCCCTCAAGATAGGATTCTTCTTCTTTTGCAATCTCCCATGCTTCTGCCATCAGGTTCTGGTCTGTTAGTACTGCTGCCTACCAACAAGGAAGGGCACTTCAGATTCCAGAAAGTGCAGGACTTATTTAGATTAAGTAAGACAAGATTAATGGTGTGGTATAAAACTGAACACCCTCGAGCTAAAGTGCGGTGATTGATTCTTAGCAGTAAGTTTAATACTAACAGTGCATTACGTTGGAAAATATTCTGTGTTCCATTTATATCCTTGTTTACTACTGGGAGAAAACTATAGAAAATTAACAGGATTTTCTTTGCTCTGGTGATATTTATGAGTCAGCTCATAATTCCCAACGCAAGCCATACTTCCACTGAAATCAACTGTAAAGTTTCAGTAAAGACCAAAATCCAGCTCTTAGTTATTAGGAGTAAATAAAATTAGAGAAGGAAGACCTATATTTTGGTACATTGAAGACATTTTCAAAAATGTTTATTCTTGATGACATAATGACATTAATCTGCCAAGTTTAATGAGCCCTGGCACTTTTGGCTGCTTGTCTGGATTTCTGTTGTAGCTGTAAGGGGCATTGGGGCTATAAGGTAGCCTGGATTTTTAAATACCGTGTTATGCTTACCACTTTTTTAATTCTGTCATGAATATATGTTTTTCTTCAGGATAGACTTACTTTTTCATCCTTTCTCCTTTCTTTATCTATCTAAATCCAAAGCAAAATCCAATATATAATACACTACTGGAGAAAAATAAGAGAAATAAGGAAATTGATTTATGTTCCAGAGCTCTTCAATAGGATGGAATATTTTAGGTGAAAAAGCATAGCTGAGTCTTGGATGCTTCCCACAGTATCATTCTATCATAGTCATGTTGGGCTGATTGTCTTAATCCTAAGGATTTTATATAAAATATGTCAAGCAGGCCCCTGAATTCGAATGATTAAATTTTCAATAGATTTTTCCCCCATCTTTACCTTCAATTAAGATGTAAAACAACACTGAAATCACAGAATCAGAGAATATTCTGAGTTGTGAGTGACCTACTGGGATCTGTACAACTCCTGGCCCTGCACAGGACAGCCCCAAGAATCAAATCCTGTGCCTGAGAGTGTTGACCAAATGCTTTTGGAACTTTGGCAGGCTTGATGCTGTTATATATCCTCCTGTACTCAGCTGTGAAATATCCTCAGTTTGTAAATTACAGCTTATCTGTTAAATATGCTCATTTGATAATGTTTTTTCAACACTAACTTGGCATTCAGAAGTACCTATCCATAGTAAAAGATGTACTGGTGAGTCCAGAAAAAAATTTCATCCAAATACATGGCAACTCCCAGACCATACCCAGGAGTTGTCTAGGAAAGTGATATTTTACCCAGGCCAAAATAACTCTAATGGCAGTCCTCAACATTTAATGGTGTAGACCTTCAGCAACCATCAGGAGTACCATTCCCTGTCATATTACTGCAGGGTCCAGCTGAGTCACGCTGAGTGGGATTATCTCCAGAGGCTAAGTTAGACAGGCTTTTTTTGCTCAACACAGTGTGGTTCCTTCTTAGTTTTAGCTGCCAAAGCCATGGCACTGTTGGCCACTGATGGTCAATTAGGCAATGAAGGTGAATAATGCCTGTCCCCGTTATAATCAATCGTGCCTTGATTTCACCAGAGCCAGAGCTGCACTCAGCACCAAGCAAAGCGGCAACTGTTATTTGTGGCATAAAATATCCCCAGCAGTCCTGCAATTTTTCTGTTCTTTTAAGTTTACTCTCTTACTTCAAAAAAACCCCCAAACATGAGGTAGCAGCAATATTTCTATCTTAAAACCTCAAGACCTGAAAAGCTGATTTTGAAGTGGATTATGCAGTTGATTACCAGAACACATTTCTTTCTTGCACATCTCTACTTTTCTTATATTAAGGATTATTTTTCTGGGTAGCAAAAGATCTGAGTACAGTATGTTAGCAAACACTTTGACGGAAAAAGTTTATTTGAGTACTTCCCTTTGCCCTAGATTGTGAAAACTGTAGGATAAATTGACTGCAATGAGCAAATGATTTTAAAGAAAAGATTATACGGTGGTTTTCATTTCTCCAGCCTCATATTGTAATTATTTTCGTTTTCTCTATGTCATTATGATAAAGTTTTTATCTTAATTTTGTAAATGTTCTGAAAAGAAATATAAATTCTTCAACCCGTGCTCAATGATAAAGACAGCTGTCCTAGTTAGGACAGCTGAGACCAGTTCATCACTGGATGGGTGTAACCCAAAACTGTGTATTCTATAGCCTTCCACGTCATTTCCCAGAAACTGTTATCAATGAACCATTTACACCATCTGCACATAGACCCTGACTCCTCAGGCTATAAACTAGGTGCTAAGAGGCCTGTGAGATAAGAGTTGCTCTTGTCCTCACACCCATTAAGGACCCCCCCCCCCTGCCCTGAGGGAGGTACTGAGCATTCCTACCTGAACTGGAGGATATATAGTCTTGGAGCCTTGGGATCCAGAGGAAGACTACAGATCACCGCAGACCATCACTCTCGACTAGACTGCAACCACCACTTTTCAACCAGAATGCAACCACCACTCTTGACCCGACTGCAACAGCACTCTCACCAGCAGGTTTTTTCCCTCTCCTTTTACTTTGGACTCAGGAGGGCCAAAGAACACCACTCTGTTCATGCCCCAGGGTGCTGGGTTATATATTTGGGTTTTGTTGGTTAAAACCAATTGTTTGTCTGTATAATCATACTTACTGTATTATTTCATTAAATTGTTATTCTGACTTATAATCTCTCTTTTGAGTTGAGTTCATTTCCCCTGCTGGTTTACCTTTAAACCAGTACAACAACATAATTTCTATTCATATTCTAAATTAATTTTCTTCTCAGGTATCTGTGGCCAAGCAAAGGTTGCTAGGTGAGCTACTAGACTTATCATTGGGAGTTGGACTTATTTGATGCAAGAGAAAAAAATACCTGCCGTGTTTTCTAAGGATAGATTTTATGCACTAAATTAAGCATTCACATTTGAAAATTTTGATCTAAAAAAAAGACCTACTCTTTGAGAGAGATAAAAGGAGCATTTTGTCATTTTCTACAGATTTGAAGCACCTCTAAGTGCAAAAAAGAATCTTGGGATACAAGCCAGTATCATACTTCCCACTCATTAAAATAGTTAAAATCCAGAAGAATAAATGCTTTATTCTTATTTTTTGTCAAAAATATCTCCTGTTGAAGCCAATGAAAACCTTTTAGAAAACATCTAGGTCAAAAATATCTCTGAGCATTAAGCTGAACAGAATAAGCATTTTTTTGTTTTATTTTGTTTTCTTTTAAGCTACTCTTCTTGCTCAAAAAATGATGCCTCCTTTTTTAGAACCTTTCAGACCCCCAGAGAAATTTACTTTGATGTTTTATTTTTCCTTTATGATGGAATGGATTATCAAATGTGGATTATTTAATTAAATGGCTTATTTATTGACACTTTGATTTGTGTCCTGTAGGCATCTGAGCTATTTCATTTGCTTTGTTTTGATTACATCTCCTGTTATAACACTTCATTGCTTTGTCAATATAAGCCAGATACAATCATTTAGCAGACACTGCTAAAAATATGACTCCTTAAAAGTATGACAGAAAAGATGAATTTAGGCTGACAACACTTTTTTTGACTTGCAAACCTAAACTCTTTCATTCTTGATAAACTATTCTAATTTTCAGAATCAATAAATATCCCATATGGAAATAAAAAATAAAATGCTCCTTGAATAAAATTTATTCATCACAGACTGACGAAACCCACCTTTCTAAACAAGTTGTTTCAGCATCATGTTCAGTTCTTAAAAAACTTCAGACATGAAATTCAGTTCAAATTTCTGTATTTCTGGAAAAAGTAACAATTAACCCAAAGAAAGAATATATAGAAAGCAGGGTTTGCTGGAAATTATTTTATATCTCAAAAATTTTTTATAAAATTTCTTACCCAGTTTATTTTCCCATTTTCATACTCCACCTCTCCAAAGACAGGGTTGTACTTTTTCTGGGTAGAAGGCAGCACAGTATCAAGCCCTGAACATGCTATTCCACTTGAAGAAAAGGTTGAAGTGCAAGTCATTTTAAAGAAAGCCTAAAGGAGAAATTTATGAGCTTTTTCTATAGAAGAGCACTTATTATTCATGCAGCTTTTGTCAAACATTTTTAACAAATTGTAATAACCTTTGTCATATCTCATTTTCTTGCCTAAACAAGTCACGTTGAAACTATAAATGATGGAAAATTTAATCCACGTGGCTTGCACTATCAAAACTGTTAAACTACATTCTTTTCCAGCATGTCAACAGTGCTTTATCTGTTTTATAAGAATGTTGAAAAGATTAGTTTTTAAGGGAGATATAAAATGTCCTCCTCACGCCTGCACTAGCTGATGTTTTCACTTTCAGTTCTTCCTGTAGCTAGGAAAATGCTTCAACATTTCTCTTTCTCTATCCTATAAGAGAGAGTATTTCCACCCACCTCCAAGAACTATCTACTCAGAGACACCAGGAAGTGCTCAGAGTCTGTTGGGTGCTGTCAGGTTTCTGCTGCCTTCCTGTCTCGATCATGCATGTCTGCTCTGGGATGCAATGTGGTACACCACCTCTCAGTTCAACAATATGCGTTCTTTCTCCTCTGTAGGAACTTAGTGCCTTGCAAATTGTGTGTATATAAAACAGTAACTCCTAGTCCAGGAGATGCTGTTTTTTCTTCTGTCCCCGGCTGCTGCATGGGACACTGAAGCTGTGAAGTCTCCCTTTGTCATACATCAAGTGGGGTGAGAGTGCTGATAGCATCCAGCCAAGGCAGAGATCTCATGGAGGGCAACCCACTTATCAAATATCTGTCTTTGTGCTTTTTGTGACAACTGTTCACCAGAACTAATAGTCCCAGTGAAAGTGTAACAGTGCTATGAAAGACTGTCTTTCCTTCCTTCCTCCCTTTCTTTGTAGGGTTTTTATTGGGTATCGTATCCATCCAGTTTAATCTTCAGCACATTTATTTATCTAATGCCTCACACAGGTGTTACACATTTGAGGATTAAAAAATCATATAAAGGTGGCACTTGGGTACTCAACTCAGCAAGATCCTCATCACTGTCAAGAAAGCATGAGCACTGCCCCTGGCTTTGAGAAGGAATTACTTATGAAGGGGCTTTAATAGGTTCTTTGTAGATTCAGACCTCATGGATGCAAGCAACTTGCTGTAAGTTTGCAAGTAACTGCATTAGTTCTGACTTTCTACCAGTGCGAAAAGAGTTACTTTTTGGTTGTAGTTAAAGTTAGCGAAAGCTTTTGGACATTTTCTACCTTCCATACAAAATCCAGGATAATGGCACTGCCAATGGTTTGCAAACAGTTTTGGTCATAATTCTGAATGCCCTTGCATTTATGGGGATTAAATCAGACCTCAAATAATACTGGAACATAACTCTGGTGGTCTAATCACTTAATTATGCCACTTCAACAGTGATACATTTTTACTATTTACAGAAGAGGCCACAAAACTGTTTGCAGATGTTAACTTTTGATTATTTTAATTCTAGCACTAAATAATATGGCAAAATAGCTCTTAAACATCTTCCACGGGTGTATTTTTTGTCCTTATGATATTCCCTGAGTAATGTTTTAACAATTGCTTTAAGCTGGACATACTCCTCCATGTGAACAGCCCTTAAATCACAAACTATAGTAAAATTCTGCTGAAAATTAAATAAATGGAGAATTGGTAGGCCTTAATTAACCAATAAGAAAAGTTTATGAGGAGCAGATTGATTAAATATCAAAGCTTCTGAGTTATATTATCTTTCATAAACTGGCTTTTCTCCAATTAGTGTAGTCTTTCAGG
The DNA here is from genome assembly GCF_036250125.1 of Pseudopipra pipra. NCBI lineage: Eukaryota > Metazoa > Chordata > Aves > Passeriformes > Pipridae > Pseudopipra > Pseudopipra pipra. The sequence goes on along the minus strand of NC_087551.1, from coordinate 85,712,455 downwards.
AGCAGCGGAACAAGATGAAAGGATCTACAACAAAACTGATTACTGCTGAAACAAAATGGAAGTTGCTGCTTTTGATAAAACACAAGGCTATGGCAGTACTTGAATAATTTTGTGGGAAGTTGCTGCCTAAGGCATATGTTTTACTGTCTGATACTGAATGCATGAGGAAAGACCATCTGTTTTTTTCAGCCTGAACAATTATATGATCCAGATTGATCCACTAGAGGCCAAATATAATTGCTCTGTGTTTTGCTTTGTGCTACACTCTACCTACAGCAGCATCCTCTTGTACAGCATGTATCATAGCACACAGCTCAAATGATGAAAATACTTTTTCTTTTATTGAGGGTTATAGAATCACAATCCAGGGCTTAATGCAAGCCACTGCACTTCATCTGTCACTGGAGAAATAGTTCACAATAGGAAAGAACAGCTTTTGAGAGACTTTGGCCACTGAGATGTTTGAACCTTAGGAATTTATTTTTGCTGGACAGATCCTAGTTTAACATCCAGCTAGGCGAAAGATGTTGCTGCATCCTTCATGCCTTCAGTTGTAGCTGGGGAAAGGGAGAGGTGCTTTCATTGCATGGCCTGAATAAACAGATTGCATTAAAAAAATAGATAGTGAATCCTGACTTTTAGTGTACTTTGAAGGAAAGCACTTATAATATATATAAACTAATGAAAATATTGTGGTTTTGTTGCAACTGCTGTGTTTTACAGCACCTAAAAGTATGCTTTTAGTTTTGTCAGGCTAATAGGACTGGGTTTCTCCCCTTCCCTTCCCTTCCCTGGGTTTCTCCTCTTCTAATTTTAGACATAATGTGCTGAGTGGCAGTAAAAAAGCGTTCAGTATTGGAGGAAGGAATGAGGGATAGAGGGGCAAGATTTGAATGTGTGGATGGATAAATGCAAATATTTTTCCTTTGTACTTTAATAATAATAATAACGAATAACAATGCTCCATTCCTTTTAGAGTTTCTGGGGAAACTCTAACAAAAGTTATAGAACTTTGGACAAATTTCTTTCCAAGACTATTCTTGTGTATTGCGATGGTTGTTTCTGCTTTGCATGAGTAACCTCAGAACTATGTCTGCCAGGTGCTGATCTACGCTGCACCTGGCTTTCCTGAATATTTGTCTTTATTTTGATTAATACACTGGTTAACTGTTCTCATTCCTATCAAGAATTAACACTGCCCACAGTGATGTTCTAAATCACAATTCTGATGGATTGTGGCAGAGCAAGTGGTGGGTGAGTGAAATATGGTTTTGTGACTGCAAGACTGGGCTGCGACTTAAAAGATTTAGGTTTATTCCAGGTATAAAGACTTTCTGTGTAGCCTTTGGCAAGTCCCTTACCTTTACTGTGCTCTCCAGCTGTGATATGGGAACAAGAAACTGTCTTTCTTCCTGCTGTGTCTGTTTTCAATAATTATGCTGTAAGAGTTCTCTTCCAAGTCAAAACTTGTACTGTGTGTTTGGACAAGACCCAGTACAACTGGGCTTCCAATTTTGTTGGTATTACAGGAATAGAACCAGATAAGAGTGAGTTTTCATACCTAAACACAAAGAAAATATCATTTTAATTGATTTGGGTCTAAAGAAAGTCAGCAAAAGGAAATTACGTTCTTTTACCATAAATTCTTAGTCACTTCTTAATTATTTTTTGCCTTCTGTGGAAGTCTTAATGAGAAGAAACCACATTTATGTCTATGTCAGTAGTATGTAGTTATAGGGGAGTTGCATCTGAAAACTGTAGCAGCTGAAACTACAAGTAATGTTCTGTGAGATTTTCCTTTTTTGTTAAGTGAGGGCAAGGGGAGCAAAAATGCTCATAAGATGGATTTTTGTCACTTTTCATAGAATCACAGAATCACAGAATAATAGAATAATAGAATCATAGAATCACAGAATCATAGAATAATAGAATCATAGAATCATAGAATGGTTTGAGTTGGAAGGGACTTTAAAGATCATCTAGTACCAACCTCCCTGCTAGAGAACCTTCCACTAGATCAGGTTATTCAGAACCCCATCCAACCTGGCCTTGAACACCTTCAGAGAAGTGCAGTCTACCTCCTCTCCGGGCAATCTGTTCCAGTGCCTCACCACCCTCACAGTAAAGAATTTCTTCCTAATAGCTAACCAATATCTTCCCTCCTTCAGCTCAAAGCTTTCCCTGTTGTCCTATTACTATATGCCATTGTAAAAAGTCCCTTTCCAGCTCTCTTGTAGTCCCCCTTATGTACTGGAAGGCTGTTACAATGTCTTGCCAGAGCCTTCTTTTCTGAGGGGAGGGCTGAACAACCCCAACTCTCTCAGCCTGTGTTCATAGGAGAGGTGGTCCAGCCCTGTGATCAACTCAGTGGCTCTCCTCTGGGAAAGGAGACATTCCAACAGGTCATCATCTTCCTTATACTGAGGCCTCAGAGCTGTATGCAGCTCTCCAAGTGGGGTCTCACAAGAGCAGAGCAGAGAGGCAGAATCACCTTCCCTTGACCTCTGGCCACACTTCTTTTGATGCAGCCAAGGATGTAGTTGACTTTCTGGGCCCTGAGCATGCATTGCCAAGTTATGTTGAGCTTTTTGACCACAAACACTCCAAGTCTTTCTCCCTAGGATTGCTCTTGATCCATTCTCTGCCCAGCCTGTGCTTGGGATTGCATGAGTCTTGAATGAGTCTTTTATGAAACTTTGAAGCATGTGCTGATCTTCACCTTTCCTTAATCTAGAAGACAAGACTGGATAAGGGGGTGTGCCAGATATGTACTTTACCCTTCTGGATACTGGTTTATTTACAGTCTTTAATAGAACTTATATGCAAGCTCCTTCCATATTTGATTTTCAGAATAGAACTTCTCCCCAGCAGTTAAATAATATGCTGCAAAAATGTGTCTTCAATATCTTATTGCATTGCACATAGAGATTTTCTACGAATTCTGAAGACTGGACTTATATTTTTATCTAATGTATTGGATATATTACAGCACTACTATTTTGTAGCACTACGGAAAGTCCATATGTTATATGGGTAGAAGTAATTGCAGCTCCTGAGGCACAAGTGGGCGCAGATGCCATAATATATTAATGTTTGTGTCCAGTAGTTAGAAAAATAGAAGTATTTAGACTGAAAAAGGCCTCTTTGAGTCATCCAGTCCAACTTCCTCCTCAAATTAGGGCTCACCTCAAAGTCAGACCATGCCTTTTTCAGCCGAGTTCTGCAATCTTAGGGGACAGAGATTTCACAGTGTGATTTGTTATCCCTGGCAGGAGGCTTGGTGCCCACCAAAGTAGCTTTATCACTCCCCGTCCTAAGCTGGACATGGGAGAGAAAGTATAACAAAAGGTTTGTGAGTTGGGACAAGGGCAGGGAGGGATAGGTATCTGCATTAATTACAATACCTATTCATGCTGGATTAGAGCATCTGGTAATGAGTCCCAGAAATTCAAACAAAAGTCAAAGGCCTGCATGACTAAGTGTTTTAAGAAGGAAGTTAGCAAAACTTTGGTAGAATCAATTATTACTGGCTGCTGGTTAGTCAGTTCATGATACTGTGGGTGAAATGAACCTCTTTTCTCATCGAGTTCATAGATGGTTTCACTAGCACAGTGGTATTGTTGGTGGTGAAAGAGTACAAGAGGAAAGGATAATCCTTACCATCAACAGTATAGTTCTCAGAGCAACACCAGTTCTGCAGGCTGATGTCTGAAAACACCACATGTGCCGCATGCTGTTATGATTGGACATGAGATATGCAAGAATTTCTGCAATGATACCAATTTTTTTTACTTCGTCATCACAAAAAGATTTAGCACCATGTTGGTGGGTTTTCTTGCCTGCATGTATTCATTAGTATCATGAAACATACAGGCTTATGCAAACTCAAAATTGTTGTCTTGTTTTCCTTCAACAGATTCTACGACATTAAATTTGTTCCCAGAATGGAGCCTGTTCATTTAGGGCAATGATGCCTTAGCGGTACCTCTCAGCTTCTAGTAGTTTGTACATGAAATCTGTTGCTCAGAAAGAAGTAATTTCATATGGACAGATAGGTGCAAGCTTATGCAAGCAGATATTTCTGGTCGGTTGTAGGAGAAATTATTTTTCAGACCAGGAAGGGGACTCTCCCATTGAGATCTTTCTTTAGAGGCACTAAGGGTATCTGGACTGCATAAAGGTACAGGATTGTAATACCAAAAGTAACATCTGTGTATATTGGGTCATTTCTCCAAGAAAATAGCGTGCTTGTTTCATTAATTCTAGCAGTGCTGCTTGGAAGCATGTGGATTTAGTAACAGCTTATTCTAATGTCTTTAATAAATTGAGTAGTTCAATTCACCTCTATTAATGAAGAGCACTCCTTGGCAGTCTTCTATTAATTGGTGAAGTAGGATCAATATAGATACTAGGTCAGGATTCTGAAAAGTATTAACAAATATTAATATTCTTTCTTTTTCAGTTTTCTCCTTGTGTTTGGTTGCTTGATTTTGTCCGTGTTTTCTACTATTCCTGAACACACAAAACTTGCCTCTGGTTGTCTCTTCATTTTGGTAAGTGCAAATTCTAAGTACAAGACAGTTTTATAGATAATTTTATATATATTCAAATCCTCCATGGAAAAAATAATATCGCACCTGCACACACACAAAAAAATCAGACTTTTCATCAGAATGATGAAAAAATGGCAAAATAGAGGATTCTGCCATCTTTTGGCAGATTGTATGACGGTGCTAATAATCTACTGTATTGCATCCCCTTCTTTCGTTGAGAATTGCTATGGTTTATAAGTGATAGTTTTCCTACTGCAGTTAGGCAGTGAGTGAGCATGAAAGACCTTTGATATTGCTGCTGCCATTTATAAAGTCAGTATGTAGTAAGAGGCACTTATACTTAAAATAGGAAATAATTTTGGTATCTTAGATACCAATTTCTGCTAGCTATTGGTAGATACTGACATTTTAGTGGCATTTGCTGCAGTAGGACGGGGAAGTTTCATTATTTCTTCATAATACATGCTTTTCTATTATGTTTATCTCTCCTTTTTCCCTTCTGAGGTAGATATAAATGGCTTTAATCCCTAAAAGTGCTTAACATTTTTCATACATTGTATGGATAGCACTTTATTCATCTGCTTCTTGATGGGCCATTTAGTTCTGCAAGTTGATGGCCTGAGGATAGATGGTAGTGATCATTAAAATGTCACTATATACCCAGAGTTACCATGGTTATTTCAGTTCCATGTATGCAGCAGACTGTGACTTATTAGGTAGTGCCTGAGGTGAAGTAACTGTTGACAAATGCCAACATTTTAATTGTCATCACTGTATATTTCCAAAAGCCCTGGTCTTCGGAACAGCTCCCTAATTAATTATGGTGTGAGCAGGCTGATAAACATCATTATGGTGTATGCCATATCCCTACAGCACAAAGGGCCACTGCATCAAGATACCTGAACTAAATGTCCAGAGCTTGCTAGGTGCAGATATGTGCTGTTCTGCTCCATTGGGTGGTTTCTTAGCAGGGCTAATTAGAGAGAGCCATGTTAAATGTTACATTTTTTCTTCCTAGCCATATTAGTGCTTTTTCTTTCTCTGAAGAAAAGATCAGGTGGCATCAAACCAGCTAAAAGTGATCAGATTTAATCCTACACTATTACCTAGACCCATTATTTACAGATCTTAACAACACTTGCCAAATGGAAGTTCATTTGAATGTTCTGCAGCTAGTTATATTATTGTAGTTGGTACACTAATTGCTAAGATCTTTTTTTATAGACAACAGGAAAATTTGATTAGTTTGAAAATACCATATTTGTAATAGCAGGTGCTTTTGTGACAAGTAATCCATTTTCCTGTATACTTGTGTACACTGGTTGCAGAAATGCCATTTGTTCTGATATAAAATATACATTTCCCATGAGCCACATATTTGTTGATTGTGTTGGTACACTTACCACTGCTTATTTCTCAGCTGGTTGATAAACAGATTCCCTGTGTTTTGCCATGGGTCTCACAGGAACCAGCATGTGGCAGAGTTCTGTAAAGTCCTGGTTTTGCTCCCAGTCTGGGCAGAGGTGTGGTGAGCTCTGCTAGCTGATACACCAGTCCTTGTAGAGGTGTCCATCAGCAGATTAAAGCTGCTCAATGTCTGCTGTGGGAATCTCTGGTGCTTTTTGCTGCTATGGTTTCAAAGATAAACTCAGTCCATCTTAACAGTTGTGACTGTGCATCTGATGGTATCCTCTGAATACAGAACTGGCCTTAAGGAGGAAGAGGATAGATACATGGTTAATCCTTGAAGCGCCAATACTAGCCTGGTCCAACATTTCTATGCTATAGCCTAGTGTGTTCAGGAAACCCTTGGCAGGAATAATCTAGTGATGACGAATTTTGCATCTCCTGCTGTGGGTCTCTAATGGAGAAAAATATAAACACAGCAAAGGATGAAGTTCCAGAAGCAGGCTAAAGCTGACTGGTTCATTGCAGTTTGCTGATGCATGATTTGTTCCTTCTCTGCATCCTGAAGGTGATATTAGCAATGTTATCAAAGCAGGCTTTTGCAAGTGCAAACCAGAGGAAGATATATCCCTACATTAACTCAGGAGCAGTTGTTTTGGCTGTGCCAACATCTGAGTTTTCACAACCTTTTCCTTGCAGTGTTTCACACAACTCTTACAAATATGTCATTTAGTTAGACAGCTGTATTAACTACCAAATCTGGTTTAATACTGTTTTTGCTTCATGCTTGAGATGGAAGATATATGTTTATTTTCTAATGAAGTACCATACAAATACAGCAATCCATAGAGTCGCCTGCTGGGTTTCTGTTGGCTGTTTACTTTGCAGATTTATTCCAGATGGTCCCCCCTACAGCCATGTTAATTGGCTAAAATGCTAATGTAATGTTCCTTCAGTTTAATACCTGAGCCGCTGCCTGGGCTGTCACCTCTGGCTTTTGACATATTACAGCTATTCATAGTTACACAGAGAGGTTAAAGAAGGAAGTGTAGATGAGGTGAGAAAACCTTTCCCTTCTTCTCAGAAAGGCCAGAGGAGCTGAGATGGTTATTCTTCTGCAATCAGACAATTCCATTTATTTGCCCCAGCCTCGCCAAGGAGCAGAAAACATATCTCCTAATCACTGCATTCTAAATACTCTCTCCAAAACATACAACATTATTTTAGCTCAATGTTAGCTCAAAGTAAATAATTGTTTAGGAAAGCAGTGATAGAGGAGGGCTTCTGAGAAATGCCTGAACTCTGCTTCCAGAGCAGAGCAAAACCTGTCCCGCTGCATTGTGTCAGACCCAGCCAGGGCTTCAGTTCTGGCATCCACACAAGCACTACTGTGTTCCAAGGCATCTTCTCCTTATCAGGGGGCCTGTCAAGGGAAAGACCTTTAATATTTGAATTTTAATCTTAAAATGAAAGTCCTGCAGATAAGTTAAGCGCATGTTACATGCCCTGATGTTGGATTGTTGCATCAGTAATTAATTTGGTTAGATTTGTGTCCGGAAATAATAAGACTAACCAGGAAGAGAGCATCAGATAAAACTCCCTATACCTACAATGATAATTATGCTTTAGCCTCCTCTGTGCACATAGCTTATGGCACTCGAGCTGTAGCAGTGATATATCCCAGACAGACAGTAGAATAAAATCTAATTCAGCATCAAAATAAACCACAAGCAGCTTAAGAATCCAACTAACACAGCAAGAAAATAATCTTTGGTGTATTGCTGATCTACAAGTATATTTACTGGCACTTTATCAAATAATAAACACAAGAGAAGTAAAACTGAGGCTGGAAAGGCAAAATCAAATCTTTTGGGGAAGATAGCCAAGAAGGAATATTATCTGGAACTGAAGGTCATTCACTGTCTTGTCCAAACTCTCTATATTTTAAGTTCATTTTCAACTAGAGCTGAAAGTTATGTGAAATTCTGGTTTGCTTCTGTTTGTTTGCTGTCATTTCAAGAAAATAAATGAAGTAATTTGAGTTGACCCATGAAGCTCTGACAAACTGAGACGTAAAAAAAAAAGTCTTGGATCAGTTTAAATGCTTCATTTGACCTGACATAAAATATTATTTGTATATTTGATTATTTGAGAATTTTTGACTAAAACTAAGATTGAGGCTGTAGGAAAAAAAATGTCATTTTTATTTGAAGTGACAATACACCTCATTCTTTTCATAATTTTCATTTTTAATGAAGATGGAGAGATTGAAAAACATAGGTGAATTTCTGCAGGACTGATTTTGTCAAATCTGTTTTGTGTTTTACTCTAAAAATGGCTAGGGTAGAAATCTGTACCCACTTTGTAGGATAAGAACCTTTGAAAATGTACTCTAGGAACATGTTCTTCAGGCAGAAATAGCTCCCAGAGATATAAAAGCAGACAATGTGCACAGGAAATACATGGTTTCTACATGTACTGTGGTCGCTCACATGAATACAAAAGGAAAGTCTACTAAGTACTTCTAGCAATTAATATCTTTCTAGTATTTTTTTCTTCCAACATAAAAGTCGAAAAAGGATGTGCTTTGATTAAAAACGTAGGGCATAGCTGCCCCATAGCAGCCAAGAACACATTCAATTTTTCTCTGCTCTAGGAGAGTAAATCCATCCACAGGAACGTAATCATACAAATCTGCTACAAAATTTTAAATCTGGGCAGAGTTTATTTTAAAAAGTGAGAGTGTTCAATTCAGAAAAGTAGCATTTTTTGGTTTAGATTGTACCAAAACTTGAATCCTCTTGCCATGCTCGGATGAAAGACTACCAGACCTGATACAGGACTGAATGGATGACTCTGTAGGACCAGCTATCAAGGCATAAAAACTGAATGATATTGAAAGATTTCAATTATAGACACATTTCTTAAAAAGGCAGAGTATAGACCATGTTATTGCAGTTTTGTTGAGTCTTCTTCTGAGAAAAACAGATTAACTGATCTCTGAGCTAAAAAAAAGTGAGTTTGTCAAAACTCAAAATCAGTATTTCTCAAGAAAGACTAATTTCCAATGTTTTCTTTCCCAAACTGAACCATTGCTTTGAAATTTCAAAATTCTTCATAGAAATCTCTGGAAAATTACATTAGACATAAAACACTGATGTTATCAAAGACAGAATAAGAGAAGGAATTGCAATGTTGATAACATCAACACCTTCATGTTTTCAGTCTTTTTTGGATTCCTAAACACTAATATTATATAAGGTGATAGTATGAGCATAAAACAATTCAGCCATGTCATAATAAACCAGCCATTAGATTTGAAAATAATCTGACCTTATAATATATTAAATATTGTGAGAAATTATTAATATTATAAAAATATTTATATATTATATTCTAATATTATAAATATTTTCATACCTTTGCTGATTAAATTGATGCTCTCCTTTTATGTATGCTGACTTCACTAGATCAGAGCTGATGTTGCTATAAAACTTTGGAGTTGATCTCATCAGAACTGCTTGTGAATCTATGTGCAAACAGAACAGACTTACCGTTGGAAATTTAAATGCTGGATGTATTTAAAAGTTATTAGAAGAAAGTCTGACAGGCAGCAAAAACTGAAATGAAAAGGTGGATTTAAAAACAGTGGATGTCCTCAAAGCAGTAATTCTTCTGTCAGGAGGAAGTGTTGGCACTCCCAGCCAACCAGCAAAGCTCTATAACAAACAAGTACACACTGTAGCTATGGAGAGAGATGAAAGTAACCATATAAATTATTTCATAACAAAGGAACACAGCACTGCACATAAAGCTCTGAATGTATCTATATATTGTCAACAATGCTGAGGATGATAAATACACTTCCAACACATCAGAGAACAAAGATGTCTCAATACTGGCATAAGCTTATTATTGGTATGGTTCTGAGACTGGTTACATTGTCAGTAATGTTTTTTCCTTTCTTTTCTTTTATTCTGAATTAAGTAGAAATAGCCTTTGTAAAGCAAAGATTGAAAAATCACACATTGAACAGAATAGTTTTTCTATTGTAATTAAAAATGCAATATATTATAGTTCTACTGGGAAAACGTAAATGGATTTGATGACTAACGATGATTAAAACTGTGCTATTATATGTGATCTGTAATCAGGACAAAGAAAAACCTCATAACTGAATTACTTGAAGAAGTTACCTCAAGTTACTTGAAGAATTACCTCAAGTGCTACAGCATTCAGCAGCAAATGCAGTAGAAGGCAAGAGAGATTCAGTCACTGCCAGAGCAATTCCAAGGCAGGCAAAACTACCAAACAATTATGCTCCAACAAGAAATCTGCGTTTACTGTGCAATGTTAAGATCACTGGAGTGGCCACAAGTCAATGGCTGCTGGGTGAAATACCATCCACAAAATTATTTTCCATTTCTCTGAATGAACAGGGCATGTATAGAGAAATGGGTGGTACTTTGTAGTGAAGAAAGATGGATGGAAATAGCAAAACCACACACAGTGTTAAATGTAACAAATTCATGACCTGGTAACAATTTTAGTATTGAAATGACTAAGTTGTCATAAGAAAGCCAGTCTTGATTTTCTAAATAGGTACATTATATTCTGTTTTATTATTGTTATATGTTCCCATATAAGAGCTGTCACTTAGCTTGTCTTGTCAATGTCATTATATGGCTAAATGCAGAAAGCCAGGAGAGAAGATACTAGTGCTGTGAACAATCAATTTCTCATTCCCTTTGTTTCCCAAAACAAGGAAGATTAGCATTCAAAGGTGGAGACCACATTTTTAAGAGGGAAAGAACCATTCACATTATCTGGAAGAGAGCCTTTCAACCAGCCATTCAGGGGCTGCTTTTTCTAGAAGAACACAGAATCTCTAGGAGGATTTTGAGATTAAGAGTGGAAAATAGGGTGGATTAGATGTTAGAGATGGGGTGTCAGGATTCGGATTAATAGGGATATAATTCTTTGAGTACAGAAAAGCATATCTCCTTTTAGGTTAATTAACACATTGTGCTAAAGGACAGAACCAGCTGTCCTTGACCACTTTTAGGGACAAGCAAGCAACTCTACCTGCACAATTACTCTTCCATGATGTGTCCTCCTCCTTTTTTTTTTCATCTTAAGTGATAACAAGGTAACATGGGAAATCACTTCCAAGTCATAAGTGTAATATTTTCCATAGATGTAGATTTGTAATAGTTTATGCCACACCCTGCAGTATCAAATTTTATTGGCTTTATGTCAGAGTTTAATAAGGATCTAAAGTTGTTTTTGTATGGAGATCAAGAGCTACCTCCTTAAAACAGGCAACAAACACTTTAAATTGCAACAGTAAAAATGGATAGATATCAAACTCTCTATCAGAAATTCAGACCTGAGCCTTGTCAGGGACATAATGATTTGCCAAATGGAAATGCAGAATATGTCACCAGAGGAAAATTAAAGTACATGGTTATAAATAATACGTATGGAAAAAAAATCTACAGACCATTAAATATTAAACAGAAAACAATGCTGAAGAAGACTGCACATCAGTGATATGAACGATGGAACATCCACCATCGGAGTAACATACAGAAACTACAGTCCAGTCAGTCACTTTGCATAGATGTGACAAAGAATGCGAAGACACAGATTACTGCAGTCAAAATGTGAATTTTCCTCAAGTGAGAGGAGAAATTTGTTCACAAAATTTAGTTTAGAAACTGCAAAGTCAAGCAAATAAATATCAAAATATAAAAAAAAATTTAAAAAATCTGTAAGGATTCAGAGCAGACATACCTACAATACAAAAATCCACACAGAGTTTAAAGTGAAGGTGATGGTAAATACATAGACATACACTGGAACTAAGTTCAATCCTGAGGACTGTGAACAGTGGATGAACTACAAAGATGAAGTAGCAAAATAAGTACTGGCCATTTTAAACTTGTAGGCTTCCATGAAGTGCCTGAGGAAAGGGTGTATGTCATGGACAGGATAATAACTTTGGTATCAAATCTGAACCAGACAGGAATTGGCTGATTGTACCGTATGAAGATATGATCACAGGAAATGTATGTCTCACAAAGATATATGTATGTTTTTGAGAGGATGTGGAAGGGGCTTGTTCTTTTCTTTTTCAAAGAGACCATACGCCTAGAAAAAAGGTAGAAGGAAAAGCTGCAGAACAGTCAGCAAATGGCATGATATGTAAAACACAAGACTTGATATACTGGGTCTCAAATTGTAGTTACTGGATCAAAAAAAAGAGGGGACCAAGTCAACTTTTTCACTGAACCTAAGGAACTGAATAAAAATATTGTAACCAAAGACTTGTTCAAGTAGAAGAAATGTTTGCTGAGGTAATATCTTTGAGAAACTAAATACAGGAGCAGGATTTGGAAGACTGGGTACAGTGCCTACCAAGTCCAGTTTGTCAGAAGTTACAAACTGTCAAAAAACACTTTCTTAAAGTTGTTTTCTGAAAAAGTTTGGTACTAGTAATGTCAACCAGTTTCAGGGTATATCAACCAAGATGCATACAGGTCTCTCAGTGATCAGAACATGGACAGATGGATGCCTAGAGAAGCTCTCTTAATAAGCTTTGAGAACTGGGACATTGTAGGAAAAGGTAACTTAAAAAAGAACTCTGCAAATATCATTTGCAGTCTCTGGGATTTAACAACTCTGAACATGCTGAGACAAAAGAATAAAAGAATGAATATGCTGTTCTGCTCTGCTATACTGCATGTCAAATGTTATCAATTAATTCACATACATGTGATCAGCTGTAACAATTCACCTAAACCCCTTGCATCAATACAAAATCAACATGGATGCCAGAGAATAAAAGGATTCAGAGTTCTGAGGACCATAGCATATTTCTTTTGGACAGAGAAGAGATACAAAATTCTTTACAAACTTTTCAAAAGGAAAATTTGAGAGCTGTGTTGCTACAGAGACATGTGCTTGAACGTCTGCCTCTGACACGTGACAGCAGAAATGTGACTATAGCAGAAAAAAATGCGTGAACAAATCACAAAGGAAATGCAAAGGCTTGGGTACAGCTGTACAGAGTGTCATTGTTAGCAATATGAGGATAATTTTAAAACCAAAGTTAGACTATTTACTGCCGATATCTCACTACAGAGAAACAAAATGTGAACAAGCACAAAGGGTAAAAAAAATTTTGGAAAATAGAAAATTATTCTATAGTGTGAGTTTTATAACTATCACCTCCTTTAGGGAGTTCTCTCAAAAGCGTAGTTGTACCTGACATACCAACAAATGGGATGGCACAAAGCAATGAGTGCAAATTGCTGAAAAATGCCATTTAAACATTTAAAGGTGATGCAGTACCTGGGGAAGAGCAGGATAGACATGGATAAGTCAGTGTTTCCCATTGCCATTTTCCCAGTTTGAAATAGGAGTTTCAGTGATCATCAGGGTGTTCCTAGAAGAACTATGTCCACCAAAAGCCAAAAGGAGTTTGGGGATCTGCTTGTCCATATGTACATTGATTGACAGGGTAATCACGATAATCGTGATGGACAGTGCACCTCTGTAGCACACATTCCTCTGGCACTGGCAGGTTCTCAGCTGTTGGTCCATGATGGTGGTGTGAAGGGAGTCTGCTGCTCTGGGTAGGCAGTACATGCTGAGGAAGGTTAGCACAGTTTCAGTGATGGGAATCATGTGTTGTGTCTGATATGGTAAATACTTTTATTTACTCTATAAGAGATTATGAAAAACATAATTAGACGGCATCTATGTCGTTCTGGTGCTGGGTTGTACTATCTGATTTAAAACTGGTTTTACTTGACATTAAAATTCTCTGCTGTTTTCTGGTGCAAGCAAATAAGTAAGACTCATGACTGATGGGTGCCATTTCAGGTATAAACACAAAAACATAAAAGAGAGTTGGATAGCAGAAGTCCTATATAACATGTGGACTAAGCATATAAGTGGGATTTTAATATTATTTCAATACCCTTGCAGCTGTGTATTAGATTAAAGGTCACAGGACTGATTTCTCAATAATCCTCTAATAGTGTAGAATCTACATGGAAAATCTTAGTCATAATTTGGAAAAGTGAGTGCAGTAAAAGTATCACATTCATTATAAAACTGATAAATGATAAAAAGGTGCATAAATTTCACTTCATGCTTATTGTGTATTGCACTGGGAGCTGAACTGGAGTCTCTGGTTGTGATTTATATGCCACTAATAGGGTCTATTCTGGGTTATGTTTTTGGATTTATGGCTGTCTCTCCCTTTGTTAAACTGCAGTTGGAAAGAATTAAAACATTAGTTTCTTAAGTCCGTGTATCCACATGCAGATATATTTGTTAGCTGTTTAGAAAAAGGATCTCCCATTTTAATGCTGAACCAGGAATAACACAAATGTGTTCAATTTGTACTATTATTTTAAACTATGAAGCATGCACATATTCTTATCTGATTGTTTTTATCCAGAAAGTAGCCAGTATAACAGAATTGTCTGTAGTCCTACACCAGCTTCTGCATCATAACTATTTAAAACTCAGACCTTCCTCAAGTTTCATTGAGCAGACTAATGTTGTGCTTCCCCTCACATGCCGATAGCATTTCTTTAAAGTGTACAGCCCCCTTTTGATGCTCAGTACCTGGAATCAGTAGGGTGTTGAGGTTTTTTTGCTTGAGAGAGGGATATTATTGAGAAGGTGACATGTTCTGTTCTTGCTTTAATTGAATGATGAAACAATCTCATTCTCTTTGACTATGAGTAATAAAGCATTGCTATTTGGATAGTATCAACTATTCATGTATCACCATAAAGATATTTTTGCAGCTGGTGGCATTCTTAAACCAATCAACCATACATTAAAGTACGAGAACATGTTTATTCTCCCTCCTTTCAAACTGATGTGGAAACACTAGACTTCTCTGATTTGGAAACACTGGACTTGCCTGTTTATGAGTTTTTAGGGAACAAGGGATATATCCCCAGCTGTATCAGATGACATTGCTCCTTCTGTTCCTGCTGTTGTGTTAGTGGAGCAATGCTGGCTGATTTACTCTAGACAAGAATCTGTAGTGCAGCTACACTGCAGAGATGCTGTCTTCAGAGAAGAAACACTTGTGGCTCTATTAAAGCTTATTTCAGAGGATTAATTTGATCTGTTCTTGTCCATTTCTTGGGCTTCTGACAATGTCTCTTATAGACCCAGTCCTCCTATGAGTACAAGGCAGGCAGCTCTTTATGTCAGACTGCAGTTCTTTCGTGCTACTTCATTAGCCTTTAGAATAATTAACATCACAACTTCCATAGCAGGAATATAATTAAAATAACAGCAGAGATATTGTCTTGTGGGTGAATTTCTTATAGCAAACATTAGCTCATTTGCAAGTTGTGAAATAACCAGGAGCATCCTTGAATAGCACAAAGTGCTCAACTTTGATAATTTTCTTATCGCAAAAATGGCTCTAATTCCCAGAAACTACAGTCTGCAGTGAAGGCACCTGGATTCATCATCAGCAAATTGTTTAAACTTTTAATAAGCTGTTATACTAAAGAGTAAGAAACTATGATATAGTTCTTTTTTTGCTGTTATAATGTTTTGCTTAGGGAAATCCTTATCATTAAAAACTACATGAAAAGCATATTAATGTAAACAATTTCAACAAATCATCTCTTGTATCCTAATTAGATGGGGGAAAGAAAGGGGGGAAATATGCTTATGTAGCTGGATTGTACAAAGTATGCTTGATTTGGCTAATTATCAACCCTGTTGATAAGAGTCCTCCAGGACCTTTTGTTAACAGAAATGTTGCTCTGGATGACCTCTTGTTTTCCTTTCCTGCCATTTGTGTGACCTTCGTCATTCCAGTGGTATAACAACCCAGGCACACGCAGATGTAAAAAACTTTAGGAGTACTCTGATACCTGTGTTCCTCACACCAAAAGCAACTGAAATTTTCAAGCCTATATGTTTCAACCTTGCTACTCTTGTGTGTGCATGGTTCCCCAAGTCAGCTGGAGCTGTGTGTGCGGAAACACTTCAGAATGAAAAGTTCATTCGTTTGGATGAACTGTGCTTTGAGAAGGAAGAAGAACTTTCCACTGTGTGAACCACCATAGCAGTTACTGGGGGGTGGTAACTGTGAGTTTAAATAGCCAAAAAAGTGACAGATTGTGGTAACTGTGGTGCAAGGCCAGAGGCAGCTGTGATTGGAAAAGGATGACAAGATGTGGAAAAAGCAAGAAATGGCAAAGGACAATGCACCTCTGCTCTACATTGGAAGGGAAGTGTTGGGTTTCCAGTAAATCTAAACTTGTTCATCAATTCAAATACAGCCTTGCTGAATTTTGAAGAGGCCAGATTTATCAAGAATGCGGGATTTTCTGATTCTGATGTAAATGTTGTAACTCATATCACATAAGGAATTCAAAATTAATGCAGCTCCATCATTTATATGTAGGATAGAGATACAGGAATGCATCATTTCTACACCAGGTCTACAAATCATATGAGGTCTAATGAGATATTCTGTCACATGCCTTTCCAATTATGCTCTGATCTTCTGTTCCAATTCCTAAGGAACTAAACCAAGTTATTTAAGTGCCTAGATTTATGTTTAAGTTTGCAAGAAGCCTTCCAAATGAAATTAAAAAAAAAATAAAAGTAGAAATCTCGATCTTGTTCGGGATTCATTCTTCCAGTTTTTGTGCATAGAAAACGAAGTACCTTGTGACTATACAGTTGCCATAGGAAAAAAGATAATGTCATTCCCTGCCCTGCATTAACCTTGACAGAGATTTCCCTGTACATTGTGACCACGTGCCCTGGTTACTAAAACACTTCTTTTTTACACAGTGGTGTAGGATTCTTTGTCTCTGTTTTTGACCCAAACCAATCTAAAATACAACAAAGCTGTCATATATACTACTGTGAAGAGTTCTGTTTCAAAGCATTCACATTTTTTAGGAAAATTGTTTTCCCTTAGACTTAATTGTTATATGTATTCCCTTTAAAATCAGTTGTTCTTCGAGGAAGTAGAAGTCACCAGCATTTAAGGATCAGTTTGAAACACAACTATTTCAGGAAGTGTAAAAATAAGTGTGAAACCTCATCTACACTTTGTTCAGTGTCTTTTCTGTATTAAAGGTTATAATGTACTTTAAAATCTCTAGAAATTTGATATTGGTGGAAGAAAATCATATATAGTATTGTTAAAATCAGCAATTCTTTTAACTTCCAAGTGCACAGAGCCATATTTTCTGTATTTGATCTCACTTACTGTAACTACACTGGCTCTTTTTAAAATTTACTTAGTAGCAGAAACTTTAGTTAATACTGAGGGAATATCACCATGCATAAATTTTAATGGTGCTAGAAATTGTAACTATTTTTCTCAAGGAATGAACAGAAATATTTCACATTGTTTCTTAAAAAAAAATCTTATACTCTTACCCCACCCGCACAAAAAAATGCTGAGAAAAGTATCCTTTTACTCCTTTTCTCTCCCAAAATAGATGTATCTCCAAGAAGTTTCTCTTTGTAGTATATGTATTTGTGTGTGAGGGACAAATAGGATTTCTGTCTCTGACATGAAAGAGCATCATGTAGTACAGAGACACTCAAGCACATGTTTTCAGCACAAAATTACTTTTTTCATTTTTGTATAACTGAGCAAGCATAGCACATAGCCATACAGGTGATGAATACAGAACTGCAAAGCACTGGTAGGAACCAGAAGAGTGAACTTCCAAAAAAAATTGCCTCTTTTATACTTCTACCATTGTGATACTAATTTAACTGAATTGTAGCTGTGGACTAGTCCTTCCAGGTTCATTAAGTACTTTCTGTTCTTGCCAATTTTTCATCAGAGGCCCTGCTGAGGTCTAGAGTATGGTAGAGGACACACTCCTGCATGTGTGGATCATCTCTTGTAAGATGTCTGTGACAATTTCAGTGTACTTACAAAGCATATCACCCATCTGTACATATAATATGTTTTCCAGGGAAACAACAAACTTTAGTCAAATGAAATGTGATTAAATTTTAACAAGGAAAGGATTTTATTGGAAGCAAAGAATTTTCTGTGTTTCACAGACCTCCTCTCCTTCAGTATCTCTTACCCTTGCACCAAAGAAGAAACTCCATTAGGAGAATCAGATGTTGGATGGCTTGGGTGCCTGCCATCAAACCCCCATAAATTCAGAGACATCATCTAACAATGTGTAAACCAGATTTCACAATCCATGATTTCACTACCTCTATAAAAGTGGTAGTTAAATAACTAAAATATGTATTCTTCCTTTTTTCCAGTTGGCTTACTGTCCATTTTAGTCTTGGCCTACACAGAATTTCCTACAAGGAAATGTACCACACAGTAGCCAACTATTAAGAATTATTGTTACTATATGGGGAACTTTCTCAATTTTGTACATAATCCTTTCTGAGGCTGTGTAATAACACTGTCCATGGAATTAAGTTGAAGTTTCTTGTAGTGGAATGAAAAGAAAACATTAAACAATCACACTCATTTTTCCTTGTGTTCTTTGCTAATAAAAAGTACGACGTTTTCTTTAGCAATGTTTTAGCAGAGGGACATTGTTCTGCTTTTGTGATTTAGGCATTCAGCCTGGGATTTACAAAACTCAAAGGAAGACACTGAAGAAGGCTCTAAAAGTGCTTTCAGTGTAATGTAGTTAAACAAGCTGACATGTTTTAGGAAGGAATATTGTGTTTTCAAATTGTTCTATGATGGCAAAAGCAATTAAATTCGCAATGTTTCAATGTACTTCCACTAATCATAATCTAGTAAAGAACCATTACATGAAACAACGTTAATAATTTGTTTGCCAATTTTTCAGGTAAATTAATGCCTGAGTAGACATATATTATATTTACAGCCTTATTGGCTTGTAGAGTTGTGGGGTCTCACAGTCCAAAAGCATGCAAAGTGTTTATTGGGGAAAAGTCAATATTGGATCAACTCTACCATTGCAAATATTCCTCTAATTCATTTGCAGTGCTTTCTTACCAGTACCACACTAGTCCTTATCCTGCAGGAATAATAAATTAATTGGCTGACAAAGAACATTTTACTTCTGGACAAGAAAATACATTCAACTGCCAAATAAAACACAACTTCCATTCTCTTCTTGATGAGCTGTTGAAGAAACTCCATCAAGTACCTTTCTCCTTTTGGTGAACACAAAATTTTTTATTTTGTCATTCCAAAACTCCGAACTTTATGACACTATTCCAGAAGAGTACCTAAAATTATAATTCCATACCAGTGTTTATGTACTATATCACTCCACAGTGTATGTATTTAGATTTCCTTAGGGTATGGAGCTGAATTACTCTATTACTGCAACCCTGTTGACCTTATTATTGTCATGAAAACTTTCTTAGAAAAAAGATTGCATAAATACAGGTTGATGTTATTAAAATAGACAGTCTTAAAGAAGGTTCCAATGTGAAAGAAAAGCAAGCCAAACAATCAAGGCAAGATTTATAAATACTTTCATTGACAAATTGTCCAGGGAAAGTTATGCCTAGTGGACACATTCATTTACTACCTTACAAACAATTACATGCTATTGTATGTAATTACACTTTCATGTATCTTAACGTACTTCTTTCATGTATCTTAACGTACTTCTGACAACAAATTTATTTCCTAAATGCTTCTGCATCATCTCAGTCACTTCACATGTATATTGCAACAATGGGAACATATCTCCCAAAACATTTCACCTTTAAACTAATTTTATGGATGTGAATATGGAACATATTCTTCACTAGTTGTCTAAATTACCTATGGTCTGACCCGCAGTATCCAAAGTCTCTGAGTAGTTAGCTCTAACATTTTTTGTGTATGATTCAGTTCTTCAGTGTTTCATATTTATTAGCCAATATTAGACGATATTTAATGGTATTCAGGTTAGACATGGACCATTCACTAGGAAGCTCTGGGGACTGTAGATGATGGGGACTGTACAAGATACTTCTTGTAGATGTGTAGATGCTTCTGGGGAGCAGGTTCCCGGGTTTGACTTGGGATCTTCAGATGCTCAGGGTGGATTGTTAGACACAAACAATGGTCATAAGTTTCCTCATGCTTTAGCATTGTTTATCTGTAACGGGCATTTTTCTTATTTGCCATTTCTAGGAATTTGTCATGATTGTTGTCTTTGGTTTGGAATTTATTATTCGTATCTGGTCTGCTGGATGCTGTTGTCGATACCGAGGATGGCAAGGAAGACTGCGCTTTGCAAGGAAACCATTCTGTGTAATAGGTGAGTGTCCTAGCTCTAGTTTATTTTAAGATAAAAATAAACACCTTCCCCCTCCTTGTTTTGCTTCTGAATGAAAACTACTGGAATCTTTTTACAGTAACCGGCAGTAAAACCGGAATAGCTGTGTGTCAACTGTCATCTGCCCAAGGTTTCTCTAGATATAAAATCACAATGTCCTTGAATACCAGTCAGTTCATGTTTCCTATGTTCTCCAAAAGACATTTTGCAATACATGTCATACACCTAGCCTGTATATAGGATGAATGAGGGGTTGAGAGCTGATTTGATTGAAAATCACAGGAGCTGTATGTATTTAATGGACATATTACATGTCTTTTACATACATGCACAGATACCATGCACGTATGCCTACACATTATGTTCTCCTCATTTTACCTCTGTGATCAGACATGTGTATGCTGCAATAAGTTTGAAAACGTACTTAGAAACATCTTTTGACAACATTGCTGCTTCTCTGCATGACAGTCCAGGTATCTGCTCTGCAGTGACACCAGCATTGGATATAGCATGCTTCTTCTACAGGTATTTCAAGAGAATATTCCTCACCTTCTTTGCCCTAGAATTTGTTAGTGAGAATGGTGAATAGGCTCACAACCAGTCAAAACCCTATTTTGAAAAGAAATCTGCAGGAAAGCAGTTTCCCAATAAAGGCAGAGATCAAGGATGTCTAAATGAATTTATATGATAATTTCTTATTTTTGTAATGGCTTGGAGAAAATTGTTTTTACAGATCATCTGTGAAACTTCAGGATATCAATATCCCAACTTCTCTCTCAACTTATTTTTCTCTCTCCAGCCTTTAATTTCATTTGCCTATATCCCAAAATAACTTATGGATCGACTGGGCCAGGAAACACGTTCTTCCATGCATCTCCACAGCGGCTAATACACAGAGTCACATGCTTACAATCATTAAACATATGGGTCTCCGTAAACAGTGAATATTGAGTTGTCATGTAGATGTATGCCATCCTGGTCTGAAAAAGAGTTACGCAGTTCTGTGGCATAGCAGGCCAGTACACTGGTTAGGGCTAACGGGTAGAGCAAGTTTTTTCCTTCTGCCTCATTCCCGGATAAATCCATACCTTCTCCCAGTGGAGAAGCTTGCATGAGTAAGTGGAAAGGCATCACTGAATGTATCCGTCTTGGAAAGTAATACCCCATCTATGCTATTTTATGACACTATGGAAGAGGAGCAATTAGGATTGGCATTTTTGTTCAGGCAGCAGGGGAGGTGGGTAGGTACCTTACCAAGTCACATGCTTGCCCCAAGGTTTCCATGCGTAGTTGAAAGCAGGAATCATCAAACACTATCCTTCTTAGGCTATCCAAAGGCTATCCTCCTTTACTAGACTTATCATTATTACCAAGATTTTATGGTGCACTTGAAACTTTGCAGTAGTCACAGAACTACTTTGATTTGGTCAGCACACAATTATAAGAAAGTACCACTGTTACTTTAGTAAAATTAACTTACTACAGCAATTTAAAACTTACTAAAAACACCTTTAGAGCATTTGAAGTTGCCAGAAGCATTTGACTTCTCAAAAGTGTTTTGCTGCTCTCCCAAATGCCAATGTTCAGTTCAGCTTTTGTTTCTCCTCCCTCTCCTGTCCCCACTCAACTGGCAAGTTTTATACTAGTGATTAACTTCTGTTTAAGCTGTTATTTCCCAGAAAGCCTGAATAGAGGGGTCTTCCTTGTCCAAAACTCTGCATATTTAAAATACATGTAGGTGTGGTTCTTAGGGACATGGTTTAGTAGCAGACTTGGCAGTGCTGGGTTAACGGTTTGACTCAATGACCTTCAAAGTCCTTTCCAACATAAACAATTCTGTGATTCATGGAGTGACTAGTGTAGATTTCCATCCTTTCCTTTAAACAACTCATATCTACCCTCCTACTGTTGGTGAAATAGTTCAGGCAGGTCTCTCGGCACAAACCTCCCTGAGTGTTGGAGTTTACTTCACTTGAATGTGGTATCTCCTCCTTTCTCTGGAGTTTACCCGCTCTTCTTGTTTCACCTATGTTTATGTAGGCAATCTCTGGCCTTAGAAGCACCTTTTCTGTCCCATTTGCAACTCCATCACTTGCTATCTCAATTAATTAGTAAACAACAGTCTATCGCTTGTGGATATCTTCCTATGCTGCTTCACTGGATAGAAAGGGAATGTTTTTCTGCAGCTTCTGGAAAATAAACCAATAGCTTGAATATCTTACCATTGACTATTCTGTGCCTCTCTTCTACTGATTATTTTGGTCCATTTCTGTACTTAAGTGTCCCAGAAGGGAGTTTCTGATGTTCTGATGTTCAACATCTCTCTACATTTGATCTTTTGAGGAAAAACCACGTCATCTTGTAGCTCTTGCTACATAAAATACTTATTTGCCTGACACCTTGGCTTTGCAGTCATGGCAAAGTGTGCTGCAACAGCAAAGGTCGGCAGGCTGTGTTAGCCAGAGCACAATCAGTAGGTGAAGACACACAATTATCTCTCTTTACTCATCACTCATTAGACCATGTCCAAGATGTGGTGGACTGCACCCTATTTTACCCGTCAAACACCATACCTGAAAGACCTTAAAAAACTGGAGTGAGTTCAGTGAAGCCACCAAGATGATCAGTGCTGGATCAGTTGCCCTGTGAGGAGTGGGTTAGGGACCTGGACATATTTAGATTGGAGAAAGGATGGCTTCAGGGGGAACTCAATTAAATCAGTGCTAAGGTCCCCTTAAGAACACATGGCCAGTTTGGGCCTATTCCTTTTAGTTATTTACTGAGCCATTCATTCAATTATACTTTCCATTTATTGTTACAGTGGAACAATAATATTTTAGAAGACTTAGTCTGTTTGTTATTACTTAAATTTGCTATATATCTCCAACAGATCTGTTCTCTCATTATTTTTGTGATTGAACATAACTCACAATGGGTAATGGCCTAAGAGCTAGAAATAACAAAATTGAGGATTGCCTCAAGGATCACATTCAGACAGCCTTTATTTTTTCCATTAATAACCTAATAACCAAAGAAATTTCATTCAGGACCAAAGCTCTGTGCTTGTGTTAGTGTGCCTACAATGTCACTATTCTGGCGAATTAGTTCATCAAGCATTGCTGTATGCTGACATGTTAGTAATTATATCTATCAAAATATTGTAAAAAGAATAGCAACCCGTCCTTCCATGCATGTAAAGTGCTTAAATATGTACATGCCTCTGCAAACACTGAATTTCCCAGGCATATCATTCTGAAGCTTGGCTGTTAGCACTGCAGAGCAATGTTGCTGTGTTGTGTTGTTAAAAAAGAGCAGAAATCCAAGAACTACATATTCTAACTGCTGCCTCTGGAGACCAGGGATGCTGACACACAGGAAGAACTTTATGGCTGTGCCTTAGCTCCCTGAAGATCCCTGAAATAAAAGAGGACAAGACTAACCAGGAAGAAGTATGGCATCCCCTCGCTGTCAAGCCATTCCCTGACACTGAACTAAATGAAGAATCTATTGTCCTTCCTCTGGCAATGGGTGGTATACCTCCTAAATGGTGGTATGTGACCTGACAAAACTTCTGGCCAGTCTCCTATGTGCATCAGAGGTTTTACTGTCACAATGAAATCTCAGTCTGTTAAGGCAGATTCCAATTAACACATCATAAAAATAACTAGGAATAATAAATAACAAGCTGTGGGTCAAAAGAGTAAGATCCTGCTGGTCTCACCTGCCTGTCTGAAGTTTGCTAGGCTTTCAGAGGAACTTCTTTCTCTCCTGCTGACTTTGTAAGAGACTTTGGGACTCCTATGTGAGGACACCCAGCAAGGGCAAGTGAATTTTAGTCATAGAATCATTGAATATCCTGAGTTGGAGGGAACTCACAAGGATTGTTAAGTCCAACCCTTAGCCCTGTACAGGACCATCCCCAAGAGTCACACCATGTACCTGAGAGCATTGTCCAAACACTTCTTGAACTCTGCTAGGCTTGGTGCTGTGACCACTTCCCTGGGGAGCCTGTTCCAGAGTATAACCACCCTCTGGATGCCTACAACGCCAGTTCTCCTCACGAGGAAGTTGTAGACTGCAGTGAGGTCTCCCCTCAGTCCTCCAGGTTGAACACATCAATTGACCTCAGCCACTCCTCATACGGTTTCCCCTCAAGGCCCTTCACCATCTTCATTGCCCTCCTTTGGACACTCACTAAGAGCTTAATGTCTTTCCTATATTTCGGTGACCTGCACACAATATTCAAGGTGAGGCCACACCAGTGCAGAGCAGAGCAGGACAATCCCCTCCCTCAACTGGCTGGCGATGCTTTGCCTGATGCCCCCCAGGACATGGTTGGCCCTCCTGGATTCCAGGACACTGCTGACTCTAGTGTCTAAACTTTATTCAATTTAAATTTGGGATTTGAAACTCCTATTTGCGAACGTTTTGACCTTAAATTTGAGCCTACTTCTAGTAATCTAACATTTCTCCAGGGCAATTAGCCTTCCTAGTGGTCCAGATGAGTGAAAAATTTCATATGTTTCAATCTATTAGCAGTTTCACCACGGCTGCTTCTATTTTACCTCTAGTCAAGCTACAGCATGATGGAAATGTCAAAAGTTCAAGTTCTGTTGAGGCTGCAGAATGAACAAATTCCCAACAGAAAGCTTAGGTCCATTATCTGTAATCAGGCTCTTGAACTTCACGGCTGGAAAACTTGTTTCAGAGCGATAAGTGATAGCAGCGACTGTTGCTGATTACTGGATCTATTTTTCATTAATTAGAGTGGTAATGAACCTTCATCATGTGGCGCTTTTGTCAAACCTTTGTAAACAAATTCATATCTAGTGTGTTACAAGATCTTCTGAACCTTTAATTTGAATTGTTTCAGTACATTTGTGTAATGACACGTTGTGTGCCTGTCACCTTGGTATTTAGGCACATTATATAGTTTAAATATAGGCAGATAGTAAATCTGCTGCTCGTGATAAACAATATAAACAGCGAGTATAATTTGAACTCTAAATAACCCAGAGATGGTCTGTAATGAAGTATATCCTTGACCAAAACATACCTCACATCACATCTCATTATAAATCCCAGCAAAACCAAGTTCCAGTGAATGTCATATTTGGGGGTCTTCTGCCAGCCGAGAAAATACTCCAGAAAATACTTTGACAGTAGTAGTAGTACTAGTAGTATTTAGGCTTCAAATCGAAATTTTCTTAGATAATTTCAGCAGCCATAGTTCTGTGCAATGAACAGAGGTGCTCTTTAGGCTAGACTGGTCCCAAATTGTGTAGGTTTTTAAAACTAAAACTTAGTGGCATATCTTCATGTTTTAGAGACCTGGCAGTATAGTTTTTAGAAACATGTAGGAAAAATAATGCCTGTTTAGTATCATCAATGGGCCTTATGCTTTCACATTTATTTTTGATGACTACTACCCTCGCTGCTGACTAAGGTAACCTTTGTCATATTAAAGACATCAGGCTCTGGTCTTCCCTTTCTAGAAGCTGTGTGTGTACTATTCACGAGAAATCTGCTAGTTTGGTAGGACGCATTCAAATTTCTTTCTGGTATGTGGTAGAGAATTCAGCAGCCTGCGTTTGTTGATCTTACACTGGTGTCACTACCATGTAAATTTGAGTAGAGGAGCTCCTACCATGAATCAGGCAACCTGAATGAAGTGCGTGTAGTGACTTCTTTCCTCAGTGGGGAGCTATGGGCAGTGTCACATTTCATCTTCATAAGGCTTGTAGGTCAAGGTTTTAATTAGAGGGCTAAGCTTTTATTGTATCAGTTTTCTAGGCTAGTGAAATTATTTTTCATTGAAAAAAACCTAATTGAAATCAAAATAATGCATGGGAACAAACCAGGTCCCTTTTCCTGAGGGACTTTATATTCATCTGGGTCTTTTTATCATCAAAATTAGAAGCGCTCCCTGTCCCAAACATGCAGAATAGCCAACAATAAAGTTTCTGGTTTCTGGGTAAAGTTTGGATAAATTCTTTCTCTGGGAGATTTGGAGCTGGGCAATTACAGTGTCTCAGCCCCACTGAAGCTATCCAAACATCAATAAATAATTTTTAATTCCACCAGAGAGAGATGCTGATTTACCCTGACACCTGCTGTTAATTTTAGTCATCTGCTATGTGAGAAATTTTTATTTTGAGACAATTCCAGTAATACAAATCAGAAGCAATCCACAGTGGGATAGATGTAGGTTAGAGCACTGCAATGTGAAGAACAAAAGACAGGTTTGTGACAGAAAGATTGTTAAAAGGCAGAGGCATTTTATTAAAAAGAATTTACTTGTAATATTAGAATTCCTTTATTATAAGTTATTAAAGATATTTTCCCAAGCATGAAGTAATTACGTCCATTTCAAACCAGACTGATATAATCAGTATCTGGACAAAAATGTTTAGTGATTGCTAATTCAGTTCACTTTTGTTAGGAAAGTCAAACGTCACAGTCAAATTATATAGAAATAATGAGGTCCCCTGTCCATTCTCATCCAGATTCTGTAAATTAGTTATGCAGTCTTTCAAATTATTATTGATCTCTCATATTTGAATCTCAGAAAATACATTGGAGTATAATAATAACAACAACAATAACAACAATAGCAATAACAACAATAACATGATATTAAATATTATAGATCATATTTTGTAATATAGTGTGTATAATAGAACTTCCAGTGCTGTTTATGAGCTGTGACTTGGAAATGTACAGTAAGGAGGGAAGGAACTGACAGACCAAGAAGCAGTTAACATTTTCTGGTTTTAGTCTTGGTATGTTCAGTTTTGCTTTCATTTTTTAGGGGCTGGCTTTAAGCTTGTTGCTACTAGATGTGCACAGAATATGAAGATGCTTACAGAAATACCTTTCTTTTCATTGTCTGTCTTTATTTGATTTGAGATGCTCATATCCTGCCTTACTATGCTGAAGTCCCATCATATACATAGATGAGATAGTTGCTCAGATTTCCATAAATATGTGTAAATTCACTGATCTAAAATGAAGTAGCTGTTAATATAAACACTGGTGTGGAAGTTAGAGGTAGACAGGATTGTGCCAAATCCACTTATCTGCCTACCTCATCTTATGGATTGTCCAAACTAGTAAAATGGTTTGTTTTTCAAATTTTATCATTCTTATCATCTAAAAAATTACATTTTTAATGAAGTGAATATCATGTCAGAACCTAATTGATATGGAAGGAAATACTCAGCTTTCTTGGCTTCTTTCAGATAATGTGCTGCAGATCAGCTGCATCAGTGTGTGACATCCATTGTAACTCCCATCTCAGATCATTGTCAGCTCTTTCCTATAGATCCTCTGTGAGAAGAATTGCTGCTTTGCTGGCTATACAAATTCTGCTTTTGCAGCAGTGAATTATGCTCTCTTCATTTAGGAACATATTTGTCGAAAATAGCATCTTATTAGACTAGGTGTTTACTATTTTGGGCTTTTGCACCTGCCCTTGGCGTACATGCAGCCTCTCACAGGACTGTGATATCCCTAGGTTGTAGTACTGCTTTATTTCAAAAGCTACTTTCAGTACATCTTATATTTTACTAACATGCCTATAATTACTCAGGGGTGCTTTGTCAGCATGTTAACATGAATTTCACTGTTAATGCCTCAGCATGGTACATCAGGTAAGTGCCAGTCTGACTATTTGAGCCATGATTAACTACTCTTGCAGGTGTTGGTAAATCAAAGTGTGCTTTCTCTCTGACAAGCTTCACTCTTGTCAGCCCAAATGAAGACATCTGAAGAGGTCTAAATGGAGTTATTGTCTTGGCATATACTGCAGGAATCTTTCAAAAATTGTTTGAAAGCTCAATGCAACCAGAGGAAACAGTGAGAAATGATGGAGTAGAATAAAATGAAGGGAAGGGAACGATATTTCAGTTGGAAATTACCTACAATTATCATCTAGTCCAATTGCCTGATCAATTCAAGGTTGACCAAATGTAAAAGCATGTTGTTAAGGATATTGTCCAAAAGCATTGACAGTCATGAGGCATCAACCACTTTTCTAGGAAGCCTGTTCCCATGCTTGACCACTCTCTCTGTAAATAAATGCTTCCTAATGTCCTGTTTCTAGACATCTCCAGATATTGTATTGTAGACAACTATCTCATTCAAGTTTTTCTGTTATAATTACAGTTTTACTCATTCTTGTGCACAGATCATTTTGTTTCAGTTTCATTAACCCTGTAGCACACAAGTAGGCAACATGCTGCTATTTTATATTTGCAGTGTGCCTTTCCATCTCATTGCTTCTTTTAGTTTTTATAATTATTACTCTTATGAGTGTTGAATGTTGTGACTTTAATGCTCTCTATGCTGAAGACTAGTTTATTTCTGTTCAGGTCACCTCTGTGTGAGTGAGGTCTCTAGGAAAAGGGTAATAGGTGCAGTTGGTTAAAAAAAGTAGTTTCATTTTTCTTGGCCATATTGTGATTTAGAAACACAGACATTTTAGGGATAGTGTTTGTTTCTTCACATACAGTTTCCTGCTATCTGCTCATCCATAATTTGTTACATTCAATATAATCAAATTGGTTGCCAGGTGTCTTAATCCAGCCTTGCCACTCTCTTATTAGTAATCACAAAGCTTGAAGAAATGCAGTTTCCACAGATGTTTCCATTCTTTTACATCCCTTCAGAGAAATACGTGTTACCACTAGCACTGTTAAAATGACTGATAGGCATAGTCCAGTGGAAATTGCAGGAAATCTGTTTTTATGATCGTGCCTCAAATGGTTACACTCCAACTGTAGTTGTGTACAAGACAGAAAATACAGTTTTTTAATCCCTCCCTTTTAGAGCTGCTATGTTAAATACAGCAACTGGGAAGGATTTGACAATGTAACAGTGTTGTTACCCTATGTAACACAGTTTAAGTATTTATATCTCAAGGTTAATATGGCTAAGTAGAAATATTTGCATATTTCTAGATGGCTAATTGGGCATGTTCTGCACATTTTAATTTCCTCTCTTACCGTTCCTAACACTTAACCACTGGGCTCCCATAACCTGTTGTCTCCTATGAAAGAAAACTTACATTTTTTACCTTTAAGCTTGTGCTGATAGCTCTCAAAATTGAGTCGTTTTCCATTCTGCTGATAGATGATATTGCTGTCAATAACAGATCTAAGGAAAGTGACCACCAGATCCATTTTACATCAACCTATGTGAGCTCCTAAATGGTGTAAATGCCTATTTGACTCTGGCCTAAACCATCCCTGATGCAGAAAGAGGAGCTGCATTCACTTTCTTCCACCCTTGTGCCGTCTAGTCCCAATGCATGTGTGTGACCATCTGGGGAGCAGCCAAGGCAAAGGCTGAGCCACTTCAGTTCTGGGGCTCCCCTTTGCCAGCCCAGCCTATGCAAGAGCCCCCCATGCTGGGGGGGTCTTGACTGCTTCATTTCAGATGAAAATGTAACGAGGTATAGTGGAGAGTTGTCACGCAGAATGGCATAATTTACTGTATTTAAGATCTCATTTTGGGATTGCCCTTGTTGGGTTTGTAAGAGTGCTACCAGATTATGGTTTTTTCCCTCTCTGGGAAGTGCTGAACAGAGCTTCTATTTCTTTCTTCACATCTCCCATGTCAGGAAGTCTCAAGGGTGGCTGCAAGATGCCCCACAGTAATGTTCTCCAAATCCTATAAACCTTCTTGCTGGAACAGTAGTCCCTCTTTGGGTACTCACCCAAAAACTGCTGGTGGGATAACAACCAAAGGTAAAGAGTGACCGGAAATCTCTGGTTCTGTATTTCACCTGAGTAAACCCTCTAGTTACAGAAACAGAGTCCCAGGAGGTTCACATTGACTGTGCTGACATCCAAAATAGCTGTGTAGATTAGGAATGCAAGTTCTGGTTTTAGACAGCAGGGAAAGGTATATGCCTCTGGAAGGCGGCTCAGAAAACGGAAGGTAGGAGCTCTTCTCTTTCAGCCGACACTGATGACTCTTTCATCCATGTTCCTACCTTCAACATCTGCATTAGACAACTCAGCTAGATACTGGATACCTCCTGTTTTCCCTCCACCCCATGAATTTGAGAGCAGATTATTAGTACTATCTCTTCCCTCTCCACCTACAAACAAGCTTTTCTTCTCCCTCAGAGACATGCTTTTTCTCTCCTGCTCATTTCAGCATCTTTACTTCTCAGTTTCTGCCCTTCCACTTCCACCCTCACACCATGGATTTTTCTGTTCCCACATTTTTTGGCCTTTCCACTCCCATAGCACTGCATCGCCTTCACTTTATGCACAATCTGGAAACGCATTAGATGGACACTTCCAGACCTCCTTCCCCTTGCCTTTCCCTGAGATTTTAGAGTATGATTGAGAAGGCCATGAAAGGACAGAGTCCTGCCTATAGATTCCTCCCTTTGCAGCTGCAAGGAACCAACACACTGCTTCCCTGATGAGCTGAATCATGTAGGAGTCCTGTTTGGTATCTTTCTACATGCTGACTAGTGCCAGATACCCCTAACAAAGGAATTAATGCCCATAGTCCAAATAGCCAATGACATAATATTTTTGTTTGGACATAAGGTAATCAGTGGCTGATTCACACAGGAATTTGGATCCCCCTGAAAAATCTAATTCCAGTAATTCAGGGAAAAAGATGCAAACTTGTCTTTAATTTTCCCTGGTTATTCCTTTATATCCTGTAGCAATGAATTTTACAAGTCAATTGCATCTTGTATGTCTTTTTATCATATTTAAGTTCGCTTTTGATCTCACTTTTATAAGGAAGGCATCCAACAGACCGTATTATCTTCCACTAGTTTGCATACCTCTATCTATCATCTCATATTTGTCTTCTGACTAACCACTCCTAAATTATTCAGCCTTTTCTCCAAACACAAGTCTTGCCATGCTGCAGTTATTTTGTTTCTTGCTGATAATGTTGTGGTTTTCTTACAGCCTGATCTAATGAGCCTCTTTACTCATCAGGTGTGTATGTGTCTGGCTATCCATCCTGCTGCCTTTCCCTCTAGAAATCTTCAGATGTTTTTCCCTCCACCACAATAGCCTTTTTCACTAAGGTCTACTGTCACCCAGGAAAAAGCCTCAGACATAGTAGAGTGACTAGCAAAGCTTGTTTTCCCAGAGCTTTCAAGGCACAAAACAGTTACTGGGCAGAATAAGTGAAGATTTATGGGAAGGATCTGTGTGTGTTACTTGTGATTTGTTTCTTTGGTTGGACACAAATTGGGTTGGGGAACACTGGGTCAAAGATAAAATTTTAAATGTTTCTGTCAGACTGTCTTAAAGCCAAATAAAACTCCTACTGAATAAACAGTGCTTTATTCCTTCTGGCAGGTACATATTAATATTAAAGATCAATTATTGGAAAAGATTAATAAAGTATAAATCCATGAAAGGCTTGCAATTGAACTTAATCTTAGTTTGCAGGAGGCCCTTAGATTTTTAACATTTATTGAGCCAGCTGTTAATAACATAAAGATGTTTGCTGAGGACTTATTCAGTCCATAGAAAGATTGTGTACTCAACAGGGCCATGAACTATAATTGCTACAGAGCTACAAAGACAGGTGAAATGTTCCCATTAATGTTGTTATTCTTATCTAGACTAAATAAAAAATTGTAACCATAGCTACAGTTTCAAATTCAGTATTTGTTGAGCTATTGTGATTCTCAGCCTATAGAGAAATATTTTTGGCTATCTAAAACAGAATGTAAAATGACATTATGTTCATATATTTGTCCTCTTGGCCTGAAAGTATTATACTTTTACACAGGGACAGGGTGTATATACTTTTAGTACACTGACATAGTAGTGAGTAACATTGGTTGATCCATTCTTAGGGATGGAATTAGGATCTCATTATAAAACTTGATTTAAAAATAACAAAACAAAAAATCTGACTCATCTTCCTTGGTCCACAATTTAATAAGGAAATATTTAGTTTTCACACCTAAAAAATGTCTCATATTGATTTTTTTAAAATACCGTTTGTTCTGTTTCAAAAATTGTTTGGAGCGCTAAGTTGAATTTTGTTGTATTTGATTAGCTTTTGTAATAAGTATCTTTGACTTGTTTAGAGTTTTTTTCTTTGCCAGAAAAGTTGGTGAGCAGCTTTTCTAAGTATTTGGTTATATAAAATTAACATCTATCCTAGAAGGAAATTGTATGTATTTCCAGGAGGTTACTTTCATTTCACATAAAAATAGTTTGCTTACTCAAATGATTCCAATATCATTGCAAATGAAAACTACAAAGGGAGAAAAGAGTTCAAGGTAATTCATCTCTTTTTAGCTCTTCACTGGGGCATTGCTCAATTGATGATAAAAGAAATCCAATCTATGCACAGATCAGTTTTAGTGGACCCCTTAGAATGGAAAGCAGTGACTAACATTGCCATTTTCCGTTGTTAGAAGAAAAAAAAAAATCAATAGAGTAGAAGTAGTAGCCTCTGGATTTTTTTTTTTTAATTCCACTTCAGTGCCTAAACACTATTACATATTTTTGTAGAACTTCTTTTCTTTTATGTGACACTGCCATACATTACTATCTTCCTGTTTTTCCACAGCAATAAAAGTCAATTTTCACACTCATCTGTGTTTATCTCTGTGAATTGTCTTGATACAAAAAAGTAGCTCACTTTCCTACTTCTAAAAATACCAGGTTGTTTTGCATCTTGGAAAAAAATTAAAAAGGAAGTAAAATCACCAACTTGTTTTGCCTGTAATGACAATTAAGATGATTTCCATCCAGACGGTGTTATATATCTGAAAACACAAAGACCTTTTCGCTAGAGTGACAACAACATCTGCAAAAATCAAATATCATCATCCATCCCAAGAATTTCCTGAAGATATCTGCCAAGTTCTTTTACTAGTAGGTGATGATTAATCATAACCTGTCTGGCATCTGAGTAGAGAGATCCAATCCCTGACCAGAAAGAAAAGCTATATTCAGACATAGCTGAAAGCAAACTTTAGCAAGATCCTGAGCACCATTATTTTTATAAAATGCAAAACTCAGATGAGTTGCAAATGAGATGCAAATCTCATATTGCTTTGGAGTTTGTTATTGTTGTTGGTGGTGTTCAGGCTTTTTTTCTCTCTGTAAAATTAAGGCTTTATTGCTGTAAGTCTGCTCAGCTTCTTGTGGGAGGTGCAGAACTCTGCTTTCCTGCCTCTCCCAAATTGCGTTAGAGATTTTCAGGTGATATAGTGCAATGGATGCTATTAAACTGAGTTTTGGTGGTTGTTTTTTTTTTTAGTAGGCAGACAATAATGCTTGAGCATATTATATTTCAGAGGGTGAATTCAGGTGACCTAGCAAAAGGCTGTATGTCTCCAGAGTAGTCTTTAAAAATCCAGTTTGCAGTTTTTGGCAATCTTGCACATACTGAATTTTACTTTGTTGATAAATAATTCTGTTTCTTCCAACTGGGTAATTTGCAAAACATGATAATACACATCATCTTTCTAAATATGGTAATATCATTTACTTCTCTGTTCAGAGATGTAATTATAGGTAAAAAATATTGAAAATTCACGGTTTCTGGGGTAAATACTTATGCAAGGTCACTGACAGTTCAGCCCATATTTGACCAAATTCTTCTGCCATAGCTATGTGAAATATCTCACTGATTTCATAGCAAGGGGACTATTCACAGAGAAAAGGAACCACCACCTGATAAAAACATTATGGTTGCTTCTTCAAATTAATAGTTCTAGTATATTCTAATCACAGTTTTTATTCTTTGCCTTCCTGAACTGGTAAAGAGAAGTAGTTAATCCCTTGTTTGAGGCTAAAAGCAGGTTTTCAGCCAGTTATGATGAAATTACCTTTTCTGTTCTATGACCTTTCTCAAGGAACAAGTGCTTAAGGAATAATGACACAATTACTTCCTTCTCTGAATACCCCTCTACTAGGGTATTCAGAAGCCTTAAAAGTCTGTGAATATCTTTTCTTCTTTTTTATTTCAGCTAGCCCACAGGAGCATAAAATACCCCATTGCCATGCGCACCTTTCACTAGACCAGGTTGCTCAAAGCCCCATCCAATCTGGAACACATCTGGGAATGGGGTATCCACAACTTCTCTGGGCAATCCGTGCCAGTCCCTTACCACCCTCACAGTAAAGAATTTCTTCTTAGTATCTAGTCTAAATGAATTAGAGGACTGGGCAATCACCAACCATATGAAGTTCAATCTGGAAGGGCCGGATTCTGCACCCGGAATGAGGCAACCCTGGATGTATGTCCAGACTAGGGAATGAGATGCTGGAAAGCAGTACCATGGAAAGGGACCTGGGAGTCCTGGTTGATGGCAAGTTGAATCTGAGTCAGCAGTGCCCTGGCAGCCAGGAGGGCCAACCGTGTCCTGGGGGGCAAAGCATCACTAGCTGGTCACAGGAGGGGATTGTCCTGCTCTGCACTGGGGTGGCCTCACCTTGAATTCTGTGTGCAGTTTTGGGCACCACAATATAAGACAGAGATATTAAGCTATTAATAGAAAGATATTAAGAAAGTGTTGTGACCCACGCCAGAAAGGGGTGTCACAACAACCTGAGGTAACCCAGGTTCTTCTTCATAAATGCCTTGGGGTGGATTAGAGTGAAAACCACACTGAATAATCAGTGTTTGAAGACACATATATGTAAGGTTTATTTTAGAACAATTTTGTTTCAAAGGTAAACAGGTATGTTGCCATTTTGGGTGTCATCATCTATATCTATCATCTATAGCAATATGGCATAAAGATAACCTTTAAGGAAAATGCATAAGGGAGAGAAAGGGAAAGACAGAATAAGGGTAAGGGAGAGTAAAGGTAAGGATAAGGGTGGAAAAATGTATGTAGTCACCTCCCACGGGGTCCAGCAATGAAACTTGGTAGTTGCAGCTTCCATGTGTATTAGTTGAAGCGATGGTCTTGATCCGTTGGGGGTGAGGGAGGGAAGCTCACACACTCAAAGAAGTTATGACTTGTTATATACTTCCAGCTCAGGTGGGAACGCCTTGTACCTCCTTGGGGTGGGGAGTTTTATCATGGATAGTGTCATGGGTCATTCCACGAGCCTCCAATGTCTCCTGGGCATGTGCAGAGTTCCTGTGAGGGGCATGGTAAAAGGATTTTTCTGGCCTTTCAGGATTGGTGGGGGGATGGGCTTTGACCCTCCAACGTCTCTGACAGCTGAGGCCAGACATGCAGAGTTCATGTGAAGGGCATGGCAAAAAAGGCTCTTCCTGCCTTTTCAGGACTCAACTCCTCAGTAGCACTGGCAGGGGCCCCACTGGGTGAGCAGCCGCTCCTTCCCAGCCTGCAAAATTCCCCTGGTGATCCTTGAATGTGTAAATCATTAACAATTTCAGTCTCTGAAAGAAAGACATTAAGGTATTAGAGAACATCCAAAGGAAGACAATGAAGATGGTGAAGGGCCTTGAGGGGAAGCCATATGAGGAGCAGCTGAGATCACTTTGTCTGTTTACTCTAGAGAAGAGGAGACTGAGGGGAGACCTCATTGCAGTCTACAACTTCCTCATGAGGGGAAGAGGAGGGACAGGCACTGATCTCTTCTCTGTGGTGACCAATGACAGGACCTGAGAGAATGGCCTGAAGTTGTGTCAGAGGAGGTTTAGGTTGGATATTAGAAAAAGGTTCTTCACCCAGAGGGTGGTTGGGCACTGGAACAGGCTCCCCAGGGAAGTGGTCACAGCACCAAGTCTAACAGAGTTCAAGAAATGTTTAGGTGATACTCTCAGACACATGGTGTGACTCTTGGAGATGGTCCTGTGCAGGCACAGGAGTTGGACTCGGTGGTCCTTGTGGGTCCCTTCCAACTCAGCATATTCTGTGATTCTGTAAACTGATACTTGTTTAGTCTAAGGCCATTCCCCCTTGTTCTGTCATTACATGTCATTGTAAGAAATCATCCTGACACACTTTCTGTAATTTTACAGATTGTTCTGATGGCACATGAAGGCTTTGAGATGTTTCACAACATCCGAATAAAGCTTTTGTGTTCTCTGTTTACTTGTATAACTGGGTCCATTTGCATGATACCTTTGAATACTGTAAAATCTTACAACATACCAAAAGTTCATAGTAGGAAAGTTGCATTGGAAAAGTAATTAGAAGTAAAACAATCTCTTATGAGGATTTGTGATGCCTCCTTTTCTACGATTATCGATCTCTCAGTCACAGAGTTGCCACTAGAAGTGCTTATAGCTTAGAAATGCCAACTGCGCCTCCATCGGTAACGCAAACAATCCAGAATTTCTGATGAAGGTTGATCAGACTAGGGCAGCTCAACACTAGCTTTCCTCTGTGAAGTGGAGAACTCAGGCTGACAAATCTTACATAAATTGTTCAAGTTTCAGGTTTCATTACTGGGGTTCAGTTACTTGTCTTTACCTATATGTACTTTTTTAGTGAGATTGGACAATGTATAAGTGTAATCTGTTACACACATGAGTTCTGAGTTCATCTTTTTTTATTTTTCATGAGGGGATCCTGTTGTTAACATGGTTGTTGACTAAAAAAGCCTTTTTAAGTTACTATTCACAAAACTTTCATGTAATCTCAGGATTTCTGGAGTGTTACTAGGTGAAAGGTCTGAAGTCAAAAAATTAATGGTTTGAAATTTAATTTGAAATGAAGTGTTTGAAAGTCAACATTGCAAAAGCTACTGAGAGGATCTGAAATCTCAGACTGGATTTAACAAGAGAGGATGTTATCTACAAGGATAAAAATATGAGAGATATTTCAAAAGAGTGAATAAAATCATCATCATGGCTGAAGATGTTTAAGGTTTTGGAAGATCATACACAAGATATTAGCTCGGAAAAAGAAAAAAGGGGTAAATGTGCATCAGAAATCTCTGTCTTATAATAAGTAATCACAGAGAAGTTTGGAATTACATAGCCCATTACTCATTCTCACAGCCAAAATTTCTCTGGTGTTTTGCAGAAAGATACAGAGTGAAAATTGAGGCCCCATTAAATTAATTGAAATGTTACTGTTTATTTCTACCTGTTCTCCCACTTTTACCACTAAAAGATAAAGAGTAAAATATCAATAAACTTTGGTAAAGCCTCCTTAAAATACAGAAATACCATGGAGGTTTTAGATAAATTCATATGGAATATGAAAGAAAGTTCAGAATAGTATTTTACTCCCTTGCTTTAAAAGAGGGAAATGCCACCTGAGGCATACTATATAAAAATGTGGCAGGGAGAAAAGCATAAAGTACTTAACTTTTCATTTTTTCAAGGCTATGTTTAGATAAGAAAATCAAGAAAGTTTTACATACTCAGACGTGACTTTCAGCTGTTACAAACTTTTCTTTGGACTTTGATTCCATTCCAAGAAGTGTTTATTTTGATTTATCTTACACCTGTTCCTTACAAGTTAAACTCCACTGAAATAATGTGCCTGCCTGCCTGCCTGCCTTCCCTGCTTCCTAGGGAAACATAGCCAGGGAAGGCTGACTTAGGTGATAGACACACTCTTTCCTTCCCTGTTCACAGCCTGAGGAGTTAGGGATGAGTTGTTGGTGGGGGTTGGGGCTGTGAAAAGTTGAAGACGATGAGAGGGCAAGGTGTGAAAAACCTCCAGCAGCCAGGGCAGGTTCTCTTCCCTTCAGCTGTTTTTCAAATAAGTTCCAGTGCATTTTCTCCTCCCCTTTTTCCTCAGCCTTTCCTCCCATTAGGGAGAGTCTCATCTCTACCCTCTGGACAGGAGGGTATACACAAGTAGACAAATTCTTTGGACCAATGCTTTTAAAAGGCAAAAGAGAGCTATGCTGCTGTTGGCTTCTTTGTCCCTCATGGCCAGAGGGGACTCAAAACCCTTAGTGGGGCAGAGGGCTCCCAGCAGTGAAGGGTAGATACTGTGTGCTGCTGGCAAGACTGAATTAATTTGAATTTTTTGAAGTGAGGGGCCTCCCTAAACTATTTTATAAAGAAAACTGTCAGAGCTCCTAGAATAAGTAGGAGTAAGGGCAGGTGCACGTTACTGACGTTTTTTAAAAAATGTCCTGTTGGAATTAGTTCACGGTAACCAAAACCCCCAGTAAGCACTTTAATAATTTCTGTACCAAATTCATAATTCATAATATTTGGGTGACTTTTTTTTTTTTTAAGTTCTAAGAATGATTTGCAGGAATGCATGCTGCTTTACTAGTGGTCTCTGATTTGCTGCTAGCCAGTCAACACTAAATAAAAATGAATGTTACATTGCTGCTCCACTTGGACCTGCACGGGACAAGTCAAGATCACCCTGCCATCATGTTCATCACCAGGGACACTGATTCTTCTGCACAATCCGTACTGTTCACGGCATTCCAGCACACTCTATGTGCGCCTTGGATACAAATAAACACAACTAAATATAGAAGTTTGCTTTTAGGTGGGTATGTGTGGGCTAAGTGTCTATACTTCCAGTATAGTCAATTGAAATCTAAGGCTTAGTTGAGCAGAGTACATAGAGGTGTCCCCTGTTACATGATATTCCATGCTCTCCAGTGACTTCTCTTGAAGAGTACAGCTTTCCAGGTCCAAGAGCATAGCTGACAGATCTAGGAGATGTCTCAGATACCTTAAGGCATATCAAATGGCACTGGACAAATAAATTTGGGCAGCAGAATCAAGCCTTTTCTGTACCAAGCACAGAGCATGAGGCAGCTGAGCAGACAGCAGGAGCCCTCCTGAGGATTAGCTGCACCTCTCTCAGTTGACACAATTACCTTGTGCTGCATGGGAAGTTTAAACACCTGCTTCACATGTAGACACCTAAATTCTAATGTCTTCACGTGGAGTTCAATCCCATCCCATCAATTTTTCTAATCTCCATTAGAATTTGTGATGTCTAACTTTTCCTTGTCAGTTTTCCTCTTTCTGAATTCTCATCAAGACCTTCTGCATCTGGTTGTTGTGCTCTTGAGACTCGTGCTGTGCAGAGACACTCCAGGATACTTTATCCATTTCTGGCTCTTCTTGATCTCTGAACTTGTTGGATTTACATCTAGAAGCAAATCCAGTGGTTTTGGTAGCCAGTTTTATAGTAGCCACCTAGGATTCACCTATGTAGTAGCCAAAGGTATTTTAAAATCTCAGAGTTTAAGACAGGCAGAAGGTCAGTCTAGCCCAACACAGTATGTGCAACAGTGACACCAGGCAACAGTGAACAGTCAGGGAACATTACACAAGCAGGGCAAATATACAGTGATATTTCTCTGCAAGTGTCTGTCAGCTTCCAACAATCTCCTACTTGGAGACATCCTGAACAAGAAGTGGGCTTTTGGTATTAATTAGCCCAGGATTAAATCTTATCCCATGAGATTGTCCAACTGGCTTTAAACCTATATAAATTTCTAGCCCCTTGTGACAAAGATTTCCACAATTTAACAGAACAATCCTTAAACCACAGGTACAGGTTGTCTGTACCCTTGGCACTGTAATGAGAGCACAAAGCCATCCATAGGTGAGTTCAGAGAAACCCAATATGTTTGCAGGCAAGGAAAGGTATTTAGACCTCAATTTCCTTCAGTGGTTGAGCAAAATGAACAAAAGCTATTTCCTGCTGTACTGGGGCAAGCTAAGAGAACAGTC
Source organism: Pseudopipra pipra (assembly GCF_036250125.1). Classification (NCBI taxonomy): domain Eukaryota; kingdom Metazoa; phylum Chordata; class Aves; order Passeriformes; family Pipridae; genus Pseudopipra; species Pseudopipra pipra. The sequence continues at coordinate 85,672,581 of NC_087551.1, read as the reverse complement.
TCCTACCTGTAGGTACAGTCAATACCGTTCACTGCTCGCCTGTGGAGGTGAGGAGTTTCACTTACTAATTCTTGACTTATAGGAGCTGTGCTTGGGACAAGATGAGTGTTTATACCCAGTACAAAAGAAGTAAAACTCGTATCAACAAGGACTTCCTTTCAGTTCTTCACTGGCAGACATGGGTTTAGATTTTTCTTGCATAGAAACATACAACACGAAACCCTAAGATTAAAACCAGGTACTTCTTACAAAGGCTCTTTAAGCTTTTAAAGATGGTTAGGAAATTAATCTTGAGGTGAGGAAGTTACACAGCTTGTTCTGTGTTTTCCCACTCCATGCACACCAATATGTCCACCCCAATTATTGTACAAGAATATTATGCCTTCTCACAGCATCCATGTTCCATCACTCTGCTGCTTGTCCTCATCTCCCCTTAAATGATGTTCTGGCTCCAAGGGCAGCTGGTAGATTAGCTCATGCACACCAAAGTTTCTCTTACAGTTTTAATCTGTGACCCAAAGAAATAAACTCTAACACTTGCTGAGCTTCAACAAACTTTCCAGGCTGCTAGCTAAAAGAATGCTTCTGAGTACGCAGCACTCTATTTCCTCCCTTCCAGGAAATGGTACATCAGGGGATTTGAGTCCAGAAACCACATTCCTCAACCACATAGTGTCTGTTCTCATAGGAAATTAGTACTGTGCTTGTAAGTCTAATTCCACTGGACACTCACCTCTGGGGCTGCTCTATTTTTTTCCTAGCTTACTTTTCTTTTTTGTCTTTTTATAGGAAAGTTGCAATGGGGAGATATATGAAGGGGAAAAGTTCTAATCCATCTATTGATTTCTACAGTTTGATACCTCAGGTTTCAAAGCACTTACATGAGGTTTCTTCAACACTGCTCCTCTTATGCATATGTTTTGAAAATTGCTACCCTTAGTTTTCACCCTGGAGGCTCCCAAGGTAGTTCTGACACCAGCCCTGACGTCACATCCCTACCTCAAACAGGAATCTCAGTGCTCTGGATATCCACCCACTACAGAGCCTCTCTCTTCATTCAGCTTCTTCATTCAGCTCATGTACATATATGTGCTATTTATTGATACTTGGATATTAATGTTTTCTGTAATATATTTCTTTCAGACATCATTGTTCTCATCGCTTCAATAGCAGTTGTTTCTGCAAAAACTCAGGGTAACATTTTTGCAACATCAGCACTGAGAAGTCTTCGTTTCCTACAGATCCTTCGTATGGTGCGTATGGACCGAAGAGGAGGCACTTGGAAATTATTAGGTTCAGTAGTTTATGCACATAGCAAGGTATGTAATCCTAGATACTAATTTTGTCTGGTTGACATCTTCACTTGATGTGATTCAACAAGAGGCCAAGGACATAAACTCAGTTTTGAGCAGAATACCCAAAATTTTCTGAAATAACACCCACTTTAATGTGAACTAGCACAAATACATCAGGCCATGTTTAATAACACCCACTTTAATGTGAACTAGCACAAATACATCAGGCCATGTTTAATAACACCCACTTTAATGTGAACTAGCACAAATACATCAGGCCATGTTTAATGCTAACAGTTTTTAGGATATCTTGGAAATGTTGTCCTTGATATGCAGTTGTAATTTGTTATTTGTTGGTAAGGTTGCTGAAGCGTCAAACCATAGGAGTAGATCTGGTCCACTTTCAAAGAAAATTTGCGGCCATAGGGAACCACTTGACTTTTAACTGCACAAATGCCAAAAAAAATGTAGAGGGAGATCTTTTAATTATGTCTTCCTTAAGATGCTGTTCTGTTCAGTCTTTAAAGTGGATATTGATCTCTGTTTTCTTTTATCTAGGAATTAATCACAGCCTGGTACATAGGATTTTTAGTACTCATCTTTTCATCTTTCCTGGTTTATCTGGTGGAAAAAGATGCAAATACCCAATTCTCCACATATGCAGATGCTCTCTGGTGGGGCACAGTAAGTACAGAAAAAAACCAGTAACTCTTTAACCAGTATGCTAAAGTGCTTTGAATTTCACCTACGGAGGACTTTAACTTAGTGTGCTCTTTGATGAATTGTTTTCACTGGCAAAAAAACTTGTCTGAGAAGCTCCCTCCTCCAGCTATTCATTTGTACATCGACAGATTTCAGCCCATCCTGCAGAATAGCTGTTTATGTGTTTCTGCTTCAAACCAGACCACTAAACCTTCAAGAGAATCATAGAATCAGCTGGCTTTGAAAGGACCTCCGAGATCATCAAGTCCAACCCTTGATCCAACACCACCGTGGTTACTAGACCATGGCACTAAGTGCCACATCCAGTCTCATCTTAAAAACCTCCAGGGATGGAGAATCCACCACTTCCCTGGGCAGCCCATTCCAATGCCTGATTACCCTCTCTGTAAAGAATTTCTTCCTAATATCTAACCTAAACCTCCCCTGGCAGAGCTTAAGACCATGCCCTCTTGTCTTACTGATAGCTGCCTGGGAGAAGAGACCAACCCCCACCTGGCTACAGCCTCCTTTCAGGTAGTTGGAGAGAGTGATGAGGTCTCCCCTGAGCCTCCTCTTCTCCAGGCTAAACAACCCCAGCTCCCTCAGCCTCTCCTCATAGGACTTGTGCTCAAGTCCCTTCACCAGCCTTGTTGCTCTTCTCTGGACCTGCTCCAGCACCTCAATATCCTTCCTGAACTGAGGGGCATTGTACTTTTTAACCCACGGCCTTTCAGTAATGTAGTTTGTAACATGGCCCCACAAAGACCTGCTTTGATACAAATCAAGAGGGCTGTAAGCTGCAGTGCAGGAAGAGGAACAAGTGTCAGGAAAGGGGGAAAAAAATCTTACACCAGCTTTGTGGTGAAAGGGAGAATATTATCAGTACTTCCTCTGTACTTCGAGTACAAAAAGCAAGAATATGCCCATTGTGGTTTAGCAATGTTATTTTTTAAAGGTATAAAGCCCCTGATTTACTTGACATCATGTTTAACCATCGAATAATTTGTTTTTACTTTGTTGAAATCTCTGGTATCTAAGTACATGTCTGACTGTTTTTCTGAAGGATGGAGGATTATATGAATGCTTACATGGTTAATTAAACTAGGCTTTAAATGAACAACAAAAGGCTAGGTCTGAAGTTTTGATTTTCTTATTTTTTAAATAAAATAATGTGTAGGTTTTTTGCTTAAAAATGCCCTATAGTGATCTAGAATCTTGTAATTGTGAGAGTTACTTAGGCAGCTTAAGAAATCTGCTCCCAGAAAACCTACAGCAGAGTTATTGTCAACCAGTATAAAATGGCTTTTCTTTTCCTTCTGATGCTGTAGAAAAAACAGTGTGCTCTGAGAGTGGCTGGGTAGTGAAATGATACCTGTTAATTAATGCCGAACCTAGCTAAATAACCAAATAACCTAGAACACTCAGTTTTCCTGGAATAAGTGCAAGACCTGAACCAGTCTCTGCCGCCTTTTCTCATCATAAGGATGCACAGATGGAGCTTTCTCCCTTTAGACCCTCTACTGACAAGATTTCATCTAGACTTAGTAGTATCTGCAGATTCAGAGCATGCACCCATGGACTGTGAAAAAGCCCTTTCCAAATTATTGGGAAATAATTTTAAGAAGTTTTTTCTACATTTTGAGCTAAGATCAAGGTCACTTACTATTAGTAAGGTTAGTTTGTTTTTTAAATTTGTTTATCTAAGGGCTAGTCATTTGTTGCATGTCTTCCCTAGAGACTGTATTTCTGTGTTATCAGCGCAAAAATTGGGAGCTTGGAAAAGCCAAACCTAGTAAGTCTTACTTGTGCATTTGCAAATATACAAAAGTATTTTTTCCTGAAACTTGTTGCTTTAGAGCATCAAGGCAGATCTATGATAAAATACACATTTTATCCTGTAGTCCAAACACATGTAAAATTCATATTGGCTAAAGGCATGAGAGAAAGTTTTGCCTTCAGTTGCATCACTGTAATTTATTTTGTTTTACTTTTCTTCAAAAGCTGAGGTTTGCCTTAAAGCTTTCTCACCTTCCTGTATTGACACGGTTGTGAAGCATCTGGCTTGGCATGCTGGTGTCCTCACTGAAGGGTACCCTGGCTCTGGCAGTCTGAAAATGCCATTTCCCCTTTAGGGGTGGCAGTGGGGATGTGGTCCTGCAAGAGACCCTCCTGTGTCAATGCACCATTTTGGGAATGGATGTTTTCAGACACTTGATTCTCCAGAAAACACTCTCTGCCTCTCTCTGCAAGGACATGTGTGACTTAGCTCTGCATAGGCAGGAAGTTTGGACTGAGGAGAGGATTGTACCCACCTGCTAGCAGGTGGGTGAAAACATATGCAAAGGAACGAGAAATTCCCAGCAAAGTCAGACTTCCACTCTGACATCTGACTTAGGCTCGTGTTAGATCCAGATCCTTCTACCTAAGCAGCTTTAGCAGCAGGAACAAGATCTTTATTTTAGAATTTGCTTCTGCACTACCTGCTGACTGCTATTTTTTAAGGAAAAATCCTGCTAGGAAATAAACATTGTATAAAGTGGTGCTTAAAATATTTTGTACACTATGAAGTGAAAATATATGACTCATAGGTTATATAAGTAGTGCAACTGAGAAAATAGGAATCTTGTGTAGATTTCAGCAGGAAAAAACAACAAATTGTAATAAAAACCCTGCAAACAATATATATTGTACATTTCTATATCTTTTCTTCTTTTCCCAGTGTATGGCATGGATACATTTAAATTTTTAATGCACTTAAGCAAGTGCACGAAGTTACTGGAAATCAATGTTCCCCCTTACCTGTTATTTTTGCCATTTTAATAATAGTATTTTTTGTATAATATGTAAAACAGTGTGTGGGAAATGCATAATGTGCTTCTTAGTCATGGTTGTTTTTACTGCCAGAGTAACCCACATGAAGATTTTTGAAAAGGTCAGATTCTGTGGCATTCTAGGGGAAATCAATGCTTAGTCTCATTGGTCTGTTTATTTGCAAAAGTTTTTCTAACTTAAGCCACAGATTATCTACCAAATCCTGGTCTGAATTCTGTCATGGCAGAGGTACAAGAAAGTAAAGACAGCATTGAAGTCAGGCACAAATAGTTGCCTTAAATTTCAAGCTTTTAGAAGCACTACGCCCCTCCTTACAGGATCAGCCCTGGCATGCTGCAATTAACCCATTCATTAATTCAGATTATTTGAGGGCCATACCCTGCTATGGTCATTCCACTGACCCCATTTCTGAAGCCCATATTTTTACATTGAAATGAAAGGCAGGATATGGCATCCAAATTTACATATGAATACTCCACTGTATTTGCAATTGCATGCTGTACTGTGCAACCTGCAATTTAAACATCATGCTAGTATTACTAATGTGAATATTCTTGTGGTTGGGGTCCCCACAGCGCTGCCTAACACAGCAGTACCCAACAGTGAATGTTATATGAAGAGCTCAAGTTCAAAATTTGTTTTGACAGACAAGGTATATTCATTTAACAGAAGAAAATAACCAAACTATATGGGAACAAAAGGTCAATTAAAAAACTTAAGTGTTTCAAAACAAACCGTGTATGGTTTTCAGAGAAACACCAGTGTTGAATAGAACTGTGTGTGCTTATAGTGACATTTAGTTTGTACACTAATTAGTTTTAGCTGCAAATGCAATGAAATTAAGATTCCTCTCTCTCTTACACATTTGACAGAATTTGTCTTAATATACCATTATTTTCTAGTAGTATCTAGTGGTTACAGTTGGATACAGAACGGCTCTGGGGCTCCACGGTGACCTGTTGGTGAACAAAGAATATTACAATGAATAATATTGTCACAATGACTAACTCATTTGAGTTAATATTGAAGACACTTTTCCCATTTAATGCAATGAGAGCATGAGCAAACTACATTTTTTTCAGTTAAGTGATGTCATATAAAGATTCAAAAGGTGAGTACTGCTAGGAGAACATAAAATGACATCAGAAAGAAATATTAGCATAGAGGATGGCCTCCTGGGTCCTATCTCATCTAATTGAAGTCATCTAAGTTATATAATGGCATTCATTATTATATTACCTCACTTATATTAGCATATTTATTAGCTCCAGCAATGAGATAACAGAAATTCTATCATCATTGTGAGTTTTAAGCCCGACCGGGAGACAGTGTCTGCCTTGGTTGGTCTGTCCAGACACCTCATTTATAGAAGTAACCAAAATGAAGTAGTTTGCATCTGATATAAAAGACAGAACCCAGCTAGCTCACTTAGCCATTCAGGAGTGTGATCCAGGTGCTTAAACATAAGCATACAGTCAAAGATCTGTTGTAGAGTCTGCTGCCTCTCCTGTGGGCGGTCCCTCTTCAGATGCCCTAGGATATCTCAGGTAGTACTAGACATTTGTTTTCAGGCAAGCCCAAATCCTACATTTTGGGATGAGTTACCTGCTGGAGGAATCTCTCTTTCCTTTGTGCATGTTGCAATGACCAGATCATGCTAAACACGTAAGCATTTTATTTTTCATGTTGAGCGAAATAATCTACAAATATGTTCTAAAAGGTTTGGTTTATTTTCCTAGTTTAGTCTGTGGTGATTAGACACAGAGCTGCTCAGCAGGTATCTCCAAAAAGACATGATTTACACATGTTGTTATTTCTTTTACTGTATCTTCTTTTTTCATTATTTTTTTGCTTCTCTTGATCAAGTCTCTCAAATAAACAACCCATCTCTAACTACCTTCACAAGTTTGCTATTACAGATTTTGTAGTTCTGTTCCCTAGTCACTCTGGGATGCATATGGTATCTCTGATGCAGTCCTATTGTGCTGTTGTCCTTGAAGGATTGTAATCCCTGAAAAGTCCCCAAAAATTTCCTCCAGCCGCATTTGAACTGTGGTTACTTCTCTCTTACCCACTGTGGGATCCAGCCTTCCCTCACAGTGCTAGCTGTAACTTCTGTCTGCTTCTCACAGTATTATCAGTGATGTCTGGAAATTTCTCATGTCGTGGTTTCACATTAAGTAGTTTTCCACACCCTATACCGTTAATTTAATCTCGGGATTATTCCAGTCAGGGCCTGGCCAGTGGTTCAGTCATTCACTTCCAACACTTACAAAGATGCAGAGGATTATTCCTGAACTTAACCCTGAAGTTGTCCAGATAAACATTTTCTTATTTGTATGATGGGAGTTGTATAAAATGAAGATTGAACCCATTTGTTCAGTGTTGAATAAGACAGTACAGAACAGCGCTGACACCTATACACCCATGTAAAGACCTCCCTGAGATAAAGCAGCTCGAAGTGAGCAAGAAGCCACTGATATGCTTAATCACAGACTGATACCATTAAGTACTTAGTACCTAGAACATTTGGGGGAAAAGCTTTAATACAATCTTATTATTTTCTTTGGAGAAATTCCAGACACAGTCTGTGTAACTGCTCCTGGTTTTGGATCACTCTCAGACGTCAGGTCCCAAAGGTTCAAGTTTATCTTTTACTTCTTTGGAACACAGTTTGGTGGCAATATCATTAATGTGCAGATGACACTTGATTCTGTTTCCTTCTCTTTAGCTCAGGCAGGAGACATCTCTGTACTTTCCAGCGTCTGGCAGAGATAGGGAACTGGACAGAAGCCAAGAAAGTGGGCTCATTCCAGAGCTCCAAACTGCTTTGCAGTGACTGGCCTGGAAACAAATTTTGAGGAAGTTTTATTTGGGGATTAATTTGTTCAAGTGCTTCACTGCTCTCAGGCTCTTAATAGCCTGAAACTGTTTTGCAGTTGTCCTCTAATGTGAAGAGCTGTGATTATCTTCAGCAAACAACAGAAAACGAAATCAAGCCCCTTTGCCAGGCCAAGAGCATGGCTTCATCAGCTCACATGTGCCAGAAATGAGGGAGCTGCATTCTCATATCCCTTCCTCCTTATTGCTCCATCTCAGTCCCTCACTGCCTTGTGCAGTCTCTGGAGCTTGTTTGCACATCCATGAGCTGACACAACACACCAAAGCAGCAGAAACAAACCACACAGAAATGTGGACCATTCTCTCCCCCTTCCTGGGTGGCACTGGCCCACCAAAGAGTCCAGTAAAAGCCAGGAACAGAGGAAGGGGCAGGGAAGTGAAGAAGAGCAAGGAAGGAGACTGAGACATGATACTTATGCAAAGTCGTGTGTCTGTGACCAGTCTATCATTACAAAACTCGAGACTTGATAACCACTTGAAATTACAGCTGCAGCAGTCTGAATTCATCTCTCTCACTCTTAGTGTCTGGCTTTCTCAGGGTAAATTACACCCGCAGCTTGTTCCCAACAATGGGAGCAATTAAAAGCACTGTTTACTATCTACAGAGTCCTAAATAGTTGAAATTTAATTACTTCCAAAAGACTTTCCTTCTTTTGTCCCGTGGTGACCTCGGCATTAAATAGAATTTTTTTGGCCATCTTGCCTAGGAATGAACTTTGAGGAAGCTGGAAGCAAAGTAATGTCTCTAGAAGGCAATTTCCTGAAGAATTCATTGCTGCCAGAATATTTGCTGAGCCTGAACTTGCCCACATTTGGTACACAATGTAAAATAATTCTCCATGCACATGTTCTCCCTAATAACAGGCCCTGGAGTCCTTGGCATTCAGCCTACTGTTGTCTATCTTTGTCTTTTAACATCTTGTGCCGTTGCCTGAGCACATGCTCTGCAGCCTCCCACTCAGCCTTTGGAAATCCTCTGCTCTGCCCACACCTCCTCCAGCTGCCCATGTCAGGCAGCCATGTGAACCCAAACTCCCCAAGGTGAAAGCACAGAGACTCAACTTTCTCCCACCAGTCGAGTTCCCAGGTTTGGGACTGATGTGTTTCCCAGGACAAGAGTAGCCTGGAGGACAATTCCTTGGGTCAGGGAAGATCCTCAGACACACACACATGAAGCCCTAATCTTTTGCCTCCAAGATACTCTCAGTGAACAACACCCACGCACCATTATGTCAGTGGCACCTGCCACATTGCTAGTGGCCTGTGGTCAACAAATCACATGCAGCAAGCCCTCTCACCTGCACTAAAATCTGCCATGGACTGCACAGCAGGGGTGCTGGCTTCCACCGAACAGCTTTTGAAGCATCTGTATGCTGAGTCTCTGCTTAGACTCATCATATGAAGGGATTAGAGGTGCCCTCCCTTTCTCTTTGACCTCTGCCCAGGTAGGTCTGATCTAATACGGTCCAACAGCCTGAGGTACCTCTGCATCTGTTGCTGAGTGTTAACCTTTGGAGCTTAATGTCAGGAGTGATACAGGTGTATCTAAGCCTGTCAGAAGGAAGGGGAAAGGATCAGGAACTTCTTAAATTTCCTTCCATGTTTTGATTAGTGTTTTTTGTGTTTCAAGAGATAATACACTTCAAATTGTACTGATGGGCTTGTAGAAAATGAAGCTTCTTCTTGCAGTTCCTTTGACTTTATATCATCTGCAAGCATCCACTTCCTCCCTGCTATATATTTCCAGTATGATCTCTTTGTAATTTATATTTGTGTAGTTCTGCAAATGCAAAGTTATATTTCCCTGCAGAAAATAGGTGAAACTCCTTTACATCCATGGAAAAGAACACTTTTTTTCTTCCCAGCTTGCATAACTTCCCATCTTTTCCCTCAAATTTATAATCAAGACTTTCTGAGGTTTTTTTAATTTTTACACTTATTTATTTTTCATTTAGGTGTTTTTCTCACATTTATTATTTATTTCAGTTTTATTCAATCATACACAGTTTTAAGTTTTCATAGTAGAATGTCCTAATGTTAATTTATTTATGTTTGGGTTTTATAGAAACAACTATATATTTAATATGTCTTGAATTATTTAGTGGAAATGCTGCTTCATGCAATGTAAATAAACTACAACTAATCTGTCAGTGACTTCTGGTAAACCACAATGTTCATTAACTTCTTTTTAGATCACATTGACAACCATTGGTTACGGAGACAAAACTCCTCTTACTTGGCTTGGAAGGCTGCTTTCTGCAGGATTTGCTCTTCTTGGCATTTCTTTCTTTGCACTACCTGCTGTGAGTATGCCTATAAAATATGTAAAAAGATAAAAGAAACTTCGGTAGCTCCTGCCACTGCTATGATACAAAAAGCTGAAGGAAGCTGTCTACATGAAGAGCAACTGTTTAAGGCTTTTTGCTCTGTGACAGCACTAGTGAATCGCTATCCAAAATCCAAACAATAGGTTTGGTGTTGTTGCTTTGGTTTTGGGTTTTTAGTTTCTCTGTCACAGATAAAACTAGGAAATATTCCTAAATTAGGCTTCATACTATTGTGTAAGGTTGAAAATACTTTCTTTTGTTATTAATTGTGCCTTATGTATTAATAATTTTCTTTCAAATTTTTCAAAACAAGACAAAACAAAAAGTAGATTACATGTTTTTCTGAGTTAGATTATATTGAAAAAAAAAGTGAGACATTTCTAATAGCTCGTCTTGTGTTACCATGTTCAGGCTACCAACAGAGTAGAAGAAGGCTTTAAATCAATTAAAGGTTAATATCATTGAATGTAAAAAATGCAACTATCATTTTCTCTGAATGATTGTAAATAAACGTTACAGTTTGTTTATGTTGTTTTTATCAATGTTCAAGAGACTTTAATGGAAATGAGAATTATCTAATGACTAAAATATAGTGTAGCTTCAGAAATAAATTCTCATTTCTGTGAGTGAACTTCCTTTCTTTTTCAAGTTGTTATTCAGTAAGTGTGAATTGAGAAGTGACACTTGTATTTTTTGTATTGTCTCCAGTGTAACACATTTTAATATTTTAATACTCAGATACATTATCTATAGATCACTATAAAACATGTCTTATAATACTTCATTTGTTTTCAACCACATAGACAAACCAAGATTAAAAGTCAACATTTGCCAACAGCATTAAAGCAGCTGGTGCACTGCATTTATTTCTTAGTCTAGGTACAGCATTTCAGTATCTTTGGCATACTACAATGCATTATTATTATAATTATAATACATTACCTGTTTGTGAATATTTGACATTTATTGACACCTACTGTAATTAATTCCTTTTGTCACCTAGTCACCACTAACGAGAAAGTTAGTCTTAGCAGCACTACAATGAAAAGATGATTAACCCATATTAGAGATGCCAGAACTTCTGTTCTTCATGTCATACCTATGCACAGATAATAATATTCCTCATAAACACTTCTGTGCTGAATCTGTCTGTAAAACAAGAGGTATGTGTGAAATTTATGCACTTCTAATAGTATATTATTCTGACTAAGAATCAAGTGGAAATATTCTTCCTTATAATGCAGACATACCCCAGGAGAATTATTAAACTCCTTGCAAGTCAAGGAGGAAAACATTCTCAGCCTTTGGATCTGTTCAGCAGGAGTCAAATTGATCTTACTCAAAGGTAAAAAGCTAAAATGGGAGAGGTCTCATAATCAACTTTTTTTCATAGCCTATAGAATAAACTATGGGCACTATTTAGATGGGAAAGAGTGAGAAGAAATGGTCTTAATCTGTTAAGAAAAGTATTTTTTAACTTTTCTAAAAGCAAAGGTTATAATGAGTACTGCAGATGTGAACTCTGGGGTCCACATCTATTTGGTGTATCTGCCAACTGATCATTTCATCATCCGCTGAATATTCCTGCTTGATTTTATAAATATATATCTATATCTGTCTCCATGGCCTTTATCAATGCAGAAATGTAGCACAGCACAAACCCAGGTAATGGCTGGGGTGGCTGGTCATTGGTAGTGCCACAGATGTTATGTAAGGAGTCTCCTGCTGCACCACAAAAGGGGCACTGGTGCTGTGCCTTATGCTGTCATATACTGTCATAAATGTGTTATCTGAAGCAATCATATGGTGAAACATCTTCATAAAATCTTTGTAATTAATTATGTATATTTGCTGGAAAACTACCTACACACTGATAAATTACATACTGTATTGCAGGGCATCCTTGGCTCGGGATTCGCATTGAAAGTGCAGGAACAGCATCGTCAGAAACACTTTGAGAAAAGAAGGAATCCAGCTGCAAGTCTAATTCAGGTAAATATGAAATCACAAAAAAGATAATAGCATGTGATTTAAAGTACAGATTGGAGTGAGTCTTACTATTAAATTTAGAAAGTTTTGTGGAAATGAAGTTTAACTGGTTAGTTTAATGAAATAACTGTATCTAGTGACTGCTATGTGTTCCATAATTCTGTATAGAATCATAGAATCATTTAAGTTGGAAAAGACCTGTAAGATCATCAAGTCCAACTGTATATGGCATTTTTAAGTGTAGTTTTCGAGTTCTTCTATCCATGTTGAAGAATCCAAGGCAAGGATGACAAATGCATGTCTGCAGTTAGAAAATTATTTGGGAAAAGAGAATTGATCCTTAGACAACCCAACTGACAGTGTGGCACTCTTGCCTATATTAAGCTACTTTTTATTTATTACAGGGTTTAGAGTGTTCCAGTGAGTGATATACTTGGTGAAGACAAAAAGTGTCCTGCACAGAGAATTGTTTTCACTATTAGTCAATTCTAAACATAGAAATATGTAGGCACTAACAATTCCAAAATATCTGAAATTCTGTGAAGTTGTTTCAGCTCCAGTATTGTCATGATGGTGCAGATCAACAAAAAGTGGCATGATATGTGTTAAGCAGCTGTTTTGCATAGGTTTTTTCCCTAATTTACAGTCCTAGTAAAAAATGAGAAAATCTTCTAAAGAATAATCTTGCACCACACTTTACTCTACTTGATGCACTGAGAAAAAAAGGGGGGAAATAATCTTCTAGAAGCCTAGTTTATTTTCTTGGGATGCCAAATTTTCTATGTGTGCCATTTATGCTGGCTTTTAATTTTGAAACAGTAAGTCCAAAAAAAGAAGCTGAGCACGAATATGCTAAGGTTCCATGTTAAGTACAGGACAGATGCGAGACTGTCTTTGAAGCTTTCCTAAAGTTAATAAATGTTTTCCGTTGTTACCGTTCAATCATTATTAAATAATAAATATTTAAGATTTAATATTTACTAGAATAGTTAATAAAAATAAGTACACTCCTTTTGTGTCTATTGTACTTTAGAATGACTGTCTAACATATTTTCTAACACATATATTCTAATCTACTTGTTCCAAGTTTGGTTGCCAAAGGAAACATGTAATAGATAGTTTTGAATGTAGCTATTCTTATTATTTATATATTATTAAGATTATACTAGTAAGACACCATGCTAAATAGATTACCAGTAGCTATCTGACTGATTTCAGAGAGTGACTCCCAACAGGTAAAATCACTGTGAAAGGAAAATATCTGTTGTGGGATTCCATGATGAAGGCTTTTCAGCACTTACATCTTCATTTACATGTTTAACACATTCGGTGATCCGAAAATTAATATCAGATTGTTGCTAGACATATTTGAGGATGGAACAAGGCTGGCAGAATAGGAAATATGAGGGCAGGCTCATGGGAAAAAAACAAGGATGATCTGGGTGACTTTTAGGGTGAAATAATTCCTGCCAAAACGTGACCTAGAAACAGTGAATTCAGATTATTACAAGACACCTCTATCCCAGTATTAGTAACACCAGAAAGGATTTGGTGAAGCACAAGAAACACAGAGAAAGAGCAGGAAATGAAGGTCAAGAGCTTCATACAGGTTCCCAGTATATTCCTCCACCTGGTTTTATTACAGTCCTTAGATACAGAACCATAAACATAAGAAGAAGAAAGCTGTTATTACCACTGTAGTGTATGCTGATGCTCATATTAATATATTATATATCAATTCAGCATCTGAAGTTTGTAAGTGAGACTGGAATATTGGAAAAAGCAAATAAAACATTGGAAGAAAATGAGTCAAGGACTGGAGAAAATTTCATGTTCATAAATGCGGGATGTGTCTGAACTGCATATCATTGTGCCCAGGATTTTTTAAATTGTCTGTTCTAGATATTGATAATGAACTCCTATGGAAATCAGTGTGGAAATCTTATCAGGATAATGTCTATTTTCTAATCAGTTACAGAATTAGTTTGTGCTAACTCTTCTGTTGCCACAGATAGACTGTTTGCCAGAGCCTTTACCTGACCTAAAGATAGCTGTAGAAAATTGAAATGTTTCATATGGACATACTTTTCTCAATTCTTTAGCTTGTAAAAAATATTCAGTGTGAGAATTATTTTAACATAATTCCAGAAAGGAAGTCCTGGAACCTACAGGACTATTAAATGTAGCAGACAGAAACAGAGCAAGTAACTCTGGATATAAGGCAAAATCAATTACTTTTGAATTAAAAATAATACAGACATTTTTGACAATGAGAATGATCAACAAACTAAGCAAGTTATAAAGTGAGTGACAGGTTCTCCATCTGCAGATGAAGACTAGGTGTGTTTCTGGGAGATATGTAGTAGGAAAACACAAGGTATTATATTCCATATAAGAATACCTAGATGACATATAATGGTTGACAATGTATAGGAAGTGCAGATACTCAGCTAGTACAAATTAATATAGTTATGCTGACATCAGGGAAAGTGTTCCAGCTTGTGGAACTGAGGCTCTGTCTTACTCTCTACACACAGATATAAATCTAAGCAGTGGATAGATTTTCAATGCTATGCTTTGGTTACTCCCCTTTGAAATTATTAATTTTGTGGTTTTAAACATTTAGCAGTGTTTCAAACCACAGAAAATGCTTCTCTTTTCTTCTAAATACTTTTTGCCCGGTTTTCATTATAATTTGCAGAATGTATTATGACAGTTTCTTTACCTCAGACTGCAAGTTTGTGTGGGTGTCCCCTATGGACTTGTCACAAATAAATCCATGCAATGCTTCTCTAAGTACCTTTATGGGCTGAATATCTTCTGGTGCTTTCATGGAGCCAGTAACTCTTACCTCACCTGTAAAGTGTACTGTGATTCACAAAAGTTTTGGCATGTTTTTACTGGTACTTCCCTGAATCAACCTAACAGAGCACATTCCAATCTGAGCAAAATCCCCTCACTCCACTACTGCCATGCAGTCAGTGCGGTGGCATTATCACTTCATTTTCTTGGTTCCTTTGTGCTTTTCTATTGTTTCCCCATACCAGGCTTCCTGGCGGTTTTATTCTACCGATGCCAGCCGAACAAACCTGACAGCCACCTGGCGATATTATGAAAGTATTCTTCCTCCCCTCAGGCATGTATCAGTGCTATGAATGATAAGAGAAAGACATGACTTGTATTGGTGACTAATCTGCTTTTCAATTTTTTGTTTCATCCCCTGCTCCCTCTTGCCTTGTTTTTTCTTTTTTTACCACATATCCTGCACGTAGTGTGTATGGCGTAGTTATGCTGCTGATGAGAAATCGGTTTCCATTGCTACCTGGAAGCCTCATTTGAAGGCCTTGCATACCTGCAGCCCTACAAAGTAGGTACAAATACGGCAGCTGGTGCTGTTCTTGATGTCTGTTCAAGCTTATAGAGAACTAGTGTTTGTCTGTTTCATCTTGGTTTGTTTTCTTAAATCCTCTCAAGTCCTCTCATTAAAAATTTCAACTAACAAATGAAATCAATATTATCTAGGAGCCTAGGACAGTGGGACAAATCATTGCCATTCATCTAAGAAATGCACAAGCATCAGAAACATTTTCCCAAAAACCCACTTGTGCATCAAGGTTAATGTTTCACTCTGTTCCAAATTATCTTTAAGAAGGAAAATATTAACTCTGATGCAGAGCTTGATGCTTGATTCAATGGTATATTTACGCCTGTGCCTCTGTAAAAGGCTATCGCTACTGATCTACCTTTCCAAAGGAAGAGTACCTTGTGGTATTCTGGAGGTAAATGCACTGGGGAATTTGCTTCTTTTTGTCATAATGTCTGACATATTCAGTATTTCCTTAGGGAAAAATATATATTCATTAATACACACAGCCAGTGGAAGATGACTAAAAAGACCTGATGCCACAGTTTGGCAGACAGGAAATATTTTATATCCTAGTTTGGGTGAGAATTCACAGAGCACTGGCTGCCCAAGACTTTTCAATAATTCAGTAAAAGATTTAGTAGAAGGCAGCAAGTTGACTGACTCAATATGGGGCACAGATCAGGAAGTAAAAGATACTTGATAAAGATCAAAAAGGAGAGCACTAAGAGCCTTATGGGAAAGCTCTGATAAGCATCCTAACTGTTGTTATTGCAGACAGTGCAAGAGAATTAGTGGTTTCTCTCAAAGCTGGGTGATGAACATCCACATGACAGTTAAAAGGTAATTGTGTGCCAAAAAGCTCAGCCAAAAGGAAGTTTGGCTGGGTATCTAAAGCTGATCTTTGAATTTCAAAGAGTTGACAAGAACAGAGCCGTAAGTAATCTATTACCATAACTGTAATTCCAAAATGCTCTAAACTAAAAGGAGCTTTTAGATTAAAAGTTACGTGGAACATTGATTTTCTTACATATACAAACAGGTTGAAGGCAACATTGGTATAAATGGATAGATATAAAATTACATAAATAATGAAGCTGTATCCTATATAAAATATTCTAAAATATGACTGCCCCTCAAAACTGTTGGTTTAAATAAGGATATTGCCATGCTATCATAAAATTAAACCTTTTTATTTACCAAAAATAACTTCATCTAAAAAGAATCTACAGCTTTCTGTTATATATGTGTTAGCAATGCATTTTGCCTAAGTGCTTTGCCAACTCAGTCTGCAGTGGTATGTACTAAGCATGTTATGCATGTGTTAAAACAACTGAAAAGTTTCTTTTCCAGAAGCATTGTAGTTATGAGTCTTGCTTGAATGCTTTTGTGGTTGCAATGTTATGTGTGTGTTGTACACCAATTAACATACCCATTTACATTTATCATATATCTAACATTATCTGTAACTAAGTAATGTGATTACTATCTGCATAACAATTACGTTTTTCCCTCCCACTCCCTGACCTGAAGAAAAGAACAAGGGGAATCTTCTAGCAGGTTTGTAGTTCCTTTGTTTCTTTTATCTGTGAAATTGCTGTTTCCTAATGGCTTTTAGATGTCTTGAGTTCTGTACAGTAGGTTCAGTGAACTGTAACTGTTGATAGATAACAATCACAAGCTGGAGTTTTTTTAACTCATATTTATAGACTAATGCTGCTGAAATTTGCTTCTTTATCTCAGTTTTTGTGTGGAAAGAGTAGGCATTTTTTTACATTTCTAGTCCCATGTTTTAACTTTGAGGGGCTCAGGTCGAACAGTGGCAGAGCAGCCAGTAGAGCAGCCTCCCCAGATCCAGTGCCTGGGCAAGGGCACCGCCCCAGCTTCTGCCATAAAATCATTGCTCACGGTTTCCAGAAATCACAGTGGAAATTACAGGCATACAGTTTCATTTGGCTTTGTGAACAAGCCCACCAGCCCTCCATTGCAGGGGAAGGACCCTCCAACAGGGCTGTTTGGATGTCACCGTGGCAAGGGTCTGTGCTGCCCTGCATGAGTATCCTCAGCACTTCCTCAGTACTGTGACTCCAGGTTTCCTAACTTTTCTGTCATCCCCTCCTAACGAGTGTTTTGGGACACAGCAGATGGGGGGAAAGCAGGACTGCAGTGGCTCACCTGCTCCCAGCTGCATGGTTTGCACTCACATGGCGCAGTTCAGGTAGAGGAGGCAGCCTGGTATCTCTCCTAAAGCAAGCACCACTGCTGATGGCTGGGAGGGCAGGTGGATTTGCACCCAGCCTAGATGCCAGCTTAAGACCAGCTGCCTACAGCAGGCAAAGGCAAGCCTTGGCAGGGCTATCCTCACCAGGTAAATAAAGCCCTGAAAATGCACATCCTAAGGCAGCTGGAGAGAATGCTGGTCTTTGCTGTACTGGTAGCCCAAACCCTTGGGAACAGGAAAGGACTCAATAGTTAGAAGAGAAATTACTCTATCTTGGAAACTCGCTAGGGATGGGAATCAGCAGGTATTTGGCAGCTGGCACTGCAGTATCAGCATGCTCAGAGAATAGCAGAGTGTACCTACCAGCAGAAAACACTGAAAAGCCAAGGAAAAAAGTGTTGGTGATACATCAACCCCCAAAATACATGCACCCCATAGTTGCACTGTGGTTCGCAAACCCTTCTGGGTTATTCAGTCAGAGATGAAAGCCTTCACATCAATTACCCATGTCCCATTCCACTTTTCAAGGTTGCTTCTCTGGCACTTCATCCTCTTCCTTACAGTGCATGCATCTGCTTTTAGTGTCCTAGTAACTCAAGGGGACTAGATTTGCTGTGTCAGTTCTGTGGCTTTTCATATACATAACCTCCATAGGCTTGCTAGCAACATATTGATCTCTTCAAATTATTACAGCTGGATCCAAACCTTTTGCACTCACTAGCTGTATTTCCCACTCTTTCAACAGCAACATTTAAAGCTGACATTTTGAAAGGTGAGACTGAAGTTGACAGCAAATGAGTATCTTCCCCTAAAACTGTGACTTTTTCAGAGTGGCAAGGCTATTCCCAGTTGTACCTATGAGCACTTAAAGAGAGAAATTTACCTACAATAGCTGGAAGCTAGATCCAAAAAAAACCCCCAAACATCGAGCTGTCAAAACCATAATTCATGCTCCATATTAGTGATAACTGTTGTGGCTTTAAGAGAAGTCAGTGATTTAGCCAGATTTTTTCACTTTATTTTCACTGAATGGAAGATCACAGAAGCACAGAATATGCTAAGTTGGAGGGGACCCACAAGGATCATTGAGTCAAACTCATGGCCCTGCACAGGACCATCCACAAGAGTCACACCATGTGCCTGAGAATATCACCCAAACATTTCTTGAACTCTGTTAGACCTAGTTCTGTGACCACTTCCTGAGGAGCCTATTCCAGTGCCCAACCACCCTCTGGGTGAAGAATCTTTTTCTAATATCTAACCCAAACTTCCCCTGACACAACTTCAGGCCATTCCCTTGGGTCCTGTCACTGCTCACCAGAGAAGAGATCAGTGTCTGCCCCTCCTCTTCCCCTCATGAGGAAGTTGTAACTGCAATGAGGTCTCCCCTCAGTCTCCTCCAGGTTGAACAGACCAAGTGACCTCAGCCACTCCTCATATGGTTTCCCCTCAAGGCCCTTCACCATCTTCGTTGCCCTCTTTTGGACACCCTCTCTTATATTGTGGTGCCCAAAACTGCACACAATATTCAAGGTGAGGCCACCTCAGTGCAGAGCAGAGCGGGACAATCCCCTCCCTTGACTGGCTGGTGATGCTTTGCCTGATGCCCCCCAGGACACGGTTGGCCCTCCTGGCTGCCAGGGCACTGCTGACTCAGATTCAACTTGCCATTGACCAGGACCCCCAGGTCCCTTTCTGTGGCACTGCTTTCCAGCATCTCATTCCCAGTCTATATGTACATCCACGGTTGCCCCATCCTGGGTGCAGAATTTGGCACTTCCCAAGGTGTTTGTCCCTTCAGAAACTCCTAATATGTGCACTGCTGCAAATTAGTGTATGTGTAAAAATGAACTAGTTAACTCCTGAGATCCTGGTCTACAGTAAAAACCCTACAGACTACTCTGTGCCTTTAAAAAAGTTGCTTTTTGTCGGTGGCTGTGTATCACTCTTATGCTTACATATTACTATATTTTTGTATCACTGAAAATACATGTGGTGTATGTGGTCTTTTGTGGCAAAAATGTAAATGCAAACTGCTGCAAAGTGCTTTGAGATAAATGTCCTCAACTATTTAACTTGTTTCTTACTGCAATGCTAATGCATGGGGTACTGTGTGAACTAAGTAAGCTGCTTGTTTCACTCTTTAAATGAAGATGTGTTTGCACAAGTAGTGCGTTGAATTTCTTTCTCTGTAGTTCACTGTATTAACAGTGGAGAAAAACTTTTATTGCTTTAGATAAAAGTTATTTTCTTTCCTACCAGATTGACTTATATTTACAGAAATTAATTCTTGCATTTTTTCATGTATAGACCTACAGTCTTTTATTAGGTAACCAATTGTTGCTGTGCATTTGAGTTGACAGCTTATGAGGCTGTAGCTTCACATTGATTTTAATAAAAATATGTATGTTGTATTTCCCAAAATATTACACACAAATATTCTAAATAATCATTCATCAAAGTATTGGTAGACAACCTCTCTAGTGTATCCACACTGTAAATGAGATATTTCTATAATCAGTTCTAGAGTTCTGCAAGTTATTTCAAAAGCCTATATATTAAATTCTCAATATCTTCAAATCCATACACTGAACACAAATAATATTTATTTCTGTTCAGTTATACAACACAGATGAAATTGTTCCTGTGCAGGAAACTAGATAAAGACTGATCAATCTTTTGACATCCTCAGAACATGAGCAGCCTTAGGCTGTGTGTAGGACATGCACTGAATGTCTGCAAAGGATGAATGTCACCCATTCAGTGTTGTAACCCGTGAGCCTGAATATTAATTTCCTATTCAGAGAGATCTCTCTGGTGCAATAAGGAGAAGTTTTGCCAATATAGGAGCTTGAGTGGAAAATTCATCCCTGTTCTGTGGGAAACAAATGATACTCTGGAATTCTCTCCACTTCCTATACCATATCTGTTTCTAAAAGTAGATTTAATGTAAACACTCTGCATGCACCATATAAAAAGAAAACTGCCAGTGATGCATAATCTAACTTGAGGTGGAAAGCCTAACCCCTTACCTAGCACTGGAATGCTTTGTAACACGGTCCTCTATCTCCCCTCACTCCTAGTAAGCTTTGTAGTAATAAACAGAAGCTCTTCAGGATGTACACGCCTCGGAAACATAGGTATTCAGCATCCTGCCTATTCATATGATGTTTGAGAATGCCAACTAACATCAGGTGCATGATTCATTTATTTCCCCTCCTTAGCATTTTAAATTCCTTACTTCTCCAAACAATGTTTCTTAATTTATTTATTTTTAAGTGCTTGTAAATCCCTTGTTGCTTGTTGCCTGCAATGCCATTAACACAATGGCAATGATACGAGTTCTTTGAAACTCATCCAGTGGGACAATTGCAGTGCACAGCACGCCGTGGTTTGACTAATCCCTGTTCCTCTTCTCTGCCTGAGACTTCAACTTCTGGAATGCATTACGCTGCAGAGATCTAAAAGTGGCGTTGAATATTTGGATAAAGACATTTCCCCAAGTCCAAGAGGATTTTTATAACCATGGCAATTGAGTTCTCCATCAAATAATTAGTGGGGAATATTAAGCTATAACATGCTAGGCAATTATAAGAGTCAAAATGTGGAATTGTTGTTGAGAAGAATCCCCTTGGACACAGCCTGTGGAAGTTGTGCCTTCTACCTTCTAGAAGGTAGAAGAATGCATGTGAAATCAAACATTTACTTCAGCTGAATTCTGTAGCAATTGTGTCTCTTACCAAAAATGGTAATTGCTACATGAATGGATCTTATGGGAAGAAACCCATGACTTATATCTCAAGCTGACTGCATTTTTTTCTTATTTTTTAAACATAATGTAAAAGACAAGAGAAGTACAAACAGATTATAAAAAATGAAGATAAAAAATAATTTCTCTTCTTCCAAAAACTGTTCTGAAAAAGGAAAAAATGCATAAAACTCCATAACATTTTTTTTTCTGTTTGACAATTAAACTATAAGATATTATGACCCAAAATTCTTGTTATTACTCATTGAAAGTATGAGATATAACATCACATTTCTTGAGTTCATGGTCCTAGCATGAGACTGGTGGTGAAGTCTTGAACATTTGAACTTCAGGTCTCACTGTACTATCTGTTGCATTTGCATTTGTTCAACTTAGCCTAATTTCAGTAAAGTTTGGTAAGAAGCAACACCTGTATTTATTGGATGCTGAAAATTTTCCTGTACATCTGCTTGCTGTTATTTTACATAGGTGATAACTTCTGGCAGTTTTAGCTTCTGTCTCAGGACCCAAGGCATTCTCCCTCACCCTCAGGCTCTCCATTCATTTCAATTTCTTCCTATTTCCGCTTCCACCAGCCAGCTCGGTATGAAAAGCTGAAAAATAAGTTGTAAATTGTGTCTAGTAGCAAGCGTTAGTGCTGCAGGTCTGAGGCTGAAGGAGAACAGAAGTCAAACTTGACCAGAAATGCAGGAAGATGGTCAGGTAAATGGGAGAGTGGGACTGGGAAAGAAAGAGATGCTCAGTTAACAAAAAAAAGTACAGTAAGATGGTCCGTGGAAGACAGAGCAAGCAAAGGTTTGTAGGCATTTGTTAGTTAAAAGAAAATCTTACACAATCTAGTCATTTGGACCAGCAGAGGTGTTCGTTCCCCCTGCAGTGAAGCTACAGTGACCTCTAGTGTCCTTAAACACCTATTCCTTCATAAATCAAAGGTGGGAAGGCAGAATTTAAAAAAGAAGAAATAAGAACTAGAAAGTCATTTGCTATCCCTGGGAAGTGAATGGCTTGGACATGCAACAGGAGAAATGAGTAGTAAAACCCTGCAACTGACCTTCCAGAAGGCAAACGAATAGAGAAAAATAGTTTGCTTTCTTTTCCACAGCTGCCAGTTGTAATTGATCTCCACTAAAAGATGCTTCAAAGCTCCAGTGTTATCAATATGAATGCATTCCACTACTTGCAACCTGCAAGAATAGAGGATTGATATGTCCACAGAGATTACAATTGCCAGGGAAGACTGGAGGCAGCTGTGGATCTCTAGATCCTTGTCATTTATGTTTGATTTGGGAACTTGTGTAACTTCATTTTCCTGATTCTTTCTCTTGGTTTTTGCCTTTTGGACAAACATTCAACTTGAAGTTTGGGACAACTTACGGCGATATGTGAATTTCCAATGCCCATTAACAGGTTTTACATTAATTCAAGGGATTTTCTTTGGATACCATGTAACAAGAGAGGAGAAAAGGTGAGAGACAAAAAATATAATAGGCTAGGTCCTGAATAAAAAGAGGTGAAGGATTTTTAGCTTGCACTGGACAGCATTAAATCATAATAAAGGGCCCTAAAGTCTTCAGTGGCTACCAATTCAAATACAGAATGTCCAGAGATGCTTGAAAAGGCATAAGATTATCTCCACTCTATATCTCTAATGCCATCTTTACCACTGTTGCATCCAGAGCCAGGAACTAGGCTATAGCCCATAAGGAAAGGGACTTTCACTCCAGGGAAAAGCCTGGTCAGGATCCCTCCAAAATGCTCTGATACAGTTGCTCCTTTATGATCTGTTATTTATCATATATAGAAGAACCCCATGGCAGTGTGGACCCAAGGACAGTAGCTTTCTTCTCCCAAGCACGAATCCCCACCGCTACTGATCATACAATTTGTGCCTGTACTGAGTAGGACCCAGTGACTTCAGGAACATTTCCCACCAGCCTTCAAATAGGAACAGGGATCCAAGAAGCAAAGAACTGCTATAACCAGTCTCTTTGGAGATGCATCTCAAGATGCAAAACAGAGTTTCCAAACCATGCTTCCTTCAGGGGCTGTGTTTCTCTTCAGGATGCAGCGTCCTCCACATGGACCCTTGGCATGCCAGTACATTGCCATTGCTACAAAGCAGATTTCATTTTATTTATATGTATGAGCTCTGCATTTTAAATTAATATTTTCATTCTCAGTGTTACACTTCTGAAAAATGTCTATAGCACAGATGAAGTGTCTACTGTTCCTTTCAATTGCCTCATTGCTTTGATTTGGAGAACTAAAGATACGCAGGCTAAGTAGCCATTGTGTACCATTCAGCTTTTCATAAATAAAATAACCATGTCTACCAATCATTTAAAGGCAGACTGCTTTCACTAGTACAAATTAATTGACAGAACAGCACATGGGCTTTTTTAAATTTTGTTTTTAAATTTTCATTTTTATTTTGAGGTTACTGGAATTATAAAACATATGGTCTACACTGATAGTTTTTATGGCCATGTTAGCAATTTTCATTTCTATTAGTGAAATAGGAAAGGAACTGTCCAGAAACTTTTTAAGTCTAAGATTTGTCAAAAAAAAGTATAATTTGATTTCATGCTTCAATAACAAGTACAATTTGAGCCATTAAAAAAAAAAAAGCACAGGGGAACACGTGTAGGAATAATTTCTGTAATAAGAAGTCCATTTTTATTCTCTTGCAAACGTTGTATAATATGACAATGCAATAATGTGGTTAATAAATATCTTACAGCTTATATTTTCATTGTTGTACAATGCAAAAGATTCCTGAGCTGAAATGTAATTCAGTCTTGAAATGTAATTTGTATTGAAAATTAAATTTTAGAACTCACTTTTCTTTCAAATAGTAGGTTCTGTGGGTCTTTTGTATTGCATATGCCACAGCACACAGTATTGCAGACCTGGGTAGCAATTTGAAATGGAAATAGATAATATTTCCAGCACCATGATGTGTTTATCTCAACAATTGCTTACTTGGGGCAGGGAAGTAGAGGATTAGATTCAGAAATTATAGTAAAGGTATTCTTTTAAGTAATTCAACATGCCATATAGAAACACTTTTATCTAATAATCTTGTTATTAACGTGCTCATTTTTTATCATTCTTGAAAATTATCTCATAATAAGTTTTCAGCATGTGTTTTGCCTGTGACAAACTGCATTCTTTCTGCTCTCAGTGATGTTTGTATTCAAATTGAAATGCTAAGTTCTGCTATGCATGGACAAAGATATTTGTTTATCTCAACATTTCACAGCCACAGAAGCCTATAACTACTTTTCATTTCATATAATTACATATTAACCCTGTATTTTCAGAGTGCAGTAGGTTGAACATCTAAGAACCACATAATCCATGTTAGCATTAGTAAATTAGCTGCAGAATTCATTTCCATTGAAAACATCTTATGGGCATGCTGAAGTTAAATGCAAAGGCTTTTAGAATACTAGGAAGTGTCTCAACTTCAAGAACAACTATAATTTGCAGGTAGACAGTCTTTGCTCTAGTATTTTAAAAGCCCCTGCAAAGCCTACGCAGAGCAGTAGGACTGCAAGACCCAGTAACATCATACCATGAACAGCTCCTGCATTGGCACCATCATCTCTCCCCTTGCAAGAACAGGACCACTGGTCAAGATGACCATTCCCTTGCTCAGCCAACTGAACTTAACCTTGCAGATAAAACAAGGTTTCCAGACCTTGGTATCAGACGCCCTTTCTGCTTCCCCTTTGTGTCTTCTGCTGCAGGAAGGGGCAAACAAAGGCAAAAATGTCAAATAATGAAAAAGCATAGGCAAATAGTTCATCAGCTCTGTTTGAACACAAACAAAGGTAATTTAAGCACTAGGAAATAGAAAATCTACATATCCCACATTTAGCTGGCTGGAGAGGAGGGTTATAAGCACAGCAGGAGAAAAGAACAGCTAACGATTGGCCAACCATAAGACCACAGGGTCACCATTGATCCAGGAGACACAGTCATGAGCTTGGCTGGGCTCTTGTACCTGTCCTAAAGCACCTGTCCAATACCACCTGCATGTAGACAGCTCCCAGCTTAATTTCCAGCAATTATTTTAGGAAGTACACAGCATGTCATTACATTTCCATTAATAGGTCATCACGATGTTTCTTGGATATTTGTTTTTGTCTTGTCCAAGTAAGTGCTGTAACAAGGAATTTTGGATATGAGAGAACACTAATCATGCATATGAAATGTTGGAAGTGCCAAATCCTGAACAAGCATAAATACACTAACAGTATTTTTGCCTGCTTAAAAAAAACCAAGACAATACTACATGGCATGTGGTAAAAATAGAATACATTTCAGTTTTCTTTATCTGAAGACGTGGCCAGAAATGCACTGAGCATAAGATGGACACAAAACTATTTAAAATTCAAGGAATAGGAAAAAAAAAAAAAAACACGTAGAGATTAATATATAATAATTGGGTGAAATTTGTATTTGTTAATTTTAGTTTCCTTTACAAGATTATTCTGTACTGTCTGATAGACTGCCAATGATAATGCTACTATCAAAAAACAATTACATCAAATTAGTTTCATTCACAAATGAAATATATTCAATGAAAATAAAAGTGTGTAAGAAACAGATTCATACCAGTGAGAATTTTTAGAAATTATTTTCAATTATCATACAATGGAAAAAAGAAACAGAGTGAAGGAACTATGAAATAAAATATACTTTTTTCTCTCACAGTCAAAAGCTAAGTTTTAAGGAGCGGGTCCGGATGGCCAGCCCACGAGGTCAAAGTATAAAAAACAGGCAATCTTCAGTCGGAGATCGCCGCTCACCAAGTGCTGACATTGCCACCGAGGGCAGCCCAACCAAAGTCCAGAAGAGCTGGAGCTTCAATGACCGAACCCGCTTCAGGCCCTCGCTGCGACTGAAGAGCTCACAGCCCAAACCCGTGGTTGATGGTAGGAGTCTTTCACACCTCATTTGCCATTGCATGCTTCTCCCAGCCTGCTCACACTCTTGCACGCTTGCACTATGATTGTGAGATGTTTTAGGAAAGCAGAAAGAATTATTTGGAGGCAGAGACACAAGCCATCTAGAGCATGCCAATGTGATTTTTTAACAAGAAATTTTGTGTCACTGGTGCATAAGGACCAATTGGTGGAGATAGTAATCACTTTGAAAAGTTGCAGGTGGGCTAAATGTATCCAAGGGATTTGAATGCAGCAGCTCCTCCGTCATGGCCCTCTCTACCACTGCTGGGCTCAGCTGCTGCCCAAACCTGCTGCCTCTCACCAGTGATCCACGCAGCATGGCCAGTACTGCGCTGTCTGTACCTTTGCCAGCCAAGAGCACAGCTTGTGCAGAACTGGTTGCCTCAGGCAGAGGAGCCCTGGTACCTCCATTGGAGATGCAATCACCTGCCACCAAGAGATGTACTACTAGATGCTTTAATTTTGATCTGGTTTGATAAAGCAGGTGGCTTTAGCAAACAAAACCAGCATTACTGTGAATCCACATGTGAAGAAGTGGATCTTTGTGAAAATGGCTCTTTGTGAAAATGCCTTGATGAACCCACAGCGGGGAGCCTAGCCTTTCTCTCAAGCTGCTCTCCATTCTCTAGCTAAAATGCCATCTGTCATTACATTAGCCAGTATTCAGGCAAGGATCTTCATCTGCCAAAACTTGCCAAAACAAAGACAGTGACTGCCCTAACCAAGGAGCACTGAAGCGGATAAGAGCAGCCCCCTGACAGGCAGGAGCTGAGAGCACCAGGTGAATCTGACACCTGTATGGGACGGGTCCAGCAGTGAAAGGTGCAGTCACACAGCTCTAGGGGTACCACTGCCCCCAGTGGATTTGGTTTGGATTTCTCCATTCACATTTTTCCCAATATATGAATGTTTTGTTCTTTCTTGTGGTACCCCCAGCATAAAAAATAAGGGAGACAAACTGGTTGGCTACCACAGAAGGCAGTGACTCTGGCTGTGTGGGAAAGGTACAATACAGGCAATTTGAACTAAGTAAAGAAGTAACTTCAAACTCTGCAATGGCAATCATGGATGTTATATTCAACGACTGTGGTAAAACAGTTGTGTGATTTTGATGTCTGCTTCCTTTTTAAGAGCACATATTATCAAAGACATGTAGGTTGTAAAATACCCACTGAACTGCAATGCCCCATCCCTCAGATGAGGACTTCCTACGCAACACAACTCTTCAGGAAAAACCTGGGTAAATAAACATTTCCTGGAGGGCAAACAAGACAAACCAGCACTGTTTGCTGAGGTCACCATTCCAGGCTAGCCCTCCCCCATGGAGACCTCTCAGATGCATAAATTCCAAATTTGCCTGTGGTTCAGTGAGCAACTGGGGTGAACCAGCTACCAGGCTGCTAACCAGGTTGCTCACCACTCCTCTCTCCATCCTGGGGCACAGGTCCTGGCTCATGTCCCACAGCAGCTGCAGCACAGGGGCTATGTGACACCGGCCCAGATTGCATGCTGATATGAAGCTCAGACAAGGCCATGTGCTCCACAATGGGAAGTGAGAAATGTTCTAGGTAGCAGAGTGGTTGAAGGTACCCTGTCTAAATTTAGGCTTCCTACATAATCATTTATATAGCATAAATATCTCCTTAGAACCGCACCAGAAGTAATTTCATAGGTTAACCCCATGTAACTCACACTGTGCCTAGAAGTGACCTAAGAGTAATTTGTTGAGCACTGTCCCAGGGTATCAGTGGCTCACTTCTGCCCCAGCCCTGCAGTCTACACCTCACTCAAGCACCTGTTTCATTTTTCATTAGCCCATTTGTCATAGAAGCATTTCCTCAGCATGTCCCCTATTTTGTCCTGTACATATTGTCGTCAATAGCAATGATTTGCACGAGAAAATTGCGCTCTCTCTGATTGTCTCTCTCTCCCGGAAAAGGTGGCATAAACAGCACCTTGGGTATATCTGTAGATAAAAGACAGTAACAACAACAGAGCACTCATTGCTGTCCGTAAACCCTTAAAGATCTTCCTGCTCCTCAGGGTGAGCACAGCCTGTTTCCTGATCAGCAATTTCCAGCTACCAGTCCACCCTTATGAACTGGGGCCAACAGATACACCAATTTCTCATCTGTGGCAGAAGGAACAGCTTCCATTGTCTCCAGTTTTTAGGCAAATGCCAAGTTTCCATTCTGGGACCTCATCCAACTATTTCTAGGACCAGTATGATCAGAGAGATGTCCAGTGTGCTCACTGCTGAGAGGCAGCTCCCTGCTGCCTTACCCAGACCTTTGCAGCAAAAGCCAGCACTACCAATCTAGATTTTTTTTGGTTTTTTTTTTTTTTGTATGTTACCAATTTCATAGTTCAATATGCCTTCTGTATTTGACAGCTCAATGAGAAAGATCTCGAGATGATGTATTTAGTTTAGAACATCTTACATTTTTCACAGGATGAAAAAAAATATTTGCAGTATATTATTCTTATCTCTAGCTTGCCAGATCCTCCAGTTTTCTCCTTGAGGTATTCTCCAGCCAAATGACTAATTATTTTGGTGGGACAGTCCTCAAGACACCCCTTTCTGGGTGAAATTTTGGACACAAAACAATACCCTTGAACAGCTGGTCCTTCTGCTGATTCCTACATCTCTGTAGTGTGTTTGGGGTAGAAGAAATTACATTTACAATGGACTTTTTGGGCAGTGACAACATAGTACTGGGTACCCAGTTCAGTGTCAAAACTTTATATCAGTGATCTAATGAAAAAACAATAGTCTTACTATTAACTTCTTCCAAAAGAGAAGGCAGAGGAGGTACATGTATTTGCTTCATTTTTCTTTCACTGTATGGGATTTGGGATTGTAAATGCCCTTCCATTAGCACAGGCAGAAGAGGAACAATCTCTCTGTCAAAGTGAGGTGCACTGAATTCTGTGTGCAAATAAAGAAAAGAAGCAAATGTATAAGAGGATTCAGAAAGGAAGGGAAATTGTTAGCATACAAGGATGATTTAAGGCAGATAGTCAGCTGATAGCGACTTTGCAGGGCTGACTAAGTACTGGTAAGGACATGGCTGGAATCTGGGCCAAAACATTCAGAAAGAGACTGATGGAGAAACTAAACATTAGCAGTTAGAAACTGGCCTGTAAAGGGAAGTTCCTAGTCCAGGCAGGAGCTCATGGGGGTAGCTAAAAGGCAAACCTGGTTGAAAATGTAGTAGCCTTCCTCTTAGGCTACTCAGTAACACTCTAACACTCCCCCACTATATATTAAAATCACAGAAGGAGAATTTCTTGGGCAGCAAGTAAAACACTTAAACTGGCCACAGCTATCTCCCAAAAGGATTTTGGCAAGACACCCTTAGAACAGTATGACTAAAACTGTTGCACAAATGGCTTTATTTATGGGTAGTAACAGTCCTTTGAAACTGCCTATAAACCATTTATTGCTATTGACAAAGTGGGTATGACAGTACCAGCAATTATTTCTGCTACATTTGTGCATTTGCAAATGGAATCCAAACCTGAGAGAGCTTTGATGGCTAGAGAGGTCTTTGTTGGCATGGCTGCAGATGCTTTCTAGGGTATTTAACAGCAGCCCAGGGGAGTGAAATTGAAAATCAAAACTTATATAATCTGATTTTAAATACGTGTGCAGTCTCTGGTGACATGTGGTTCACAACTGCCAGAACTCTTGTTGAAGAGGGGACTCTGCACAAATTAGTGAAGGTGCCAGGATGCTGTATTTCTAATCCCTGTTATCAATCTGAAAGGGAATCATCAGGAACAAGCAGATCAGAGGAAAATTTTCACCAACCAAGAATGGTAAATAGTGAAGCTTTACATCATGCACACCTAAAAGGATACATGAATTGTATAGGGGTATGGAAGAGCCTTCATCAAAGGGATGCTACATCACAAAGGCAAAAGTGCTGCCTGACCTCGGAGCCACATGCAGCTACCCCTGTACCTGTACCTGTATGCAAAGTGAGCCAGGATCCACCTCTGGCCCCAAGACCACCTCATGCAGTATGGCTTGTGTCTCTGCTTAACAAAACCAGGGAAACTGCATCCAAACTGCCCACAGGGCAGAATATGAGAATACCCACTGGGAGGTGCCAACCCCATGACAGAGTCTGCACCAGTGATTAAATAGTACAGGTGGTCTCATGCCATTGCTTAAGGCACTGTGACCGGGCCTCATTACATGTTGTATAGATCCATCCACAGAGACTCATCTCACAAAATCTCTTCTTTGCAGACAATGGTGTTCCTGCCCTGGGTTGTTTTTTCTCTGCTTGCCTTGTTTTCTGGGGAACAGAACCTTTTCTGCTTAAATCATGTACCACCACAGCAGAATTAATGAACAAATATTATGTTGTGGATGCAGTTTTCCATGAGGGACAAAAATACTATATTATATTTGTGTTCTACCATCCCATGCTTCTAAGCCTCTGCATGAGTTATTGTGCCTTTACTGTAACCTAGAGACATTGTGTGGCTTTTTGAATAAAACATCAAAAGTGATCAGCACTGGAGATATTACAAACATATTTCATTTGATTAATTAAAAAAAACTCTCTAAGGGAATATTTGATTTCTTGCACCATCCTTGAACATTTTATGTTCAGATGACCTCTAGCCTTTCATCCCCTGCAGAGTACTTGCACAAAATCCTCAGGGTACAGTATATTATAAGAGCCATGGAAAGAATGCAATTGTGCATTTCAGCCCCCGTGTCCTCAGTTACTACCATGTAATCTATGTATTGCAAAAATGACAAGTTTTCCTTTCAGTAGCATAAACATCTTGACTTTGGATAAGGTTCGTTTGATGCAGCAAAAGTCCTTAGTTTGATTGCTTCTACGTCTCAGCTTAAATTTGCTGATTCAAAATAAAGCATCATGACGTCAAAATAAAGCTTGAATGAAATTTTATTAGCAATATATAAATTTGTGCTAGACAGTAGATTTATTTTCTTGTGATAGCTTAACTGGATGATAAAGCTGTCATTTATTATCATTGTCAGTGTAATTAACTAGGAAGATCTGGCATTCTGATCTAAGCTCCAAGTCATTTCTTCATTTTGTGTAAATAAGTACAGGCCATTGGTTTTAAGGCATTATGTTAGCTTATTCCAGTCAAAGTCCTGGCCATATGAGTCCATAATTTAGTCACTTCCTTTATGATAGCTCCTGAGGAATTTACTGTGCACCATTACTCACTGGACTGAATGCTTACTCAGTGGTCACAGTTGGATTAAGCTCATCTCCGTGAAGGACAGCAGCAGACCACCTCACCAGAAGTATGATTTGCATGGGTTTTGGATAACCTCATATACAGTGAAGACTATACAAATGAGATAAGAAGTAATTTTGAGAGGACAGTCGTACAACTTCCCAACCACCATGTAACCCACTTGGACCAAATCTGAGACATTTGAGCAGTGTTTCATTTTTATGAAACGTTACTGGGGAAATCCTTCATGGCTTTTTAAAATACAAGACTCTCCTGTAGATACCTGAATCTAAAGCTGCCATCCTCTTCTCTACCTTTGCCCCCATCTATGACCTCTCTCAATCACAGGACCTGGAAATCATCCAGGGTGCAGGACCTCTGAGGACCTTTCAGAAAATCAGACATATATCAGCTGATGTGTACTACAAGGTCTCGCAGGGACACAGTTAATTAGGTGTGACAATTAGCTCATTAGTCCACAGTTCCAGATATTATCATATGTATCTGCAATTTATTTTACAGTTTTAACTTCTTGTATGTGGTGTATATAAAATAACAGAGATGTATATGTAAAAATATACTAAAATCATACATTTAGTGGCACCTAACCTTTTTCTTTCCCAGTCTTCTCACATGGCCATCTAAACTTGCTGTCTAATTTGCCACTATTTATAATAAGATCAGCCTTTTTAACTGCACAATTATTGTGCCTATAATGAATTGTTTTTGGAAAGTCTCCTGGTCCCGCATATCATCATTCAAAATTAAAAGGATTCCTTTTTAATTAAGTAGTGGGAGCTGTTCCATGAAATATTGCCAGTGCAGAAATTTCTGAGAAGCTAAATAATAACTAAAGATTACTGAGAGTTATTAGAAGGGAATGCTAGAATTTTAGATATTTGAACTTGCCTGCATTATATGATAACGTATATAAATTAGGTTTCTGACCTCAAAAAATTGCACTTACAAAGAAAGGAGACTATACAATTACACCCAGAATACATGAAAAACCTCCCACCAATCCTATCTTCCATTTTGACAAAATCGGAGGATTTTTCAGAAATGCTTTAACATATAAAATGTTGTTAGGGAAATTCTTTATGATATTCTACATCATATAGCATTGCAGTTACCAAATTCAAGTTCTGATGCCCCCTTGCCATCCCCATCTGGAATGCTTTGTCTGTTTCAGGAGAAGACAAGGAATGGGCTATGCATACAGCACTACTGCACTCCCCATCTGTACTGCCTGCACAGTAGAGGCTCAGGTCAAGCAGAAGGGAAAGGGAACTCCTACAAGCTTGTGCAGAAATGCTTCTCCTTACAGGAGGCACCAGTTTCCTTCCTTTCCCAAGAAATCCTTTCCAGCATGGAAATGGCAACTATTTCATAAAAGATCCCTGTAAACAGTGTTTTCAAATTTTGTCATCCTTATTCCCTCTTTCTTAATTTTTCCACTTGGACACTGTTGTATACTACTAGGGATTTGGGTGTCATTTTCTAAACAAATATTAAGCATCTAATGTGAAGAGCACATCACGAAAGTACTTGTCCTGCCTCCTTCCTTCTTTCATGATTAGAAGAAAGCCTTTCCTTTTGTGTAGTTTATGGATTTTTTTTTTTTCCAGAGATCAAGGAAATAAATACCCAATTCACTCCCTTGGGCCCCCTTTTTCTGGTCTCTGCTCTGGAAAGCACGTAAACATGGGCTGCTGCCTTTCCTGCTTTGGGGGAGCTTTGGGCATTCTTATTAAATATGTGATTAAGTTCCATCACAACTAGTGTGGCTTTTTGCAGTTGATTTTTTCTATGGAACTTAGCAAGCAATCACAGTAAAACAAATTAAGCGAACTATGTACTGAAAGAGAGTCATCTTATTGATGTTTTAAAGCAAAGGCAAATTGAAAAGAAAAT
Organism: Pseudopipra pipra; assembly: GCF_036250125.1. Classification (NCBI taxonomy): domain Eukaryota; kingdom Metazoa; phylum Chordata; class Aves; order Passeriformes; family Pipridae; genus Pseudopipra; species Pseudopipra pipra. The sequence continues at coordinate 85,639,056 of NC_087551.1, read as the reverse complement.
CAGTTCTAGGGGTAGTGAAGGGATTTTAAATTCATGGTTCGACAAACAGGAAAATAATGAGAGCTTGTGAAGAGGTGAGAAGTTTCATGAAACATATTTGAACAAAGGCACTAGGCTGAGACACGTTTCATTTTGATAAAGGGAAATTGCATGAATTATATGAACATAAACTATGAAGATGTTTGTACTTAGAATAATTTTTGAGGGGAAAAAAAGAGATTTTGTGAAACATTTGATGCCTTATAGCAATTGTGGTAATACTAAAAAATATGTACAGCATATCTCCATATTTTAGAGAACATAGGCTAAATCCTTAACTCACCACAGTATATGCTCAGTGTGAAGAAAAGTACTTCAAAGGCAGGATAAAATTGAGTGAAATACACCTACCTTGTAAACATCCTAGGCATTATGTAGAGTAGCAGAGCAGAGGCTCTATTTGCTTGCAAAGGGGGCTGAAAGAATAACAAGAGTATTAAGCTGCCAGCATTGCTTCTTGAGCAAGGGGGGTCATCTGAGCTTAGTAGCCATGTAAGAGTAAGGCAGTTTGGAGTCTAAAGCAGATGCCTGGGCACCCCTGCTGCAGCAGACCTATGCATCAACACCTCCCATGGGGACAATCTGTTCTCAAAAAGCATTGAATTTATGCCTAACTTTAGTTGCCCAGAAGTTAGATGCACTGAACTATCCACTTGTTTTCTTTCTGACTACTCATGCAGAAAATAAGTGTCAAGATGAGTGTGTCACATTGGGGTGCCTTGCACTGCTGCCCTGGGCAGCCAGAGAAGCTCTGCACTTGAATGAGGCTTGCTGAACAGGGTGGAGAACAGGCTGTGGAGCTGCATTATGAATTGCTTGGACATCAGTTCCCAAGTCAAACTCTGGATTTTGCATGATAGATAAAGCCTATTGCTGGATCTAACTCAGAACCTGTGAAAATTAGACCACCATCCATTTTTCACCTTGAGTCACGTGTTACAATAAAAATCAGACTTTTTTTCCAAATCTGTGTTTTTTAACCAAGTCAACACAACACTGTGTTGTAACATGAATAAATGGGAGTCATATGCAAGCTACCAACTTCAGGCACCTATTTAGGTTTTGCCATATCTAGAAGGCGGGTTCTCAGCCTCAGCAGAATTATTTAAATCACCATGCGAAGAGCTCTAACTACATCCTATTCAATCAGAGTAAGATCCAAGTGCTTCTGAAGGCTTCGAAAAAGCAAGTAAAAAGGTTTGTGTTGGAATCACCATACTGGTCACTATGTGAGAAGTACTTCCATAGAACTATCCATGGTGTCAGCACACACACTTACCAATGCTGGATTGTTGTTGCTAGCATATGGCTGTTCCCAGAAAACAAAGAGTACAAAATCTTTTTGATTCCGTTAGACAGGTAGATAATTACTTGAATGTTACTGACAGTGAAAGCAAGGAGCTATGAGAGTGATCAGAGCAGTGTCACAGTTTTGCCAATGCCAAAGCATTTTATTAAACACCAGAAAACACTTCTAAGAAAGGACACACAATGTTTACAGAGGTAATAATCCAAGCCTTGTGCATAACTTGTGCACACAGCCATATGAAATGCAGCTACAAACTTCTAAATTTTCTGTTGGTGACATAATATTTCAGAACAGTGTAATTTTTTTGCCTGTTCATTTGGGGTGATCATTAATGACTAGAGTTTGCACAAAGAATGAATAAACACTGTGACAAACAGGGAAATATCAAGACAATTTTACTGCCTTGTGCATACCTCTTCTATGTCTTGATAATTGCTACTTTGCTGTGTGATTAAATCAAAGACTGGTCTTCAGGAAGAAAGAGGAAGAAATTAAAAAGCAGCAAAGATCAGACTGTAGCCCAAGGTAAATAATGTCAAAGATTGTAAGACAATGGTGGATGCCTCATCAGTTGTGAAATAAACACTTTGTTTAGGATCAAAACACATACTGAATTGTAAATGTGCTGGTATTAGAAAGGTGGAATTGTTTCTGGATTGTCAAATGGACTGACAGGCCTTCTTACAGAGACTTGCAGGGGTTTGTCTAACTGTGTGTTGAGACGCTTTGGCCATCATTGAGACGATATTCATAAGCTGCCCAAACAACAGACCTGAAAGCCCAGCTTAGCTAGTGGTAGAGGTTCCTCGAGAAAAAGAGGGACCAAGGCTAACCCTCGGAAGGCCTGGAAGAGCAGCCATGCTCACACAGAGCAGCTGCTGCCCAAAGTTCCTTGTGGAACCCACATGGACCATCACAGCCACCCCAGTGGAGAGCAGGAGACACAGACAAGGGGCATGGGGAAGGATGAAGAAGTAGACGTGTGCAGGGCTAGACATGAGCTGGTACTGGGGCGCCTACCTGCCCTGTTAGTGCTTGGGGAGGGCTTTCCCTGGGAACAGACAGCAGCTTGGAGGCTGTAGCTTAGCCCCATCTGGGAACTGGCAGGGATTTGAACAGCTGGAGCTGCTAAAGCAGACAAACTGACCCCAACTCAACCCTGACCTCAAGGATGAACTCGAGAGGGACAGAAGGGATACAAGTACATCTCACCTCGTAACTATGTGGTACACAACATGAGCTTCCACTGGAAAAATTCATCAGAATGTGAACTTTGATTTCAGTGGTGTTTTAAGCTGGAATTTTTTCTCCAAATTGCTACTATGCATTTCCCAAACTTTTTCCCAGGTCTACTCAGTGTTCTAAAGAAACATGACTGTTTCCCATACAAATCAAACAAGGTTTATAGGTTTTTACAAGCTTTATTGACGCGTGGTATTGAGTGTCTGCCATAATTAGGGAAATTCATATCAGTGGAATATTAGAAAGAAAAAAGGTGATTTATTAGGAGTAGCATCTCTTCTTAAAGCTGGCTTAAATTTATAAGAATTTTCCAGCATCTGTCTAAAAATTTTGCTGACTTTTGTATTCCCAAGGGAGCAATAATTGCACCACACTGTTCTCAAAACAGTTCTGCAAAGATATACCATGTTAAGGAAGCCCTTTTATTAATGACACTGTACTTGGCAGTGAGACAACCATTCAGAAACATGTTTATTTTAAACTTTCAAGTTGGAATCTCCTGTTTCACTGGGTTTACATGGTTATAGCTCTTGTGTTCTTAGCAGAATTTTTCCTAACTTATACTGGCATAACAGAATAGATTCAAACCTTAGAGAGGCACTGGAAACACCAGTAGCATAAAAAGCTCTGTTTTTAATATGGTACTTATAAATGAGGTGGGAGATTTCCACACTGGGAGAGGTAACTGGAGAGGCTGATCAGATGTGACACCTGGAAAGTTAGTGTTGTGGAATACTTAGCACGTTCTGAGGGGGGAGCTTAGGTAGTGTATATACCTATCAAACTAATTGCATAGTTTATTTTAGCTAGTCACATTTCTGGGTAGGGATCCATGTGTTATTGAGGCAGGATAGGCGGAGAGATGTATATTTTATCAATAAGATAAGCCAGTAGGAAAGATCATGAAAGAGTGCACAGAAAAAGCACTCCTGACATCATTGTAGGCATGACTTATAGTAATAGCATGGAAGGAGAGATTTCAAAGTTTTGTATGAAGATATTCTACTTTTACTATAACACTTTTACAATTTAAAAATTAATTTTTTGTGGTCACATTTGATTTTTTCATGTTGACTTAAACATATTATCTATGTGGCTATAAGCCATCCTTCTTTATTAAACTGATCTTCCAAAGATAGAATCACCTGTTCTTCAAAGCTACAGATGTTCCTTTATAAAAGTACCAGTTCCCAAGAGTAATGAACTACTCAGAGTCATTTTAAAAAAAAAATTAGTATGCCTGAACATTAAATCTGTGAAGAAAACAATGCAGCAATACCAGTTCCTGAAAATGCTGTACAATGCTGTTCATGCCAAGATAGCATTCCTATTAGATTTAGAAGGTACCATGAAATTTTCAGGCACTTCTGGCTGACAAATAATATTTTTCATCTTTAATTTGCAGTTTCCCTGTAAAAGGAACTTGGAAAAATGTCCTCTAATCATTTGTGTCTGACTGTGCTTTAAGTCTGCTAATAGAAGCCCCTGAAATGGTTTACTTGAAGTGTTTCTGAATGACTAAATGTATATGATGTATGGGCATCTGTGACCCTGCCCTTCTTGCTCCATTTGCATTCCAGCACATTTTAAGTTTGTAAGCCTCTTGGTCATGCATCAGTACCTGTTTTATTTGCGTATTCAGGTACAGTGGGCAGGTAAAAAGGTGCTTTGTTTATTTTCACCTGTAATAAAATGTTGGATCATTCCACCACCTCCTTATTAAATGAAATGGATCTTCTCCTTTGTCCTCAATGTCAACTTGATCCACAGTGGTAACACAGCAATGATAAAACTTCAGGGTCTTCTGATTCTGCCATTACATCTGTTAGCTCACCATCTTTTTCTTGTACGACAGAGAATGTGATGAAAAACCATGGGACATCAGGAATAGACATTCTGGTACTCAAATATTATTTATTTAAAAAATAACAGGGAATTCTTCCTTCTAATTTTTACACTATTTACACTGGGACTACCCAGGCGTTTATGACACAAGCAGACACACACAGGTGCATTATACAGTTTGCAAACTGATGAAGCTCTGTCATACTTGATTTGTAGTCTTTATTTTTCCAGAACCACTGTGCAAGCTGTTCGAAAACACTAAGGAAGAGATTTTTAAATGCATCTTGTTCAGTCTGCTCTTGCATTTTGCAGCTGACACAAGTCTTGGAACAGATGATGTTTATGATGACAAAGGGTGCCAGTGTGACGTGTCAGTAGAAGATCTCACCCCTGCTCTTAAAACTGTCATCAGAGCAATCAGGTGAGTAAAAAATACTGAGTTAATAAATATTTGAGATTCCTTTGGTTATGATACTAATAAACTGCATATCAGTTCCTAAAATGATTGTTAGTTAAACTTATTACGTAGCTAATGCTAATATACTATGCTTCCTTTTTATCAGTATTTTAGTTAAATTAAAATATTTTATAGGTTCTGTTATCAGCTTTTCAATATTTAAAACTGTTATATGATTTTACACAGAAAAGAAAGAGAGTAATGGATATAATTTCCATTATATTTCCTGTAATCCAAATACAGTTTGATGTAATTTTACTGAATGTGTATCACCCTGCCTGGAAAAGTTATTTCCTTTAAAAGTGTAGGGCTGTATTTCATTTCCATATTCCTGAAACTGTCATAAGACTTCTATTGCAAATTTCTTCTGGTAAGAGCAGAATAATTACATTCATTCAGTTGTGCAAAGCCTTGCCTACCACTATCTACTGAACTAAATATAACCCAAATAATTTAAAACTGATAGTCTCCTTATTTTCCAAGAAAGCAGCAAACTTATAAAATGACCTGTATTGAAAGTTTAAATTTAGCATTCACACTCTTGAGAATGCCAAGGCTCTACACGTTCCAGAATATTTTGAAGTGCAAATTCTGACAGGTAAAATCACCACCATAAAGTGTACAACAACAAGCAAGGAGAGTTCAAGCAGGTTATTCCTCGGCTGCATCACAGCTACATCAGTGTCCAGCACCCTTCTTGCAGACAGGCAGGCAGACAGGCAGCAGCCAAAAGGAATTTCCGCAAAAACCTTCAAAAAGATTATGTTTTCCTGCAGGGCAACTCTTGCCTGAGTCTTCTCAGCACCATAGCAAAAAAACCCTCAAGGTTTTTATCAGTTCATTTCATACAGTGATAGCCTATGGGTTACTTGTATTTCCTTCCCCTTTTTCTGCTGATTAAAATGAAGACAGACACTGAGTAAGGCTGTTTCTAAAACTTTTCTACTAGCACAGAGAGCTTGACAGATAAATTGCAGACATCTTTTCCAACCATTTTTCCAACCTTCCTGGAAATGACCTCACAGAACGTGTCAGATACCAGGCCCGTGCCCACAGCCACTGCAACTGGCAACTCAAATGTCACTGATGAGAACTGTCTCTTGCCAGAAATGTTTCAGCAGGTGACAGAAATCCTTCTACACAGTGGACACCCACCTACAAGGCAAGCCTATTCCCTCAAATGGAAAATGCTCAAATTAGGAACAATCAGCACAGTCCGTTGACTTTAGTGCCAAAGATTCTTGTCTGCGATGCTGCATTTTAAACAGACTGGTTGACTCTTGGCTCTTGCACCTTGATAATTGTACAGGCAAGCAATATCACTGATCATCTCATTCTTAATATGATCCAAATTCCTTGAAGCTTGTTTTCTAAGGTGCCACTGAATTGTTCAATGCATCATCTGCATTTTTGCTTGGTTCTCTTGGTCATTATCAGTTCAAATGGAAAGTAACCAAACATGAAGTACATGGCTGGCAAATTTTCTCCACAGTGCCATTCACAGAATTGTTCTAATAAGAAGAGCAAAGATGCAAGAATTTGATTGTTTCATTCATGCACCACTTAACTAATGAGAATTAATTTTTTAGATTATCTCCCACTGTTCTCTGCATGGTTGGCTTACCAGAAAAGCAACTAATTTCAACTCTGAGACTGAGAATAAGAATCTCCACTTGATATCAATTAGCCATGATTCTCTCCCACCTCCTTCCAAATGTTAGCATTTCACTAGATTACAAGCGGCACATACATCTTGCTTCATAAACACACCTTTTTTTGACATGTGTAAAGCAGTAACATGCCATGATCTTCAGACTTCTGTTAAGTGCTACACTTTAATCTCTCAAAATTAAGAGACTGATAATTCAGTTCATCAGGTATCTGATACACCTCTTTCTGATTATTCAGAGTATCTGTTACCTGGGATCTATGCAACATCTGAAGAAGGATCTGAGACTCTGTATAGTAACTGTAGAATTTCAAGATGATAACATCTGCCTATATGGAAACTTTGTGCCTCATTTTGAAGTTTGTTTTTAGAAACGGCTTTAAATTGCAAAGCCAATGGGGGAGGGTGAAGGCTGTTTTTCCCTTTATGCTGGCGTACAGAAGCAGGTGAAGACAAGAAGGCACTTGCATAGCTTCATGAAACACTTTAAAAAGACCCCAAATATAAACACAGACAATTGAATCCATTCTTGATACATCAACTTGAAAAATTGTAATAAAGGAAAATAATTATTTTTCACTGCTTAGAGATGGGTATAAATTGTTTTACAATTACACAAATGGCCCTTCTGTTTTGGGGAGGAAATTAAATTAGCCAAATTAATTCATGCCTGTGGGTTTACAGAGGTAGGTCCTCTCTCAGTTTTGGAATCAAATGATTTGAGCTTGGGTTTTTTTCTGTGAAAGGAGCCTAAAATATACTGCTTACTCTCAGGTTGGACAGCCTCAAAATAGCAAAAGACAAAAACTGGTTTATTTATAGTCTTTAATTTTAATAATTTCAAAGCGTACTGCTTCAGTTTTGACCCTGTTTACTTATATTTTCTCCAGGACTACTTTATTGTTCAAAACAACTTCTTGATTTTAAATAAACAAATGCCCAAACTTTCATTTTGAAATGGTCAAAACAGACGACAGAGAAAATAATCCTTTCCTGACAAAGTTATTACCATTTTGGCCCTTTCCAAAAAAGATAGGACTCTTAACCAGTCCTACTAAGACCCTTAAGGCAGACCTGTCTGGTAACATGTTAAGCTGTCAACCTGCTCTCTCAAAGCCTCCTAAGGTGAGTCTTTCATCTCCTGTGCTGCCTCCTCCATCCCCCTTAATACAGCTCTCTGTGAGGCAAGATCAACTGAAGGAGTAGGGAAAGTAAGGAAAAGCTGCTCAATGCATTTTAAGTGTTGGGTAAGTAGGGAACAGATGGGTAGTGTGGTGAAAGATGATGTGCTCCACAGCATGCCTTGAGCCAGAGCAGGACCAGTCCTACTCCTCTGCAGCCTCTGGCTGGATCAGAGCAGTGCACAAAGGAGTTTCTGCTAGCAGGACACTGAGTCTTTGTGCCAACAGGTTTTGTAGCACTATTCAACTGTCCCCAGTCTTGTCGTGAACAAAAAGCCACTAATATCCTGCAGAGTTCCAGGAGCTTAACAAAACCCATTAAATCTTCCAACCCTGTTAGTTCAGAACGATGAATGTGTATAAAAGAGACTAAAAGGAAGATGAGGATACCTTGTTTCCATATATTGTGATATCTCTGATCATTTTCCATAGCAAGAGGCACACAATTCTATAATACTCTCCACAATAGAAATTATGGAATTACTTCACTATTTACGGAATATAAAATAAGATTTCAGAAGCATAAATAAATATGCAGTAGAAATAACTGCAATGGCAGGAAGATGAACGTATTGACGTAATAGGTTTTTCCTCTCTTTAGTGATTGTAAAGATATGTTTTCATTTGTTGTTAATAAAAAAATAATAAATGTAGCTAAACATAATGAAACTTGAGAGTTCTTGAGCTGATAAGCTGTATAGTTGAATAGTCATACATATTTAATAGACAAAGATGAAAAACATAATTTACCATTTATGTTCAGTCATTGCAATGTTTCTCAAACACCTATAAAATGTATTTTTAGCAGCCACTATGAATTTGTTCAGTGTGATGTTTCAGAATCCCCTTTTTCTTTTAAAACCAAACACAAAATATATAAATGTATATTTTCTGCCCAGGTGCTCTTCAGAGCCTAGGAAAGACTCTTAGGTATGTCTTTGGCTAGGACAGCACCATGCTCGGGAAAAAACAATATCTCTGCCTCTAGGGAATGGATTAGCCAGGTCAAGACCTGAGAGAGGAGGCAATTTTTACTCATTCACCCCACAAGTAGTAGAACTGTCTCTCAAGCATGTTTGTCTGTTGGCATCTCTACACTGGATCCTGATCTCTTCTGCACATTCCAGTTTTACCAGGACAAAGGGTTATTTGGCAAGGTAAGGATAGAGAGACAGAGGAACCACTACAGCTAGATCTCTTTGCACCTGCTTTCCTGATGGAGTAGATGAGCAAACAACCTGTGGTCACCTCATCTGGCTATGGGTAGAACAACCTACCTGTCTTTTAATATTCAAGGCAGTAACTATGTATGATTCTACCTGAATCCCAGTAGAATGAAACTCTGTTTCTTCCTGAGACAGTGACAAGACTGATAAGACACACGTTTAAAACTAATAACATGAGTATGAAAGGGCTGCACAGAGGATTAGGAATGTTCTAACTTGGTGCCTGTCTCAGCAAAGTTCACTAAATGACAGACAGAATAGCTTTTAATAATGGAAGGGTCAACATGAATGGAAACAAAAATGCAGTGAATGCCATAGAAGGTATGCAACCTGCATTTACAGAAAACATTGTAACTTCAGAGCAGTGCTGATCTTGCATTTGAGAACCGAGAAATGAAATGGGAGCTGCTTTTTGCTGCTGGAGTCAATAAGACAACATTTGGTATTGGACCTGTAACTTTCCACAAATTATCAGGGTACAAGATAAGATTAGTGAGACCTGTGGTTTAGACATTAATTCTAGACAAAGCACTTTTACGTATTGGTCTGCTTTTTTTTCTGCTTTCCTCTGTATGCATCACTGAAACAAGCTACTTTTTTTTGGCTAATTTTTACCAGAAAATTGTCGTCCTTGTGATTTGGGTGGGCTTACAAACATGTATTGTCTATCGCATTAGATTTGAGTTATAAAACATCACCGCACTACATGTCATACAGCGATTTAAACATGCAAACAATGTTTTAAAAAGTCACGGGGACTACGGGGCTTTGTTGTTGGGGGTTGATTCCTACTTTCAGTCACTGCTGCCAGACCAGTACCAGCAGTTCCGTGCAGTCAGTGGCGGCTCGGCTCGGTATATGATGGGTCTTGTTTGCCCCCTGGTGGTACCGCTGGAAATGACAACCCGGGCTCGTTTGCCCTGTCCCTCCTGTCCTAAGGGCTGCTGCTCCAAATAATTTGAGCATGCATAACTTTGTGCTCATTTTCTCCTCTTTGTAGGGGTAGGTTACCCGCCTGTCCCTGCAAAATTGAGCCCTTTGTTTTTATCCCACAGGAACATACACTCTACAAAATTATAATAATCTATCGAGATGGGTGTTCAAGCATATAGAATCATAGAATCATAGAATGGCTTGAGTCAGTTGGAAGGGATCTTCAAGATCATCTAGTTCCAACGCCCCTGCCAAAGGCAGGGACACATCCTGCTAGACCAAGTTTCTCAAAGCCCCATCCAGCCTGGCCTTGAACACTTCCAGGGATAGAGCATCCATAGCTTCTCTGGGCAACCTGTTCTAGTGCTTCACCATCTCCACAGTAAAGATTACAATTACAGCCAATCACATAGTTATTTCAAGATATAGGAAGGCAACTGAGTTTTAAAAACTGACAGCAAATAACTATGGAAATTCATCCAAATTTAATAACTGCAAAGCAGTTACTAGGCTCCATCACTGAAAGAATCCAATTTTTTTTCTTAATTAACTTGCAGGGCTTTAAAATGCCAGTCTTTTATAACACTTCAGGGGTTTTTTGCACAGTTTATGTAAAGTTTTTTATATTTGAAGGAAAAGAAGTAAGCAATATGTGTTTGTCCCAAACTCTGCTTAAGTTAATTAAGATGGAATCACATGAGCTAATACCTAAACCAGAAATAGTATAGTTACACCTCACTGATATAGCTGTGATGCTTTCAATTCTGTGTTTGAATACTGAACATTACAAACAAACTGCCTTGATTAGCAAAAAAAAAGTGTTACAAAGCTGCAAAGCAGTAATGAAGACTTTTGTGCACGCAGATTAAAAAGTTTCCATAGCTGTTAATAAAAATTAGTCTTCTGTCTCTTCTCTTGTAAAATCACCCAGTTGTGGTAAATTCAGTTTTGTTCAATTATGGCTCTGCTTTTCTAATAGAGTTTCATAGTTTTACTGTATCAAGAGCATGAGGTAAAAAATTGTGGCCACAAAAACATAATAACAACAACAAAATTATACCGTCTTGTATGTCAGCTACATCATTTGTTCTTTGTAACCTAAATAAAGAACTAGATTCCAGAAGATTGGGTTGTCAGGGTCTTATGAACTGAACATCTTGGCATCATTTGACAGCTAAAAGAAAATAAAATCAGCATCCCAGATTCATCCCAGCTTCAGAGGCCTTCAGACTACAAAAGATGCCAAAGGCCATTGGTCTGTTGAACCAGCTGGCAATGCAAAAAGAGGAAAGTGCATCATCTGATATATTTAAAACTGCATGGAGATCAGTCCTGAACTGTCAAGGTGATGAACTACTCCTAAAAGGCCTTTTCCATTTTTAATTTCTATTATCAGAATCATAGTTCAAGCTCTATACAAGTGACAAACAATTTCAATTTTTAACTGAAAGTTACCAGAATGGGAAATATCAACAGTCTAAGCACTGTGAGAAAAGGCTGACATTATTTGAAAGAATATTTATGTATGATTAAAAATCAGTAGAGGATCACTCTATACTATCAAACTCTACATACCTATTATCATAATGTCTCTCCTAACTACATGAAGTATGTTTTTTTCTAAAAACTAAAACATTGTTAATCTATTTTTATCAGAGAGTGAGAGCCATGTTTTGATTTTTATTACAGTTTGTTGTCTTACATCTGCCAAATACATATTATAATTAGCACAAAGGGAATATATTAGCATGAACTATTGGCATTTGGAATAGGATACCAATTTACTGTCTCTGCTTTTTTAATTGCAATTGATAGCAAACATCAGCAGTTTGGTTCTAATGGGAATTCATAAGCTCTGTAGCACAGACCAGAATAGCTAACACACCTGATGCCTTGGCTTCTCTCCTAGTTCTTGCATGGAACTCTTCTCTCTTCTCCAGTTCTTATGTAAACCAAGGAAAACTTCAGGTTTTACCGGCTAACCTGGAAAATAATCTCGCTGTCATTTACTTTCCGAATTTACCATTTCTATTATTTAAAATTTACAATTTAATATCAAGCTTTTCATTCTAAGAAGAGCTACTCAGTGGACATCACATGCTCACATATCACAAACCACATAAACTTGTGAAATTCTCACATTAAAAAAAATGCCATTCATCAATTTTGGATATTTACTGTTTTCTGAAACTTAGTATTCTGCATTAAAATTCATGAAAAAATCATGAATGCTAATTAAGCAACAATTTCAATATATTGCAGTAGGGAACAAATGTAAAAACTTCTGCAAAATTTGATTTTAAGTCAGGCAAATAAATTAAAAACAAATTCTTAGGCCTGAATGTCAGTTAAAAAATAAAAACTGATGAAGAATGAAATAGGTGCATAAAATTTTTTTTTTACCAAAGTAGAGAGCTAGAACTTAAAATGAATAAGAGAATACTATTAGCTATGCTTGTGTAATCCACTCATTAGAGAAATCTTTTCTCTATAAAGAAAAGAAACCTTTTGTCTTTAAAGAAAAGAAGTAGCATAAGCACAAATGTAGCTGACAGGATATCCCGCTCTAGTCAGTGGAACTAATCCCAGTTTTAAGTTAGGCATATAGTTCAGTATGTTTCATATTAGCCACCTAACATATAAAAACCAAACAGGTATATACTGATATATTAAACATGCTCTGCAGTTGTTAAAATAGTATTACTTGAACTTTCTTAAACAGCAATTCAAAGGGATAGCTACAGCACATTTATACAAGCGCATTTGTACTTGCACATTTTTACTTACAAAAACAATTGTGTAAAAGCTGTATTAAAATACCTTCCATTTAAAAAATAGCTATCAAATTTTGTCAGTGAAATATATCATATTGTTTCATAACAGTTGAAAATTAATCTGTGAAATGCTTTTTACCCACAGAATTATGAAATTTCATGTCGCAAAGAGAAAGTTTAAGGAAACGCTTCGCCCATATGATGTCAAAGATGTCATTGAACAGTATTCAGCAGGTCATCTAGACATGTTATGCAGGATTAAGAGTCTTCAGTCACGGTAAGGAAAGAATTAGTCCTACGCATAAGCATCTAATGTCATTCACTGCATACTGTATATTGGCAAAGTTCAACATTTCTGTGTTACACAGCCTCTCTTTCCGTGAACACAGCTGAGCCAGAAATGTAATTGTGGGCAAAACCAAACCAAAAAACTTGTATCTAAACTGTCCTCAGAAAATGGAAGTCTGAACAATAGAAAAGGTAATCCTTTATCTGTAAAGCGCATTTGCAAACAAGGAATTTAGTCAGGAGGCTGCCAAAAGGATGAGGAAGATATATGCCTTTCTCCCACTCGAGGTCTTCTCTTTTCACATAAAAGAAATTGGGAACTACTGGTAATGTAGTATTTATGTAGGTTTTGTGCTATAGATTCCTGGCAATAGTAATTAAGAAAAAAAAGAACCCACAACATTTTATCATATTTACCATTATCAGTATCAGGGCTGAGATTCCTGCTTCAAACTCATAATTCCTCCAGGACTGGAGGCTGTTGTTAGGATGGGAAAGCTGAGGGTGGCACTGGTATGTCAGGCTGCTGGAGAGGCCACCTCTTCCCTCCCCCTTTCAGCAAGTCTAGCCTTGGCTCTCCCAGATGATGGCTAAGTTCTGGCCCCTGGTTAGTGCCAACAAAAAAGAAAAGCGGTCTCAAATGCTCAAAATTCATTCCTTTTGGGGTTTTTTCCTTTAATTAATAAAATTATGTTTGTCTTCTTTTTTCAAGTGCTTTTTTGAACTACTGTGATTTTAATTTTTAATGTATGGATATAGCAAACACTTCCATATCATCACTGGTTTCAGGAATTGCAGCAGCTTTTGATTTCTCTTACAGTGTTGACCAAATTCTTGGGAAAGGACAAATCACAGCAGATAAAAGAACCAGAGAAAAGAATCCTGCAGAGAATGAGACAACTGATGACCTCAGTATGTTAGGGCGGGTAGTCAAAGTGGAGAAACAGGTAGAGTGATTATCTATGTTGCTTGGTCTTGCTTTATTGCTCATGCCTATTCTGTACTTCATTGCCAGTTTCAAAAGCTGAACAGGTAAAATATTTGTTCTTAATATCGGCTTCATTTATATGTTGAAGTAAAGTTTATATGGATCGTATTACCTTAACCTTTTTGTCCCTTTTATAACCTTGCTTGTGAAAAATGTACATGGCTTTTGACGTTCTTTTTCAAGGGTCAATAGCATACACCAAGACCTCTTCATTTTTCTCTTCAGCAGTCACATTTTCTCTTTGCTTGGGTTCCAAACATTTTAAATTAGTATTTGCTACTAATGTCAACCTTTTCCTCTCTTTCTATAGGTACAATCCATTGAGTCAAAATTGGACTGTCTATTAGATATTTATCAACAAGTTTTGCGAAAAGGATCTGCATCTGCGCTCACTTTGGCTTCATTTCAAATGCCAGCTTTTGAATGTGAGCAGACTTCTGATTATCAGAGTCCATCAGACAGCAAAGATTTATCTAATTCTGCACAAATTAGTGGATGTGTATCCAGATCAGCTAGTGCCAATCTGCCTCGTGGCCTACAGCTTATACTGACACCAAATGAATTTAGCACTCAGGCTTACTATGCTTTCAGTCCAGCTATGCATAGTCAAGCAACACAAGTGCCAAATGATGGACCTGCAACAGTTAATAATACATCAAACCAAATAAACCAGGCAACCAAGCCAGCAACTCCGACAACATTACAAATACCACCTTTCTCATCAATGAAGCATATCAATAAGCCTGAGCCTGTTCATATTATTCCTGTAACCACACAGGAAAATATTTCCAATGTCACCGCTTGCCTTGTTGCATCAAAGGATAATGGACAAGTTGCACAGCCCAGTGCAACAAAGGATCTCACGTGGAGAAAAAGTCTGGATACAGAGGGGGAATCTTTGCTCTCAGTTAAACCTGTGGTGCAAATGGACTTAGGAAAATCTTTATCTGTACAAAATCTTATACAGTCTACAGAAGAACTGAATATACAGATTGCTGGCAGTGACTCCAGTGGTTCCAGAGGTAGCCAAGATGTATACTCCAAATGGAGGGAGTCAAAATTATTTATAACTGATGAAGAGTTGGAGACAGAGGCAGGAACAGAGACTACTGAAGCCATCTCACGCCCATTAGTGGAAACAACTCTCTCTGCTGACTCTCTAAGGACTGGAATATCAAGGTCATCTCAAAGCATCTGCAAGCCAGGGGATGGTACAGAAGCACTCAATCTGCTCCATGTCAAACTTAAATAACAGCTTGCTGGCTTTCTTCATTGGCTGGTTCATTCCTCTAGTCATACATATCATAGCATGAACTATTTTGTAAGCCTTTTTAATAAGATAAAATCACAAAAATCGGGATGAATCTGCAAAGCAGTTGAATGAGCCCATATTTCCTAGCTGCATGAAAATGCATGTTTAAGTGATGGCTAGCATCCAAATTTACACCTACAGTATGGCAGCCTTTGATGAAGTATGGTAGGTTTAAATAATGAGTTGCCTACAAAGCTAATGCTGCAGGATGTATCAAAAAGAAAAAAAAAATCAAAAATTTGAGCATTTTAGACATAGTGCCGTCGCTACAGGGCAGAAGTGAAAATGGTAAGGTTTAAAGCACTTTGCTTCTGAACTAATTAAATATATATATATAATGTCCTGATTTAGATGATAGTTTATGTTTACAACAAAAAAATTATCTACAGCTGCTAGCAAGGTACCAAGGAAATCAGTAATATGGCTAGAAATGCGGGGTTAGAAATGGCTGCCAGTTGCAAGATACACATATTTGCTCATCATTAATCAGTTATTTTTAGCTCTGAAAAAAAATAGGTTAACATTCATCCAATTTTTGGTGATTTAGTGCTGTGGCAGAAGCACCTGACACACCACTGTCACATTGTTCTTCATAAAAAGAAAACTATTTTGCTACAAAAAGTTTGTATTTTAAGGATTGGGGCTGGCCTCAGAAGGGGATAATGCGGGTGGCTACACTGAGAATTCAGGGGAATCGCTCCTCCCAGTCTCATTGAGAAGCTGTCTTGTGAATCTGAACCATTTTGGCAGCAATAGGTGAGGGAAGGAAGCAGGCGCTGCCTTCATGTTAGAAGCAATATTTCCTTCTGTGGAAATTTTGGCAATTTTCCTTGCAGTCCCAATCTGATACTATGACAGCACTTCATAAGGCTGAGAAAGGAGGGAAAACAAGGAACTGAAATACAAAGTAAAACTAAAGAGGACAGAACAGAGGAGAGAGAAAGACAACACAATCAATGTGGAAATAAATAATAACACAGATTTAGATAGGCAGGAAGGGAAATTATCCCATAAAACAAGAAAGGTAAAGAGGGGAAAAGTTACTTTTTTTTTTCCCCACAGATAATGAGTGCTATTTTGAAAAAAAAGCCACATAGGCAATCAGAAATTAAAATAGAAGTAGATAAGATCGCCTTAACTGAAAATAAAAAAAATTAAGGCAAGGGTTTGTTGCTTTTTTAATAAAAGGTGATGAGGAGAGAGAGGGAAAGTGGTAACACTCTTAGATCTTAACACTGTGTCCCAATGGCAGTCATTTTTTTGTGAACTTTCCAAGACAGAGCTTTCAGACTCCTTCCTCCGAATACCCAACTTTTCAGATTCAAAGCCTACATCAAACTGAGCATTCCTGCCTGATACATCCTCTTTTTTTTCTTACCCTAACCTACACTTCACTTCTGCTGAGATGCAGGAGCAGTGTTAGTGCCTCTCTGCACATCCCCAACAATGCTTTCCTATTGGGAGAACCGTTGCGCAGCCTAAACAGCCTGCTGCCTTTCCCAGCTGAATGAAGTTTCTGTGTGTGGCCTCCTCTCAGATTTACACCCCACCTGCACCACAGGCTTGTAGACAACCCAGTTTGGGCTCAGCTTCCCTCTAGCACCAGGAATACCGAATGTATGGGGGTGCCAGTGCCAGCTCACTCAGGGCAGTGTGTTCTCAAGGCCCAGACCCACTGGGAACTTACTATGTACATCAAAAACATCACTCCAGTCTTAACCGTGGCTAAATGCTGTAGATTGTATTGTGAAGGACCTGATCTGTTTACTATGAATCCATTGTAACTTCTGCTTCCATATTTCCTTTAAAGAAGTATTCCTGGATGTTACATGACAATTTTATTATGTGAAAGTACATGCAAACTGTAGAGTGTATATATTGTGTCATTATATGGGGTCCACGGACGGTACACTGTGTTCCATGGCTTACACCGGAGCAAACTTCAGTTGTTAAATCCTGAAAGACACCTTGAAGCACAATTTCCTCACTGCTGATTTGCCATATAATTTACCACGTTCAGCCTTTCCTGTTTTCTTTACTTGCAATCTGATCATACTAAAGCCTGATTACAACAGTAATTTTGTGAGGATAAATACTTTTTTTTCACATCTCAGTTCACTTAACTACTAACTTATTTGAATGTCTGCAGTTTATCCGGACAGATCTGTAAGTTTAAACTATCAAAAATTTAAAAACTTACAATCTTTTTTTAGTTTTCTTTTCCTTTTTCTTAACTCTTTATGGTGCCTTTCTTGCCTTTCCCATGAAGCCTCCTGCTGACCTAAGCATAAATATGCAGTTAGGGTTCAGTTAAGGAGAAAGAGATCGGGCACATGGCAATTGTGTGCCTGTGATGAAACTCCCTGCCCCTCCTTGAGGAGATTGAAAAATCAAGGCATCATGAATTGAACACCACTTTTCCACCTTCATCTATGTAAGCAGATGATTGCACCACATTGCATCAATGGGATAACTGAGCATTGCCCCTGCCTGTACCAATTCCACACAGAAACAGGGCCTTGGGTTTTGCTGATAATTTATCTCACAGAAACTTGGTATTTTTGCCTTAAATGACATGCCTGAGTCCTTCTAATTTTAAGTTAATTTATTTAATACAACTTTGTGCACAAAAGAATAAGTTCTATAAATGATGTATGAAAATGTTAATATCTTTACAAAGTACTAATAAATCTAGAAGATCATATCTTTTCAAATTATAGTTTAAAATCCTAATTTGTTTTCTTTTATGCTCATCATTATTATTTTTGCAGCTGCAAGTCTTATCATATAGGGTTTTTTAACATAATATTGATAGGAAATAGAAAGAGTAGTGAATATATGAAATTTTAAAGAGGAAGAATTGTTTGTTTGGATTTTTTATAAGTTTTACTTATATTTCCTCATGCGGAGTTTCCTGTTTCTATGCTCTCTCTTTGAAAGACAGTGTCATGACTGACAATCATTCATTAGTTTCACAAAAGAAGGGCCTGTCTGGCTTTTCAAGTCTTGTTCTGAGCTGCTTAATAAAATCCAGCTCATGACAGCTAATAAGAAGTGTTCATGAGTCGGGACAAAAGACAATTTTTTTTCTGATTTACAATCCACTTGAGGATTGTTGGACGAGAGAATTAGAACTTAGGTAAAAGCTTCAGGAATTAAGCATTATCCAAATAACTGTTTTCTGATCAGCATGTTCTTCTACCTGAATGGAGAACTGAATAATTTTGATGACTATTATTTCTTTAAGAATTTGTATTTGCTCCTGGCTTATATTATCTATACTTTTTATTTAAATATGAATATGATGTTTTAGCCTAGGGTTCGAGATTGCAAAGATCATACACTTTTATTCACAGTGCCCACAGTTGTTCCATGTTTTTGAGATAATCCTATTAGAGTGACTGCTCTTATTATAGTATGGTGATGAGTAATTCACCTGCTTTTGTGATAAGTCAAATCATGCTGAATGGCTGATGTATAGTAGACCATCTGATGTACTGTAGTATTTCTGGATTGGGACCTGCAATCCTTACTCAAGCAAAAATTCTATGGAATTCATTCATTTTATGAAATTCAAGAATTTTTCTTGAAATGGGAACTCAGATTCAAATCCTGATTTTGTTGGGCATCTGTTTAAAGTGAAAATGGTAATATTCCAGTTATTTCCTGAGGAAACTAATACTTAGCTGAATTTACCCATGTCACATTGACTATATAAAAAATAACGCACAAAGTACTGATGTAAAAAGGGAAGAAGCAAAGGGACAATTTTAAAAAGCACAGAGAATAATCAGAAAATTGGAGCAAGCAGGAAAATATAACAGCAAAGGAATGAAAAAAGGGTTTAAACACCTGAGGCTAAATTCATCCTTGGATGGCTTCGCTGACTTCAATGCATTCACTGCCCAACTGAGTGAAGCTCTGCCTCCGTTGGGATAACCAGGCTCAGTTCCACTGACCTTAAAGGAACTGAACCCACATATACCAGAAATGAACTTGCCTCTCTGGGCCAACTTTTATCCTGACTCATATGTCATGCAATCCTTTTGGATTCACTAGGCTTGAATGAAATACAGGTCAGAAAAGAATTTGTCCCAGATATTTCTGCTTCACATTTTTTTCCAAGTGTGTTAATTGACTTAATTCAAGTGGATTACAACATTACATGACGTCCTGTCACTGTCTAAAAAGGTTAATTAGTTTTTGAAATAAGACTTGTCCCCTGCAATGTCAGTGGAATCATGCAATATTTTCCTGTCCGTTCATCTAGATGCAAATGTGGCCATTCATTCAGTTGTGGCCACACATAGGACAATTCCAGACATACCCAATATCATCTGCTATTGGAAGAATTTTTGACTTCTTTGAAAGCCAAAAGACAGTTTTGTAGCAGGCTTAGAAAGCACGATGGCTGCTTCCACTGACACTGCAACATTAGCCAGTACATTACAATGTTAATTGTAAATTCTTGACAAAGTTGAATCCATATTGTTGTTAATAAAAATGATTTGAAAAGTACCATGCTTACTCATTTTATTCCTTACATAAAAGATTGTTTGGTGTGACCACATATCAAGCAAGAAAAAAAAAATTAAACTTGGTCATTGTTTTCCTTTTGAAGTTTTGTAATTTTTTATTAAATGAACATCACAAAAGAAGTTCATTAGAATAAAATGCACAGGAACCAGTCTGACATGTTCAGTTTCTGATAACTGTTTACAGCAAAGTTTACTTAATGTTGCAGCACCTCTATGAAAATGAGTGTGGAAGTTATTACTGCCTTCCCTGTTAGATAAATGGCAATTGATTCAGGATTAGCAATCAGAGACCTGTGCAGGGAGCAGGATTCCTCATGGAAGGCACTTCAGTTTAACCTGAGGCCTAGGTGAAGCCCTTTCTTCTGCATTCAGCCATGAAAGTTGCTCTAGAATGTTACTGCACCAAATCTAAAACAATCGTTCATGACACACCTTCTTTCCCCAGTGTGCTCTTCCCACAGCCCTGCTGAAGGCAACCTTCATTAATTGAGTATAAAATACTAAATATAGAGAGTCCGTGCTGTAGTGAAGTTACTGCCTCTATGGAAGCTTCAAAATCAGAGCCAGACATCTCCAAGTACAGGTGATCTCCTGCCTCTCTGCTGAATGGAACCTTAGATACTGAAATTTAAAGATGTAGTTGCCAGAAAGGAGATTTCCGTGTCAGCCATTTGTACCCACAGGTTATATGAACACTACCAAGCTCTCCTTAAGAATAAACACAGGTCAGGAATAAAGGCAAATGTATGCATGCTCTTCTTGTGTTAAATGAGGCAGCCTTGCTTCATGTGTGCACAGAGATGGTAGGGAAGGGTCAGAAGACTGCAGTGAGAAGTCTTTCCTGTTGGGTTACTCAGCACATTGCCATGCCAGGCACAGGCAGTGATGTGCATCCTTAAACACACATAGCTAAATGTTCCTGTTCAGCTCCGTACAATAGAAGTACAGGACCCTGCCTAAAAAACAACTGATTAGACATTGGAATAGGCTGCCCAGGGAGGTGGTGGAGTCACCGTCCCTGCAGATGTTTAAGGAAAGACCGGACATAGCACTTAGTGTCACAGTCTAGTTAACGTGGTGGTGTTCGGTCACAGGTCGGACTCGACGATCGCAGACGACTTTTCCAACTTGATTGATCCCGTGATTTTGTGACTCCCTGAAAAAATTGAGGGACGGCCATAGACCCGCCCACCCGCGCGGAGCCAGCCAATCACAGCTTAGCGGCCGCCCCGGCCAATCAGCGCGCCCCGCGGCTGAGGCGCGCCAAATCCCGCCGCGTGAGCGGCGTAGGGCGGGGGGCGGTCGCCATGTCCGACTGGGACTCGAGCCCCGAGGAAGAGCGGGCTGTGCCCCGCCGGCCGCGGGCCGCCGCTGCCGCCGGCCCACAGTGCCGCTCGCCGGGCACCTCTCCGCGGGGCCGCGCCCCCGCCGAGGGCGACGGGGGACGGAGGGGCTGCGGGCGGCGGGGGAGGGGCGCGGACGGCCCCGCAGGGGAGGAGTGGGAGCCGCGAGGTGGTGACGGTTCCGGCGGCCCGGGGCGGGCGGCGCGGCAGTGGAGGCCCCGAGCTGCCGCCGGCCGGGCTCGGGACACCGAGGCGCCCCTGTGCTTCCACCTCGACAGCGCCCTGGTCGGGGCTCTCATAGGTAATGACGAGTACGCCCCTGCGCCCCAGGTGCTTGGGCCGCTGCCGTCAGGGAGTGGGGAGGAGGAGAGCACCTCTGTCCCGAGGGAGGGCACGCCTGCCTTCCGTAGCTCCAGTCGTGGAAGGGCCCCACCCACGGCAGGGTGCTTTTGCAGGGTTTCTCCCACGCACCAGGGAAACTTTTTCTCCCTAGAGTAGTTGGTTTGACGTCTGTTTCTCGTGACCAGCAGTCTGCAAGTGGGCTGGAGCCACTCTCTAGTCATATGGAGGATGGGTGGCAGTCTTTTGAGTTAGTTTAACTGCTCCATCTCTTCAACTGAGGAGCCTTCTCCTACACAAACACCTCGTGTTTGGTTAAACTGACAGAAAAAGTTACCTACATATTCCATCAGTTTGGTGTCAAAAGTTCTTTTCTCTGTAGATTCATGCACCCATAAAGCTCTTGGGTTTTGGTCACAACCAAAATACTTAATGTGTAATTTTTGGCAGTTTGTCCTAAATCTCTGTAATGCCTGATGTGTATCTTTATAACAGGTAGGGGCGGAACTAAAATTAAAGAACTTGAGGATTCTTCAGGTTCCAGGATAAAGGTACCATGTGCTATGTGTCTTCAAGACCTGGGCTCTGTTGGGAACATGGTTTTGTTTCCATGTAAACCAGTTATTGCAGGAAGCTGAAGAGTGTTTCAGTAGCTTAATAATTCCACTGTTTTACAAGAATTGGTAAAAAGGAAGTGGAATTGAGAGTGCAATTTGAATGGTATGTGAAAATAGGAAAAGGTTATTAGTTTGTTTTTTTTTCCTTAAGTATGCATTTATTTCCTTTTCTTTTAGAAAAGGGAATAAGGGGCCTTTTCTTGGGAGGAGAATTTAAATTTGTGGTAAAAAAGGGTAAAATACTTGTTTCAGTATATGTTCTTATATAGTCTTTGCAGTATTAAAAAAAGTCAGTAATGTTTTGTGAACACAGGTTACAAGAGGAACCTATGGAGCTGAAGTAAAGATTTTTGGCAGTCTTGATGTGCAAAACAAAGCCAAGATGTTGATTGACAATGCTGTTACAAGTTCTGGCCAGAACAACAGAGCTTGGACTGAGAAAGGCAAGAAATGTGGTTTTGGGGGGAAAAATACTATGGATTGTCTTTCCATATATTTTGTAGTTTGGTGGATGTTTTTATATTATTAGTATTTTACGAAGTGAATTAACTTTTACCTTGTTCTGGGACAGAGGCATACCTCCTTAAAACAGAAATACCTAGACATCCATCTTTCTCAGCTATGGTCAGTTTTCCCCTCCTCTCACCCCAAATGCCAGGCTTCTGTGAAAATCTGTTCCTGTATGTTTTCAACAATTTTAATGGATGCAGAATGTTATACCACTTGGTGTGTTGCGTTATCAATCTGATTCCTTCAAAATACCTGTATTGGTTCTAGTGTAAGCTTTAATGTAGTATCTGTAGGGTATTAAAATTCAGTAAACATTTGTAATGGTAGTCTGTAAAGTGCTGATCATAGCATGGGCAGTGCTGACATCTTACTACTTTCATGGGAAGTTCATGTTTAAGATTTGATGTTGCACTTCATGCCTGGCTTTACTGGGTTTTCTTGTGTTAACTTTGTCTGTTATGTGGATATATAAATAATTATTGTACGTTGAGATGCTGCTTGTATTATTGGTATGTCTTGTATGTGTTCCCAACAATTTTTGCACAGGCAAACACCATCCATAGTTGTTGATCTGAGGAACTGATGAGGGAGAAGTTATCTAAGGGCTGTATTCCAGCATTAGAATAAGGAATGGGGTAGTTCTCTGTTTTGTTTTTAGAAGTGCCTCAGAAGGTGGATGAGTATGTTTCAAGACTAGAAATAGTTAAGACTTCCTTAGTATGTGTGACTGTGTTTTCCCTGTATTTCCTGCTTTTCCACTGATTTTCCACATGGTTGTGTTGCCATTTATATCTTCAGTGTAAAACCTTACTTTCTGACTTGCTTCATCAAAGAAGAAGTACAGAATATAACTAGACTCAGACTTTATTGTGGTGGTGTTGGGTGCTTTTGAAGTAAACTTTGCTCTTGTAGCTCTTAAAGCTTTCTGTCTGCATATCATCTACTGGATTCAGAAGTTTTTTAAAAGCCTGCTGCACAACAAGGCTTATTTATAGCTGGAGGAGCAGCATTTCAAAACATGTCATTACATTATTTAAGTAGCTAAAGAGGTTGAAATGTTTCCCTTTTTTTATCAGAACTGAATTTGTACAGGTTTGAGCGATATTTCAGGGCAGAGACCTAGGAAAGAATTTTGTAGTTATATATTTCATGCCTATTCAAAATACATGAGGACTTACTATAGAAAAAGAAAATTAGGGGAGAGATTTGTCCCACACACTGCAACAGATTCCATCAAACAGCATCATTTTGGTACTAACTTCGCAGGAAAAACCTTAGACATTTTCAAGCCTGAAAATAACCCAAAGAAATCAGTGATTGACTGGGACTCTCTTCGAGAAAACAGAGCCAAATATGAAGCTATGAAGTGGGCAGGTTAGTTGTAAATTTTGATTGTGTGATACTTGTCTTTATGTGATAAATCTGTTGAATGCTTATGCGTTTTTAATTCTTGCTTTGAGATAACTGAATCTTTCGCTGTCCAAACTAGTTAAGCATTTGCAGTGAAGCGATCATTTTAGCACTTCTCAGTCTGGTCATGGAGAACACTGTGATTGTCGTGGAAGACTTAAACCTGCTACTCAATTGGCATTTTGACTTCACCCCTTGAAAATAATGTTATTTGATATGTGGCCACAGAAAAAAAAATCTGAGAATTGTTAAATATTAGACTATACGTGTTAGTAGAAACTATTTTAGAACTTGAAATGTGCGGAGATGGCTCTTTTGCAGATACTGAAGTGTTTGTCTCAACCTTAATCTTTTATATGAGCAACAATAGTCTTTATCACTTAACTAGTCTCCTAGCTTAAGGCACTGTCGGGGTTTGGGAATTTCCATCTTAAGCTTTAGCACTGAATCTGTATTACTTCTTGCTGATTCAAGTTCATTTTTCTGATTGTTGAAGACTTGCCTCCAATTGAGAAAAACTTCTACAAAGAATCATCAAGGACCGCATCTATGTCACAAGAAGAAGTGAAACTGTGGCGGTAAGATCACTTCTTTAGGGAATCATCTGCTTGGCAAAAATTGCTTTTAAGGTATAAAGCCTAGAAAGTAGGAGATGAAATGCTGAGACAGAAGCATTAATGTTGGGATCTTCTTAAGAAGTCTTTCTTGGAATGAAACAATAACTAGCAGATGAGTTACTATTAGTTGCTTGGAAAATTAGGTATTATCTACTTCTCTAAAAGTGTTTGATCTATTTAAATTTCAGAACAGAAAATTCTCAAGACATTTCACTTGGCTTTTGACTGTTTCTTTGCCTCTCATGGAGACAACATGTTCATATTTTCTAGGTCCTTCCAAATAAGATTATTCCCATGTTTAATACCTCTTGGCTACCATTTTTACCAGATGTATTTTAGTCAAATACCATCTTCAAAACAAAATTCCAACTTCTATTACTGTTGTCTTCCTTTCTATCTTGTCTTTACAAGTACATCCTGGTTAGTACATGTTTCAGTTGACTGTATCCATTCACTTTGATCCAACAATCTCCATCAGTACTTTGCAAGGAAAACAGATCATCTGTTTCAAGTGATTCAGTTCAGGCCTTGGTAACAGTTTCAACCCTTTTCAGTAGTTCTGATGAAGTTGGTGAACATTATTGAAGTGTTAACTTTTTACTACTTTCCTTTTTGCAAGGTGTCTTTTTTTTTCTTGCATGCCAGAGAAACTGCCACAGGGAGCAAAGCATGGAACTGATACTTAAAGTATATGTATATGTTATTGTTAGAGCTAGTCAGAATTAAAGAACATTGTTCCATAGGTTCAGAACATATATTGAGGAATAGCACTTGTGTGCTAAAGGAATATTTTTTCTGTTTCATCCAGTCTGTTTGCTTTAAGGAAAAAAAGACAGTAATTGAAAAAAACTAATTCCATAATCATGAGGGGAAGTTGAATTGCCCATTCTTTTCCTAGGTTACACCCCACTTGAAGAAAAAACTTTTTACTGAATTGAATCTGCAGAAGAGTACAAGACTGAAATTAATATGTTTATGCATATTAATATCTCTTAATTGGGGGGAGCCTTGGAAGATGAGTTTTAAATGTAGTTTTTTATTTGTGTTGTGCTTTGGGTTTTGTTTTGTTTGGGGGGTTTTTTTGAGCTTATCTTGCTGATCACTTTTTTCCTAAATTGTTCTGTTTGTATTCTGCAGAGTATCCAGGGAGCTGCTCTGCAAATATCTGGGGAAGGTTTTTGTCGGAATATAGGATTCTGACTAAGAAGGCCAATCCATTCCTCTGAATTCTGGGTTGTCTTTAGGTTTAAAAACTCATCACAGTTACTTAATTTGTAATAGAGTATACTTGTAGTCTGATATGGCAGGACTACAGTTCATGTTAATAGCCATATGTAACTTCAAATTAGTCATTCTTAAGAAAGAGTGGTAATTGATGCCTGCAGGAGAAGTGTTTGTATAGTAAGACTTACTTAAGAATTAGAAGAATAATTCACCCATTCAAGAGCCTGAAATTGTTTTTTGTTGTTCCAGGAATTTAAAAAAAGTTAAGAAGGGCAATCTTTTGTGTTAGCTCTACTTTTTCAGATTATGAGACTTTAAAGAAATTGCACTGCTTTAATTCTATACAGAAAAGAAAATAATAATATAACTTGTGATGACTTAAAAGAAGGTGAAAAGCGCTGCATTCCCAATCCTGTTTGTAAATTTGAAGATGCATTTGAGCACTATCCTGATATTATGACTAATATAAGAAAAGTTGGTTTTCAAAAGCCTACACCAATTCAGGTATGTCTTCAATTTTGATGACTTTTCAACTGAAGCTTAAGAGAAAAGTAAAAAGTACATTTGAGTATTTTTTATTTTATGTTAGTCACAGGCATGGCCGATCATACTCCAGGGAATTGATCTTATTGGTATAGCACAGACTGGTACTGGGAAGACATTAGCATACCTAATGCCTGGATTCATTCACTTGACTTCACAACCAATGTAAGGACTGCTCAAATGTCTGACTTGTTTAGCTGCATATACTTCTCCCCACACCCACCCCCTGTGCAATGATTTTCTAGTAAAGAAATAAAAATCATAAATTGGAAAAAAATATAAACCTGGTGGAATAAGTCCCAAATTTGTCACCATAGATTCTGCTAGCAGCAGTGTACCGAGGAAGTTTTGGACAGTATATAAATGTTTGATGTCAGATGTGATGGAATTTGCCTATCCTTATATATCCACATTCTATATGTGCTTTGTTTGTAGAAGCAAAGATCAGCGAGAGGGGCCAGGAATGTTAGTCCTTGCTCCCACTCGAGAATTGGCACTTCAAGTGGAAGCAGAGTGTTCAAAGTATGCATACAAAGGAATTAAAAGGTAAGCTTGTTTCTCACTTGCTTGTTAAGTGGTTTTTTTGTAAGTTTTTTTTTTTTGTCCTAATACTTATAACTTAATTCACTTAGTAAAATAATTGTGTTGTAGACAGCAGTAAGATCTCCCTGATCCTTCTCCTCTTCAGGATGAACAAGCGTGGTTACCAGTTTCTCATGTCATGCATTGCTTGTCATGTCATGTCATGTACATCTTCTTGACCATCTTGGTAGCTGCCTGCTGGACTTGTTCCAGAATGAATATGCTTGTCTTGTAATAGAGGCAGGGGGTACTATAACTGGATATTGTGCTTGAAGTGTGGTGTCACAAGTACTGGATAAAGGGGAATAACGAGCTCTAGCTATGAGTTCTGCTGGCTACCTTCTCCATAATATACAGCTGGCTTTCTTTTCTGTGGGGTTACACTGCTGAATAATGTTTAGTTTCTTGCCCACCCAGGTCTTCTCTGTAAAGCTATCTTCTAGCATGGTGGCCCTCAGTCATGGGATAGTTCCATCCTTGTTTTTGTTTAACCTTTGTGGGATTTCTATCAGTCCATTTCTCTAGCCTTTTTGTGTTTCTTCTGAGTAACAGCCTAACTCTCTAGTGTATCTAGTTAACTTTGTATAGCATTCGGAATAAGTCTTATCTTCACTTAACAGCAAAACATCTGACTTTTGATTGTACTGTTTAGAAAATCCTTTCATACACCTTCGTCTGTTTTTTGTGTAAATATTTTCAGAACAACTGTTACACTCCAGATTTTAAACCATAAGCTGCCCGGCACAGTTACATTTTGTTTGAGACTTTTTAAAAGCCTTTTGGTTTGTTTTAACCTCGAATTCGCATCCAGAGAAAGAGTCACACACTGTTCTCTAAGAGAAATTCTTTTAATTTAGTGAGAAAAATATGGTATTTTGGCAAAAGTTTTTCTGGGGAGTAAAATACAACCATTTTGCTAAAACACCCACCGCAAAAATTCAGTTCACAGAAAACACCCACTGCAAACAATCAGTATACCACTGTGTTTTAGTAAAACACAATTCATTGATTTTAAGTTACCCACAAGAGAAGGAAAAGAGTAAAAGAAGAAAACAGATTAAAAGGGTAAAGAAAGAGAGAAGGAGAGAGGAGAGGAAAAATGGTTACTGACAAGATTCAATGATTCGCATGGTGCAGGCTGCAGGAGTAAAGAGAGAGAGCACACATGGACTCTATATAGAGTTAAGTTTTCCCTCCCAGGCAGGATATCCAGTCAGTGCCTTCAGGCCAGAGTGAGCTGTGCTGTAGCAGTCACAGGCTGCAGGGGTGTGCTGTGGATGGGCTACCAGGCAGGTCTGCCTTGACTGACAGCTCGGCTACAAAGCCTTCAGCTCTGCCATGAGCTCTCAGGGACCCAGCCCTCTTAGCTGCAGGCTATGTGCTCTCATCAGGCCTTAAGAGATAAGACAGACCTTACCATGTACCTGCAGGTCTAGCCCCAGCCCTTCCCCACACACACTCACGGTGAGTTGGTTCCAACCCATATCAATAATTCAGTGAGATTCGGATCCAGTATCTCACAACAACCCAAAACATACTCAAGCTTAATAGCTGTCTTCATTCCTTTAATGATTGTTTTCACTGCAGTTTCAGCAGAAGAGTATTGGTGAACTGTTGAGGGAATGTCATTCAGTGCTAATTTCATTAATTATTGTGACTGTCAGTCACACTTACTGTATTCCTTCCTCTTGTTAGAACCAGGTAATACTTTTTAAAATGAAGCAATATGTTGGCATTTATATGAAAAGTATTGATTTTAGTTGAGACTTAATAAATTACTTCTAAAACATTTTATTTTACAGTATTTGCATATATGGCGGTGGGGACCGAAAGGGACAGATAGACGTGGTTACCAAAGGTGTGGATATTGTTATTGCTACTCCAGGCAGACTGAATGATCTTCAAATGAACAACTTCATAAATTTGAAGAGCATAACATACTTGGCAAGTAGCTGATATGGAATGAGTAATGCACCAGTTGGAAAATGGTCAGCTCAGTTTGAACTTAAGCTTTAACGGAGTTTTCTTTAAAGTTCTGAAGTCTTAATTAGAACTTAACATTGACATTGGTGTCAGAGGAATGATTCATACTTAACCATAATTTCATTGCAGATATTCTGCAATGTTCTCTAGAAAAAACAAAATAGCCTTTTAGTACAGTACGCATTTTAAAGATGCTAAATTGTTATTTTGGTAATGTTTGGTGTTCTAAAGTTTGTTTTGTCAGGATTAGTTACTAATGGATGAAATGCCTTTCCGAAGTTGTCTTTTCCTTTTCTTTTTAAAGGTTAATCGTGACTCAGGTTCTTATTAGAACTTGTGCAGTAAACAACAGAATCACACACAGATCTTTAAATGTCAGGGAACTGGCTTTCTTTTGATCTCAGTGGAAAAATAGCTGTGTAAACATATATGAATCCATATGTCTTCATTTCATTCTTGCCTTTTGCTGTGCTGGACACATAAAACCATTACTATTTGTAAAATACTTCAATTTATTCAAATTATTTCTAACTTCTCCGTTTAACTGGTGAGTTGTTGCCTCTTTTGACAATTTGGCCCTGCTTTCTGTCCACTCCCCTCTGAGAGTTAAATACTACTATGCTGTAGCAAGTTATCTCCAATTCTAGGTAATAGTTGTGAGCTTACTGGCAAGGCCAGCAGTGGTATAGCATTATTAGAAATTTGACCATCTGGAAAAAAATATTATTGTTGGAAGACAAGGCAGTAGCCTCTTGTGGAAGAGTAACATGTAAATGCTCAGCAGGAGGAAAATAGGCCTGAAAACCTGAGAACTATAGGATCATTAATAATCTTTTTGCCAAGGTGAAGTATGATCATACTACAAGCACACACTGCTTTGTAAAGCAATGTGTAATGAACTAAAATGAGATGATTCAGTATGTGCAGGATATGCTATAGTACGATATAGCTAAAAAGAATTAACTATCAAATTGAAAAATACGATGATGTAAAGCAGAAGGAAAGACATTTATTGTTGTACCACGAGCAGTTAAATGTTTTCAGAAGATTGAAACCAATGCAAGGATCTTGTTATATGATATGGTTAGTGTCTCATGCCTCAGAGTTTATGGAAATGCTGTACTTCTTTAGGTATCATGTGAAAAGTTTGACATTCAAAATTCCATCTTTTTTAATGTTACCATGTTTTTCCTTGTAGCTTCTTGTACTGTTTAATATATAAGATAATTTCTGTTTGCAGAGCTTCATTGTCAGTTTTCAGCCAACATATAATTTAATCTTGCAGCCTTATTTCAGAGAAAACAAAGGGGCATTAGATTTCAACTTTAACAGCTTGGATGAAGAACATTCTTCATTGAAGAGCTTTGTTTACAGTTTTCATTTAAAGATGAGGCTGGTGAAGGCTCCCAAAGTGCACTGAGTATTACTTGCTAGTATGATACAATTGTTCCCAAAGGACTTCCAAGATCAAATACTGGGATACATTTACTTGTTAAAGAAAAAGCAACCAAACAAAAGAAGCCCCACCAAAAAAAAACCCTCAGAAAAATAAAAAAACAAACTGTTAATTATGTCTAAATAGATACTGTATACAAGCTGAATTGGAGGTAGGAAGTTCTCTTCTTGCCTGACAGAACCATCAGGTTGATTGCAGTCTTGGTTCAAATTTTTAGGAAGCCATTTATTCAAAGTAGAATTTCTCAGTCTTACTTCTGAAATCATGAAAAACAGCAGCCTTTTGATTGTTTACAATACATGTCACTTGAAGATTGCTTTGTGTTTTGCTGTGTTCAGTGTAATCAATATTCATTCATCAGTAGTCTGAGTGCTTATTTCTTAGGAACTTAGTCTCATAAAGCAGAAGTAAGGAAATTGGAATTGTGCTTGAATAATTAGGAAGTGTTTAGGAGAAAGAGTATAATAAAAATATATATAATTCATGAAGTAGGATATAGAAGGTAGATTGGAGTAGTCCTTTTATTCTTCAAATACAAAAAAAAATAATGTAAAACTTACCAATAACTTAATTGAAAACAGAGGAAAGAAAATAATTTTCACATGAAGAACTGGCTTGTAATAATTTCTTGCTAAGAAATAGAACTGAAGTGAACAATATTAACAAACAAGTAAATAGTGTAGATAATAAGAAACCTAAGATTGTGTTATTTGGGGGACATCTAGCTTGTAGAACAGAACCTGGCTATGAGACATTTGAAAAAATTACTGCTACTAACTACTTATCTATTACAACCTTTCATCTTTATTAGACAGCTATCTGAAATAAGGAAAGTAAACTTCAGCTACTCTGATCCATCTAATAGACATACTTAGGTGCTTTCTTTTCCCTTTCCAGCTTTCTTTTCCCTTCCCTACCAGTGTGCTTAATAGCACAGAAGGCTTCTACTGCTGAAAAGGGCATGGTAGCCAACTCCATATATAAAATTAGTGATGTTTTAGCCTTGCCATTGTATTAGAATCCATGTGGTTAATGAAATCTCTATGAACCCTCTGAAAGTAAAGAGGATTAAATCAAGAAATAGAATTCTTGTCTTCTGTCTCTCGGTTGATGATTTGTTATTATTTCAGAGATTTACATAAATAATGTACTAAAAACCTTTTATATAAAAAATATCAGAAAATAATGGAATAGCAAAATTGGGAGAGTAGAAAGGGATTATCATCAAAGTCTTCTGTTTCCACATAAGTGACTAGAAAATGTCAATACTTAAAAGCACAATTCATATAACTTTAATTTTCAACTAGAGTTGGTGTAAATCAAATGAGATAAATTAGTCTTAGATGCCAGTCTTCTTCCTTTGTATGAAACTGAAATAATTCACAAGGATGCTTGTATATTAGAAAAAAAATACGTTCCAAAGAGTTGTATTCAGTCCTCCAGCTCGCTTGTACTTTTCTGGTTTTTTTCTACCAGATGAAACAAGCTTGAGCTCTGGGAGTTCTGCAGAGTGTTGTCCTAGTGTGAGCCAGAATGTATGCTCTGGCTTTTTTCCTACTTCTAATGAGGAACTAAATTGATAACATATTTTGATCCTGTATGAGATCTCTGATGAGAGAGAAATGAGATTTCCCCTTTAAATTACCGAAAATTTCTTATTGAAAGTGTATAGTGAGGGTTGTCTCCCTCCGGGTTTGGTTAGTTATGATTTTTGTTGGGTTTTTTTAATTCTGTGCTTAGTTTTAGGCATCCAGCAAATTACTGTTAAAAGAAATGATTGTTTTATCTTCAGTGAGTTTGTGCTTTTAAAGATGCTGTGGATTTCCTTTTTCATTTGTATTACTCAAAGAAAAAGTGTCAAAGAAATTGAAGAGGTAAAACAGAAGTTGAACAGGTTTTGCCATAAGTTATGGAGTGGATTCTGCAATTAAAACTGTTACCATTAAAATCATCTGCTGTGTAATGTCTTGCTGAAAACCTTATCTAAGGAACCAGGCAGAATAAATCACCTTGTTTCTGAGCAGGTTTTAGATGAGGCTGACAGAATGTTGGACATGGGATTTGAACCTCAGATAATGAAGATCCTAATAGATGTGCGGCCTGACAGACAAACTGTTATGACGAGGTATCTAAACATAATAGTACTCAGTACTTGAACACTGTAAACATAAGGCTATTGAACAACTTAATTTCGAAACAAAGGGGTCAGTTCATTTAAACTTTTACTAGTTTACTTTCTAATTCTGTGTAGTCAGTCCTAATGAATCATTTCACTATTTTTTTTTCCATTTTATAATGCCTTTTCTGATGTTTGACATCAGAAATGAATCTTCTTCAACTGTAAGGAAGGTATCCTGGGAGTGCTAGAATTTGCCATATCAGTTTGAAGTGCCAACTTCCACTTCTCCATCTGGGACCAAATGTGTTTCCTGACCTTCTGATCAGTGCCTGTGCTAGTCTGTACTTGGATTAATTTTGAAGTTATACAGCTTTTGGGAACTTAACAATAGAATATCCCAACAATAATTTTTGTTACTGTATTTTGCATTGGAGCTATGATTTTAGAGAGAAAACTGACTAGAAACTTGCTTATTAGGTGTTGTTGAACTACTAAACTCACCTTAGGCTTCATTAGAAAGGCTCCATAACTGTTGTGTGTACCTTTAACCAAAAAAGTTGTCTTTCAAGCTTGAGTGCTGTTTACTCTTAGCTTAAGATTAGTTCTAAATATTATGTAAACTCACCATTGTAATTGCATGCCGAAGTGTTTCACTGTTGTATAAGAAAGAAAAGAAAGAAACTGGTGAAACTAATGAATTGGAGAAGATTTTACACACTATTCTGACGTCTGTTTTCCTCTTC
Source organism: Pseudopipra pipra (assembly GCF_036250125.1). Classification (NCBI taxonomy): domain Eukaryota; kingdom Metazoa; phylum Chordata; class Aves; order Passeriformes; family Pipridae; genus Pseudopipra; species Pseudopipra pipra. Next base: position 85,605,769 of record NC_087551.1, on the reverse strand, counting down.
ACTTCCTGTTTAGTGCTACTTGGCCTGATGGTGTTCGTCGCCTAGCAAAATCCTACTTGAAAAATCCCATGATTGTATATGTTGGCACTCTTGACTTAGCAGTAAGTTTTCCTGTTGGTTTTTTTTCCTTGCTTTTGTAAACCTACAGTTAAACTAGGAAAATTTTTGCTTGTAACTATATGTAAGTAAATGCATGTAACTTTTAAAATCATGCATGTTAAAGTTTCTTTAAAAGTTTAGAAACAACTAAAAATTTAAGAAGTATAAAAGAGCTTTGTTCTTTATGTTTCTGTAACATCATCTTGAAATCTTAGCTCTTCAGTAGAAGACATGAAAGCAACAAGTATCAATCACATTGAATGTTTGTTGTACTTTGCTTTACCAAGTGTTTTTGCATGAACCCTTATTTTTGCAGCCTTCACTTCTGTTCATCAAGTTCTTGTACCTTACTTAGTTTTCTTTCTGAAGGCCTTCCTTCTAATGCATACAGATCCTTATCTGAACCTGTATTTCCTAACTGTTTCTTTCTCAAAGGGAGTGGGAGCTCTATACCAAACTCCTGGAGGACACTTGTCTGGAGCGGGAAGTATGTGTTAGAGTAAGAACTGTCTTTAAAGTCCAAAACTTCTAAAATGTGGGTGTAGTTGCATACTTGTCATTGTTGTGCAGCTACGTATAGTTGGCTTCAATACCAGCAGAATTTACCGAAACAGTAGTTCCCAAGATCTTAGGAAATTCTCCTTTTCAGTTCCACTTTTTTTAGTGATGGCAAATGAGGAAACTTAGTATCCAGTACACGTTTAGGTAGAAATGGAGGGAAAATGTGCTTTTCATCTATTCTGTTCAGAACTACACTTTTATCAAAGGGCATATCTTTGTCAAAGACAGAAGACAAATTTTAAAGACATCAGCTGCTGTTGTAGCTCTCTTATCTAATTCATTCATCTCCTTTTACGGGGGCTTCTCTTAACTGAAGAGGTGATATCTGGGGGGAAGAGTTCCAATGCGGAAAGAGAATCTTGGTGTACTTGATTGATTCTTCAACTCTTGCCACAAAAACATGATACTATGCTGTGAGAATGTCTACACCTTTATACTACTCGTGGTATAGCTTAGACATTCTGTGGTAACCTTCAGATAGGATGGAGTAAAGATTTTATTAATGAACTATTGTTGGAATAATTAGAACTAATAATTTCAGGTAGATTTACAGAATCTTCTTCAAAAGGCTTGTAGTTTCAGGTAAGACTGACACTGTTCCGACTTGCTTTGGATAAACATAAAATATACTCAAATTAAAGAACTTCAATCTGATTTTCACTACTACTAGAATTATTTATTTCACTTCACTAATCTGTACCCTTTAAATCTCTTCAGATACATGGTTTGGCAAGCTGCTTAAAGATAAATTTTAATATTTTCCTAAAGCAACTAGGAGACCAGAAATCTCCATTGTTTGAACTCCAAACGGATACATACTTTCTGTTTAAAATAGTTTTTCATGGTATCTTATTATTAGTTTTGTAATATGGGAATTAACAGAAAAAATATTGTTCTAATCTGTTTCTACTTAACGTACCTTTTTACTGTTTGACAGGCAGTAAATACAGTAGAACAAAGAGTTGTCGTTATCGCTGAGGAGGAAAAGAGAGCTTTCATGTATGGCTTCATTGAGTCTATGAAGCCAAAAGATAAGGTCATCATTTTTGTGGGAAAAAAGCTTACGTATGTAATCACTTCCCAGTATCACATCTGTTCTTTTTTTTTATTTTTCCCTAACAAAAATACTTAGGAGTTTCTTAGTTCACATAATAGTTACCAAGTGTAGGAGCTCTTGTCCACAATGTGCTGGTAGTAGTACTATTTTTATTTATTTATTCCTTCATACTGGCTGTATATTTTTTAGCATCATTAGTGGTGGTGGCAAGTCTCAGTTCCACATAAAGTTATATGTTAAGATTCTTGGGGATACGTGAATGCAATGTCCTGTTTACTTTCATACGCAGCTGATGCATACAAGACCTGATTGGTGGGGGGTGGTAATTGTACCATACCTGAACTTTTTGAGTGAACAATGCAAAAATAATCTAATATTTCTTTTATATATAAATAAGGATAAACATTTCTGTGGGAAATAGTCTTGCTTTCATACTGTTTTATAATAAATGTCAGCAGACCTAGGCATGGTTTTGCCCTTAGGCACACGGTTAGCTTTTGTTGTCACGTTATCTTTTGGATCTAAATCTAGATACTGCACTATTTTCTTTTTTCTTTTTTTTAAGAACCATTGCTTTATTTCATCCTAGAGCTGATGACTTAGCAAGCGACTTTGGTATCCAAGGAATTCCAGTACAGTCACTTCACGGTAACAGGGAACAGTGTGATCGAGAACAGGCTTTAGATGACTTCAAGAAAGGTGAGTTTGTACTGAAGTACTGGTTTGTTTAGGCAGGCTTTTGAAGGTTGTTGTGTTCAGATGCTTGTCTATTTGTAAGTGCTGTGTCTCTTTAGTACCATAAAAATTAAAATGTTAAAGAGCTCTTAATTATGTGTATTAATTTGACAAACAAAAAAGCAGAAAACAAAAGAGATTGCTCTTCAATAAAATTTGGAATGTCTAAGAGTTTAATAATTTATAATTAAGGTTTGTTTTGTTATTGACATCTCTGGAAAAGTCAGTATTGTGTTAGTCTACAGAATGGTAAAAATTTAAGTGTCAGATGAGGGTGCTTTCAGTGAAACAGTTCTGCTCCAGATTATGTCAGTAGGGTTATACTTTGGAGTTATGTGAACACTTGCTAATAAAAGACTAGTTCTGTGACAAGAGTGTTAGTTGAGAATATAGTGGCTGAAGTTTCTGTTCTTTTCACAGGCTCTATTATATCATATAAGGAGGCATGCTTCTTACTTTTGCACCCTGCTGTTCTACTTGTGAAATGCAAATAATAGTAAAATGACATTCTGAGTGCTTACTTACCACCTTGAGAGCTAGCTCAGTGTGATGTGCAATGAACATATTTTCCTTTATGTGTTAAGAATAATAAGCACATTAAAAGCAATAGGCTGGATTGTGTTTTCTGTTTATTCCATAAATTCCCATTCTTTTTCTGTTGTACTTATTTTAGGCAAAGTTAAAATATTGGTAGCTACTGACTTAGCATCTCGCGGCCTTGATGTGCATGATATTACTCATGTTTTTAACTTCGATTTCCCTCGCAACATTGAAGAATATGTTCACAGAGTAGGTCGTACTGGAAGAGCAGGGTAAGTGTTTACCAGAAAATAGTAATGTGTTATCAATGTCTTGTTATGTTTTATGCACTGCATTCTTGTCAAATTCTAGAGCTACAAGTGATGTGGGGTGGGGAAGTTAAGACTTCGGTCTATCAAAGGATGGTTTAGAAACATACTACCTTCTTTTTAAATTGTTTACCTTTAATTTAACTGAACTAAGTTTTACACTTTTCTCTTATTGAATGATGTTTAAAAGCTGATTTAAATGTGAGGAAGAATTACAATTCAAAACAATGTCTGCATAGATATTCTGAAATGTCGCTTCTTTGTTTATCTCTTTATGAGCCGCTAAGTTGTTTAATTTTCTAGACAGCATATTAGGGGAAAAACATCTATAAATTCAAAGTCTTCAGTCTATCATGGTGGTGTAGTTTGGTTTTAGCACTTTTGGATGCTGCATTTATAGGTTGGTACAAGTGTGATTTTTCTCATGTATGTGTTTATTTTAATCATGATACGAATGTCTGTCTCTTCATACTTAAATACATTGTCTTTATGCTGGGTTCATTATCTAAAAGTCTGAAGTAGTTGTGCCTTTGCTCCATTTCAGGAGAATTGCTGTATTCTGATCTTCCTGAAAAGTTACTCTCTGTCATGTGCATAGTAAATATTCAAGCCACTTTTATCTACAAGCTCAGTAATATTGCCTGTAGTACAGTTTATTAGTGTATAGGTCAGTAGAAAAAACCTGACAACAGTTGTTTTGAAGATCAACAATTACTTCATTCCTTGTCTAGACGCACTGGGGAAGCAGTAACGCTGGTCACAAAGAATGATTGGAAGTTTGCTTCTGAGCTGATTGAAATTCTGGAAAGAACAAACCAAGTAAGAATATATTACTGGCTAAGATTTATAGTGGTTCTAGATTAGCACCTGAAGCAGGTCATGAAGCCTATTTAGACCTTTCTTGGTGAATGTTTCTAGTGTCTCAGGGAAAAAAATGGATATTGAAGTCTCTCTTGTCCTGGATAGCCTTAGAAGTATTTTACCGTACAGATGATTCCCAGAACAGAACTGTGAACTTTAAGCAAAGCATTCCATGTCCAAAGAAAAAGTAACTAGCATAGGCACACATTGAGGTCTGCAGAAGATTAATAGGGTCTGTTTTATTCCATTTGTATTTCACTTCTGGATGCATGTACCAATGTTCTTGTTTAACAATGTAAATATTAACAATATTTATATCAGAAGAAGCTCAACTATCTATATGTTTATTATATCTGACAGTTCTGGTACCTGCATGTACTTTTCCAAGCTGTCTTTCTTACTGATGCTTGTAAATAGTATGGGAAATAGGACTGGAGTGTGATTTCTTTCTTTAAGGAAATGTATTTTTTTCTTGACACCATATCTGAGAAACCAGAGACAATTGTGCTGCTGTTTCTTGCTGTAACAAGAAACAGTATTTTGCCTGATTTATAGTCCCCAGTTCATGCCCTGTCTTGAGTTTAAATTTTGTTTGGTTGTTTTTTTTTTGTTTGGATGGATGAGAGCATTAGTACAAACTAAATGGCTTTTACCTGGAACTTGCGGTTGTTACTGTGGACATTCTTACTCAAACTTTAAAGCCTGGGTTAGAGCTTCACCTGAATCTTCTGGCTTACAACTCTTCTTTGAAAGATGTTATGTCACTTTATTGCAAACCTAGTAGGATGCTTTTGAGGGAGGAAAAGGGAAAAAAAAATAAGTTGTCACTTAATAATTTCTAAAGTTGCAGATTTGAGGTTTATGGTTGAGGTGGGGTTTTTTTGGGTTTCGTTTTATTTTTATTCAGAAAATGTAAGAGGTGAAACCAGTAATGATGCTTTGAAGCTACTTAAATGGAAATTAGAGGTGCCTTGGTTTGTATTCTGCATCAACCGCTACCTTCCAAGCCTTGATTCCAGCTGCAGACTGTGAAGTTCCCAAACTGGTTTGTGGGGGGGGGTTTTTGATGTGTGATAATTCAGCTGGGAACAGTCTCTTAAGTTCAGAGGAGAAAAGAGGATCTATGAATCCTTGCTTTCAAGGGTTACTTTTAGTTGCAGCATTATTCTCAAACTTACTTTCATCTGCTAGGGAAGTATCCATACACACAAGATGGTTGTTGGTTTTTTGGGTTTTTTTCTCGTGACAATGAAAATACCATTATTTCAGTCTTAAAGCATCATGTAAAAGGGAAGAAGAGCACTGAAAACATGGTCTGAAGGTTCAGAATCCTTCAATTTCAAAAGAGGTAAACTGTATTTGTTAGCCATATGTTCTCCATGATTTTGAATATACAGAATATATAAAGAAAAACAGGTACCACAGAAAGGTATCTGTATCATGCTGCAGGGATCTTTTATATATAAAAGCTTATTAGGAAGCATGGACAGATTTATTAGGGAAACAGGTGGAAAAATAGTAATCTCTGTAATACCAAGCAAAGTGTTCCGTATAAATTGTGGAATCTTTATGTTTTTCTGTTTTCTCACTTGAACTACCCTGTCTGACTTACATGTTTAGCAGATACACAGATTGTCCATGAAAAAATTCCAACAAACCACTAGAAGCTGGATGTTACCTCACTGAGATTTTTATGTTCCCATATCCTTGCTTCTTCCCACCCTTGCCTGCTCGAAAACCACTCTTGGAAGAAATTGTTGCAATTTTAGTTGGAATAAATTATGCTTCAAGCTGTAGGAGAGGATCTGATACTGTGGAAGAAAATCATTCAGTGTTTCAACTGAAAACTAACTTTGTCTCATTACTTCTATCTCCAATGATAGAAGTCTGTAGTGACTTTCAGCTGGAGGTGCATCATTTTTCACTTTTATTTTTACATAATGTTCTAAAACTTAGACAGAACAGACTGTTCCAGAGGCATCATGTTCTGTAGACTCCTGACAGCCAGGGCAGCTGTCTACCAGTGAGAGCAATTCACCACATAAAATATATACTAGCGAGCTGTCCCTCATGCCAGCTCAAGAAAAAGTTGCTGATAGCAAATGGCAAGCATTGCTGAATTATAAGGCCTGACAAAAGAAATGGGAACTAGAGGAATGTATCTTCCTGCTCCACCAGACCCTTTGTCCTGGCTGCATTTTCTTCCTGTCCAAGCATCGCCAGGTCTAGGCATTTTTAGGAAGACGTAAAAAGTATTGACATTTGTTTGCACTATACTGTTTGCACTGTATTTGTGCCACTGGCAGAGGGACAAATCACACAGACTGAGCACTCACACTAATGCCACGTTCACACGCTGCTCTTTGCTCTAATCAGGACACTGATTCTGGGCTGGGCGAGTTCCACCTGCTGCATGGCTACGTGCTGTCACAGATTGTTGAAGCAGACTGGCTTTGATAGGTTCATGATCCAAGACCTCTCTTGACATTACAGTCACCCATAGTGCTTCTTGCAATACACATCGCATTAATGTCAGCATTGTGCCTGACCTGGTTTTAGGAGGCTTGTTGGACACTGCCTTTGTTCCTATGAGCAAAAGAATGGTCTATAGGTTTTTTTCATTCAGTGGTCACTGTCGCTCAGCCTAATAAGTCTGTTTGTAATCTTTCACACCAGGCTTTAGTCCTTATGAATGTGAGTAACTCTGAGGTGACAGTTTGTTGATGATACTATTCACCTTCTTTTCCATATAATTACAAACATGCCAAAAAGCACTGTGGATCTTACTAAGGTGCTCTTGCAACCTCCCAGTGATGGGAGAACTGACTGCTTTCTCCTGCTTTTCTTGTCTTTTAGCTTTGTTATACACACATGAGAACTGTTCCTATGGCAACACTTTGAAGTCCCAAAGTTTCTCTTTAGAGTCTCTTAAAACTTCCATAAAGAATTTAAAATATCAACATTCAAATAGATGTATATAGTATGGTATCATCTTTTAGTGGCACTGAATGTTTTTACCAGCTGTTCATTATCACTGAAAGATAAACTTCTCCCTGAAATGCAGTGTCGTAATTAGCTGGTTATACATCGTCATCAGATATGGTCATACAAGCAGAGATATATAATTGAAAATCCAGAGACACTATGATTTTTTGGTATATTTCAGTACAATTTTATGTAAAAAGATTTCTCTATGCATCTCTACAGAAAAGAATCTGCAAAGTGACAGAAGCCAGATAAGTGATCAATAGTATTTTTATAAAGGAGAGTCTAAAATTTTAGCTTTATTTAAAACTGACCTTGTTTTTCTGCTGCTTTCTTATCAGGTAGTTCCTGACGAGCTTATTGCAATGGCAGAAAGGTACAAACAATTTCAAACCAGAAAAGAAAAAGATATACAAAGACCTTGGAGAAAGCTCTCAAAATAACTGTAATGCCTTGAAGCTACTTGAAACAAAGTGATTATAGTTAATGTTAGCATCTATGGGCTTGAATTTATAAGTTTCATTTTTCATTTGGTTGTTTTCTGTATTTGTCCAATTTAAATAAACCATTTAGTTTGGTTTCAAGGAGGCTTTAGTTAAATGCAGTATCGATATATAAGAATGTAAAAGATAATTTTTCCTTTTATTTTCAGAGAACTGAATTAGTCATTGTAAGCAATGTTTGTCAGTGTAGCTTCAAAATACTATACCTTTGCCTTGATGTGCTGTGTCTGCCACTGGCACAAAGAAGTATTTCTAAGGATAACTTAGTTATTTAAAAACTGCTCTCTTTGTAGTAACTTATGTTCTCTGAAGCAAGTTTTCTTTAAAACTTAAGATTAAAAGTCATTTTTGTTAAGACTTTCAAGGTTTTTTTTAGAGGTCTGCATTTTCTTCTGATGGAGGAGAGCATGACAAGAAGTCCATGTTTGTGGTTAACTGGGAAGCAAACAGCTTCTACTCTTATTTTCATGGATGTAATATTCTAGTTTAAAGAAAAACAGAGTTTACTATAGCAATGTTAACAAAGTCATGGAGCAACAAATACACTTGAAGGTCAGCTTTTATTTCCTTCAGATAAAGTTGATTCAAATTTTACATTTACAGTTTCTGTCACACAGATTCCTACAGATAATGGGGCATATTTTCTCTCTTTGGAATTTATATGGGAAGAAGTTATTCCTTCATTTGACGCTTGGTCTGAACTTGTGTTTATGTGTCATATGAGTAAACTAATAAACTGAATTTAGTGAAATGAAAATATTTTAATAAAATCATTCTATAAATGTTCTTTTGGTCTTGCCTCTTTATTTGCTCAAAATTGAGGTGAAACCTGGGCATTATTTAAGCCACTAGGTTATTTTGCCTTCGAAAAGTAGGCTAAAAATACAGACTTGCCCTGGCTTCTCTAAGGAGATGCAAAGTATATATTCACTTGCAGCTCAGCAGTTCCCAAATGCTGTGTATATCTCACCTGCACAATTTTAGTAGTAGGAAATATAATTTTTTTCCCTAACTGGTATTTCTTCAGCATGAGAAAAACAGAGCTGAATTCCAGTTTCAAGACTGTCAGATTCATGCTGCATTTTGGTTTTGATAACCTTTCATATCAAGAGTCTTCCTCTTTGATAGGGGTTGAAAGATGCATTTCTTTCTACAAGATTCATGATACAAATACTCATTGGCCCAGTAACTTTTACTCGGTTGTACCATATTAGCTAGTGATTGCTTCCTACCCAAAGTCCAATGAAAAGACCCAATTCCAGAGCAATTCTGAAGACTCAGAAAGGAAAGTTGCTTCAGGAACTTCATATTATTTTGATACAAAATTCTCTCTCTATTTACTGTTGCTGGTGATTATCCTCTGCAACAAGTCTTCATCCACTCAGGAGTGGCGGTCTGCAAAATAAAAGCTAGACACGATCCCAGTATGGGGGAACTGGAATCATTTATTGAACATGAGAACACTATTTTAAAGGCATCTGGGGCCGGACATGTTAATGAAGAGGATGAGCTATGTTAATTAGGGAATTACACAAGTTTTTACTACCATTGCCCAGTGGGTTAAATATTTCCCTCAACCAAAATTACATAGGGGGAAAGGGATTAAAGGGGTTTAGACATGGTCTGATACAATCATCTCAAGAGTCCTTTCTGATTTCTGCTGGAGCCAGGCTTAATCCATAAGGTAGAACTTTAACAGGTCTTAGGACAAGGGTCCAAACTTGAATCATGAGATGTTTGTCAGCTGAGCTTTCTTTTGCTGAAAGCTGGGTTTGGGCTCCCGTGGGAGCCTTGTCCTTCAGACTACTGAAAAGTAACTTATGGTACAGAACTTTTTGTTTTAAATATGCAAATCTACATGATTAGATAGCTAATGTAAACAGTGATTTTAATAGCTCTCCTGAAATATTGGGAATCTGTTGTTCAGTTGATGGCTTATCTGTCTTGCAAGGAAATGATTGCTCGCTTTGTCTTCCAGACTGAGCAAGTTGTATTGGGGAATAAAAAAGTGAGGCAGCTGAGACTTTTGCAGGCACTCCACAAAATATCCCAGACATTTCTGAAAGCAATGATCCAGATCTCCCAAAATCCAGTCTGTGTCATTTGGCCACATGACACAAGAGTGGAAAAAAGCAGTTTTGACATGATATGAACAGAATTTTTCCAGCTCTTTTGGATATTTCATTTTAAGTTGCTCTAGAAGATACTTCAGCAGCTTAAGACAACCTTTCCTGTTAAATAAATAAGAATTTATTAGGTACCTTCTACACAGTTCTATGTATTTTACATTTTTAAACACAAAGAATTATGCATGAGTTGTGACATTCTAGATTCAGTACAAGATATAATTGGCAAACAACTTCTTAGTTTACTTATTAAGGAGGTTTTGTACCTCATGTGGGTTTTGTTCTTCCTCTTTGAAGAAATCTGGAAAACAGTTTTTATAAAATGAAAACTCATTTATTCATCCTGATCTGACTCAGCAGTTCTTTTCTCACCATCATTTTAGAAATTGCCTTGATATGAAGTGTAATGTTGCTCAGAAAGCTGAGTCATCACTCTTTTATGCTGTTTTTTATAAACAGGACTGAACTCGGGAAAGATTATTTAACAAGTCACATCTTTGCATTCTAAGGCAAGTTCATAGTGTAAACCAGCAACTATGATTGTTTCCACCTTTCATTAAGTAAATGCAAGTCAGACATTCAAACGAGTACATGCAGTGTAGTACTGCTATAGAACTATTATACCTAAAAGCCTTATTCTTGCTTCCTATTGTGAGTAATTTAAATAAAGTTCTTAAATGCTAAACTGAAACAGTGCTAGACAGCACTAGCCTGGCTCACTCAGGCTTAAAGTAAAATATTCATATGAAATACCAACCTACAGCACTTTGTTCCATCAGATTCACAACACGTCTTTGAGTGGCCGTGGTTCGTCATCATCATCTTCTCAATATGTGAGAAGGAGAGTCGCCATGTGTTTCCTAAAGTTGAACACAAGACTGTTAAATTGTTACACAGCACTAAGTATCGGCATCTGAATCTAGAAAAAAAGGAGACACTTTGCAATTGCCTTAATTTTAAATATTGGCAATTTTTTTACCCCTGTAAAAAAAAAAATTATAATTCAGTGTCTGTAGTTAGTTAGTTCTTCCTTAATTCCCCAGCAGCTCCACACAAAGGCAATTAGAATGTAATTAATATAGAACATAGTTAATTGTGTGGATGCTTTAAATTCATAACAATATTTGGATTTACTTCAAAATTAGGCTTAATTCCGATTTTTCCTGAATTTGTTGAACATGATTTGCGGAATTGCACTACTCATAGAAATCTATGACCTTTGAATTTCTGTATGCTTACTGTGTTTTCTGGTTTTTCTTTGTGCAGCAGGCTTGTGAGTTTATCTCGAGTATGGTGGCTGTTCTAAAGCACTTATTTTTGTTCTTCTGGTCATGCTTCTGAAAATAATTGCTAACAGAGCTCAACACCTTGTTTTTAACACCAGCAATCATTTTTGTCTTCCTTTACATGTGTTATCCTGTTTGCCTTGCCTGTTTGGCTCAGTTACTCTGCATTTAATTTGCCCAGAAAGAGATAGCCCAGTATAGCAGTAATGATTTATTTGGCACTGATAACATAGGCATGCTAATTAAAAAAATACCAGATTGTCTGAGGTGTTTTTGTTAAAATCATCAGTTCTCATAATGCAATGACAAGTCAGGATGTTTCTGCAAACTAATGTAGGCTTGGTCTGAAGGAAACAAAAATAAAACATTGTAGCCATACCAGAGTTCAATGAGAAATAATGTATCTTGATAGAAAAGTACACAGTTTGCTTCCTGCAGAAGTATCTGATTTCTGGGTGCAGTCCCATGTGCAAGGATGTTCCCTGCCTTTTTAGAAGTCTTTTAATTTATTTTTTTTCTTTACAAAACAAAGGAGTGTATAGTGCTGTTAAGTACAGCGCGAGCATAGGGAAGGTTCATATCCATGTGTCTGACTGGAGTAGATTTAATATAATGCTCTTAGGAATGGATAGTGTACAGCCTGCCAGATCAGTTTTGTATTTAGATTTCCGTACAAGACAAGCAGTATCACAAATCTGATGTTTTAAAGAGGGATTTCAGTTGTCTTTGATCTGGATATATCCAGGATGAGATAAAGATCTGTACCTCAGAGGCACAGATCTGGATACCCTTTCTATAGCACTGGTAAGTGATCAAGTTGTAGAGAAGATATTTCATGACTTATTATTGTCCATATTTGAGGTACCTCTTAGAACCTTTTCTCTTTTGTTTTGCTTGGCTACTAAATAAACTGATGTCAATTTGAACTCTCTCCTGACTTTGGTTCCCAGCCACTGTTTAATTTTGAGGCCATCCTGTGTGCTGGGCGGCCAGCTGTGGTGAACTTCCAGAGTCAAGATGATGTCCACCGATATTTCTGATGGAGGATTTTTGATCTGAAGAGTTATTGCAGGGCTTCCAGCCTTTTTCCTTGTCACAGTTACTTCCACATCTAGTAACAAAGAAGAGTGATTTTTCATGTTAGATATATGTATATATATACGCACGCATACATAAGGAACCTTTTTTGAAGAATGTTAAGGTTTTTACAAATGAGGAATTCATAATCAATCAAAAGACATACCTGGGTTCAGTCACTGGCTCTTTATCCTACAGGATATGGATGTTAAATAAAACATTAAGAAGGCCTGTTGATGACTTCTATGAAATAAGGAACACTACTTTTGAACCGCTGTGTTTGATTTACTGTGTAAGAATCAGAAATACAGTAATGTTTTCCAGTGACGTGCTTCACTGTTGAAAATACACACTGAAAAGATTTGGCCACAATGTTTCTGAAGGCTTTGGAGGAAAATAACCCTATAAGGGGATACATTTTCTGTATCAACTGATATAAAATATTAGGTAATATGTAAAAGAAAGCTCTTTGTTGTGTACAAAGAGCCCTTTGATGAATAGGTGCAAAATACACAGATCATGTAAGAAGTACCAAGCATACAATAGTACCCTTAATATTTGCTATTTTCATACAGAAAGAGGATTGCATAGTGGACTTAATCACGTAATATGATTAGCTCTGATGTATTTGTGATTCTTAACACAAGACAAAACTTGAGATATTGGGGACAGGAGGAGTTACAGCTCCATTGCCACAAAAAGACAGTTGATGGGGAGGAAAACCCATTTTATTAACAAGAGGGCAATGCATATGCAGAACGTAACTGGATTTTTAGCACTCCTAGGTGAAGCTTGTTATCTCAGTACTTACTTTTAAAGTTTTTTACTTCTTGTTTAATAATTTCTCTGAGTGCTTGAAGCATTTTAAAGGCTGATAATTTTCCATCTTCATCTAAAAACTTCAACAAATACTTTTCTTTTGGATTTCTTTTGAATGTTAGGTAATAATAGGCTCCCGTGTCATCAGACTCATCCAGCTGAAGCCTTTCAACAGGTATTACCAGCATGATGTCAAACTCATTTGGTTGAGATATCTGCAAAGTAGGAGAATACAACAAGGAATGTGCAGCTTGAGTTTTATTCTCTTTAGATTTTTATACCGGTTGTGGTTTTATCTACAACTGTCTTGATGTACTTCTCATGTCTGGTGTGAAATATGAGCTTATTTCTGTGGATTTGTATTGCAAGATTACTGTGCATTTGGGTGGAGAAAAGCAATTTACTGATAGCAGTGTACTTCCAAGCTTTCCAACTTATTAATTTTTAAAAATGCTTTAAGATTCTCGAGCTGTTCTGAGTAATGCATAAATGCTGAACTCAGTCATCCTTTTGCACATAGGAATCATCTGTGAGAAAAAAATGCACTGCTATGTCTGAAGATGTTTTTTTAACACCCCCCCCCAAAAAAAACAAGGGTCCACATATTTGACTTTGTTCCAGGGTGTGCTGGAACCAGGAAGAAAAGGCACTGCTTAATCAGAGAATGTTAAGGGGTTGGAATGGACCTGAAAGATCATTTAGTCCAAACTCCCCTGCCGTGGGCAGTGACACCTTGATGTCTTAGGATCAACCTCCCACTAGATCAGGTTGCTGAAGGCCTTATCCAACCTGGATTTGAACACTATCAGGGTTGGGGCATCCGCAGCCTCCCTGGGCAGGCAACCTGTTCCAGTGTCCAACCACCCTTACAGTACAAATTTCTGCTTAAATTAGCCTAAATTTCCCATCTTTCAATTTGGATCCATCACTCCTGCTTTTTTAAAAAAGTATAAACTAGAAACTGGCACAGGGCCTTTCGTGTAGTCCTATACTGCGGTTACATCGGGCTCACCTGCGTGCTGTGCAAGAGCGGGGCTTGCCGTGAGTCCTGTTCAGGCAGCGTCTCTGACTGAACGCGCATACGTACACACCTTTCAGTAGGTTATTTATCACTTTAGAAGGCATTGTGGTTAACTAACGCAGCCACCCTACAGTTTTAACTTGTCGGGAAGGGCCGGCTCAGAGCAGCAGGAGCAGCGCGCCGCCGGCCCGTGGGAGCCGCCCGCCACCTGCGGCCGGAGCCCGGCCCCGCACCCGGGCGGGACGGGGGGAGAGGCGCTACTGGTGCCTCCGAACCCACCTTGACGCGCTCGTAGTAGCTCCCGGCGCTGTGCTGCTCTATGGAGCTGAAGGCGCCGTCTCTGCTCCGGATGGTCTGGACCAGGTGCGGAACCACCATATTCACCAGCGCCGACGCCTCGGAGACGTCCCTGCGGGCCAGGCTAAGCCGCGACAGCACCTCGTGGAGCCGCAGGGTGTCTGGCAGGGGCCGGGGGGCGGCTACGGGGGCAGCAGCCACTCCGTCGGGCACCACCGCAACCTTCCGCGGAGCCGCGGGGACTCTGGTGGCCCGCGCTCTGCTCCGCGGGGCGGGGGGCGCCTCTACGCCGCCCGCCGGCAGGGCCGAGGCAGCGTGGGCTCGCTGCCCCGGGCGCCCGCCCCGGGCGGGGGGTCCGTCCGTCCGCGGTGCCCGGCGGGTCGTGGCACCGCTCGGGCTTTCGCCCGCGACGCGGCCCCGCGAGGGGCTGCGGGCTGCGCTCCTCGGCGCGCCCCGCGAGGGGCTGCGGGCTGCGCTCCTCGGCGCGCCCCGCGAGGGGCTGCGGGCTGCGCTCCTCGGCGCGCCCCGGCCCCGCGGAGCTGCGGTTCGCGACCCCCGCCTGCCCCGCGCCCGTGTGCCGCCCGCGCCGTCCATGGCACCGCTTCCTCTCCGCACCCGGAGGACGGCGGAGCGCAGCCCTGCGGGCAGGGGAGTTCCCGCCTCTGGCCTCGGGCGAGTTCCTTTTCCAGGCAACGCGCCTTCGTCAGGAAACGAAACTCGCCAGGCGCGAGTTCAGTCCGGGCACGGCAAAGCTCTGACGGTAAAAGCCAGACTGAGCCGGGACATCCCGCGGAGACAGCCACCTCCCTCTCTCCAATCCGTGGAGAGCGTTTTCCCGCTCCCGAGGGACCCCTCCCTGCCTCCCTCCTCCCCGCGGGCGGGGCACGGGCGGCCGCCGAGGGCCGCACGGACGCGCCGCTCCCGCCCATGGAGCGCCCGGCTCCGCCTCCCGCCCCGTGTGAGCGGCGGAGGAGCCGCCGTGACTGCCTGCCCCCTGCACGCGCCGCCGGGAGGGCCGGCCCTGCCGCCATGTTCTTGCGGAGGGGTTGCCGCCGGCTGGCACTGTCCCCGCTGCCTCGCCCAGGGCAACGCCGGGCCGGCAGCGAGGTCGGGGCGGCGGCGCCGCGCTACGACGTGTTGGTGGTCGGCGGGGGCCATGCGGGGACGGAGGCGGCGGCGGCAGCTGCCCGCGGCGGGGCCCGCACGCTGCTGCTCACGCACAGGATCGGCACCATCGGTACTGCCGCGCGTACCCGGGCTGGGGCGGGGGAAAGAACCGCGGGCGCCTCGAGTCTCCCGTCTCCCCGGCGTGAGAGCTTTTGGGCGGTAGCGGCGAGGGTGTCCCTGTGTTCCTTCCCCAGGGGAGATGTCCTGCAACCCGTCCTTCGGCGGCATCGGGAAGGGGCACCTCATGCGGGAGGTGGACGCTCTGGACGGGCTGTGCGGCCGCGTCTGCGACCGCTCCGGCGTCCACTACAAGGTGCTGAACCGCTGCAAGGGCCCGGCCGTGTGGGGCCTCCGCGCACAGATCGACCGCGGCCTCTACAAGGAGAACATGCAGGTGAGAGCGGGGCCGGGAGGATTTTTTGGTATTAGGTTTTAGTATAAACTACTGAAGATGATGAGGGAGGGACGCATGTTTTGTTTTTCATTATTTACCTAGCTAGATACGTTGCTGTTTGGTACTTTAATGCACTGTAGGTTGTTGGAGCTCAGCATACTTTAAAAAATTCTCCAGCATTTTAGATGCAGGTCAAGCTTTATGACTGAATAGTTTCTTTTGATCTTAAACTCTTATCTGAATAAAAATTTCTACTTGATCGATCAGAATAGTACCATAACTGAGTATCTTCCCAGTTATGTGGTAAGAATGGAAGAGGGTGATAGATGTTCTGGAAATCAGCAGGATTTGGGATTGCCCATATGTTTCATAACTTCTTAGATTTTTGCAGTAACTCCTTTCGTGACAGAAAGAAATCCTTAACACACCACTGTTGACAGTTCGTGAGGCATCTGTGGAAGATCTTATCTTGACAGAGCCAGAATCAGGCCATCCTGGGAAATGCCAAGTCGCGGGAGTCATTCTGGGTATGTGTTAGTAAATCAGTAAGTGCCTCCAGTTACTCCATGCTAAGACCAGCCTTTGGGATAAACATTTCTGATTTGTCAGTGAGAAAGATGAATTAACGAAGACATCTGGTTTAGGCAGTGTGAACTAAACTAGGTTAGTATGTGTAATTACAAAGTAGTACAATGACAAAAATACCTGGACTGATAGGATATTGGGAGGTTACTTCAGTTAATTTTCTTCAGGCTAGTGATATTGAATTCCATGCTGCATTTTGAGATTTTATTTGGTAAATGGCATATGCTGTCAACAGTGTTATGGGACCGTGGGGTTCTATTACTAACAGACTCGTACTTTATTACCCCTTGCTGTTCTAATAAACAAGCTTTCTGAAGTAAAAGCCTGTATATGATTTTTTTCCCAGGAGTGGGTTTTCTGCATTACAGGTAACTTTTTTAGGAATAGTAAAAATACAGGTATAAATACATGCTGCTTAGTGCAGTTATTACTATTAGTGCTTTCATTATTGAAATGCTGCTTTTGTTGTGTAACAGAAGATGGATAAACCCTCAGTGAACACTGTTAGTCTAGTTTTAGACAGAAGCACCAGAATACGAGGGCTTTGTTGATACTTAAATGTGTTACATTTCTGAAAACTTGCTGTTTTAGGGGATGGGAGCACAGTACACACTGGGAGCGTTGTCCTGACCACCGGTACCTTTCTGAGGGGTATGGTCCACATTGGGCTAGAGATGCACCCGGCTGGGCGGCTGGGGGACCAGCCAGCCATTGGGCTAGCTCAGACTCTGGAGAAACTGGGATTTGCTGTGGGCAGGCTGAAGACCGGGACACCACCAAGACTTGCCAAAGACACGATTGACTTCAGTGGTCTGGAGGAACATGGAGCTGACAATCCTCCAGTGCCATTCAGCTTCCTCAGTGAGGCTGTGTGGATCAAGGTGGGATAGCACACATCAAATGCACATAGAGCCAGCTGGGGAGTGGTTCTGGGAATGTCGTGCTCATAATCTACCAGGGAGTTGGTGGCTGGGAAAGGAAGCTGGGATGTATTTGTACTGGAGGTGTTATGTTTCTGAGGACTCTCAGTGCAAAGGGTTCTTTTGTTGTTTGTGTTCTTTTGAAAGCAAGTACCTTCTTACTTTATCTTCTCAACTTGAGAACCAAACTTTTTTTACTTCTAGAGTCAGAGTTGTGTGAAATGGGATACTGATACAAGTATTCTTCATGTGCTGGTTACAAAATACATCTGTTATTATACCTGTATTCTGGAGATTTATAATGTCTTGCTTCTTACCTTAGCTTTAAAATAAAGTTAAAATGTTGAAATTAGAGATGATTAGTAGTATTGACTAAGAAAGAGAAAGGATATAGTTATCCACAGAACTCAGAAGTGGCATATTTACAGTAACTTAAAAGCACAAAAAGCTCAATTTTCCAAAGAAATTTTCCTTTCAAAGAAAATTCTTACATAATGTAGTTGAATAGCACAGAGTTTAGTATCAGGAGTTAATTTTCCCCGGAGCATATAGGAATTGCAATAACCTATTAGAATCAGGATGAGGGTGAAAGTAATATTACTTGAAGTCCTTGGTATGTGTAGGAAAGGTTTTAAGAAGTTAAGGTGCAACATTATTACTGTTTTGAATGTGAGTTTATTGAATTTTTCAGAAAAATCAGTCAAATACTTTATGTGGTAGGTTTTTTCCCTAAACTTTGAATTTAATTGCAGAGTTTTGAGATTTTTATCTTTTTTTCTTCACTGAGACATTTCTTTCTTTTTCTTCACCAAAATTTTTTATTACCTGTTAGCTGTAGGGTCAGCACTTATTCTTCTTGCTCCAGAGCTTTAAATTCCTGTAGTCAGTTTGAATGCTGTGATATAACGTGTTGCTTTAATGGGAGTATCCATCCTGTAATTAGTGTATGGAATACATTAATTAGTGTATGGAATCCTGTACAGTGTATGGAATAAAACTTGAATTCTACACTTCCAAGTTCTGTTCTGTTCTCAGTCTGCTTTTGGGCATGTTGCTCATGCTCTCTGATTGCTCATGTTCTGTCTGTACAGTGAGTATGACAGCACTACTTAGCTCTCCAAGAAGTGAGAGCCAGCTGTCACGGAAAAGATATTGGACATCCTCAGAGTTGTTCAATAAGAATACAGTGTTGTGACTGGATTAACTTAAAGTGAGCTTTGGCCTCTTTCAGCCAGAAGATCAGCTGCCATGTTACCTGACACGCACTACCCTGAAAGCCCAGCAAATTATCTATGATAACCTCCACCTGAACAACCATGTAAGGGAGACAACAAGGGGCCCTCGGTAAGTGTGTGGCATCACGCAAGGCGCTCAAGGGGACAAGTGTCAATCTGTTTGAAACTGAGGGGGTATCCTGCTTTGCTTCTGCAAAATTACTTTTTCTCCATATCACATGGTGCTCATGGCCATTTACTGTTGCAGGTACTGTCCCTCTCTTGAATCAAAGGTTCTGCGCTTCCCAAACCGGCAACATCAAGTTTGGCTGGAGCCTGAAGGCTTGGAATCCAACGTCATTTACCCCCAAGGCATGTCCATGACACTGCCACCTGAGCTTCAGGAGCAGGTGATCAAATCCGTCCCAGGTTTGGAAAAAGCCAAGATGATACAGCCAGGTGAGGGGGATGAATAGTTTTAAATCTATTTGTTACATTGTTTACCAGTTAATGAAAACCAGATTCTGTTTAGAGCATAGCAAAACAGAGGAAATGAGAAACAAAGCTAATTCCTAGTTGCAGGGATTTTTCCTTGGTTGTTTTGAAATTGTAAATAAAAGTTGAAAAGCTAAGTCATCCTGCCCCACTGGTTGCCTTTGCTGCCCTTCAAAATGCCTCCTGTAACATCTGTCTTGTTGTGTGTCATAGGCTACGGGGTGCAATATGATTTTTTAGATCCCCGTCAACTGACTGCTTCCCTTGAGTCGCGTCTTGTTCAGCGACTCTTCCTTGCAGGCCAGATAAATGGCACGACAGGCTATGAAGAAGCTGCAGCTCAGGTGGGTGAATCTGACCACGTGTACTCAGCACTCAGAAAAGGGATATTGCCTTGGCATTTGTCTGTGATACAGAGTCTTGTGAGGCCCATTTTTTGCTCCTCAGATGTTCTTACTTTTGTTGCTCACCCCAATTCCAGACTTGCCCAAGATATTTTTACTTTTATTATCTGCAGTGCTATCACTAAGACTGCAGTAACAAAAGTAATTGGAGGCACTGTCAAGTGTTTCAGCATGGAGACTGTGCAGTGGGTATAATTGAAAACGTGGGAATTGTCTCCAGACACATCAGCAGTGGCCAAGAATCCCTTCAGACACTCGTAGTGTCACAAGAAAGGCACTACCTGTATTACTAGCACAGACTATTGCATTTTTCTGGGTACAGTTTGACGTGTGAGTCTTTGGAGGCAGATGTGCTGATATTTTAGCTAAGAAGAGACTGATAAATGTGTTTGGTTTGTTTTCTGTCTGCCTAGGGTGTGATTGCTGGGATCAATGCCTGTCTGCGAGTTCATGGCAAGCCCCCTTTCATTGTCAGTCGCACCGAAGGCTACACTGGGGTCCTGATCAATGACCTCACCACTCTGGGCACCAGCGAGCCCTACCGGATGTTCACCAGCCGTGTGGAGTTCCGCATGTCCCTCCGGCCCGACAATGCTGATGCCAGGCTCACTCACAGAGGTGTTTGATCGTGGTGGCTCTTGCAGTGAGCAGCTCTGCCTGGTTGTAGACCTTTGTCTCATACGCCATCTGTCTCTGCAGGTTTTGAAGAAGCTGGGTGTGTGTCGCAGCAGCGATATGAACAAGCAGTTAAGATGAGAGCTGCTTTAGATGATGGAATTGCAACACTAAAATCACTTCAGTTCAGCATATCCAAATGGTCCCAGTTACTGCCAGAAGTTCCCATCAGCAGCAGTCGCAGGTCGCCTGTCAGGTAAAGGTTACAGTCAGAACTTTCTGGTCTGACCTACGCTTGCTTTAGCACATCCTGCTAGTGGTTTCACAGCATTTGTCCATGTTTTCTGAAACTGTCAGTACTCCAAGATTCCAGCTTTACCACCTTCAGGGAACACACATCTGATGTTTGCCTGTAGAGTAAGTGCTATGTTAGTGTTTTTATTGTGCCATATTTCCTGGTGCTGACGTGCTCCCAAAGCAAGGGGGTGCTCCACTGGCCCCGTGCATCAGTTCTTGATGCCCTTATAGAGAGTGTCACCAAGTGGTAACAGTTTTACAGTGGGTTGCTGCTTTGCTAAAAGCTTGTTAAAGCAGTAATTGATTTCAGGGTGGTGTCAGATGGTAGCTTATAAAAAAAGATCATTGCTTCCATTACCCATTCTTTACTTCACCTTATCTGTTCTAACTGACTAGGTCTGTGAGAGGTTCCCCTTGGTGCCCCTACCTTGTCCCTTCCATCTTGCTGTCATTTTTCATAAAGAGCCCCTCTTCAAGGGTTTAACAGCTCTTCTGTGTCCTGAGAGGAGATAGTGGGGAGTTGAGCTTAGCTCTGCAGTTGTTCTGGCTTATCCTAAGAACTTTGTGAGTTTGAGCTGGGAACAATTGAAAATCTGCCTTAGGAAAGTGACTCCTTTCTACTATACTTTCTCTGCAGCGCTTTTGACATCCTTCAATATCAAGACGTCAGTATGGAGGTTCTGGCAAAAGCTGTCCCAGAGTGCCTGGACAAGCTTGCTCAATGGAGACAACTGGCAGAGAGATTGAAAATAGAAGGTAGAGTACAGACATTATAATCTCTTGTGGTGATCTGTGTATGTTTTGTTCAGTAAGGGGAAAGCAAATCCATTTGTCCTAGTGTGTTTGATGTTGCTGCTTAGAGAAATGAAACACTGATCAGAGTGTGTATCTTTTACCATAGGCCACAGCCCTTTGCATGCACCTGTGTTTCACTGTTGGGGTTGAAATCAGTTATTCATATTCACTCTTAGGGTTTTTTTATTCCTTAACTGCCCTTACTGACCATCCTTTGCTGACATGAGTAGAAAAAACAACCCATGTACCAAAATTCCTGTAATAAATCAAAGAATATGACTTCTTCCAAGGTGGTGATATGAATTAGGCTCTATAGTCTGTGAGGCTGGAAACTTCCTTAGGAGCTTTGGACTGTCACAGTGGAATTGCTCATTCTGCTTCCAAGAATTCTTGCAAGTGACATATTTCACGTGAACATCTATATCTGGTTTCTTGTTTTCCTGATCATTACAGCTGCTTATGAGTGGTGTGTAGTCAACCAACAGCAGGAAATAGAAGAAGTGCGTCGTGATGAAGCGCTCCAGCTGCCAGAGGACATAGATTATTTTACCATTGATGCATCGCTTTCAGCAGAAGTGCGGGAGAAACTGGACTCCAGCCGTCCCCAGACGGTAAGATATTCAGCCACAGCAAGGTTGAGCAGCAGTGAAATCCCTTCCATCTTCCCAAGGGACATGAGGGGGTGGTGAAAAGAATCATGGAAAGGAATACCCACAGGTTTTGATCTCATTTCTCACTAGCTCCAGTGTGTAGGTTTGTTTTTGGTTAATTTGATTGTGTTTCCATGTGCAGATCGGTGCAGTCAGCCGTATCCCTGGAATTACACCAGCTGCTATTGTTAACCTGCTAAGGTTTGTGAAAACCAATCACCAGAAGACAGAGAAGCTAAAAGCTTTACCTCAGTCTGGGAAGTACTTACCAGGGAAGATGTACTCAGAGAAAGCAACTTCACAAAGACAGATGTCAGCTGAGTTTTCTGAAGAGGAGACACAAAGTACCTTCATTAAAACACCTTTTTAGAGAGTGGCACGGATCCTGCCACTGTGTGGCAAGATCACCTGTGCTCGTGACCCTCTTCACGAGTAACACCCATGCTGGCCGGATCCAAAGCAGTTCTAGTTGTGTTCCGTGTTGGGGTCATTGAGTAGAACAAAATAAATGCTCAGAAACCTAAATACAGCCTGTGATTTTTCTGATGCAAGAGACAGGAGAACTGCTTTTAAAATTCCACTCATTTGGAAGGTGTTGGATAGTCAAAATCTGTTCTAAAGCATCTTGTAAAGGACAGTGTTTTGCTCTTATAAAATTAGTAAGAAATGTTACTGCACTGAACCTGTGGCAGCACAAGAGCATTTGAGTTGAAAAGCGCGTTCTGTTGACTTTAGTACTTGTGTTCATAGCTGTGCAGTGACTATGCACAATCTGGTGTCTCAGTGTGGTGTCAGCCAAGAGGAAACACTTGGCTATGGAAATGTGTGCCACATGAATATTTGAACTTACATAGGAGACCGACTGAATGCAAACATCTTGTCCTGCAGATGTTTTTCTCCTTTAAAATAAATAAAGCTTATCTTGAAACTCACTGAAGAACTTGGTTGTCACTTAGCTTTCAGTAGGGCCTTGACAGTTCACTGGATCACAGTTCACACACATAAGGTGAGGCAAGATTCGCTACAGAGCTGGTGGAGGCTGCTGGATGAGACTGGCTGCCGCAGGCTGAGGAAGATGGGAACCTGCCCCAGAAACCTCAGCTTGGGAGGTGTGAAGCTCACTGTGACATGCTGTGGGCCCAGGGAAGCATGACCCAGGGGTTTCCCATCAGCACTGGTCCTGCAACTGATAGTAATATAACTTGAATCTGAGCAAGATCCAAGTCAGTTGGATCAATTGGTCAGTCAGTTTGTCACTTGACAGCAAGAAACACTGAATTCAAGCTGTTGCTGTGCACCTACCAAATCCTTGCCTGACTTAGGCAGCAGTTTCTGGTGCTAGCCTCATTTCTGAACATCCTCTGAATTGACTGGGCAAACAAGCTTGAGAACACATTTTGTTACAGTTAAATCATAGAATCGTACAGGTTGGAAAAGACCGCTAAGATCATTGAGTCCAACCATAAACCATGTATCTATGGCATTTTGAAGTTATGATTCTGGACTTTTCTCTGGCTTGTTTGCTCTGTTTGAGTGATTCCTTTCCTGGCCAGAGAAAGGAATCAGAGCAAATCCCTTTTGCTCACAGAGACCCAGTCATGCAGCAGGAGGGTGGGCAGAGTTTGCAGCTTTGTTTATATCTGCCTGCCTGAAAGCGTCTCCCTGTCACAGCCATTGTCTTGTACAGAAGGGCTTTAGACACGTGATCGGTAGGTCAGTTAATGTCAGAATGGTTCAGAAAAGCTAACATATATCTGCCCTATTTTGTCTGTGGCCTGTTTTCCTTCCAACCTTGTTGGCTCAAAGATTTACTTCAACCTTGTAAGCCTTAAGTTCAATTTATGGAAGGCAGCTATGCTTTCTGTGGTCTAACTCAGACTCCACGAATGGTACTGGTGAAATTCCAGCTATGTGAATCTGAAGAAACCCTGAATCCTGTATGTCTCTGTCTATTCAAAGCAGTGGAATTTCTGATCAAGGAAGTTTTGTGCTTCCTTCACTGCATTATTTTCGTGTTATGTTTTGTTTTGATGTACCAATATATGTAAAATCTTAGATCTAGTTTTCACAGACTAGGAAAGAAGCCCTATTGACACCTTCATCTTCTCCCTTGTAAGCCAATTGTGCAGTCTCAAGACTGTATTTCCTAATTCTTGTTATCAGTCTTTTGACAGTAATACCTTGCTTTCAATAATGTATGTCTTTAAAGGCAATTGCCTTGCACCCTACTACACAGGTAAACACTTTTTCCTCAGCTTTCTGTGCTACATTTATTTCTGTGCTTCTGGTTTCACATATGCCAGCATAAGTCAAAGGGTGAATCCACTGGCCTGGGCAGCACCAGTGTCAAAGGAAGAGCAGAAGGGGCGGACTTTTGCTTTTCTTACTTTTAACAATTTGATAATGTGCAGCTGTGGTCTAAGAAGGAGGAGAGAGTTAACTTCAGGGCAAATTGAAGTCAGAAATGTATGGATGCATTGCTTTCCAGCACATCTTCTGTAATAAGTGCTTTATTTCAGCATGAAGTGTGTCTTTGGCCATAGGTAAGCTCCTTTGTTAAGATAGGGTGCCCTCTGTTCACATACGTGGGTTAATGACGTCTATATCTGCTGAAATGGAAAACCTGGCGTGTTCGTAAATTTGAGGACTGGCTGCCCCTCAGGTATTGGTTTCATGTATACAGGGCTTGCAACAATATCGTGTTTGTTGAACAGTTCATGTTTGAGAAGACTTTTAACGTGAAATCATAGCTACAAGTAGTACTATTCATTTTGTTAAGAAAACCAAGCACAGAAAGCCTAAATAATTTGCTGTAAATAGCACTGGCACATAGGATGCCCACATTGTGCCATCTGTTCTGTAACCACCAAGGACTTGTTACAAGGCCCAAGGTTTGGCTTTTACATGAAGGCAAAGTGAGCTTAGACCCTCACAGATCCTCACAGGTCTTATGGTCTTGCTAAGGCCAACAGAATGGGAAGGGCAGAACAGGAGGAGCCTGCTTTTGATATGTGTGCCTGCTTGCTTTTCCTTGTCTGCGCAGTAATTAATTGCACTTTGTCCTCCTGCAATCCTTGCTGTGACCAGGCAGGCAGGGAGGGAGTACGCATGGTGAGGTTGAGCTAACTTGTTTCATATATCAAGGGTCTTTGTGTTCCCTGTTTCAATATGTGTGTCTCTTTCTTTTCCGTCCTGCAGAACAGAGGCCTGGTGATCAGCACTTTTTCCTCAGTTCTCTGTCATTCTATCTTGTACCAGATTCTTAAGACAACTGTTGTCTTCCCTTCCTATTCTGGTTTTCATTTCGTATGGTACTTGGACTGACCAGTTTCTTCTTTTTTTCTTTATATCTGCCTGGAAGATGAAACCAAGAGAAAAATGGAAATATGTTTTATGCTAGGAGACACTAAAAGCTGCCACGACCGCAGCCTTTGATGGCCTTAATGCTGCTGGGATGTTTGCTATTGTGCAGCAGTAGCTAAACTATGTGGTCTGCCTTAGTCCCCCACTTAGCTGGCTGCTGCAAGCACAGATTTTAGATGCTCAGGGGTTACCAGCTTTGATGCCTACACCTCTCAGGTTGTGCTCCTCCACCCAGAGATAGGATGTCATTTAGTGGATGCTGGGAGGGAATCTGCTATCCCCTCAGAGATGCTGTTTCCACCAAGGACATGCTCTCTGTGCTTTCTCACCAAACCGTGGCCTGTGCTGCTCAGAGTCCTTTCAGGGTGTTATTTCTGTCTCTTTCCTTGACTTCATGGGGCTACTGAGAATTAAAAAGTGTCTTTCCCCTCCTGTGACCAAAATTAGTGGTGCCCAGAGCTTTCATCTGGGAGATGGGAGACTTGTTATGCAATTACTTTTACAGAAAGAGCAGAGAAAAAAAAGATTGATTCTTGATCTGTTGTTTTAAAAACAATGATGCTGTAAGGAAACAAAATTTGCTTTTATCTCTTTTGTTTCTAAATGGCTGTGCAAGTTTAATCCTGCACGTGTAACTCTGAGGGAGGAGACATATGAGGATCCCCATCAGAGACTCTCTGACCCCATAACCACTGTCGTGAGGTCACCATGCACAGTGCCTGGGCCTTGACTTCTGTGCCCAAGGGTGCAGTAGTGGCAAATCCTCTAGCCTGAAAGCTGGAGGCTGCACCTTGCTCACCTCTTTGCAGACTTAAGACTAGATGCTTTAACATCCTGTGACATCTCCTTGGGGTGCTCAGCTATGAACAGGCTCGAACCTGCCCTTGTCCTCAGCTTCCCTATCTGTGTCCCTAGAAAGTCAATACTTCCTTGCTGTGGGAGAGGGTCAGCAGAGCTGCTAGAAGTGGGTGCTAAGGGCTCCGTGGGAGGAGCATGGTTCAGCAAAGGCCCATGCTGTGGTAAAGACAGGGGGCAGGAGAAGTGAAGGGTGAAGGCATTCTTGTCTAGCATCAGCTGCAGCTCCCAGAACAAGCCCCAGGAGGTACATTTTCAGGTACCACTGGGAACCGATAAGCACACACAGTTCTTGTTCCAAGTGACTTAGCGCTTGATGTGGTTAACTGAAGAGCAGGCACAGAGCCAGGTGGGAAATGAGCTCACTCTGCCTCACAGGGCAGCAAGAAGAGAGGGGAGTTGACCACAGCCTTGTGACTAGCTTCCTCGGTGGCAACTTACTGTGGCTTTACTTGAAAATTGCAGTGTATGACCAGGTGGTGGCCTATGGCACAAGCAAATCGGATTTTTGGAGTCACAGGTGGAAAGGCTGCTGTGGCTGATACTGCTGATCTGGCGCTTCAGGAAAGTTTTGTCCTTGTCCCACTGCACCTCGGGAGACTTTGACCAGGTGGCCATGTGCTGCTTTGGTGACATTGCCCCAGAGTAGGGCTAGCGGACAGTGGGGGGAGTCAGGCACAAGCTGGAAGTGGCGAATCAGATGCAGTGGTCACGTCACAGGCTATGATCTCAGTTCTCAGTTGTGCCACGTGTGTAGGAGACCTGCAGATGCGTAGCCAGAAATGAGTCGCAGGAATTACTCTCACAAGGAAGTGACTGCAGCAGAGCACAGATCTTGTTCAGGTTTGATTTCCTTCTCCCAGTCTGTGTGCACATATGTACATCCCCTCCTTCTCCAAGGAATTAGGGTACTATCATCAATAAAAGTGCTTCAGCAGCAGGCAAGGTGTTAGTTATTAGTTATTATTACTATTATTACAATTAGTTATTACTAGTAGTAACAGTCAAGTAGGAGCAAACATAATTAGACTTACATTCTTTCTTTTTTTCCTTTGGGAAAGGCTACTTAAGGGCTTGTTTTACATAGAGACAACTCAACACCAGCAATCCTACACCTCTTTCTTCAAAATACCCATGTCCTGTTAGCAGAACCACATCCCAGCTTATAAAATTAAATATTCATTAAATATCTATGAAATATTTAGTAATAATAAAATACATAATAATAACAAATAATAGCAATTTTATTATATATAAATAATAACTAATTATAAAAATCTAGATATTCATTCATTTGGGAGGGTTTCACTTTGTTTACTAGGGAATTAGCTTAGAATTCAGTTTCAAAATAGGAACTACACTTTTTTAAGAAGTCTGGCAACTGCAATATTTTTAAGAAAGAGGCATTTTATTAATTTATATAGATGTACAGATATATTTAATATATCATATATACATGTGCTTGTGTGTGTGTGTACATATATACATGCATATATCAAAGAAAAAAATGGGCATTTTGCTTAAAATGTGCCCAGGTGACTGCAGATTAACAGAATCTGAAACTTTCTTTTAAATTTCAGGCCAACCTGCAATCAAATCCCCCCAGGAGGGAACATTGGTCTTGCCTTTCAGCCAGTGTGCAGCTTTGGAGTCAGCTGCTTCACCAGCTGGCTGGCTGTGCTGAGCCCTGCAGAACAGGGACCTGGGGTGGGGAAACAGGCTCTGCTCTGGCTCTTCCCCTTTGTGTTAAATAATCCAGATTTTACTGGGCTGAAAGGGAAAAAGTGACTGTGACTGCTTCGGGCAAGGCAGGCAGGGCCCCGAGTTAGGGGTAAGCTGGCTTTGCTTATTTCCATTGACTATATAATACAAAACAATAGCATATTAACCCATGGATCTGTTTGTGCTAGGCCTGAGCTTGCAGATGCTCTTGGAGAAGCATGACCAGGTTCTTGGACTGCTTTGCTGAGAAGAGCCAGGAGAAAGCCCTAGCAAGTACCTCAGCACACTGAGGGCAAACCTGCTGCTACCACATCCTTAAAAGCATGCACTTGGCCCGTGGGAATGCTTCACTAAAGAAAGCTTAGGTACCTTCAAATTTCGTTTCTTTTTTTTTTTTTTTAAAGGAAGAAATAAGCAAAACCTGCACAAATTCAGAGCTACTAAGCATGGGCACAGCCCCTTGGCAGCCACCCTTTGTGCACCCTGCTGCTGCCCCACCATCCACCCACTCGCAGGCTGGATACCATCCATCAGGTTAGCTCTGATTTAGCCCCAAGTTTCCTCACTACTTCACTCAGCATCTTTCAAGGAAAATACATGTTTAACTGTCATCAGTGCAGAGAAGCTAGCAGATTTGATTTATGTTGTGTAAATATTTGAAACATAAAAGGATTAAAGAATAATTGATAGGCAGCCAGAGAACGTAACCTGATTTTTAAAAAAGTAGGCAATTATGTAATTGATTTTCAATGCAGAAATAATCTGAAGGGACTTAAGAAGATTCAGAAAAGGCTAAAAACCCACAGTTTTCTGTGTTTTGGGAACCGATACAGTTTTGCCATCTAGCAGGTTTCCTTCAGCTCTTTTGCACCACAGGTGCTCTCCTTCCTCCTGAAGTGTAGCCATTTCAGACCTCTCCTTGAAAAGCAGGTTCTTGTAGAAAGGGGCTTCGGATGAAGCAGCCACTTTGAGCAGGACCTCAGAGGTGCTCAGGGCACCTCAGGATGTTGCTGGGGAGGCAAGAAGCTTATCCACACTCCCATCACCTCCTCTGCCCCCTAGGCTCCCTCTAGGCACTACATAAACCCAGTGGGTTGTATTTTTGATCCAGACTGAATTTATGTTGTTCTTAAGCAGATATCAAATCATTTAGTACTAATGAGGAAAAGGATAGCCCCATACAGTACAAAGATTGATTCGTTTCTACAGTTTTATGTTGACCAAATCTAAAATATAAATATGCATTTAGAGAAATAATAATTTTTCAAAGTTTGTCAATACCTTTCAAAATATAGTGAGACCACTATATCCCCAATGTGAAATAGTCTTCAATCTGCAATTTCAGTAAAATCCACTATTTCAGTTATTAGCCTTGCACAAGCTGGTCTGAGATATAATTAAAATGCCTCAGAGCAGCAGCCTGGGCAGAGCCCATTTTATTCCACCCTAAACTGTCCACCTAGGGAACCAACACTGAGGAACAAGTTACTTGGTTACAGCAGCTACAACTGCACCGTTCAATTTCCCCACGCAGACCAAATAGCCTTTGTTGTATCTGACCCTAAATACTTCACCACACATTTTTTGAGTATTTCTGTGTACTAAAAGCCCTCCAAGACCTCCAGACTCCCAAAGCGTGCATCATCAACTAGAAAGGATACTGTTTTAAACTTCCAGCTCCCCACAGCCACCTTCAGCAACAAAGCTGAAATATATTACATGAATGTATTACTCCAGCCTGTTTTCTGCCTTCATAGCTAGCTTCATCACCAGAGCAGTATGTTTTCACACTTCTTTCTGTATAAACACCACCAGCATTGCAGGACAGTGGGGAAAGAGTTAAAGACAGCTAGCTGTGAAAGTTGCTTACAGAAATAAGCAGTCAGAAGACAAATACAGTTCTCAACTATGAACATTTATTAAAAGTTTGATCAAAGTAGTTTTATTCCCAAGTTTTGTTTACAAAAGTCTAACAATGTCCCCAGGTAGTCAAAGATTAATAAAAGAACTGAAATGGGATTACATTAGTGCATAGAAAGCAAATCTGGTCTATAAAAGTTAAAATTAAAAAAAACAGAATGTGTAAAATTTTAGGTTTTAAATACATGAAAGCAATTGCTAGTATGGCAGGCAGCGTTCACAAATGTGTTCTTACTGCACACAATGTGAAGTTGTTGGATTCAATACTGACTGATCTCTAGGCTTAAGGTTTTTTTCCTCCTAGAGGCAGAACCACTCCGTCTGCCCAAAACTACACAGCTGACTCTTACCCCCCTCATCATGGGCCATCTGACCATGAACCACCCTTCCAGCAGCTTTTGCAGTTGCTCTGATTTTTGCACAGCTGACCAGAGGTGAGGGGTGTCTCTTCCAAGAGCAGCACTGCACTGTGCTGTCTCATTCCGCTGCTTGGGATCAACCGAAAGTGCACTATCGCACCTGATTTTGCCCTAAGGATTTGAATCAGTTGCCCATTACAAGATAATTTGCAAACTGCCACGGAGCAGACACCCAGCTGTAGACAGCCCTGTGCAACATGCACAGAGCCCAGGGTGCATATCTACCACTGCAGACAGGGTGTTGCGTATCCAGGCCACAGTGGCCAAACCAAACATCCTGCACCTACAAAGGAATGCGTAAGAAATCTAACGCACAGACCTGCAATGTGAAGGCAGCTTGTGCCAAAGCCGCTTTGCTTTTCAACCCAGTTAGAACTTTGCTCAACCAGTTTGACCAAAGTCTCTTGGAAAAAAGTCAGCGGTTTAACTGAAAAGCATGCAAAGATTTGGCCAGATACTTTAACCTTTATTATGGCAAAAGTACGTTTGCCTCCATATTGAAGTTATGTACTTCCTGTTGCCTTGGGGACACTAAAACCTCCAGAAGCAGCATTCAAGCAGCACAATGAGAGTCCTTTTCTGAATTCCATGGCCCTGCTATGCTATGAAGCCCTCTAGCCCTTGCTTCCACTGTATTTGGCACATCTGTACCTTCAAACATGGTGTGTAATGCTCCAAGGCTTTGCTGTAGTTAAGACACAGAAGGCGAGCAGAAAAGGAGAAAACATCTAACCAGAGCAAAGAGAAAATGAAAGTAAGTAACAGCAGAGTTCAGGTCTATCCAAGCAGTACAGATACAGATTCCTGCAGAGCAAGCACACAGCCAGAGAAGGAAAGGAAAACAACTGAGAGAATACAGCCATTACAGGGAGAACAGACATACTGCTGTCATGGAACAATAATCCCTCAAAGACAGTGAATTCTTTTTGACCTTATGTGGGGAAATCATGTGAAAGGTTAGTAAAACAGCTGTGTCATTATGCAAAGTCAGGTCTGATTATCCATTAACTGCTTGTCTCTGTTAACCAACGCAAAGCAAGACTTCTATGCTGGAATCCCCAATTATTACAGCTCGTATGTTTCATAGCCCAAAACGTTTCACTTGGGATTATTTATCTAGTGATTAATAGTAATCTTTTGGACTAGGTACCAAAGTCCACTTTAACTGTTTGACCCAAATCTTCAACCCATTGTTGAAGATAACAGATACACTGTCCCACTGTGTTTGGTGCAGGCTACAATGGTGGATCACTCAGATTGCATCAAAGTTGGCTACTGAATGTTTTACTATATATTAGAAAACATTTATGTAAAAGTGTTTTATCTTGAAAGAGCTACACAACAGTTATATCAGTTCCCCAGAAAAGTTTCTGCTTGCAATTACAAAAATCCATGTACAAAACTTATGGGCCTAACACTGGATTCGTTGTTTGTGCATTTTTAACCTCAAATGTGTTTTTGTTCACACTATTTCTTCTTCCCAATATGAAGAAGTCTCGGTTTACTCAATGCATCACAGAATGCACCATAATACTGTAGGCTGTTGCCTGGTATTTGTGCTATCCAATCTAAAAATGAGTCACAAAGCAAGCACCAGAAAAGTAATTTTTTAAGGCTTAGATCAGTTAAAAATAATAAACCTAGAGCTGAATTTTGCTCTGCTCTGCTCTTCAGAAACTGATAATTTGAGTATTTGCTTTGCAACTCCTGGGCCTACTAAGGTAACAACAATCCTTTCTGATCCCACCAGATCTAGAAATAGGTTTTGCCATAAACTTAATATTAACCCAAAGAACACAGAGACGTAGCATTGAACTTCTGTTTTAATGGTCTCAAATTCTGTGACAGATTTTTGGTCTCAAGTTTCCATTTTAAAAAATTTATCGATTTTAAAGACTAATAACTTAAACTGCCACGAAACAAATGGTCCACAAACATTCCTTTCCTTCTGAAGCTTTTACGATGCATTGTAATCATTAACCAGTCTTTCACTATTAAACTTAAATGGCCAATTGAGACAAACAGTTCTGAGACCGTTCTTCCACCACTGATTAAGACTGAGGTGGCAGCTGCAGTACAGAATTTTCATTTAGCCTTCTGGGCCTTCTGGGCAGACTTTGTGACCTTGCCAGCTCCTCCAGCCTTCTTGTCAACTGCCTTGATGACACCAACAGCGACCGTCTGCCTCATGTCACGTACGGCAAAACGACCTGAAAACAAAAAGACGTTTTATGACTATTGTCTAGAGCTACAGAACTCACAGTGGAAATTCCGCAGCAGCAACACGCAGCTTGAGATAAGTGGGCAAATGCTGCTCTGGGACCAGAATAGGACAGTGACATCACCCTCTGCAAAGTATCCCTGTACCACTGTACTTTTGGTTCCACTTCCAAAGTTTCAAGTCAAAGCTTTTAACAGCGTTTCACAGAACACAGTGCATCCCTACACTTGAAATCAAGGAGTGTCTTTCTAGAAATCAGTATTAACACACTTTAGGAAATGCCTTACCAAGAGGAGGATAATCAGAGAAGCTCTCAACACACATGGGTTTGCCAGGGATCATATCAACGATAGCAGCATCTCCAGATTTCAGGAACTTGGGGCCATCCTCCAGCTTCTTGCCGGAACGACGATCAATCTTCTCTTTGAGCTCAGCAAATTTGCAGGCAATGTGAGCAGTATGGCAATCCAGCACAGGGGCATAGCCAGCACTAATTTGGCCAGGGTGGTTCAGGATAATGACCTAGGAAACCAAGGAGGACAAGATAGCATCAGAACAATTTTGAATATCGATGTGTCTTACAAAGCCAAGGAATTAATAAGATTTGCTTCAAGAAAATGCATCTCAGAACAGAAGCCTATGTCACTTTATACCTTAGTCTATAAGTGAAGAAAAAACAAGACTCTTATTTCAGAATACAAAGCTACATTTTAAACACCCTCAAACAGCTGCAAAAAATACCTGTGCAGTGAAGCCAGCAGCTTCCATTGGAGGATCATTCTTGCTGTCACCAGCAACATTGCCACGGCGAACATCTTTCACAGACACGTTCTTAACATTGAAGCCAACGTTATCACCAGGCAGAGCTTCGCTCAGGGCTTCATGGTGCATCTCAACAGATTTCACTTCAGTTGTTACATTGACAGGGGCAAATGTAACCACCATGCCGGGCTTCAGAACACCAGTTTCCACACGGCCAACTGGTACAGTACCAATGCCTGTGAAAGAGAAGCAACATCAGTAGTTCAGCTTAATGAATATATGTCCTTATGACAAAAAACCACTTGATAAAAATATGCGGTTTTGAATTGAAAAATACAGCTCTTGGGCAAACGCCTAGCATTATAGAGAACACATACCACCAATTTTGTAGACATCCTGAAGAGGCAGACGCAGAGGTTTGTCAGTTGGACGAGTTGGTGGCAGGATACAGTCCAAGGCTTCAAGGAGGGTGGTTCCGCTTGCACTGCCATCCTTTCGGGTAATCTTCCAGCCCTTGAACCAGGGCATCTGTAACAAAAACAAGCCCAGTTATAAGCTGACTGCCAAATTAATGGCACAAGGCTGAAGAAGACTAAGTGGTGTATCTTAGCATTCTCTCATTATCTGACTCTGTTAAAGAGTAAGAATTTTTAAGAAGTCTTAATTTGATTTTGGATCTTGTCACTTCCAAATTTAATTATTAAAAAGCATGTGCATTTTATAATTCCATAATTTATCTCAATAATCCTCATGGATTCATGCCTTAATAGAAACAAATGTCAAACCTACATTAGAGCTAGGCTCCAACATGTTGTCGCCGTTCCAACCAGAAATTGGCACAAAAGCTACAGTGTCTGGGTTGTAGCCAATTTTCTTGATGTAAGTGCTGACTTCTTTGACAATCTCTTCGTATCTCTTCTGGCTGTAAGGTGGCTCAGTGGAATCCATCTTGTTGACACCAACAATCAGCTGTTTTACACCCAGGGTGTAGGCCAGAAGAGCATGCTCACGGGTTTGCCCGTTCTTTGAAATACCAGCCTCAAATTCACCAACACCAGCAGCAACAATCAGGACAGCACAATCAGCCTTTGAAAAGAAAGAAAAAAAACCACAAGACCAAAACTATAGTTACAGTGCTTGTGCATTTGCCAACATATTACAGAACCCCCTTTAACTAAGGAACAACATTCCATAACCTCCCAAATCTTTGGTTTTATTTACATACCTGAGAAGTTCCAGTAATCATGTTCTTAATGAAGTCTCTGTGTCCAGGAGCATCAATGATGGTTACGTAGTATTTGCTTGTTTCGAATTTCCAAAGGGAAATATCAATAGTAATACCACGCTCACGTTCAGCCTTCAGCTTGTCCAAGACCCAGGCATATTTGAAGGAACCTTTGCCCATCTATGGTTAGAAGAAAACCCAGTTTACCTTTTACCCCTCTTTTTTTTTTTATGAAGAAGTTATGTATCTGCATTTACTTCACAAAGATCGCATGCTCGCTAAAGAGCAAAATCTAAGAATAGTAAGTGACTCAATACTGGAGAACACTGCTGCTCATGAAACAAGCAATAAGATCCGCTTGGCACTACTAGTGAGAGATGCCAACTGTTTTCTGTTTATTGAACCTGTTGACACTTCAGCCCCATTGACAGC
Source organism: Pseudopipra pipra (assembly GCF_036250125.1). Lineage (NCBI taxonomy): Eukaryota > Metazoa > Chordata > Aves > Passeriformes > Pipridae > Pseudopipra > Pseudopipra pipra. The sequence goes on along the minus strand of NC_087551.1, from coordinate 85,571,039 downwards.
TTGTTAATTGTGGTAATGCATCTTTGTGACAGAGCTCCTAAGCGTGAGTTCTACTATCAAGTGTCCTTTACCAATTTAAGTTCTCACTAATGCAATCCTTGTGATAATCAACATTTTAAGTGCCACTGTGTTCAACATCTGCCAAATTTTTACTCTGTAATGTTGTTATTAAGATCCATGCTGTTATTACACAGAAAATATAATCGGTGAAACTTCCTGATTTTCAAATTAAACCTTAATAGAGCATCTTCTTTTAATTCTATTCTTTACTACGTATATGCACACACTGAACCAGGCAACTCTATTAGACTTGCAAGTCCAGACGTAATTGTCCAGATATAGCTTTATACAACCTTTCCCTTCCCTTGCTCTACGCTCCACAATCCGAGTTTCTCCAACTAACACAATGGAGGATTGAACACTTACACACTTGTTCAACCTCGGGGACAACTGCAACCCAGCTGCCGCCCTGTGGCCGCACAACACTGAGCCACTTGTTCAGCTACCAGGGCAGCCGCAACCAAACCGCCTCCTCGTGGCCGCCAAACACTTTGCAACTTCGCTTTACAACTAAGGGTCTCTATTTATTCCTGCACCCCGAAATTTTGCTGGGTGCCAGCTCACAGGCCCACCCACCTCAGCCGCTTCCTTCTCGAACTTCTCGATGGTTCTCTTGTCGATGCCCCCACATTTGTAGATGAGGTGACCGGTGGTGGTGGACTTGCCAGAATCGACGTGGCCGATGACGACGATGTTGATGTGGGTCTTCTCCTTTCCCATTTCGGATGTAGTTTAGTTCTTGCTTTGGGCAAAAGAGAATTGACACCTGAAAATTCCGCAGAAAAAAGCTGGTTACAGTTCGGTCCCGAGGGGCAGCGATGGCGGCGCCACATGCAGGGCGGCCCGGCCCGGCCAGAATGGCGGCCCCGCCCCGTCGGGGGAGGGGAGGAGCGAGGCGGGCAGGCCGGGGGCCCCCTCAGAGCGCCCCTTACATCGCCCCCTCCCCGAGCTCGAGTTACCCCGGCGGCGGCGGCCGGACCGCGGGGCGGTGGCGAGCGGGCCCAGCGGGCAGCGCGAAGGGCGGGGCCGCCCCGCTCCTTTGTGTGACTCACCCCGCCCGGGCCGCCGCGTCCTCCATTTTGTGGCGCTGGCGGCGGGCGGGGAAGTCGAGCGGCCATTTTTTCACTCGTGCCCCGTCCCAGCGCCCCCCGACGGCCCTCGCACCAACCCGCGCGGCCCCGGCCCACCACTCGCGGGACACAGCAGGAGATGCCGCGCACCTTCCGCCCCATACCCGCACGGACACGCCGCTCCCGGACCCCAGCCCGAACAAGGGGGATATCCGCGTGGGAATCGTGGAAGACGACGCGCCGCCATCTCGCCGCCCCGCGCCCCTCTGCTCACCCCCCTGTCCCACTCCCCCCATGAACCTCCGACCTCTACTCCCTCCTCCCCTCGGCCCTCACCACGCATGGGGCTCAGCGCTCGCCGGGCCCCCGGGGGGGGATGCGGCGCGGCCCGCCCCGGCCCATCCCAGCGGACGCACCTCACCTACTGGGCGTCAGCAGACCCGGAGCGAAAAAGACCGACGGCGTGAGCGCCGCCCCTTATATAGCTTGGGCAGGGGGCGGGGCCTGGGGACACGTCACCGCTCCCGGCGGCCCCGCGGCCCCGCCCGGGCACGGAGTGCCCCCGCCCCCGCCGCCCTGTGGGGCTCTGCGGGACTGGCTGCTCTGTTTCTGCGGGACATCGCCCGCCCCGCTCTGACGGGGCCTCTGGCCTTGCCTGGCCCGGCACGGCGGAGAGCGAGGCCAGGCCCGCGGTGCACCGAGGGGCTGCGGCGGGAAGAGGAGCGGTGCCCCCTCCCGCGCCGGGATGGCGGGCGGGCGGGAGCGGCCGCCGCGCCCGGGAGAAGAGGGGCAGCACCGACCGGCCCCGGCCCCCCTGCAGGGCCCAGCGGCACGGCGGGCCCGGGGACCGGAGGGAGCGTCAGGTCCGGCGTCATGGCCGGTCCAGGGGGGCGCGGCGGCTGAGGGTAGTCCGCGGGTAACAGCTCCCGGCGAGTTCACTGTGCCCCTCTTTGGGGACACAAAGGAACGCAATTAGCGAGGTTAGAAGTGTTCAGTGAGTTACCCTGACAGGCAAGTAACAAATGTCGGCCGAACTTCACGGCATGCGAGACCCCCCCCCCCAGCCCATTACGTAGTAGGTCTCCAAGAAACAGAGGTGGGGAAGGAGGGAGAGAGCAGGAATTTCAGGAAGCTTATTACACCAGAATAAGAAAACAACGTTTGGCTTACCAAGAAAAAAAAAAAAAAAAAACAAGCTTTTTCTGTCTTTGTTGTACCATTAGAGAACAAAAGTTGACTCGGCTCAGAAAACTTTGGCACAAAAGTACTAATCAAGGCAGAGGCACCTCCAGCAACGACGCGTCTGAAGTGAAAATGTATTAATCACAATTAATAAGCACTCAGGACATGGAGCTTCTGTGCGAGAAACCCAGACTGCGGGAAGTGCCCCTATACTGTATTTTCTCATGAGAAAACCGTCAGCCATAGCAAATTATTTTTAGAATCAGGGCAATGAGGAGTCACAAAACAGATCACAACATCAGAAATAAAGGCTCTCGTGATTGCAGTGGATTATTCTCTGGTTTTCTTGCTCCTAACCGATGTAAAAAAAGCCATTAAATATTCAACATCTCTTATACCTATTCAAGACAAGCTGAGAAACTTAACTATCTCTGTTTATTATTTTTCAACTCTCTGCAAAGCATAGAAGCTACACAGTTGATATTCAGCTACATTATATGCCTGTCAGCAATAGTTACTTATCTATAAGCAAGTATAATCCTATTTGTTTGTTCATACGTGCTTCAGGTTGCAGTTGTAAAGTATGGAAATAAGTTCTTGTTCAAAAACAAACAAAAAAGAACAACATCAACAAACTGATAATAAAAAAAACACCTCATGCATCTACACATCTACACTTCCACTTGACTCAAAGTTTCTCTAGCTGAGATAAACCCAGCATCAAATTCACTAGTGAGATGTAAACTCAGTATTTCATGGTTTGATATGGAATTGAAGTGTTTCCATGATATCTGGTATTTTTCCACATGAAAGGTAAAAAAGGTGCATCATGTAAAAAAAAAATTGAGAGATGAGGCTGAGTTTAGAACACATCTTTTACACAAATAACCACTTTCTGAGTAAACCTGCAAAAAGGTTCAGATATCATTAAACAATCACTCTGATTTTAAAGAAAGGAATAAAGCAATCAAGTTCTTCTTATCCCTTCCTGTGCTTTTAGGCAGAGATGAGTGATGGGGGTGGAAGGGAGATAGAGATGGTTCAGCTTTCCTGAAAACTAACCTTTAGGGGCAGTTATTAGTGAATACATCGTATATGAAGACACTGTAACAGGGAGGTGGATCACTTTCTGGAAATGGAAATGCATTATTTTAAAGTGATTTAGTGGCTCAGGTTGAAGACCAAAGGGTAATATTTGGTAAGAAAACTAAGCAGCACTTTTTGGGTCTCCTGTAAAGCAATGACTGTTTGTAAACACAGCTAAAAAGCTTTATTCTGCAGGATGGTTTGAAGTTAGCTTCTAAAATGTGTATTTCAGTGGGGAGTATTTTTAATGGATTGATCTGTCAAAGAATCCATTCTCATAAAAAGGTAGTTTTAACACTTCCCAAATGTAGTCAATTATTTGTGCCTCAACAGGGAGAGAAGAAAGGAAATATGTTACTAATTTCTTACATGGTCCATACTCAACTGCACATTTCTTAAGAGAGTGGTTTTTTAGAAGACTATTTCATAAGTAAAGGTTTTTGAACCAGGTATTTCTTAAGAGAGCAATTTTTGTGGTATGTAAATAGCTGAAAGCTATGAAAGCTGAATTAAGGGTACACATTTTTAACCATGGCCCTAGTTCAAGTCTACAGGAGTTTCTTCCCCTCCATTTCTTTAACTGAGTTTTTAAATGAATTTTATTATTTTCTCTTTAATCTCACCAATGCATGTTTTTATTCTCTCAACAACTAGTGTATCTCTCCTTGTCCATTCTATTAGCAGAACATTCCTATTATCAATCTCACAAATATTTATACAGCTGGGGACCTTCAGATATATGAGTAGCCTCACATAATTCAGTGGAAATGCATTCTGAAGAATCTTCTCAGCTAACACAAATAGGCATACCCTGGACTAAATCCTGTATGCAAACAGCCTGTTAAAATTTTAGATTTTATTCATTTGGCAAAACAATCTCTTCAATACATAACATTTAGGAAGAAACAGATAAGAGATTTCAAGAAGTCAAGGTCTTTCAGGTTGTGGAACATTGCTTGTTCAATCCAGACTGACTTCAGAAATAGGAGGACTTTGTGGGCAAAAATTACTCATTATCCTTTAACCACTGGTGAGCATATACTAAACTGAAATATCTGATGCCCGCACATGTCTCCAGTGTAAGAGCACATAGAACCTATACAGTAGCCACTATTTTAAAAGGGTTTTGAATCTCAGATCAAATTATATTAATATGAAAGTTATGCTGTCAATATACCTATGCCAAATACTGTAGCTTTAAAACATAAATGTTACCTGGATTTTGAGATCACAGTAGCTACTGCAGCATTACTTTCATTTTAGCATGTGGTTTCAGTGCATACAGAATGTGCTATAAGCTTAGAACGCAGTCACAGACAGTGAAATCATGCTAGGAAATAAAAGGTGCTCACTGAGCACCTCTGAAGAATTTTAACTCTGATACCATACCATCTTTTTTGGTCAGAGTCCTGCACGAAGACGAAGGTAACTAGCGCTTATACAACAATTTTAACTGCAATGACCAAGGTCATTCAGGAGCAAACAGACTTTATAAGCACAAGACTTTAAACACAGATTTGATAAATACAGTTAAATCAGCCTCACTGAATGAAAGAGGCACTAAGATTTCTTGAGTGCACTTTCAGAAAGTATGATGGAAAAGCAGTCCAAAGTTACCAATAAGTAATTAGTGATTAGCAAAACCACATTCTGGTACACGGCACCGTTTTGTAATACAATTAGCCTCCTACTTATTGTGAAATGCTTTCTAATTCCTACATTACAATTATCATGGTATGTACATTTGTCTGAAGTTCAACATAAACTATAGCTTGAGCACACTGCTTTACTTCCATGTATTAAGTGCTATTTAATGCATTGATTATTAAGGGAAATAAAAAGCATCTACATTTGTTATGAAATCCTTTTCCCTACATGATCTTAACACTTACTACCAGATTTTACAATAGTCTGTTTATTAAATAAAAACCCAATGAATAGAAACCCAATGAAAAGAAGGTCTTACAGTAGGAGGTATAAGAGCATTGCCTTCAAAACTGTTGAGAAGTATCACTGGGATGAACTAGCAGTTACAATTTCAGAGTCTTCTAAATAACTTAACATGAGCCTCTTGAAAAGTCACTGTTTCCTCTAAGACAAATTTCCTCTGGGAAGCACTGCTGTTCCAGTTACAGCATTTACAATAGGTGAAGGACTAGTGCTTAAAGGATAGTCTGCTTTTAAAAAAAATCCTTTGTTCAATCTTTTCAAATCACATTTATCCACAGCACAAGGAAGCTCATTTATATGGAAGGTTTAATAAGAGTTGTGATACTGAAGGTTTAGTATCAGACAGAGTGAGTATACTGCGACGCAGCCAGCACTAACAGCTGTATTTAAACCAGTGTTGTGCTCTCTGGAAGTCTGCATTTGCGAGCTAGAAAATGAAAGTATTTGGTTTGGAGCAGAAGTATCCTAACCAGGAAAAAACCCTCACAGGTGGCTACTTCAAAAAGAGTGTTGTGGAACTGAACAGTGAATGGGAATATACGTGCAGACAGCTAGAGGACTTCAGATCCATGAAGAATTCATCCGTTTAAACAAAAAGTGACCCTTCACTTGCAGACATCTGACAAAACTTCATAAACTTCATTAGTGCTAGGCTAATTTACACCAGCTGGTGACCTAGCTCCAGGCAAAAAGCAGAATTACTAGACAGTAATTCAGAATAAAGGTGAAGAGCTGATGATGTAACCACCATTATGGAGAGACAATATAATTTGTTAAACTGTTCTGTGGTTTTGCATTAAGTGTTTTCCAACAGCAAACAGACTATGGCACTTGCTCCTCTTCCCCAAATGGGATCACATTTTTACTATATCCTACTACCTTCTGGACATGCTACATGAATGGTAAGCCCTTCTAGGAGTTCAATTTAACAAATACCCTAAATGGGAGCATTGTGTATGTGTGTGTATATATATATATATATATATATATATATATATATAAAAGACAGGGTCAGTTATTGAGCTGAAATCCACTGGGTGAAGACAGTTTGGCTCTTGTTCTCGATTTGTCATGAACCTCCAAAATGCCATTTTAAAGCTCTGGTCTCTTCTGCTAAAAATGAATTTGCCAAAAGCAATGTATTCATCTTTTTGTGCTGATAAGCCTACGACAAAACTTTTAAATGGGACCTCAACTCCTTACCCACTGACCATACTGAGCCCTCACAGCAACTGAGCTATGCTCTGATAACTTTGTTTAATGTTCACTCATCAGGTTAATTTTGCTGCCTCACACTATAGTAGGTTTGGAGCTGGCTTGTGCACTTTGCAAAAAACCTGTAAATCCTCATTCTCACCTTGCAGACCTTTTGTATTCCTGCCTTTCTGCCTCTCCATATAAAGGCAAGTTGTCAAGGAAGGAGACAGTCTATAGACAGATTCCTAGAAGGAATATATGAATCAAAAAACTCTGAGATGCAGCTTATGTCTTCAAGGGAGAGAAACATAATAAAGGTCACTTTAGTGTGGACTGCAAAACTATGCTACAAATTGGAGACAGTGGATGGATAGGTCAAAGGAGGAAGAAGGGCAGCACCTGAGACTTGGGCTGGTAAGGATGGTGCAGATACATCCAGCTGTGTCACTGTTCACTCTGCCATCTTGACATTGCTGTGGTTTTGACTCTTGGCATCACTCAGGCCATAGGATCAGTTTCCACTGTAATCACATTCTTGCTACGTGGTAACCGCAGTAACCAAAAGTGGTGCAAGTCAAGTAATTTAGAAGCCTTGCTCAGATTTAGTGAATATAGCATATGCTTGACATTTATTCAGTGAATTTAGATTTGAGACAATTAAAGTTTGGAAAGGTTTCAGAGAAGAACTATGGGAATAAATCTAGATCTGGAAAAGTACTCACATTTGACCTGTTCAATCTGTACTGAGTTTACTGAAAGCCAGTTTGGCTTAGTCTCTAGGATTTCATAAGACAGAAAATTCTGTAAAGGAAGAATCAAAAGTCTGAGCACAAAGACACAAAGAAGATTCAAGCTTGTTGGTAGTTAAGGTAGAAATAGAAACTGCTTATTTGTAAATGTCAGTGAAAGCAGTAGCAGCTTGCTTAAAGCAGTAAGCCAACAGATAAAGAAATGCTTAATATTTAATTATGTCAGTAAAAAAAACCCCAAACACAATAAAGGATCAAGAACTTGATTTGGGGAGAGGGAGAAGGAACAGGAGGGGCCATTTACTTAAAATTATATCTATATTTCTAGTTAGCTGACTCTTAATACAGTCTCTGAAGTATTTGGCCAGATGAAGCTATCTCTGAACCACTACTGATTATCATGGAAAGCTATGGAATGGGAAAGTTCCAGAAATCTAGATTATAGAAAAAAAATCAGGAAAGAAATAAAAAAATAAAGCAAAAGCACCAAAAGAGAAAAAGCACGTCGGTCCAGCTGCAATTCCTGGAAAAATATATTGGAACAAATGAACTATTTTTAGAAGATAATAGGTTGATAAGTAACAGAGCCAGACTTGCTAAGAGCAGATTGCATCAAACTGATCTTGTCTACTGTGACAGGTTTAACAGGCTCAGGGAGGGTGAAATGTGGATATAATTTAACTTATAGGAGGATATGATGCTTCTTACAGGCAATTTGCATAAGTAAGCTCAGCAAACTTTGGACAAAATAATGGATGTGCAGGAGACCAGCTGAAGATGACATGGGCTCAAAGTAATTGCTAATATCACTATGAAAACTTGTATCAAATAATTTTCTGTGGACACAGACATTATTCCACCATACTAATGTACAATTATAAATACACACAAATGGTAATTTTAAATTGCATACTTAGGGGAAAAGGGGCAGAGAACACCTCTGACAATTTCAGAGGTCAAGAAGAGAAGCCAGCATAGTGTAGGCAAGTAAAGAAAAAAAGGTCTAAAATAATTAGGAAACAAATTAAGGTTAATATTTGTCCTTTGTAAGGTACAGTACACTGCACAAACACAGGAAAAGTAGCAGCTACCCAGCAGTCCAGTATAAAAGGACCTGGGGTTAGAGTGGATCACAAACTAAACATGAGTCAACACTGCCATACTCCTGTGAAAAAAGCAAACATACGGAGGTGTATAAACAGAAGTGCTGTGAGATATGTAAAATAAACCTTTCACTTTACTTAGTACTCATAAAGGCCTCTGCTGGGATACTTTGTCCATACTTTGTCCATCTTGGGAAACACGCTTCAAGATGATACCTAGAGGCAAAAACACTGGAACAGATTCTGTGGGCAGCTGGTGGAACCTCCATCATTACCCAACTTCTTACAAGCACCTAAATACCTAGCAAGAACGGTTCATTTATAACTAATACTCACTTATGTATACATACCCGAAAGTCTCTTCAAGCCTTAATTTCCATAGATTTACATTACTTAGAAGATCTGTGTGATCACAAATGAATTTCTTATACCATAATTCCAGCCCATGTTGTTTAGCTTGATATGGAGCATCTCCACGACTTTAATGTGTTTTTATCAGCTGAAGGTCAATCTTTGTAGTTACAGTAGTCACATCTGAATGGAAATTCACAAATATTTCAACCAGTAATCATGCATCTCACTGTGTAAATTCCCTCTTCCACACTAGTTGATCAAATACAATTTACTGAAAACCAAAAAGCTGATCTAATATAACTAAGAAAGAGATGTGGAAGGAAATGGAATAGTCACTCCTAAACCCTAACCAAGAAAGACTCAGGCTAAAAATGAAAAATGGGAGAAGCAATTTTATATCACAAACTCATCCTGCCACTGCATTTGGCAGGTTATGTTAGAGCTGTTAGAAACTGAGTACGTTCCTGGCATGATGTTATAAAGCATTCGTTCTGTAGTACTTTCTTATCAAAATGAAATGGTGGAAAACACGTTTGTTTTCTCCAGCAGTTTCTAAACAACTTCTAGAAGAATGCTAAAAAGCAGTGCACATGACTTTCCCACAGGCAGTGATACCATGACAGGAGCTATCAGCTAAGTGGTATTCTGGGGGAGGTCAGTCCATATGCGCTGCTATCCATCTTATTCCCTTTGGCAACAATGCTTGTGAGAAACAACAATTGTGGTTTTGCAAGGCAATCCACAGAGGAATGGCATTTCAGGGGTTAAAATCTTGTACCACATGTTGTATAAAGTAGACTTCGGCCCCTTTAAACCCGGAGCAGGTGTTGAGTCAGCTCTTTGCACTCAGGCCAAATCTCAGAAGACAGGGAGCCACAGCTGACATGACATCCCTGTCTGGCCCCCACAATGGAGGATACCCAAGTGGAGGGCAGATGAAGGGAATATGAACTGTAAAAGAGTAATGCTTGAGCTGTGGCTATCCCCACAGCCCAGAATAAAAGTAAGATATGAAAGAAAGACAGTATGGGCTAGCAAAAGATTGCAAAATGATTCACACCAGCGAGTCATGTGTTACTGTCCTCTGCTGCCTGAAACTGGAACTTTCCTACGCTCAGCAGGAGACAGCCTGTGCTACTGAAACAGGGAATAGCACTCAGGGATCCCCTTTGTGCAAAGCAGGAAGAGCTAGAAGGTCTTAGTTACCGGGCAGACTCCATGGCACAGACTGTGCAATTCCTAAGGCAACCTGAAGTGAAAAGCACACTCTGAATTTTAAATTCTGTATGCTGTTTTTGATTTAGCACAGAGAATCACCCCCAGCTGTTTTATGTACATACACTGTCATTCACCATAGAAAACCTAATTGTGTGTACACACTACATACAGGTACGAATACTGTAATAATAAAACATGTAGGGGTGCACATAAGCAACGGCTCCCCCACTTCCCCCACATTTGAATGGGGCCCCCACCATCTAAGATAGGGGTGCATTTGTATGTGTGAGTGAAATGGCAGTTGTAAAAATGGGCTCCTTCTCTAAATTTAGGTCTGTGGAGTCATTAGAGATGAAGTGCGGTATCGCTATTTATGGGAAATAGTTTATACTTGCTCTGCAAGCTAATGCAGTCCCATTTACCTCACAAAGCTGTGCAGTGAGTCATGAGACCCAGCAACACTTGCACACCCATAAGCACTACGGAAGCAGAAACTCTTACTCACTTGCTTCCCCCCTTTTCTTCTGTGATATTCTTGAAAAACAGCATCCATTAACAACAGCTCAGAAATGACATTTCTCTGATTCAGACAGTAACTGGTGTGGGTAAAACAAACTGTAACATAAAGAATATGAAAGGAAAGAGAAAAGTCTATTCCATACTAAGGTTTTAATTTCTTCTCTTAAGCTTAAATCCAAGTTCAACAATTTAAAAGGTGTTATTCCATGTCAAAGCTAAACCTATGCAGCTTGAAATACCTGCCAGAAGAATTGCTTTTCTCCTCTATCAATCCAAAGATTTCCTGCGTTGGATCTAGTGATTGTGTAGTTGAAAGGGGAGTGGGATCAGTGAACTTACTCACAGGAAAACTTTTGTTTTTAGTTTCTATTCAATCATTCAGATGATCAAATTAACTTCATGGCCACGTGATTCCCTGATTCAAACCACAGGAAGCAAGATATATCATTTAGGTGTCACGGCTCAGTTACATCATTTTAGCTGCAAAGTGAAATTGCACTCTCATTTATTTATCCTCTCGACTAAGCCATTGTAACCATCAAGTCAGATCTAGACTGTGTCACATACTACACATATTCCTCAGAAGCTCAGACCTGCAGTTCATGCTTAAACCTTGTGAAAATACACTTAACTCTTTCAAAAAGATTCTGAGTATTTTTCCATGCCAAGTCTATTTTTTTCCAGTGCTAATTCTTAAGTATTCATTACTCAGCATAATACACACAAAGTAAGAATTATAATTTACAACTCTGTCATCTTAGGTAGCTTTTTAAAAACATATCAACCAAGGATACTTTCCATTTCAGTTTCACAATCCACTCCATTCTTCCCTATTTTCTCTCTTCCTGACAATTATCAAAATTGTATTTTGATATCCAATGACTGCCTAAAGCGCCATGTAAGGTGGGAGGGGTGGGTGTGGTGATGGTGAGAAATCACTGCAAAAGAAACAGAACAGCAACTTTTTTTGGATTATAAGACCAACTGCTTCAGGGCTTCTTTAAAATGCACTATGAAAACAAAACCATGACAACAATCTTTGCCATGGCTTTGAAATTATGATTTCAGCCAAACCAGCAGTTTTTAAACCATTGCCAATGCATGTTCAATGTATCCCAGAATGCCAGCAGTGAAGCATCTCACATACTTTCTCTCTGACTAGGCTCAGAGAAAAGGAACGCAGACCATGCCTGAAACACAGGCAACACCTGTATCACATGTACCAGAGAGCCTCTGCTACTATCCACAGGATATATGGGCATATCAATTTACCCATTTGCAAACATGACCAGAGTATTTGTTTTAAACACAAAAAGAATTAATTCAAAGTGAAAGAGAAAAGAGAAACCACAAACCTATGTGAAAAAGCCCAAATCTGTTTTTTACTATGCAGATTACCAGAAACACCTGGCATAACATACAGTGCATATCACCCTTGTCTTACTTTAGTGTAAGTATAGGATGGTTTGAGATGGTTCTATCCAGCTACTCTCAACAGATCAAAAATTGCTCCTGCTGCCATCCAGGCAGCAGCGGAACTGGTTTTCAGGGGTTATTAAGGTAAGCCATGGTGATTAAGCATGATTTATAACCCTGTCATTCTTACAATATGATAGGCAAGTCTCAGTCCAGAAATACCTCAGTTCAGAAATTTTTAAAAAACTGATCTGTCATCACCATACTTGAGAGTGTTGGTATACAGTTCTCAGTTACCTTCTAATAAGCACGTCAGAGGTTTCAAAATAGACACAAAACTCCCAGTAGATGAATTATAAAGCAGGTCTCATATTACTGCAGCTGGAGCTACAAGTAAAACATGTATCACTATAATCACATTTTTTCTGGTTAATTTGAGGCATATATAGTTTCTACTGCAGTGCTACATTTGTTGCCAATGTAACAGAAACAGCAGAGTTAAAAAAATTAAAGAGTTAGCACACATACACAGAGTCATTAACCTGAGTCCTTGTCAGACAAGAGAAAGCAAAAAAAGCAAGAGCAGAGAGCACAGCCCTGCATATCAGGAAGTCACTGTTTGCAGTGAAAGTGAGATGAAATGCAGATGTAACATAAAAACAGCCACAGGCATAGTGATTTTAAGGTTTTCACTTCCATGGCTTGGTGGAATACAAAGACAGAAGGCTTGGTCACCAGAAACAAAGAAAAAATAACCAAAATAAATTAATCACTTGGCTCTAGAAGTGATAAACTTAACAAAACTCTATAGACAACTCATCTGCACTGGGAATTACTAAGAGTAATACCACTTGCAGTATACAATACATAAACTTCTGTCTTTTAATTTTTTTCTCCTTATTAAGCAAGACAGCTTAATCCAGTGTACTTATACATGCCTTTTCTCATATTTTATATGTTGCTGAATGTTGTTTTAAAAGTGAATAGCTGCAATACGGGGATGTTAGCTATGTATGTACTTACTAGGAAGAATAATATGATTGATTCACATTCTATACCAAACAATAAGAATTTGGATACTGCTTTCTTTTTCTGAAAGCAGAATTACACTGCACCAGAAATGAGAATTATAGTTCCCAGTTTGTCATTTAACTGAAATGGGCTAGACTAGCACAGGCTCAACTTGCATCATACTGATATCCTTTAAAATCTTTTTAACTTAGCTGATGTATAAAACATGAAGCTGATTTTAGTCAGAAAACAGAGACTGCATTGGCCAGAGGCTTTTGCTGGAGGAGGCGTTACCCGTGGCTGCAATACCTTGCCAGTGATGCTGCTTCTTACTGTGCCAGAGCCACCTGTTTTTCAGACCCCTAGTTTGTGCCTTCATAGAAATTAGCCAGTGTTTAGCTTTTGGTTCCTCTCCTGTGTTACCTTTTTTCTAGATGTGCAAACCTTCCACAATGGAACCAACTGTATGTTTAGTCTGACAAACTACAATATGAGAAATCTGCTCACCTTTGCATCTCAGCTGTCCAGGACTGAAAGCACAAAAACTTGCTAAGCAAACAGTCACAAGCCAATTGCTGACTTTTCTAAAGCTCAGGGGCTGCAGACCCTCATTTGCACTGTACAGAGGCTTTGAAGAGCAGCAAGTTGCTCACAGTACTGGTTCCCACTCCGCAACTGTCTCTCTCCCCTTATCTCTTCCAAGTAGCTCTCTGTTACGCTATCCCATCTAAGGAACAAAGGGAATAAGGCATTATAACGCCAAGATATTTGGGAAGCATCTGAAGGCATTCAGATGGCTAGTAAAACTAGTTACTGATATTTCATTATAGCATTAATATATTACTAACTAATACATCTGACTACCTATTTAAGATAATTTTTCTCTCTGAAGGACTCAAGTAAGTGTACTCAAATCCATACAGGAGCACAACTACCACTGGGCCTCCTTCCTTTTGAGGATGATAATAAGGGTTAGGGTTCAACTTGAAGCCATTTTCATTTAAAGCAAAGGCTCCAGGACACAATTACAGCTGGAGGCAGTGATTTCAAACAAACTGTCTGTGGGGATGGAGGGGCCTCAGAAAATACTTTGGGGCATGACTGAAGCCTATTTGGGAAGTTTTGGTACATTTCTTTACGAACAGTTCTCAGATCAAAATCAAGTGCAGCAAAGGCATCATGCAGAAAGTGGAAAATATTTTACTGACTAAGCTGACTGAGTTGCTGATCTTGAGATTTTTGAAGGATTAGCATTTTAGGAGAAATTATTGCCATCCCATTACTTTGAATTCTTTTAGTGATTTATCTATATCATCCTCTGTGCCTTCTTATACATGTGTGAACTGCCTCCAGGTGGCTGGTGAGAGGGCGGGTGCTGGCTGAGGACAGCCGTGCTGGGGCAGCGGCCTGCCACGGCTCTCCATTGTTGCAGAAGCATGCACCAGCTCAGCACTGCCCTGCTGCACATTCTAAATCCCTGCTTTTGTGTTTCCTCACTGCCAGAGATAGCTGCTCTCAGCAGCCTCCTTGCCTGGAGCACCGACACAAAGAAATGTACAACTGCATAGTTATACTTCATGACTCAGCTGAAAGGACAGAAGTCAAACAGCAACCTCCTCAGAACAACCAGAGCTGCATATGAACCAACCATCTGTGCGTGCCGTTGTGACTTTGCATCATATTTTGAGATTCAGAAGAATTAAAACAGACAGAGGAAGAGGAAACCCGTAGAGAGATTTATTTTTACCTCCTGTAGCAAGATGTCTGCCTTTGTAAAAGTGTGTTTGTACAGGTTGCACATGCTCTGAACAGTGAAACTTTCATCTGGGCTTCAAAGTGGCATACTTGCTATTTAACTTTCATTGCGTAGAAGCAGACAGATGGATTTAGTTTGGAATTTTGTTTTGGTCTGTTGTCTTTTTTTTTTTTTTTTTTTTTTTTTACTATTAGATCCTCAGTTAGAAGTGAAGCCAGCTGCTTATAATTGAATTCCTGCAATTCAAACTGGTTGCTTGCATTTTGACCGCTTATTTAATACAGTTGGTATTTCAACGGTCAAAAGTAACCTTTGAAGTTAGCACCCCGTTAAGAGGAGAGCTGGGGGGGAGGAATCAGTTTCTGTGGCTTGTGACTAGCGTGTTCTTAGACTGAATGAAGAAGACTGCTGTGGATTGATTTCCATAGCCTGTTTCAGCAAGAAGGGATAATTTGCATCCCAAGAATGTTGCAACGCATGCAAAGTTACAGATATCTGTGAACACACTTCGCACACACTTTGAATGGGATAGCGAAAACCTCAGCTGCTGCCCAGCTCTAGAGACTGTTCTGCCCACGTATGTCCTTTTTTAATATTAAAGTGCTGGCTGCACACAGGCAGCTACAAAGGCCTTTAATATACAGCTTCTTTCTAAACCTTTCACAGCTCCACAAACACTATGCAGTCCTTGTTCTCAGTCCTTGAGGATGAGAGGACTGATAAGTTGGGCTGTTCACAAAAAAAGCAGCCCATTTTCTTTTAAAACAGGGAGTAAATGCTGATTATTTAATTCCACCCCCTCCCTGCATCTGTGATAGAAGGGAGAACAAAGCTGATTTCCACCCTCTACCTGTAGGAATTCAAGGCCACTTCTCCCATGGGAGGGAGACTTTATGCCTGTGACAGAGAACTGTGGGTTCTCTTGCTGGCAACATGCACTTTACGAGTTATGTATGACAACACAGCTTTGCCATCTCCTTTGCAGATGTGGCTTTAGGTCATACTACAGCAAAGTAATTTAGCAGCAATAGTTGCTTCAAGTACCATTGGCATCAACATGACTCTACAGAGAGGTGTTAAATTAACACCGTTATCCTTGTGTGAATATTCTTCCACCACGTGATCCTTCTCTGCTGCTATGTATATCTTGTATTTGGCAGTTTACTTTCAAAATCACGCAGAGGTGCTTAGCAATTCTACCATCTATGTATTAACAATTCAAATATCTTAATTTCCATTTTCTCCACAAAAGGGCTTTTAAGTTTAAGTAGAAGTTATTTTCATAGCAGAAAATATTAACGTAAGTAACTGCATGGGAAGGAGATTCCAAAATATGCTCATCTCTAAATATGAAAGAAAAAAAAGACAGACTGCACGAAGTAAACAACATTCCAGACAAGAAATTAAGCCTTTCCATTGCCATTCTAAATGAATTTATCGTTCAACTTACAGTTGAAACAGTTATCCAGATACAGATCTTTTAAAAAGCCCTTCAACTTTAGTCTCAGACCTTTAATCAGGCCTGCTGACTGCAGGAGCAGTGATTGTGTGAAATTAATGCCAGTTATGATGAAGGTAATAACAGAAATTTGATGGTAAATCAGATTGTGGCTAATAATTAATTCCTCTAAAATTGCTATGAGCTTGATTTCTCATCCTATCTGAGCAGAGCAACACATTATTACCTCCTTTCTACTGGACAGCAAAAATCACCTTTCCCTCCAAGTTAGTATGCCCTTTCCCAGATGAACAAAACAACCATGCAAGATGCACTGACCATGCATATCATGCAAATTTGAAAGCATCATAAATTAGTTAAGTCAAAGGCAAATTTCACTTAGTGA
Organism: Pseudopipra pipra; assembly: GCF_036250125.1. Classification (NCBI taxonomy): domain Eukaryota; kingdom Metazoa; phylum Chordata; class Aves; order Passeriformes; family Pipridae; genus Pseudopipra; species Pseudopipra pipra. The sequence goes on along the minus strand of NC_087551.1, from coordinate 85,554,524 downwards.
CATTTTGTACATTCATACAGTTCAATATTAAGATCATTCAGAAGACTGACATTTTTTGGTGTTATTAAAGGAAATGCCCTCTTTCCTTTTCTTGTCTCCCCACTTCCCCCCTCTGACTCTTCATGCAAAAGGAAATTGGAGTGTTTTTGCTTAAGTAATAACATTAAAACTACATAATGCTCAATGGAACTGACAGACATAAGTCTTGGAATAGAATATTTCAGTTGGAAGGGACCTACAATGATCATCTAGTTCAACTGCCTGATCATTTCAGGGCTGACCAAAAGTTACATCAAACTATTAAGGATCCTGTCTAAATGCTTCTTAAGCATTGACAGACAGTGTCAGTCATGAATTGAGCTGCAAAATATACTCCATTTCAGTTTCCTTTTAAAGATGGCCACAGCAATGACTCTATTTGGTCATATTATCACATAAATTACTTGAATTTTTTAGAATATTATGTTTACCCTAAATTGCTTACAAATTATCAATTGTTGCAGGACTCTTGCTTTATTTCCTTCTAATGAATGAATACATGAAAACCTCTTTTTTTTTCCCCTTCAGCAGAGACTGTTTAAACTTGTAGATACAGAAGGCTGATGGTCAGGGAAAAAGGAGTGTAAGAAAGATGGTTTGTCTTTTTTTTTTGTTTGTTTTCACATTTCCCCCCCCAGTCAAAACCAAACAAACCCTCTCCTGCTCATCTCTTGAGTCTTCTCAGCTAGTAAGATGATTCAGAAATAGAAGACTAGTCATTTACTGCTAGAATACTTCAGAAGAAGAGGTAGAGAAATATCAACAGAACTGTGTTTTCCATCAGAAAACATGACCTTGTGTCTGAGATAAGCTTATTAAGTGTCCACAATGGAGTTTAATTTAGGAAAAGACCAGAAAAATTATTATTTCATTTCCTACTCTGAAGCTGCCATGTGGAAACTTCTGTAAAGTACAAAAAAAGATTTAAAGAAATTCCTGTAATGAAATTTCCTTCTAAGAACACATTATCAAAGGCTATTACCACTTTTCACTCAGCTCTACTCTATAGTAAATGGCTACCCTTTAAAAGAAGACAGGCAAACAGAATTTTGTCTTAATAAGCTACACTTTCTTTCTGTTGCTATGCCTTGGGCAACTCCCAGGTACCCTTTCTTGCAGTGTGCTGCAACCTTGTACAGATCATGTTGCAATAAGAGCAAAGTTATCATTATTCTGAAGTTAATCTGCATTCACTTGAAAATGTACACCAGTTCTTGAACCTTCTTTGATTACTCCACTACCAGAGTTCTCATGTTTTGTGTCTGATCCAGGCCTGAACTCTGCCAATGTGCAATCTTATTAAGTATGTCACTGAGAAGTGACATCAACTCCAAATTTTGGACCTTACATGGGATAAGAAAAAATAACACATGCAACTCCTTTAGGACAGCACTGCTTAACGGATAAGGCCAAACAGTTAAAATTTCACATGGAAATAACTTTCCTCAAAGAAATGCAATCTTCACTGGTTTGAGTTATGAATTCTTTGAGAATCACATTGGTCAGATGTGTATTGGAGCTTCTTAGCAATTACCAAGTGTTACACTAAGTCAGATCAATAGTTATACATACAGTAAAAAAATTATTTCTTTGTCAGGAATGTGAATCACATAGATGCAGTTTTAGTTTAAAACATATGACCAACCACTGTTATGGCAGCTTTATGAAGGAGGAGAAGTAGAAAGGTTGCAATGGGAATCTAATTGGGAGGGTCTCTAGTGTCTCACTTAATAGAGTGTTATTTTATCCTCTGGCATGCCTTTGTTGCTCCCCCCCGCTTCCCTCCCCCCCATTTGCTACACAACCGGGATTTAAATAACTGCTAGTGTCTCCTTGCAGTTCTTTTTCTGGCTATTTGAAACCTACAAAATAATGTTAATAACTAAGATAAAGTCTAAATAAATGAACCCTTTCTTAAGCTATATTTCAGCATTATAAACATAGAGTCAATTAGACAGAATTGTAGAAATATTAATAACTGTTGTATGAGTGAAGCATGAAGTAGCAAATCAGGAAAGAGTTGATTCTGTCACATTGTGATTAGTTAAACAAATGCATTAAAAAAAAACAACAAAGGCTTGTTATATATCTTCATATAAAAGAGTTATAGAAGAGTTATAGAAACTAGTTAGCCAAACATGAGGCTAACCAGCTTCTCCTTAAGTAGTTATCCCCATATCTTCAGGATTATCTATGTTGCTGTTGATAAATATGCCACTGCTGGTGTGGTGATTTCCTCCCCTTGGGCACAGTAATAGCAAAATGTGCTAATACCAAATCATTCATGTCACTTTATATCCTTTCCTTAGCTTCAAGTCAGACATATCCTTCTCAGTATAACAATTCAGACCAGTGCCTCCGTACTAACAGAGACACCATCTTCACTGACAGGTGTCAAAAAAGGATTTGGCCAACCTATGACTGTTTGAGTGAGAATTGCTTTGATTTGATTTGGCTTGATTGGATTCCTCTTAAATCATGTGATTTAACAGCAGACATTTTTGAGATAGAGGAGAAATGGGAGACCCTCTTAAGATGCTACTCATTGTAACAGCTTACAAAACACAATAGCAGTGTCTTAGTTGTGATGGTTGAGGGCAAAATGTAAAAGAGGAAGCTTAAAGTTTAAAAGCATGTCTCTTTTTCTCCGATGTTCTAGGTGATCTAACAGAAGATACTACCTTTCCATACAAACTGTCTTACTTTTCTGTATAATGTGTAGGCTTCCTCACTCACAGTTTTCCTTCCTGACAAATGCTAAAAATATCAGAAGACCTGTTAAACTCAAAGGTTAGTTCATTTGTCATGGAAACAAACATTCCCAGGCAGTGAAAGAGGATAAATTGGCATATAAGTAAACAAGTGATTGAGAGGAGAAGCCAGGAAAAAGATACATCACAGGACCAATTCAACTTCTGGGAAATTAACTAAGGTGACTCTTTCACACAGCAAATACAGTTGTTACCAGATGGGGAAGCACAATGCACAGACGCCTATAACATTATGAAGAGTTATATAAACTTTCACTAGTTTAGCATGGAAAAAACCTACATAAGTCGTATTTGTTGGTGTCAAATATTTCAAACTTCTTTAAGGTGCACAACTGATAAGTGGTACCCTTAGAACTAGTGAATTGAAAAACACACCCATTACTTTGTGGCCAGTCATCTTTTGGAAAGCATGATGAAGGTGTAAAAGACCACGGTTCAGATCTCAGGCCATACCCACGTCACATGCTGTAGGATATTCTGAGAAGACATTCCATCTCTGTTACCAGTGTTGATAGAATTTTGCTGTATCAGAAGGAGACATTGAGGAGAAAGCACTTAAAAACACCTGGGAACACTAAGACATGTTCCCAAAGCAGTTGTTCAACTCCTGCTCGGAAGTGGGTGAAATGTGTTTTTGAACTTACTTCCCTCATTCCAGGTGGACATCCTAATTAGAGGGTTCTTCATGGAATGGAGAGCAACATTTCTTACTCTGGTGTGCCTGTTAAGGAAAGGCAGCAAAAATAACAATCACAGGATTGTTTCAGGAAAAGAGTCACCACAATAAACCTTCCCAATTTATTTCAAGAACCTGTGTAGCACAGGTGAACTGAGACAAGAGGTACTCAAAAAACCCTCATTACTTCTTAAAATACAGAATATGAGAAATGCCTTTGAACAGATGAAACTGACTGAGAGAACTGTGCAAACAGGAACATGGCAATGCAATAGAAACAGAATAATGGTTAGCAGAAAATATTTTGACAGCTTTTTCTAATAGGTTTTCCTTTTTGCAGCACAAAGAAGGTAAAACTTAAATTTTTTTTAGGTTTTCATGTTTGTTATGTGTTAAAAGCCTCACTGAATTGAAGAATTACATCCCATATTTTGATAGTTTTAAAAATAAAATTTGAAATAGCTAACTGAACTGTAGCCTGTTGTCTAGAAATAATATAAGGATTTATAGCAATTTTTTAAGTCCCACTTTCCAAGCTGATTTAAAAGTTACAGAGTATACAAAATGAGTAATAATGGTGCATTAGGTGAAGGGAAAATAAAATCTAGTGTGCTGGTCAAAAGTTTCTGGACTGCTCAATTGCTGATATGCCTAAAATTGACTCCGTTTTAACTAAATCCAGTTCAGGCTCTTTTTATTGATAGAGAGAATGCCTACATTCATTTCTATTGCTTCTACTCCTTTAAGTATCTTTTTTTAAAAAATTCTGGATATTCAGCTGAGCTGTTTTCAATGAAAAAGACTAGAAACACAGGAAGCTGAAGTTTCCAGCTTCAGAACAGGTGAAATTGCAACCCTGTCCCTATGTTGTCCTGCTCATGAACCCTAGAAAAGCAAAGGCATAAATTAATTTAATCCATATAACTTTTTTTTTTAACTTTTGTCTCCCTTCTTTTTAACCCAAGCTACTGAAAGAGTAGAAAATTCTGTAAACATGAAGTGAAATTATCCCTTTTAATATAGTGTCAGGTGGAAGACAGTACTTACCTGTAAAGCTAGACAAAATACTTCTGAAGAAGGTAATTTTCCAGGAAAATATTAACCATTCCTTAATCCAGTCACTAACCTTGTTCAGCATACTTTCAAAAGGGTGTTTGAACTTCAGGGAGATAGTAATTTTCAACAACAGATGCACATGTAAATATTCAATCCGTTTATTGTGGAAACACTGAAGACACAATATAGCTTTAACATATTCCCACTGAATAAGTACTAATTTAATCTGAACTCACAGTGTTTATTGTGGAACTGCTGCAGACACAAGAAGAGATTTAAACACAGTTTAAATCCACCATCAGAGAACATGACACTTCAAGGATGGCCAAAACAAAATGGCTCTTAAAGCTAAAAAGAAGAGGCAGATGCCATTTCCTAGAAATGAAGGATGGTAGGCTCCACTGGAGCAGCTTTAGTGCTGGGCTTTTCTTTTGGATTGGTCATAAATGAAAAACCCAGAACCCAGTGATGTTTCTTTTTTACCTAATTGCTCCAATCCAGGAATCTTTGGCACAGGAATTTTCCTTTGCTTTGTGGCTACAAGATTATTCAGCTGTTTGTTCTTAACAAGGCCACTGCTTTCATACACTTCATTTAATCCTACTGTGAGGCATTTAACTGTGTGTTGTGCAAAGAATGCTCTTGAGTGTCAAATTCTGTCTTGGTAGGAGACTAACAGCACCAGGTTATTGCACTAGTTCTGTTTTACTCTAGCTTTATCAGACTAACAAACAAGGCTGCTAGAGAAGAGAACTGATTTTCCTCATTATTTGCTGGCCTTATATTTCTTTTACACTGATGAGCTGACTAACATATCTACATGCAAGAGGAAAGAATTCCACTGCATCGATTTAAAGAGACAAAAAATGAATTGCCAGTTATTTTAAGGTAAACATGCCGATATTCTATTTCTAGTTCACTCTTGTACTAGATTTAAACCACAGAGCTGGACTGCTACCTCTTTGCAGAGATGAATGAAAATAAGGCCTATTTAAAAAAAGCTGTACTACAGAGGACACATAGCTTATTCTGTCAGTCCAAATGGTACATTTACTTCCTCACTGCTGTGTATTAGTTGTGAAGCTGTATTCATTAAACAGGGAATGTTTATATATTCAAAACTTGTGAGTAAATTAGAAGTAAATCCTGTGTACATTTCTTAGCCATCATCGAAATACTGACAAAATAAAAGCCTTAAAAAATATTGTAGAAAACTAGAGATCTTCTACGCTTTTAAATAGCACAAAACTATTAATCTCATAATGGAAATCGAAACACATTTTTTTGGTACAATTCTTTGCATGCCATTCCTCCTTACAGTGCTACATAATCATTTTAATTTTTCCTCTCATTTCAGTATCAATAAACATCTGCCTACACATTAATTCAGAAAATATTAATTAAAAACTAGAAAGTATTGGAGCCTAGCACACTGATTTAAAAGGTCTCTGTTCATATGTTTGATATCACGTCCCAGCAAAAAACTTTTATATTTAATCCAAGCAGTTTCTTGTTAGGAAATAGCACACACAGGATGTCAAATTATTTTCAGTACAAAAGATGCACACATAAAATAGTGTAACTTAATAGCTCTGAAGACTCCTAGGCATCAGTAGGGAAGGCACTTTTCCGGTCACAGAATTTTAAGCACACTGGGATTCAGCACAGCTTTGGTATTTCAACGTCTTCAGTTTCTATGCAAGCGATATCCACTGACTGCCCAGTCCTGAACTTCTCCACTTGCAAATAATGCAAAGAAAATTGCTCCAAATAGATTAATAGAGGCAGCAATATAGAAAACCGTCTGCCATTCTCCCACAGTATTCTGTCAAATGGGGTAAGGAAAAAAAAAGATGCAGTCAATTTGCAGCTCCACACTCAAGTAATTTTAAAATCAAAGCTACATGTCTTGCCTATTTAAATGTAAATGCCATTCAGCATGATTTCATAGCAACATAAAAGGATTATAAACATAATGGATGAAATTATCAATATAGTCAACTTCAGTTTAATAATATAGCTTACACAAATAGTCCTATCAGAATTGCATTACACTCTCTGGATCAGTTTATTATCTGAGATGCAGAACCACCAACGTGAACTCAGAGAATGTTACTGTATGGGGAAACACTACCTTGCTTTCAGGTCCTGTGATCCAAGAGCTGAAGTTCCCTGCACTATCCAGTAAGCTATTCTTAATGACAACAATTCCAGAATCATAAGCTTTTTAGTCCAAACAAGGTAGCCACCTTAACTCAGATTTCAAGAGGAATCCTCTATGGTACTCTGTGGTACTTAAGAAAAGTTCCAGATGACTACTGTTACAAACCTGTAAATGATCCTACTACAAAAACAGAATACCAGAAGAGTGCATTAATATGGGGGGGGGAAACTAAAACAAACAAAAATACCCCCAAACAACCCACTATTTAAGATGTCTGGAAGAACTAATTTTATTGGAATTATGTATTAATGAATATTTTCCGATTATTTTTTAGGAAATCCTTAAAATTATCTCCAACTCCAAAAATTCAACTGTATCAATAAACTTAGTCCTCCCATCTCCCTTTCTTAAAAAGATTTTAGAATAATCCATACAGTTCATTAAAAAATAGTAATAAAAAACTCCTCACTCCCTTTGTCTACACAAATCATTCTTTGACTAAACCATCTTGGAAGTCAAATCTAACACTAGAATCTAGTTTCTCACTTATCTGAAAAATGCTGACATTATAACTCAGCAACTCACGTGAGAACCTAATAAAAAAAAAACAAGCATGAACTTGTCCTAGTTTGATAAAACAATGCCACAACTGTCTCATCTAGTTGGCATTTTATCAGAGCTCTACTGTGATCAAAACATATTAATTTTATTCCTAGAGAATATAAAGGGTGAGTCATAAAATTTTAAAGTCCTACACAGGTCTTTGACTTTACCTATAATTTCCTGATCAGAATGAGAACAAAAAAGGCTAGGAATTAAGTAATTCACAGCAACAAAATAATGTGACTTACGTGTGTAACCCAGGTTTCATTTAATGACTGCAAACGTTAGAAGACAGACTTTCCAGTCAATTGAGACAAAAATATAACAACTGAAAAAAATAGCAAACAGACTTACATTATGAGTGAGGTTTTTGGCAATAACTGGCCCCACCATTCCCGGGATAGTAGCAAAAGAATTTGTGATGCCAAGGAGAATTCCAGCATACCTGCAAGAGAAGTTGTTAGTGCTGCTTATTAACTTGTCCTGCTTATCAATCATGGAAATGATTTTGTCTAAGCTGATCACATAGGCCTTATCTTGATCACACATACAAATTAAAACAAATATTCCAGTGGGAGTTATTTGCTTTTATTCTAGTAATAACTCAGTGACATTTGGTACATACATTTTTAGGGACATGGTTTAGTGGTGGACTTGGCAGTGTTAGGTTAATGGTTGGGCTTGATGATCTTAAGGGTCCTTTTCTACCTATGATTCTATATGTCTCTATTTTCCAGAGGCTAGTTGTGGAATTTAACTTAAATTGCTCATGGTTTTGCTCAAGATCCATAATCCAAACCCACATTCCCTTTGTTAGTCACAACAAAACTGTCTGGAATGGAGCCACTGGAGCAGTTAGAAAAGACACATTGCAGGCCTTGAAGTAGAAAGACAACAAGGAGTATGACAGTGCTGTTCAGCAACAATAAGAGTTGGTTCAGGTTTCATTGCTAAAAACTTGTCTGCCAAAAAGGCAATCAGTGTGGCTGGATATCTCCACTTACACTACAGTGTATATTCCAAAGACAGGAGTTCAGAGTGCTCTGGTAGTCCTTCCCTTCAGCTTTCTGTGGGTCAAGGCCAATGGGAAGTGGGTCCGACTAAACAAGTTCTGCTGGTTGCTGTTCCTGCAGCTCCATTCTGAGGCTTCCTGTTCCATGACGTGCTGCTCTATCACACACAAATGTATGCCTATGCACCAGAGGCCATAAAAACTTGCTGGGAAAACCTGGTAACTTGCTTAATATCTGAGTCCCAGCACCTTATCTCTAAGCGATTAAAGATCTCCCTCACAGGCGTGTTGCAATACCAAGAGTTTGAAAGTGTACCACAAGTCCAGACTTGTGAGGGAGACCGAAAAGAATTAAAAGCCAGACATTCTACAGCAGAGTTTGACCTTCCAGCCACCAGAGCACAGCCCCCTGTGGTTCAGATTGCCAAGGTGGATTTACTGGCTGAAGAATCATAGAGGATACTAACAGTTGCAATTCACCACAGGAGAAAGCAGTCATCTCCTGGTGATTATCTTAGGCTGTTTAGCAGAGTAAATTATGTCCTTACCACCTTTAACGTAACAGAAAAATAATTTCATCTCTAAAGAGAAATGTATAGTTTTGAAATTTTATTTACCAAAACAGGGGAATTCAACCATACATCATTGTTACAAAAGGCTGCAATGTGTATTCATTCCAATGATATTAGAGAAACATGTTTTTTTCCTCTGAAAAGGAATCAATTATCTAGTTTACTAGTTGATTTTTTGCTTGAAAGTCAATACTACATATTGTTTTAGAGCATGGCAATGTATTTTAGACTGAGATCCAATGCTTTACTTAAAACCATCTTTATTTCTTATAAACGTAGCATGTAGTCTTCTTATCTTGGAATGTGTTTTAGAATTAATAGGCCTTTATGAAGCTGAATGTTCAAGTGTAACAGTTTCCCTTAGGAAAATAAGCACATGTAGCAAAACTCCTTTGAAAGCCTTTAAGTAGAACCAAATGTACTGTCTTCAACATGCTTAAGTACTACAATGCTGCTAACGCATACTTTCAAAACTAAACATAGTTAAGAGTTTCCCTGGTAGCCAAAGATCTTTGGCAATCAATTGTTGGCTAAATGCCTCTGTTTATGCCCAGTGTTTCTGACATAAGTTGCATTCTTGATAATGCTTGCTGTTTGATGCAGATAACTGCGATGCCACTCCCTCAGCACAGTCGAGACTCCCATGTGAAAAGGGAAAAAGCAAAAAGTGACATGTCTGTAGAGACAGTAAGTTGTTGGTCAGGTTCTAATGGCATAGTGGAATACCCAAATACAAATCAACTTGCAGAGCAGTCAAGTAGTATAATCAAGAGTAAAAAAAACCAGATATATGTTTAGTGTGTAGCTGAGCCACATGAATATTACAGGAGCTCATGGTAACAGCAATACTAGAATTTGTAATAATGGAAAGGTACTGATGTAGACTTAAAGAGCTAAAATAGAATAGATTTTCCTCACAAGAACAATGTTGTCTCCCTCCTGTCCCCAACTCTCCCCCCAATTCAATACACTGATAGCATAATAAATATATGTTAGAAACCAAGAACACATAGCAGATATTGTTTTTACTGGAGTATCAGTATTTTCATTCACTTCTTTCCTGTGAATATAATAATGATTTCTTTGATATAATGCAAGTTTTAGTAGCAAAAAGAGATGCTTTGCTATTCTAGCCAGCATACTTTTAACCAATCAGAATGGACATTTATGTGCATATTGAGACTGCTTTGAATCACTTTGGGTTATTCTAATATCTTTCTAAAGATAAGAAAAACAAATTAAGAAAAATAAATATTGAGTTCCAAGTAAACTCTTAACAGAGTTTTCTTCACAATTCTATGCAAACTCCATTTTTAGCTTTCTACAGTTATGTCAAGCATTTCCTTGAAATTGTGGATGTCTGCCTTGACCATTTCATCCAACAAAATTCAGACAGTTGCAAAAAGTTAAGTAAGGGGGGGAGGAGGAAACACAGTCTTCTTTTTCTTCTCATCTTAGATGGTTTTTTGCATTTCTGTATTTGAAGAAGTTTTTTTAATATGACCTTTGTTACAAGGACATGCTTTTTTCCTTCTCAGTCCCCATTTGGACAGATTTACCCTGAATTAAAACATGCATGTGCTGAATAGAAAATCACTGATTTCAATAAAACAGCACCCACCCAATAAAACAGCCATTAGAGAAAGTTTTCCCACATATGCAGCCATTTGCCTCTAGAGGCAATGCCAGGCCAAAGTCCCTGAACTACCAGCAAGTAGTTCTGCACCCATAATCAATACGCTCCCTTCTGCCTATCTGAGAGGGAAGAAGACCCAGAAGAACTTGTTTAGTGTAAATGCAAAGGGAATAAAAGCAGGACTTTATCAAGGGCAGGAGGAACAGAGCAGGATTTGGTCAGTGGGATCAGCAGCAGTTCACATGGGAAACCTAACTATGCCTGCTGACATGCATTAGCATTGTGTAACATCATTTTCTTCTTGTATCTTTTTTCAACCCCTAAAATACTCCGTATGCTGTCATATACAAATTGACTCTTGAAGCAAACACATTTGAAATGCAAAGTGAAGTATCTCAAATTAGAAAACATACACAACATCCTAGTTTGAGAAACCTCAGCCATCACCTGCATACAGAAGTTCCTTGTGTGTATGCCTCACAGAGGCACACTACTGTTACACGATTTCCTTTTTCCTGTCACAGCTCTGTTGCGTTCTGTGCATAGGATAAATGTTAACTCACTTAACAAGCACCATTTAATATATTTTTTTGGAAATTAACTGTTGTGGTTCTGCAAAACTAAGCTTGAAATTTGAAAGTTGTCTAATGGCTCCGTAACACCCCAGGTGCACTGCTTTAACTGCATCTTCTAAATTTGTAATTCTATGTGATTTAAAACAAAGTGCATCACAGAAGCTATTCTTACTTTCAAATTTTATTCACAGTACAAGCTGTTCATAGCTGGCCACTGACACCTCCCCTCTTCCTTGCTACCTAATCTCACCTGTCAAGATTAATTGGGTTCCCACTATTTCACAGCCATTTGTTAAGTCAGAACTTGTCCATCATTGTGGACATGACCACCATCTTTTTGATTGCCAAAGCCTGGATACCACCTTCAATTAGGACCTGAGGTCTCCCTTATAAGTTGTCTACATCTTCAGAACTTTTTATAAGTAACATTTTTATAAAATGCTTTTTCTTTCTTCACTTACACTTGAAGTCTTTTCATTTTGCACATTAATACAGAAACACAGTCTTCTTTGGACAGTAAGTCATTTGACCCTGTTCATATTTAAGTGCTACCACAAATAGGTAAATGAAAGACAAAGCAAAATACTTGACTTTTGCCAGTGAAAAGAATACTTATGTGCACTTTCAAAAGAATATACATGCATCCATAGTCTTTGGGAAACAGATGGATCTGTCAGATTCTGACTTTGTAACACAATGGAGATATTACAGCCCGAAGTCTTAACTTTCCATTCTTAAAAATTAGTCATTTCAGAGCAATTGCATGTACCTGATTTGTCACCTACTGACGACAGGTCACTTACTAATAACAAGATTTGATTCCATTGTATAGAATGTTTTCCAAATGCAAATAATATACCTGTATCACAGCGCTTAAATATGGTAATGTTCATGCTAAAGATTGATAGCTCTGATGGAAAAGTTTAAAGGAACAAAACACTTAACTGTATTCTGCCGTTCAAAAAACACTGTGCATATTAAGATCATGAATCAAATAGGAAAAAAATCTAGCAAGTATAATTCCAGGAATTATATCATTTATTACTGCAGGATAAAAACTGGAATGATTCTAAACTGTTGTTTATATTATATCCTCTGCCAAAGTTGCACTTTTTGCAAATACAGTGCTTAATACTGTAAACCCAAGTAATTGTCAGTGTTGACACTGCAGGTCTGTATAGCACATGGTCCATAGCTACATTTCCAAGGCACCCCAGCAATGCATTAAAAAAAAAAAAAAAAAAGAGAAAAAAAAGGGAGGGTCATAAATGTTTCACATGCACTACCAATAGCTTCAGCAATACTCACGAGCTTCAGCAATACTTACGAAGGTGCTATGTCCAGGTGGTTGATGCTGTAGCCAGATGTACAAAATCCTCCTAGTGTTGTTGATATCGTCACAAACGCAACAGCCAGTGCATAGTTGCAGCCTATGAATCCAGCTGCTACTAAGAACAACGCAGGTCCAATCATTCCTGTAAGACAGAAACCTTCCAATCAATGGACTTTTACCACAAGAGACACGTGCGTACATTTTCCATACAACTTCCACTGCCCCCTGGCGTACAGAACACGGCTCTGCACCACACATGTTACAATGGGACAGTAAAGGATCATAAATGGTTTGGGTTGGAAGGAACCTTAAAGACCATCAAGTTCCAACCCCCCAGCCATGGGCAGGGACACCTTCCACTAGACTGGTTGCTCAAAGCCCCATCCAGCCTGGCCTTGAACACTTCCAGGATGGGGCAGCCACAACTTCTCTGGGCAACCTGTTTCAGCGCCTCATTATTCTCACAGTAAAGAATTTCTTCCTAATATCTAATCCAAATCTACTCTCTTTCAGTTTAAAGCCATTCCCCCTTGTCCTATCACTACATGTCCTTATAAAAAGGAAGAGCAGATGGGTTGCAAACCTATTGCTGTCTCAGGAAACAGCAGACAGATAAGAAAAATTCCACTCTAGCTGGAAAGAACAAACTTTAACTACATAAAAAAATTTTAAAAAAATCAACAGATACTGAAAATTACTTCACAAATTAGTTTTATTTATTGTTATAAATAAATTGAAGCTACACTGACACTGGTAGGTTAACAGTGCACAGTGAAGAAAATACCCGCATTTAACTCTCCAAGTTTCAGGAACAAATACTGACTTCTTCAGTTCATACTAAAGTTGAGCTGGAAGAGTTCATACAAATACATATATGTATATATGCACATATTTCTCCTGCAGGCACATTCTATAATTAGCTTTATTTCATGTTTACAAAATCTGAACACCTGGTATATCTACGCCAGAGCCTTCTGCACAATGTAGAGACTCCAGGCTAGCTTGAGAGATACTACCTTGGATATTGGAAATAGTTTCTCAGCCACCATGAGCTAACACATGTTGCTTTCTCTCTGCAGCAACTTTGGTAGCCACTTCCCAGTACCAGAGCCCATTTACATGCCCCCATTGTGACCTCTGTAAACAGCTCCAAGGACGTGCTTTTGTTGATGAAGACAACCTAAGTCCTGCTTTTCCTAACACAACAACATGTTTCCTCTTGAGTTATACATACATGGGTGTGAGGCCCTGTAGTAAACTGAATCAACCAAATGGTGTAGGCTTAAAACAAACAAATAAACAAAATGCCTGAGAGTTTACTGTAAGAGCTGCTTTAAAGAAAGCAATTGAATCAGCTGAATTGAGAAGCAGCAAGGATGGCCATACATCAAACAGGTTGCAACCTGAGTGGATCCTGTGCCTAATCTCTCTTTTTTTAAAAAAAATTTCTTTCTCCTGCCCTCTCTTTTATTCAGCAATCAACTTCTCTTTCCTAAATACAGCCATTTACCTGCGTTCATTAAAAACCCGACCTTGCAGATCTGTTGGTGATTTCAGATCATTTCTCCTTCAAATTAGCCAAGACCATTTTGGATTCTATTTGGTCTTCTTACCCTGGTAGCAACTGTAAATTTTGCAAGTGTACTCCTATTCAGTTACTTCAGTCTCAGATATACAAAACACTGAACAGCACAGAGTTGGGAATGGGCTCATGCAGAACAATATCCTGGGTTAGTCTGATAAACCTTATTTGATAACAAGGTTTGATTCTGTCAAGCAATTATCTCCCCTTTTATGGTGATTTTACCTCACCATTTATTTAATTGGTTTGCTTGGAGTAATGATGTATCTTGACCTAAACAAAGCTTTTGGCAATCTCTTATCATTCTCTTATCCAAGAGACCTACATTTCATGGAAAAAGACAGGATTTGCTCTTGACACATTAATGTACAAATAAAGCTGCCTCTCTCAAGCCATGCACAATGCTGCCTCATCTCACAGCAGAATGTCAGACTACTCTCCCAAGCCCTGTATTTTCCCTAGATTGTTATTCTTATTATATGTTCCAAGTGATGACAGTTGCACCTACCTATTAGGGTAAAACATTTGCGAACACAAACAGTGGAGAAGTTCTGTTTTTCCCGTAAATAGTCAGCAATTTGCCCAGACAGAATTATACACAACCAGCAGCCAAAATAAGGTAGGGCAGACAAAAATCCATTCTGTTAAGGAGATTAAAAAAAGACTGTTTAAACACAGAAATGACAAATCAATATGCTGAAAAATCCCTTGTGGTACAACATTAACTGAGACTGAACCAGAGATGTCAAAACCACCCATCCAAATAATTGTTGTTGGTATCACAGAAGAGAGAAACCTATGGAAACAAAAAGCAAAGCACATTAAAGTTACCAATGTTTGAACTCTCCATTGCATGATGTAATCCACAACTACCAATGCAGACAGACAAAAACCTCAAAGGTTTAAATCAGCAATAGGGTTCAGGAAAAAGAAAATTGCAACTGAAGGTATCCTGTGGACATTAACATGATCATGAAAGTTTCCAGAAACACCAATATCAAGCGAGTTACTAAAGTAAGTGGAAGCTGGAAATATTATTCAGAATTTTGAAAACTTTACAGAATCTCTGGGTTTTGTACTACTGTAAGTCTTCCACATTACATTATTCCATATCTATCTGCTGAAACATCTGATGCTGGCTGTAAGCAGAGACAAGATACAGAACTGGCACTTTCAATCAGATCTAGGCTGGACATCCCATGACCCCAAAGCAGAGCTATTATTCATGACCTGACATTACTTACATTGAAGTCACCAGTTAATTCCCATTACTTTAAACAAGTACTGTTTAGAGACTTCTGCCTGATTCTGGATGTTTTTCTGATGAAGGGAAACAGAAGATACTACTAAGCTGCATATGCTTACAGCCTTTCCATACAATTACGGATAATTACTGACAACAGAGCTATAATTTGACCTAATCTGTGATTAAAAAGAAGTATTTGAATAGAAATACCATAACCTTTGTAAACTAGGATGAGATGTATATTTGTCAAGAAATGAAAGATACCCTAGGAATTTTAATTTGAAATGAGACCAGAAACACATCCCCAGCTGAAGCCCACTTTATCAGCATTCACACATGCTGCCAGTTGGGTTTCAATGCTCAGCTTTCAAAAACAGTAAATAAAATTTTGCAAAAGAGAAGATAATCTCAGAAATTAAAAAACTACTTTTTTGAAGCACTATTCAAAGACACAGCATTATTTTTAACCAATTCCTTTATTTTAGTAAGGAAACTGATGGACCATAGAGTAGCAACTGTATAATATTTTAAATGTATTTTCCATCTAAATGTGTGGCAAAAAAGTTAGTCCAAGTATGTTATGCGAGCTTTTTTATTTTTAATGTTCACAACAGCCAGTACTCTAAATCACTCCTAAAAGAAGAAACGTAACTCAGAGACATAGAAAACCACAGCAGAACCTATTACCATTTAATGCAACTACATTTTACAAAACATATGTAACCGAGAGCTGTGGTAGCAAATGACTTTTACAGGTGTTCCCTGAAGAGGCATAATAAGGAACGCAACCAGCAACTTCACTTTGTTTTTTCCAGCCATTTTTGCAGCTTTCCCTACTGCAACCTTCTTTTCTAATGCCAAGATTCCCCATCTTCTCCTCTCAAGATTGCTAGCATCATCTCTTTCTTGCATGGCATGCATTTTCTGTTTGCTCTAAACCAGTCTCACACGTTAAACCATGAAAAGACTATGTGAAACTTCCTGAAATTTCTGAGCACCTTTTTACTTGAGCTATAGCAGTTTCTCCAGGTAAACATCACCCAAATTGTCCCAATAAAGACAAACCAGTACAGTCGAGTAACTGCTATAAACAATAATGTTCTACCTCCCCCACCCCATAATTTTTCCCTGGTAAAGAATTTAACTTTTAAAAATTTCCTTGAAAAGCACTATATCTGGACCTTAAGTTGTTTTGTTGTTTTGTTTTGTCCTTTTTACCTCAGTAAGAAAAGACATTTTACCTCTGCTGCTCATTGAGGAAAGAAAGTGACAATTTAGAAAGTGATCCAAATCAGAATGAAGCTTCCCCTGTCCCTTTCTCTTCCCCCTTACCCTCCCTTCTTAAACTACTTTCAAAAATGCCACTTGTCCAACGGTTTCCTTTGTTTGACTTTTCTTTTTTAACTGGAAATGCTTTCCTTTATGAGTGAGCAAAGGAGTACATAGTATTTCAGAGAAGGGTATAAAATCTGAAGCAATCAAAGAAATCATGTAACAGGGAAAAATATTTTTACAGTTACTGTTTCAAAACAGAACAGTTAAAGACCTGTAACATGTGTCTTCAACCAGAAAAATTAGCTCAAAAGCTAGGACTAAGCTAAATGTCAAATAAGTCAAAAAAGTGGACATCATAAGGCAGGCAACATTTTTGATGTATCTGCTTAATTGTGTGGGGTTATAACTTCCCAGCTATACATTTACATTTCAAGGTTCTTAAATGGGTTCCTCTATTCTAAACAACAGAAAGATCTCTGCTGTTTAGTTTCTTTAATTCAGAAGAAAGTGATTATATTCATATTTATCTCACCTCCTGTGCATCAAATCGCAGGATCTCCTTCATGTATGTGGGCAAGAGTGTAAGAAGTGTATAGAAAGTCCAGTTATAAGAGAAGTGTGCCACAACGATAGCCCAGAGTGGAAGGGACTTCAGCATAGGTCTCCAGGGAACAGATTTCTGTGTAGAAAGCTAGCAAGCAGGAGACAAAGAGAAGAGAAAAAGCAATCATGATACCGATATGAACATTTACTAAATACAGTGTTTTGATGCTACCCAAATCTATGCTGATAACCCATTCTGAGAGGCACGAAATGAGTCTCAGTTGATGTAAGTTATTAGCAATGAATTAATTACTGTGTTCAGTTCCCAGTGAAGGTATACTAATGTATGCTACTGCTCTGATATTTACTACTGCAAAGTAAACCAATTACTATTACATTTCATAATCAGAATTTCTAGAAGCACACCTTCCCCTGTTGAAATTTGATGCCTGCTGCTTTTACTGTAAATCATTAAATATTTAGTCACCCCTCAGGTGTTTACTTAGCTGAATCTTTCTTACTCAATCCTAAATATTAATTTTGATCTCTCAGCCAGCTTCACTGTCTGTAAATATATGTCCCCAGTCAAAGGAATAAACTCTTATGTACACTTTAGGAACTGGCTCATTAGCATTTTTTCTGCAAACAGTAATTTCTTTCTTACTTGAGATGACACATTTAAAAAAAAAAGTTGCAAAATATTGTATTGCAAATGTTAAAGGCATCATACAGGTTTGGATGTAGTATGAAGTGATAGATCTGAGCTTTTTTTAAATAAAAAGCTTTTTAAATAAAGCACCACAACAATGTCTGTAACACAAGACATTATTGCAAATGCTTTGTTTGGTTATTGATTGTTTCTCAGTTATACAATTGTGCTGGTTTTTTTATATTTTTTGTTTGAAAAATTCTGCTTCCATCTCAGGTTAAGAATGTTATTCTAAACATAAATAGAGCATGATGCTAATGACAATATTTGTGGTTTATGTTCTGACTTAAGTAAGTAAGTCTATACTGAAATGCTGTACCTGATCTTTTAGAGAAGACAGTATATATTCTCTTTCAGCATGCAAAATGCTCCTGTGAGTTTCTGGTGTATCACTAACCAAACACATCCAGAAGAACCACCATAATACGCCAAGGGCACCTATTGTTGGGAAAAGATGGGTGAAGAGATAGAAATAAAAAAAATAAGCAATTAGAACGAGAGAATGGATATCACCAACTCTCAAGATGATTTAGTCAGTGTTTTCTCAATACTCCAATATAATTTTAATGAATATTATTTTTGTATCTACCTAGAAACACTAGTTCCCCAAAGTGGCTTAACAATCCACATATAGAGATAATACACAATGAAAATGACTAAGCAGAATTTTTTTCTTCTGTTTTTTTTTTTCTTTTTTTCCCCCCTACTTGAAGTGCTTCATACAGCAAGAAAGTTGCATACACATACATAATTGTATTTTTATCAGTCACATGGAACACAAAGGATATGGCTCACCCAAAGGAAATAAAAATTCATATACTTTGAGCACATACACAGAATACCACTACATACAGTTTAACTGATGTACCAATCATCCTTTTCTTCCTTAAGCCAATCCCAGAATTGTCATTTTAAAAAGATAACTTTTCAATAGTCAGTCCAAATTAACTGCACTTTTCTGTAACTGTAACATTTTAACTTATTTAATTTTGTTCAATTTTTTGATTTGAATAGTTTTAATTTATAAAATTATTGTCTTTTATTCCAATTCTTCCTTTCCCATGCAGAATATGACATGGCTCAGACATATAAATAGACTTGTAAAAAGCATCAGTTCGTTCTATAACATGCTGTTAAAAACTATTTTCTGTTTGAGCTTCTCGTAGAACATGAGTCACAGCAAACGTGCTATGCCTTGCATTTTGGGCATTCCTTCAGGGCTCCTGTGACAGCTTGAGAGAGATTTTCCCCAGTTTCCATTTTAAGTAGCAGTAACTTTTCACACGTTCTTTCATTCAGAGAAGTTTATTCCTGGGATTAAAGCTATTAATTCAATTTCACACTTCAGATAAGAAATTTCAGCCTGTTGTTTCCAAGGGATGGGAGAGTTAAGAGCATTTGACTTGTACCAACTTTTGTTGGTACAATAGACAGCTTTGCTCATTGGAACCAAGGCTTATATAGCCACTTACTGGAATCTACTTAGCTTTAAATATCTCTAATTGCCCAGAGGGAATAAAATAGCAACCCAACATGCTAAACAAGCTTCTAAAACTTAAAATAAGTTTAACAATATACAATGTTTTTCAAAAAGAATATGCATCGTATATTTGATAATTAAGAAAAATCAAAACACAAACTCACCAAATATGTAGAACACATAAACCCAGTTCATATAATAGCAAATTAAACCAGATAGTGGCAGAGAGACAACAGTTCCCAGCTGTGCACCTACCGGAAGAAAGCAAAACAAAGTGGAAAATAGTTAGATCCCCTATGGGCCCCTTAAGTACAAGTGGCACTTTATAAGTATTTTATTTTTCTGTAATAAATCATGCATAAAGAATTGTCACTACCACTAGAGGGTTACACTTTGATTTAAAGAAACATAGGCACAATAAGCTGCTTTGGCAGCTCCAAGCAAACAAGAGCCACAAAGCCCTAAGCAGCCAAAATTAGAGGGAAAGACCAATAATAGATAAGCATTCTTGGTACACTTGTCTCCAATAAAGTGATGGCTTTAATACATCCAAACCAATGCAAATTAGTCAACTGGTATTGCTGCTAAACAAGAGAGAGCTGATCACAGAATAATTAAGAACTTGGGGGTATAATATTTTGACTTAATATAATCAATTTACATTTCTTGTATCTCCTACTAGCTCCACAAAAAACAGGAATGCTAGAAACAAGAGCCAGAAGGCATCCATATATAACCAGCAGGTTCAAATTCCATGATCCCTAAATCCACAGGGTGTAAGATCAGGAAAGGAAGAAGGGAAAGAGGAACAGATTACAGTTCAGAAACAAGCCAAAAGCCAGAAAGAGGTATTCCTGTGCTTATAATGCAACATACATTTTGCAAAGGATGGTAGGTGTTTCCCTCTCCCAAATCTAAACCAGAAATCCAACTCATTATTTACATACTTAGACGCTCTACTAGTGACAAACGGTATCTTGTCTCTTAATGTTAGTCGTATGATCAATTCTCCAAACCTAATCTCAAATCAGAAAACATTAGGTTATTTCTATAGCCTGGCTACCTAGATTCTATCTTCATGGAAACAGTAATTTTTATTTGAGGCAGAAAGTTTCAACCACAAACAACAAAATCACATACATCATTCAAAATATAAATCAAAATAACTACACATAACTTCAACCATGTTTTCTCAGAATATGAGAGATTACGATTAAATTAACCACAGATCACGTGACTGCCAACAGGGCAGAAAGAAAACAGTCTGTCAAGTTTACACAAGATGCCTTATCCACCCATGTCTGCTAACAGTTGGCTGTTCAGGGCCACAGACTCTTCTCACTAGTACATTAGCATAGAGTTTCACAAAATACTAAAGGACAGTTTAAAAACTCCCAACTGCTAAATGTGATAGAAGTCAATCCCAACTCTGTGCCCTCTGCTTAACTTGTGTGCTGGATCTCACTTCTTTTGAAGCAGATTTAATAAAGTACTAAGGCAGAAAACAGATACAGAAATTAAAAAAAAAAAAAGAGAGGAAATAAAAGTTTTCTGCTGCACTGGGGGGGTGGTGTTAAAGTATCTCGTTGAAGGGTCTCATGAGTGCCTGAAATAGCAAAAAGGAAGGAACTAGACCCTTGGCTAGGAGGGAAGTGAGGAAATGTGAGGAAGACAAGATTGAGGCTTCATTCCTCTTGTCACAAGTGAGTCACTAGACTGGCTTAGCTGCTTAAAAAACTGTAGATGAAATTTACATGGTATAGCCCTGTCTTCTTGATGAACCCGAGGTTGAAAAGTAATTTATTGTAACAAGTAATACTAACAAGAGTGAGCAAAGAAAACCATTACTTCATTAAGTGAATGCAAAAATTGTCATCTGCAAAGAAATAATATCACTTTTGACTAGCACATTAAAAAACCTATGTGTTTCACCTGCTCCACAAATACAGCGTTGAGCAATGTGACTGACCACTAAATCCCTAAAATGCAAAAAGGCTCAGTGGAGATGGGCAAGAGCAATGTGACCATTAAGCTGGGGGAATAGCACAGGGTGTGACCAACCATACCTCTCTTGTAAAGAGGTTGATTTTATCTCAACATAAAGGGCACCAGTGTGGCCTTTGTTTTAGATAAGCAGCTATGTCAGTTGAGTGGATCTGATGGGATAAATGAGTCACACCTCATTCCTTAAAAGTGTGACTGTCTCCCTGAGTTAGCCAGACCAACAGAGGGAAATGAATATGTGGGTCAGCCCAACACAAACTATAAAAGCTAAACAACTAAGAAAAGCATTTCTGAGAGAAAATAGACTCGAAAGCTGCCTTCAACTCAAACAAATATTGCAATTGATATATTTTGCTAAGTGTTAACTTACATTTGTACTGTACTTTCACTATATTCTGTATCACTCTGCTAAATCAAAAATCCTGTATAACATCAAATATCTTCAAACAAGTAAATGCGATATCAAACATTACATCTTCCAGGCATAGAATATCTAAGAGAATCTGGTCTGGGAGTATTGGACTTTAACAAGGAGCTCTTCCAGCAATACCTGGGACCTTGGACATTTTCTTCCCTACATTCCTCCAAAAACACTTTAAAAAAAAATCCAAAAAACAACCAACCAAACACCTCTATCGTGTGACTGGCCCTGCTTTTTTGTTCCTAATATTAAATCTCTTTTCTTTACAGTATCTTCTATTAATCAGCTTCCCAGTAACTCTTTGCATCACTTTAAACCAAAGTTAGGCTGAAGTTTATATTTAGTTGCAGATCAATACCTTTTCTCACAGTTGTAAAAGCCATGAGTAAATGAAGATAACCAATGCAAAGCAAGACTTAATTTAACGTTATGCTTTCTGGATTAAATGCTGATTAAAATTTACAATATAAATCCCTTTGATTTAAGTCAATCCTCCCCCTTACTGCAATAAAAATGTATAATCCCATTATCAGCGTGGGAATTTCTCACCTGCATATGAAATACTAAGGAGCTTGCTGCGTTCCAGTGGAGGAGCCCAAGAAGACCACATTGAATGCATAGCTGGGAAGGTAACACCCTAGAAAACATTTCAGTCTGTTGAAATGCAAGGATTTTAGAACTCCCTTCAACTTCACATGGTTCAAAGCTTATTTCATTAAAAAGCAGCAATACAATCCATTAAGTTTGATATTTATTAAGAAACTACTTATAAAAAGTGTGCAAGGCATGAAAATAAGAAGATAGAATTAATTTCTCCTGGTTTTGATTCCGTATATAATGGAAAAGCATCAACAATACAAACAATAATGTTGCGAGGTCCTGGTTTCAGGAAAATGGGAAGGGATAACTCTAGTTTTGACCCAAGTGTCCTTACAGACAAAACTTTTTCTTATTTGAAAAGCTTAGGCTAAAATATACTGCAAATTTTTTAATTATTCAAAAAACCCCAAAACTAAGCCACTCAAAATTAAACAATCCACATACTACTCCATCATACCAACACCCACAGGGTCTAGTCACTAAAAGTCATTAATAAATTATTCAGACACATTTTCAAGTTACGCAGAGAAAAAGTATTACCTCTCCCAGTCCTTCCAAGGCTCTGACAGCTATGAGGTAGCCAACTCCCAAGTTTGCAGCTAATGGAGTAAGCAATGTGAATACAGAGGTACCAAAGATGCCAAACCCCAGCAAAAGCTTCCCTCCAAT
This sequence comes from Pseudopipra pipra, assembly GCF_036250125.1. Classification (NCBI taxonomy): domain Eukaryota; kingdom Metazoa; phylum Chordata; class Aves; order Passeriformes; family Pipridae; genus Pseudopipra; species Pseudopipra pipra. The sequence goes on along the minus strand of NC_087551.1, from coordinate 85,531,558 downwards.
TCTGCTTGCAAGATATCCTCCTGGAATCTGAGTAATGATATAACCATAGAAAAAAGAACCAAGGATCCATCCCTGAGTATCAGCATCCCAAGAATACTTTTCCCCCTACAAAGAGACAAAAACCAACAAAATGCAGTAAGTTCAAAATAGCAGTTTTTCTGACCATATTTTATATAACATTGATCCATCATTTAGTCCTTTATAACTGAGTTTCAATTTTTTTGTGGCCTATTCCCTAGGGTCTCCTTCCTCTACACACATATATACTGCAATCAAAGTCGCGTTAAAAGCTAATTCAGGTAGTTTACAGTCTGTACAGACATATCTGGACCAAGCATGAGAATCATCACAACATGAAATGTAATTTCTGAGTTCTAAGCAGCTTGGGATAGGTGATAGGTACAGACTACGCAGTCTGCCTGAGTGCAAGTCCCACTTCTGTATCGCAGTGGGGACATTCTGTCACGATCTAGAAAACGGCTTTACCCGCAGAAAATTTATGGACAAAAAAAACAAACAAGGAGATGAAGGTGCTTAAATTTAATATAAAAAAAGAGAGCAGTCAAGGACAGGCTTCACAAGGGTAGGTGGAATAATGAGATAAGCACAACAGAGGGAAGATGAGTTTAGTAGACAAAGTAATAAAAATGAAGAGGATCAAAACAAGGAGTCTGCAGCTATAAAGGAAGTCAGCAAGAAGATATGGACTGCTGCCCAGTAAAGTGATTCTGAAGTTTGGGATCACTTCCAAAAGAAAAAATTTTAAGCATCTAAATGAGCAGCATAGATTTCACAGAGGCAATGAGACAGAATCTTCCCATAAAGTTCACTGTTATAATTTGTGATAAATAATAAATGACCTCTAAACAAGCAAAAAAAAATGAAAGTAGGAAGACAGTAAGAGTGCCCAGTAGTAACTTCAGCTATGAGATCTCTACAAGCCCAAATTCACAAAGTTGAGGGTTTTTTTAAAAGCTTTTTTTTTATATCCAACAATTTGGTTAAGAAATGTGATTTTAAGAATTACTGGAAGGAAAGTCAGAGATAAATGACATAAAGACAAAAAACACAATCTGGGAAAGAGATCAAAGAAGTGAAACAAAAAATATTACATGTTAATTTGTAATGAAATTTCATGCCATTACGACTGTATGAAGAACAGGCAAATGTGGACATTGATATGAGCTCTGATGCAGATATAACAGTAACAGTTAATCACTGGCATATAAAACAGTGAGTCACAACAGATCTACAGGGACAGATTAGCCAATTTTTAAGGAATAGCACAGGAAGGAGGTACGTAAAAATCCTGACCCTGAGCGCTCCTCAATTAGCTAGTCATTTAAAGATAGTATTTTCAGAATAGCTTTAAAAGAACCACTGGAAAGGCCATCCAGTAAAAAGCAGCCTGTTCTCTTGCCACCTAAGTATGATTCTATCTATCACAGACTTCCACCAAAACCACTTTTACAAGCTGCATTAGAGTACAGTATGTTTGAGACCTCACCGTTGTGTTGCGAGGAACATTTATGGTGGAAGAATGCTCTGGACACACATTGGAAGTCGCATTCTTTGCTAAGCTTGTGTTAGGTTCTACCATATCCACCAGAGCAACACTTAGGTTCACACGTAATGCATACAGGAGGAAGAACCCAAAACAGGCCAGGAGTGCTAGGTTGTAGCGAGCTGAGCAGCATGCAGGGACTGAAACGAGAGCAAATGAAAAATGTTTGTTTTAACAGAACCTAACAAAATAAGAACAACTGATAAGCAGTTTTTACTAACAGTCTTGGAAAAAACAGAGAAAGGAGACAAGCTAATTTTTCTTAAGGGGTTTATTCAACAGGGGAAGTGGCTGAGTGTGGTTGGGAAAAAAATTTTAAAAAGTCCACTTTTGGACTGATGTGTGAAACAAATGTAATCGTGGTTTAGACAACTGGCAGCTACCTACACAAAAGCACGGGCTGCAGTGAAAGTCTACTGTGCGGTCTGTGGAAATGGATTTTGAAACACAGTTTCAAACATCCTCTCCAAAATACTGTAATACTTATTCAAAGTAGAACTTCACACTTAAAAAAAGCCCCAACCCAAATTAGTGGGAAGCCTGTCATACACACAAAATGTCTCAAGAAAACAGATACTCTTAAAGTAGTCGTAAAGAACAGTCATTGTGATTCCAGGTTGTATTCTAGGACAAGTCTTCCTTCTATAAGTTTGCTTACAAGGGAATATGCATTTGCTGACAGTTCCAAACAGACCAAACTACCAGAAAGGGGAATGGCAAATACTGTGGTAGCACTGTGAAACAGAACAGTTTCTCAGTTGTCCCTCTTGGCAGTCACCAAACAACAATGACAAAGGAAAATGAGTCTTAAGATTCAGCATAAAATCTGTGTTGTGACATTAAGTCGACTCCGCCAGCTATTTAAACACAGATATCAGACTTTGCACTGTAACACAGTTATTGATTTCCTTGTACACAGCACCATTTGGCAAAGATCATAGTTGAGCTATAACAGTTTAGAGCTCTGCAGTTACTCTTTATGAACTGGGAATGCCTCAAACCTACTAAGCAGAAATGGCAAACTGTTGAGAAGCTACTTGAAGAACCTACCGGATTTACAAATAGTTAGGGGGTTGAGTTTCCCCTCTTGTGAGGAAACTACAGTGCTAGACATCTGAAGCTCCAGGAAGGCTGGGAATTAGCACCTACAGATATTACATCAGTCTACAGTGATCTCATCTTCCTCTGACTATTCAGAATTCAAATGATGAATAGAACAAGTACATCTATGAACAACAGGATTGATTGGAGCTTCATCTGATACCACAGCATGTCACTTGACTGGATTCTCTAATCCACAGGAAAAAAAAAAGAGCATGCCATGTGGTCAAGTTAATGTGATACTTTTCCCTTCCCAGTAACTTCCCTGAAAAAAGGAATGAGGCCATGCAATTTTATTTTTCAGTGGGGACACCAACAGAGCCTTTCTGCAAGACTGTTATTCATGAAATTAGTAGAACTTTCCCATTTTTGAAGTCTCTAACCCTGACGAACTCTATGTGAAGTTCATTATGGCTACACAAGTTGTTAAAATGACACAGGGATGTTGTATTTCTATGTTCATTTAGTAAATGAGTAATAAACGAGGCTATTGTATAAATATGCAAAACCCCTTCCAGACTTGCAGTATTGCAATCTTGCCTAGCAGCATTTGAAAAAGGCACACGGATTTTTAAATAAGAAGAGCAGCCAAGATTTGATTGCTTACTTTAAAAACAATAGGCACCAAGAACAGGAAGTGCTTACTGCACAAAAACTAGTCAAGCAGCTTTGTTGTCCTTTATTACTGTTTAAAAAGCAATTTGCCTTAAGTAGAAAATGTAATTTATAATAACAAATATGAATACAGGTAAAGCTATTTAATCATTCCACTTCTTGTACTTGCTGAGGTTAGACAATAATAACAGAAGGCTAAATATCACAGTGATGATGTAAACCATCCTTGGAAATGCAGATTAACTGGAAAATCCATTACTCTTCCTCTGTAAGATTCTCACTGGATTGTCTGGACAGTAAGCTCCACAAAACAGGTGTGTAAGAACTTAAGGTCAGTAACGTCAGATTTTTTTTTTCAACTGTAAATAGTTTATTATGAAAACCTAACAAACATGTTGATATGAAAGCCTGAAACAAACAGCTACTAAATTACTGCTTCCCTGTCATTCCACTAAGCGCATTTGCAATACCTGAGAATATTAGATCAGGTTAATAGAACAGAAGATTCAAGAAGATTCCAGATATATTTCAGTCACTCACCTCTTCAGGAGATTGGTACAATCAAAGAGACACAGACATGCAACTCCCCTAAAGTTTAAAGCAGGTAACCATCACGTTCAAGGTCTTACCTTGACTAGCAGTCTTTGGTCCTACATCTATAGTTAATTCTGACTTCAGGGGCATGCTTTAAAGTACTGTAGCTATAATGTAGCTATAACTGAACAAGATTCTTAAATTGCAGTTAAAAAATAGGTCTGTGCTGCAACTTGCACAGCAGTTAAAGGAAGTTACTGGTCTGCTGTATTTTTCCTTGTGGGTGAGGTGAACCACCTCCAACCGGAGCCTGATGCATTGTGCAAACTTAGGAACATATTGCTTTAGTAAGACTTGAACTCAAATTTCTCTACTTCTGTCACTTTTACAAAGTCATTTTGTTAACAGCTTCCCTTGACGCAGTCATACGTTTGCTTAAGTAGATTAGAGCATCTTTGCACGGCATACTGAAGAAGCTAAAAATCTTTTTACTGTTTATACATTCCAGGAAACAAATCAGCACAGACAACCACTAAACACACAAGTTCTGTTGTCAAGCCCTGACTCCATAAAGAACCTCCTCTCCTACAAGTACATCCATGCCTCCTTCCACCTTCCTTCTTCTCCATGGTTTCATAACAAGCAATTAATCTTACTCAAAACCTGCCTTAAAAAATGAAATTCTGCCACGACCTCGCAGTCTTTAACAGTTAGACGGGCATTTGGGCTGGAATTTCCCGCTTGTCTCCACTGCAAAGACACCAACCCGAAGGCAGGTGTGTGTGACAGCCTCTCCCCAGCCACCGACAGAGCGGCGACCGCTGTCAGGACGCGGGGTCGCGTCTGACCCGACGCCCCTGGGCCCGACCCCCGGGCCCACGGCGGCGCTCTCGGCCCGCGGCTCCATGGCAACGGGATGCTCTCACACAAGGGCAGTTGCCACTCCTCTCACCCGTGCCGGGCTGGGACTCCTTCAGCAGCGGGGTGCGGTCCTCTCCCTCCTCGGGCTCCATCTCGCTGCTGCTACTCGGACCGCGCAGCGCGCCCAGGGCCAGGGCGCCCGGCGCCACCGCTGCTGCCGGGAGCCCGGCCCGGCTCGGCTCCGCTCCCGGCTCGGCTGGGCTCGGCTGGGCTCGGCTCAGCCCGGCCCGGCTCGGCTCCGCTCGGCTCGGCTCCGCTCCTCGCCCACACCGCTCTGCCCCGGCGGCGCCGGGCACCGGCGGCCACAGCCCCCCGCGGTCATGTGACGGGCACTGCCGGGCGGAAACGGCTTCAGCCGCAGCGCTGCGCTGCTGGCTGGCTGTCCCCGGCGGCCATCTTTAGTAAGGGCGGGCGCTCCTGCCCCCCCGCCCCTGTCCCGCTGGCTGAAGGGGCCGCAGGGACGCGCCGACAAGCGGCCGAGGGACGGTGTCGCTGTGCGGGGTGTCCCCGCTGCTGTGGGAGAAGTTTTACATATTTAGGGCAGATCTGATCAGGCGGACCACGTCCTCCCTTCCCCGGGCCGCCCAGCACACGAGCAGCGCGCGTAGCTGTTCCTCGGTGAAGGGGAGGGGTTGCTGGGTGCGGCTGCGCTGCGGCACCGCGGGCGAGGCGGGGAATCGTAGAATCATAGAATCAGGCGGATTGGAAAGGGCTTTCGAGATCATCAAGTCCAACCCTTGATCCAGTACCGCTGCGGTTAGTAGACCATGGCACTGAGTGCCACATCCAGTCTCATCTTAAAAACCTCCAGGGATGGAGAATTCACCGCCTCCCTGAGCAGCCCATTCCAATGCCTGATTACCCTCTCTGTAAAGAATTTCTACTTAATATCCAACCTAAACCTCCCCTGGCAGAGCTTAAGACCATGCCCTCTTGTCTTACTGCTGGTTGCCTGAGAGAAGAGACCAACCCCCACCTGGCTACAACCTCCTTTCAGGGAGTTGTAGAGAGTGATGAAGTCTCCCCTGAGGCTCCTCCAGGCTTAAAAACCCCAGTTCCCTCAGTCTCTCCTCATAGGACTTGTGTTTGAGTCCCTTCACCAGCCTTGTTGCTCTTCTCTGGTCCTGCTTCAGCACCTCAATATCCTTCCTGAACTGAGGGGCCCAGAACTGGACACAGCACTCGAGGTGTGGCCTCACCAGCGCTGAGTACAGGGAAAGAATCACTTCCCTGGTCCTGTTGGCCACACTGTTCCTGATCCAGGCCAGGATGCCATTGGCCTTCTTGGCCACTTGGGCACACTGCTGGCTCACGTTCAGCTTCCTGTAAATCCAAACTCCCAGGTCCCTTTCTGCCTGGCTGCTCTCCAGCCACTCTGTGCCCAGTCTGTAGCACTGCAGGGGGTTGTTGTGGCCAAAGTGCAGGACTCAGGACTCAGGACTTGTTGAACCTCATCCCACTGGAATCAGCCCAACTCTCCAGTCTGTTCAGGTCTCTCTGCAGAGCCCTCCTGCCTTCCAGCTGATCGACACTCCCCCTCAGCTTGGTATCTTCTGCAAATTTGCTAATGGTGGACTCAATCCCCTCATCTAAATCATCAATAAAGATATTAAACAGGAAGGCTTGGGGTGCGGGTGCTGGGTCTGTGTAACTGTCAAAACGCTCATGTAACAATAATTGAAATATCTGCAGCACAGGGGCTTTTTACGCTGTGTGCATGTGCGATGCCCAGTTCCTGGAGTGAGGCTTTAGAATCATAGAATCATATAATATTTTAAGGAGTTGGAATGGACCCTAAAAAACCTTTGAGTCCCAACCCCTCTGCCATGGGCAGGGACACTTCCCAGTAGACCAGGTTGCTCAAGGCTTTATCCAGCCTGGCTCTGAACACCTCCAGGGTTAGGGCATCTACAACCTCCTGGGCAGTTTGTTCCAGTGTCTCACCACCCTCACAGTAAAAAATTTCATCCTAATATCTAACCTAAATTTCCCCTCTTTCAATTTGTACCCATTACTCGTTGTCCTATCACTACAATTTCAGATGAAGAGTCCCTCTTAGCCCCCCTTCAGATACTGGAAAGTTGCTATGAGGTCTCCATGCAAACTTCTCCAGGCTGAACGGCCCAAACTTTCTCAGCCTGTCTTCATAGGGGAGGTGCATATAAAAATGCACCAATATAAATTAAATTAAATATAAATTAATTAGCACAATGGGATATGCAACAGAGCTTTTCCTCTCAGAAACAGTGGGTTTCAACCTCATTCAAAGCTAACAACAGAGTAGAGGTCTTTAAGTTTTACAGACTCTTACATGGGAGCCACCTCCACTTACTTATCTGTGCCTTTGCAAGTGATGAGTCATTTTGATGATCCTGGCAGTCATCTGCTGAAAGCCTTGACTTTGTCGAGATGCCTGTGCCATCCTATTGATGTGTAAGTAACTGCCTGGAAAATTCTGTGTTCTGGAAAATAGAAGAATGCAAAAGATTCCTGGTAACTTATTCAGCTATATCATTTCACACAAGGTAGTTATACTGACTTTGCAAGTATCAATAGAATGAGTGTGGCTGTGTGCCAGTCATACATGATAACATCTATGTGAACATGTGAAGCAAACCAGGGCTTCTCTTCTGGTTCTGAAATTAAGCCTAAGTGTCTTCTGTGAGTCAGACTTACCTGGAAGCCATTCTTACAGCCAAAATTACAGAAAGAAAGCCAATTGCCTTATTCTGAGAAAGCACACATCAAATATATTTCACAACATTTTATGAGAAGTGCAGATTTGGTTTGTAGTACTCGAAGACTTTAGCTTTCCATTTCACACATGCTGTACTCTTCCTGGCCTTTCTGTACATACCACTAGACAGACCCCAATGCACTAGCATCCAGCCCATGAAGAAGGAGCTCTAGGGATGTATGGGCCAGGCCTGTGCACAGCATTCCCAGGATCATGAGCATGATCACTTCCACCCATAGGCTGAACCCCAAGCTCTCCATAGACTCTACTCATCATAACACAGGGATGATGAGGGGCTGCAGGGATTGGAGTGGTAGACAAAGCTTTTCCTAGGTGTTCCTTTTTTGTTTTAACCTCTCTTGTTTCTTTTCTCCAAGGCATGTTCTATCTTAAATCTACCTATATTCTTGGTATGGGATAGTGCCAAGAAACCTTGGAATAGCAAGGAACATGGATTTCTCTGCCTTGCTGCTTCATCTCAGATCTTGCAGACCTGCACTGTTGAGTGAATCTTCCTCGCCTAGGGACACACTGCACCAAAAGCAGCTTGACTGTGAGGCTGCAGCCCCACAGTCAAAAGGTGACACCATAAATACAAATTCAGGAGTGTGTACGGTGTATTGATCTTTGTCACAGCATATAAAAATGTCATTCCTTATTCCCTGGAGGCTGACTTTGTGTGTAGCTGTATGGAAACAGGTGTGTTTTTTCTCTGTCCAGCCTATCAGGCACTTCTGGTTGTTGTTCTGCTCTGTCAGACTATGTCATACTTGTGATGCAGCCCTGATGTCAAGGATTTGAAGCATTTTCTGACTTTATTTATTTTTAGTTCTAAAAAGGACTTTTGTTTGTATTTAAACATTTTTGCCCTGGTTACTTTAAACGCTGGATGCAGCTGTGCTCTGTGCTAGGCTGGAGAGGTAGTGGACGGCACCTCTCAGAGCCCCGCTTCCCTTGTCGTCTGACTCCAGAGCATGAGAGGAAAACAGCAGAGGTTTGCACTTCCGTTCCTAAAACCCACCCTGAAAAAGACACGCTGCAGCATGTCTCGTATAGAGCAGCAGAGGGCTCTCTTTCCTCTGAAGTGCTGTTGCGAAAAGAAGCCTTGGATGGTGCCTGGGTCTTAGGAGAAAATCCAGTTTTATTCCTTGTGCTGCTGCTCCTTTGGGCAAACTCTGAAAACGGTGCAGATAGGATACGGCTATGATGATGCAGGAACACATTTTAAACTGATTAACACTACCTGTACTCAAAGGCTTAGAATACGAAGAAGGTGGTCAAGGAAAATATACCAGTGATGCTAATCTAAGTTGCAGTATTTCCTCAAGGAGAAAATAATGTCTCTTCTATCAGGCTATTAAGTTTCATAGGATATAAAAAGAAATTGTTTTTGGGTTCCCACATTTTTTCAGTCTTTTAAAAATTACTTTTTCAAGATACCCTTATTTATTTATACCTTTTTAAGAAAGTTGACTTTTTAAATCTTGTTTTTTCAAGATAAACAGAAGAAAGGAGCAGAGAAATACAGATTATATTCACAATGTAAGAACCATCTGGTTATTCTCAAATAACTGAAAGTAACATAAGTGGAGTTCAATGAATGAAGATTGAAATATCTACCTTTAAATTTGTCTGTCTCCTTATACGCAGTACAGTACACAGCACTTTTATGTTGTAAATGCTTAACAAAGATATTTACATTTTAGAATGATAAGTTACAAAATGGAAGAATATAAAGTTAAGGTATCGGATCGTTTGGACAAGAAAAAAACATGCACATGTATCCGAGGAAAAATGTCTTGGGTTTCCCACAAGAGAGCAAGTAACAGTCCATCAAAAAGGAAAAGAACTAGGATGCCTTGAGCTGTGCAGTTCTCCTACTGTAAAGCTGAATACAGAGTCATTACTAAATCATGCATAAGATGATGCTGACCAAATCAGAAAAGGCTTATGTGGCTCTGGCAGTACAATGTGTTTTCATCTGTCTGGAAATATTCTGTCTGCTGAAAATGCTTCAGGGCTCCCGGTCACCATGGATATTCTTGCCTGGGGGTTTAGGCTGGGAGGGGAGATATTCATCCTGCCAGCTTTTCTTATTGTTTGCTAGCAGAGGCACTCCATGTTGTTTAGTTTTTGACATGGGTCATGACAGCAGAAAGCTTGGAACTTTCCTCAGTTATCAACATTGCTTTCTTATGGAAGAGAGGAAGAGTATATTGTGTCCTCTACAAAATTCTGCTCTGGGTTATATGAGAATGCTTGACTAGATTCAGAGAAGTGGCTTAGGTTTTGTATTGCTTAAATTTTAGCATTGTGGTAGCCAGTGAAATTATAGATGGGAAGTACAGGCAACCTTAATGTCTAGACTTCCTTATTTATAGGTATTCTTCCTAAAATAAATGGGGGTGACAGTGATGCTGGACATTTCCTATTAAAGGACTGGCCTCTGTTCAGGACATTCATCTATACATGGAAACATGGACTCATATTCCTCCTCTGTCAGTGGCATTTGGTAACTGCAGTGAATGCTGAACCTCAGGCAAGACAAGGCACTGGGTCTTTGTGTCAACTTCTTTCTTTTTAACTGCAGTTGTTTTCTTATGTTTAGAAGCCATAAATATCCTTAGGGAAAAGAGATAGATTCCCCTCAAGCCTTGTGGATGAGTTCTGTATTTTCTGGGTTAATGGTTTTAAATGCTTCCCTGTGGATGTATGGACTACCAAAGGATTTTGGAGAGCTCACTAAGAAGTGCAATTCTTTTGTCAATAGACTCATGAAAACATAGGAATAGCTATAGTCTGTCAGACCAGTATTCCATTTCCCTCAGTGTACTGCCTCTCACAGCAGTCAATAGCAAATGCTGAGGGAAGGACTTGTACAGACTAAACATAGGGTGATACATCCTCTGAATAGTCTCTGAATGTTTGAATACACCGATTGGTGACTCAGGCCCTTTCTCAGCAGGGTGTGGTAACTGTACTCTGTAGTCATTTAGGCATCTGTCAGACAAGAATTTATGCCATCTGTTTTTGAATCAATGTCAAATTCAGTATTCATGTTCCATGTGGCAAGAAGTTCCACAGCTGAATTATATACTATGTATAGGGTTATACGTTTATGGTCTTTCTGAGAAGGAATGCTTTTTTTCCTGAATCCCCAGTGAATACTTACCTCTCCCTGTGCACATGCATAGCCATAGATACCTTAGCTTTTAAGGCATTTTACTAGTGGAGAGTCATGTTGGACTTATGCTTTCAGCTGTGTGGCTCAATCTTGCTAAACCATGTCTTTGTACCTGCCTGGTGGCAGGTTAGAATGATTCTTTCAAGAGTTTCCACCCCATGATCTGCTGCAGTATAATGCTGAAATGTCGAGGCTGTTCAGATATGTGTCAAAACAAAATTAATCTGAATTATCCTGTTATGAAAGTTGGAATTATGAGGATAAAATATGCTGGTATCTCACAAGTTTTCTCAATAGTTTTGTCCTGTTTCTGATGGGAACTTCATTGGTAGCTGGATTTGCCAAAGCCTGGGACTGCCCAAGAATGTGCTGCAGCTGTCACTAAAGTGTTTTCTAACTTTCTTTAAACACAAACTCTGTAGTGAAAGTTAATGACAAATATTTTTTAAAAAAACTTTAAAAAATATTTCCAGTGTCAAACAAGCTTTACTTAGTCTTAGATGTGCAATTATGCATAATAGGTGAGACATCTTGAGAATTATGTTCTGTCAATAGCTAACTAAATAACTTTTGCAGAGATGTCAGAAATCTAAATGGAACCCATCACACAGGACAAGACAATGTGCTTTTTTATGCTCAAGGAACACAATATGCCAGTCAAGGCAAGAATATTAGTGAATTAGGTACTTAATAACTGTCAGTCTCCTGCATTCACTAGGCACTCTCCTAGTGAATCTAGGGGACTTGAAAATGTGTGTGACAATGTGATATCCTTTAGACTGGTTGGGGAACTAGAGGATGACTTTACTAGTTTTTACCAGCAGGTGTCTGAAAATTCTCAGATGTTGGGTATCTAGGTGTGTCTAGCAAAAAGAAACAAAGCTTCTTGCAGTAATAAAGTCACCTCTCCTGTGACATTGATTTGAAAAATGTTAAATTTTCAAAGAGCAAATATGATGTCCTTTTACTAAAGCAACTATTTACAATATTGCCTAAATTCATGGTAATTATTTCATAACACAATCAACCTGCTTTTTATTTTGCAAATACTGGCAGCTATCCCTAATTGTTACATCTCGAGGACATACATAAAAACTTTACATAAAAATGCAATAGGAGTATTACAAAACAAACGAGAAATAAAGAGGGAAAGAAGGAGAAAGGAAGGAAGGAAGGAAGGGAGGAAGGAAGGAAGAGAAGAAGGAAGGGAGGAATCGAGGGAGGGAGGGAAGGAGGGAGAAAAGGAGGTGGGTCAGATTCAGTCAACTTTTTAAAAGCTGAATCTAGTTCTACAGCAGTGCTCATACTGTCTCAGATGAGCTGAGGACTCTTTACCCTTATCCTGCTGTGGAGTGGTGGAGCCTTTGCAAAGCCCTTGTCTTTTCCCTCCTGCAAACCGGATCCATTTCCTTGCCTACTGCAGGACATCTCTGCGACTTTTTTCCAGGTTATCTTACAGATGTTAATCCCACAAAGATCTTGGTGTATGACATAACAGCTGTCATTCTCTCCACCTCAGGATTTGGAAAGTAATATACATTTTTAAATTCAGCCTTTAAAATTCTCAGCTAAGTAGGCCAGTACACCTCTTTTGAACTCTCAGTTTCTTCATGAAGTTTGTTTTTTGTCTTACCCTACACTTCAAATACCTGCAGGGAAACTGTTCTGTCTGACTAGCATAGAAAAGTCTTGTGCAGTCATTCATAATTTTTGTATGTTCTTTAAACACCCTTACAAGTATTTCCCCCTTTATTTGCTGAGGAGCATCAAGCCTCAAAAGCTAGATTTTTTTAAGATAGATGTAAAATATACTTTCTTTGTGACACATGTCAGGGAGTAAACCCTGACTTGACTCAGCTAGTTTCAATACATCCATGTTTCTCAGGATCACTTTTGGAACAGCCTGGCCAGGTACCTGTTGAGTATCAGTTGGATCGAATCCTGGCCTGGTGCCTATCACATAATCCTTTGTACTTGCTCACTCAGAGCTCTTTCTAGTGTGCCACACATTATCATACTGCCATATCTCACTGAGAGAGTGACTCTGCTTCCTTACCACCAAATCTCAATCTGCGCTTTGTATTATGCAGAGTGAAGGGCTGTTTGTCCTGTTGTCAGAATTTCTGTTTATCAGAGATGGGGAAACAAGGCAACAGTAATTATTGCAGTCATTCAAATAGCAACCTGACTGTGGTTTACATTATGTTGATTAAGATGAAAATGTATGAGTGTTGCAGCTAAGCATACGAAAAGTGCAGTAAGGAAATTTTAACAGCTGTTTTAGACATAATAAGAAATGTAATTGCAAACTCATGAGGTCTGTATCATCCAACCATCAGGTTTTGCAGTGTCAGTCCTGGGAAGTTTTCAAGAACTTTCTGGATAAAGCCCTGAGAAACCTTTTCTGACCTCATTGCTCACCCTGCTTTGAACAGCAGGCTGTATTAGACAACCTCCTGAGTCCTCTGCCCTGAATTTTCTGGTCGTTTCTGTGATCTTGCAACCCCTCTCAGGAGTAAAAAACATCACGTGCACTATGTGTTTTAAATACAGTTCATTATTTTTTAATATCCAAAGTAAATTACAGAAAAGAAGGAAAGGAAAGGAAAGGAAAGGAAAGGGAAAGGGAAAGGGAAAGGGAAAGGGAAAGGGAAAGGGAAAGGGAAAGAAAAAAGAAAAGAAAAGAAAAGAAAAGAAAAGAAAAGAAAAGAAAAGAAAAGAAAAGAAAAGAAAAGAAAAGAAAAGAAAAGAAAAGAAAAGAAAAGAAAAGAAAAGAAAAGAAAAGAAAAGAAAAGAAAAGAGAAAAGAAAAGAAAAGAAAAGAAAAGAAAAGAAAAGAAAAGAAAAGAAAAGAAAAGAAAAGAAAAGAGAAAGAAAAGAAAAGAAAGAAAAGAAAAGAAAAGAAAAGAAAAGAAAAGAAAAGAAAAGAAAAAAGAAAAGAAAAGAAAAGAAAAGAAAAGAAAAGAAAAGAAAAGAAAAGAAAAGAAAAGAAAAGAAAAGAAAAAAGAAACTCCCAGAACTGCTGTTAGTGGTCAGCAAAATCACAGGGTAAATCTTTAGCCTAAAAACATGGCTAAGAGGCCTTAGAAAGTTGTCCAATATAGGACACATTTCAGACATATGACAGTAATGGCCAAATATTCGGTTGTTCCAGCAAGGTTTGGAAAGATATAGCTCTTGGGCCCGCACCCTCTTCATTTAAATAAACATGACTGCTGCTGTGGGTGGTTGGCAATGGAACAAACAGTTGCCTTCTGGACAGTGTGAATGAATACCCTATAGTGGCATAGCTCAAGGCCTAAGTTTATTTAGACTTTGGCTTATTTGGTGACTTGAAACATGAAACCTTTACGCAGTTCCTCCTTAATCACTGAGATAGAACTCCTCACCCTCCCTCCTTTCCCGTAGGCAGTATGTGGTAAGAGTTAGTCCTCAGGGAGAGATAACTGGTATTTACCTGTGTCTAAACTAAACACAAGGTTTTGTGCAAGTTTGAGTGTATTTTTTTAAATAATTCTTAATCACTGTCTATAGAAGCCATTTTGGCTACTACAGAAACTGATTCTGTAAGGGACAACTTGCGTAACATGAGGTTTACTCTCATGATATGCGATAGTCAAATAAATGTCATCTAAAATAGAATGGAGTTTTTGGGAGGTTTTGCTGGCATAATTAATGTCTACATACATCTATTTTATTTTTTTCTTGATACCGCAGTGTAGTTGGTTGGAAAGGAAAAGGTTTCTTTTCTCTCTTTTTTTTTTATTTTTAGCTTTTAAGAAAAGACAAACTACACTTCAACAACACAGTTTTAGCTTGTGACCAATTTCTAAACAGAAAGTTTGGGGTTTATTTTTAGAAAGAAAAAAAGTTGTCCTGTAAGAGACCATATCCTACAAAAACTTTTCATTTTAATAGCTGCTTCTAATTCTGTCTTCTTTTTTTTCCTGATGTTGACCTTTTCTGAATATGACAAAATGGAGAAAACCAGGACTGAAATAGTATAGTCTGCACCATTAATACAATATTTTCTTTCCCTCTTGACAATTCTATTTAATTTCCTTGGGAGCAGATCCCTGTCTTGTCATTTCTGTGTATGATTTTGGTCCATCGGCTCAAGAGCAACCTCACAGATTTTCATCATCCCGTCTGGAGATCCCCTAGTCTGATTTTCTGTAAGTCATAGAGTACAGAATTTCAGCCAATTGATCCTCTATTTAGCCTAAGTACTTGTTTTAGACTTTGAAAAAGCATTCAGGTTTGATGGGAAGACATAAAAACCAGTAACCACTGCTTTCCTGGGTAGTGTGTTCAGGAAGATAACTTCTGTTGATAGTATGTGCCTCACATCTAATTTGCATTTGATTGACTTTGATTGCCTGATCATTAGTTCTTTTGACACTTTTCTCCAATAGATCAGCACCTGTTTATTTTCTTTCTATGAAAGTGTCCTGGAGGCCCCTCTCAACCTTCCCTATCTGATTATTTAAAATACGCATCTCTTTAGTCTGGTGGTTAAGGGCATTGTCTCCCCACTTTGACTTACTTTTGTGTAAAGTGTAGGAAATGAGTTTTGTCTACAGTCTACTTTTGAAAGGAAGCTCCCTCTGCCTACAGGGATAGTCTGGTCTATAAAATCGACTGCTGTACTAACATTCTTTTTTTTATGGATAGATGAATGTCACAAATAGCTATTACAGAAACACACATTCATTAAAAAATCTGCCAGATTTTGTTCTTAATTTAAAGTGAAGTTACAATGTATGAATGCAAGTACTCCAGAGTGCTGTGGTATACTAGTCTATGACATCATGGAAACACTGGTTTTAGGAATTCCTTTTGAAAAACCTGTAATTTAAATTTACGGTCTAATTATAGGCTATAGTTTAAGATAATTGAATCCTTAGGGAATTATTACCTTCTTTAAAAAGAAATAGTGTTAAGTCATGCTAAATTGTTTAATAAAAATAACGTTTTTCTTGGCTGTTTCAGCAGTATTTGCAATGGGGATGGGTTGTACTGATCTTTTCAAAACCCTCAAAGAGCAAAGGGAATAAGAACGGTTAAGGTAAAATTATTAATAAAGCTTGGTAAATAGAATTTAATCATATGAGAAATAAAAATATGGTTTTTTATAGGTGTATCGTGAAGTTGTAAGATATTCAAGTCCCAGATTGGGACTGGGTGTCAGGGACTTTTTTGGCCAGATAAGGGAAATATAAAAATTCCCAAAATTAAAATCTTTCAGAGCCATGTGAGAATTTTGCACACAGGAGTTTCTCTTCTCTCTTTGGGCTAAGAACAAAGGAAGATCCATCATTTTTG
Source organism: Pseudopipra pipra (assembly GCF_036250125.1). Taxonomy (NCBI): domain Eukaryota; kingdom Metazoa; phylum Chordata; class Aves; order Passeriformes; family Pipridae; genus Pseudopipra; species Pseudopipra pipra. The sequence goes on along the minus strand of NC_087551.1, from coordinate 85,515,578 downwards.
ACAGAGGATGTCCAGTGGCCAATTGGAAAGAAGGGAAAGCCTCTTTTCAGAGAAAAGAAACCTTTTTAGGCAAAAAGGAATATATTAAGCTTATCTGAAAAGGGTTGGGATTTTGTGAAACTATAAAATGTATGGAATTTAAACCAAAGGGGTCTTTCCCCTGGAAACTTGGTGCAAGAAAGACCCAATGCGTTGAATAAATTCTTCCTTGTTTCTTTGTTCCCTGAGTTTATGCTGTCTTTCTAAATTTAAAAAAGGGATATTTCCCACAATCACATGCAATTGTAAAAAATACTGCCTTAGGAAAACAGATTTTTAGAGACAACCAGTCATAATTTGTATAAGTTTTTAACTTCTCTGACTTTCATAGAAATAGCATGTTTATGCATGTTTTAACATGCCCCTACTGTATGATTGAACATTTTACAATCAGAGAAAAATTCTAAACTAAAATAAAGGCATTACCTGAACCTCCTTCCTAAATGTTCTGCGTGTATGTATCAGATAGGATGCAGTACATCAATCAAAATTAAGGGACTAAGTGCAGCAAATAGTGTAAAAAACCTCCTCATTTTTTTATCAAAGTTACAGAGATTTGAATGAGGGGGAGGATACAGTTTTGAGTCCTGACCTCACAGAAGGCAATGATTTCGGTGCCATTGATTCTGTAAAGGCAAGAGTCTACTTTGAGGCTGCCTGCAGAGGAAATTTGAAAATTCAGCTACACATAAAAACCTGTTACAACTACCCCATTCACTTGCACTTTGGAGGACCTTCAGCACATCAGCAACAAGAACATAGGGTCATTTCACAGTAAGTCATTACAGTTCTGTGAGATCCATCAACTGCTATTGTTCTGGAAAAACAGGGGGACAAGGTCCTCATTTTCATTCCATTATGATCTTTCTGCATTGCTTAGTTAGTGTAAAAGGGCCAGGGAACTTGGTAACTGAGGATTACCTTTGCTGCAGAAGAACTCCTACATGTATCATTTGTAGATTTGCTCCTCAGACTTCCACATTTCCCACAGTATAATTTTGTCATTCCTTCTGTACTTCCCTTTTTTTCAGAATCTCATTTTTAAAAGTGGATCTTTCAAAATCCCATGAAGTCTTAACCACAACGTCCTTCTATGTTTGGCGTGTTTCCTAAAAGACTGTGCTTTACTTTGTTGGGGTTTTTCAAAGCCCATATATAATATTATATATAATGCAATAATACAGTATTTACAGATTTGATCACATATATTTCTATGGGTGTGTTTAAAATATGAAGATATTTTAAAATTAAAATATGAAAATATAAGTATATATTTCTGAGATAATAGAATCTTTCTATGATTTTTTTTTTAACAAAGAAGAATATTTTCTCCTATTTGGACATTGTTTGCTTGTTCTAATGCCAGTCTTTGAACAAACAGAAACAAAATCTGATACCTTCAAATGGGTATCCCTGATCTAAAGCTTGTCAAAATTAATGTCTATCTTTAGTTTGATTCACTGAATACTCAATGAGGACTCTTAAACTATAGTCATCTTATAGGCTCTAGAGATAACATGATATTTCAACTACTTGTCTTGACTTCCTGTTTAGAAATTCAATAGTAATTGGTGCTTTAAGAATGGGATTCACTTGATTCGTTTAAGGCCACTTTTGAATGTCTGCTCATTCAAATGATGGTATTTTAATGAATCATACAAATCTGTTCTGAAAAGTGCCTACTTCACTCCGTTGTCTATCCAGCGATAGTACTAATTGTAGACTAATTGCACAGTATGCATTTGACCAGGTAAATCCTACCCACTCTGGCTGCAGTAACAGTTCAAGTTGGAAGAGAATTTGCAAATAACATTTTTCACCAAGGGAGATGCCTTCAACTACTAGGAAAAAAATATCTTAATTGCAGTCCAGACTAGATTTTCATACAGCTCCACCCTTATAGCTCAGGGCAAGTTTCAGTGCATGGCACACCCATCATCAGTGTAGTGTAAAACATTATGACACATTCCATCATCAGAAACAGCATCAGAGGTGTTATTACTGAGTACTTCTGGGAGAGATTTATACCCTATGCTCCTGTCAGTACTTTCCAGCAAACGCAAATTCTTCAGGCTTACAACCATGCAAGAAGTGTGCCCTCCTGCTACCATGAATGATCTTCCACCCATTTATTTTTAGTATTCACTGTAATTCTTGTCCACTTACTATGAGTGATAAAATAGACTTTTGCTTCCTTCCTAGTTCCATGAGCTGCTGAATCACAGTTTCTGCTAGGACCTCATCCAAAGTCAATTGAGATTAATTATAAGATTTATCCATCCCCTAAATGAGCTGCAGACCTTGAGTTCAGTGATGCATGAGGCAACTGGCTAAGCTTTTAAAGAGAGAATATTGTGCTGGAAGAGACTATAGTGATATTCTAGTTCAAATTTCCACATAATGTAGCTCTTCATATTTCCCTGAATTTGTCTCATTTCATGGAAACACACATTGTTTGCACCACAATATGGTTGAATGCCTGCTGAATCCAGCTGAATATCAGACCAGCCAAGTTCACTGCCTAATGCTAAAAGCAGGACAGGGCATTGACCATTCAAGTTCTCGCTGTTGTAACTTTTGTGGAGATTTCCCCCAGTATTTTAGGTACTGTAATGCTTAGATTTTTGCATTTACTGAACAGCATGTACTATTAGAGAAAAGCAGACTTGCTCTGCATGTGTTTATTTCCAGCTAATCTTCATACAATTACTAGAGCTTGCTAGGTGCTGTGATCCTTCTAATTTACTGAGGCAGATGTTGCTTTTTGGACTCATTAAGGAACCACTCTTGTTTTCTGTATTTACTTAAACACATTTTTGTTCAGAATATACTTAGGCTGCAACTCAGAGGTGTGATTTCAGCTGGTACTGAAATCACTCGACTAAGCTCGGCTTAGTAACTAAGTTGTATAGAAACAGACAACAGTATAGTTGTTAGCTGCCTGAGACTATAGCCAGTGCTGTAGGTGATTTTTGCAGCCTTTACAGGCTCTGCTTGTAAGACAATGTGAAGGATTAGCAAAATAAGGTTCCTGGGTAGCATTGGAGGTGGTAAAAGTAGAATTTTCATGATGATGACGTATCAGAGATGGGTGTAAAATTGAATGTGGTAATGCTTGCTTAACTCCAGAATCTGAAAATTGAACAGAGAGGGATTTTTCATGTAGCTTATCTGGTTGGCATGCTGAACACAACAACCTCCCAAATTGTGTCTCCAGAGTGTCCCTTTGACTGGCTTGGAGCAGTTGAAGATAATTAAATCCTTTCCTGATGGGTTATACTTCTTTAAAATTATTCCTAATATGCAGACATCAGGTCCAAAACAAATTTCCTTTGCATGGTGATCTTTGTGCACAACTTAGTCTCTCCGGTGTTTGTCAGAAACAGGCATTTAAACATGCTTAGGCCTGAGACACTGACAAATGGTTTCTATGGACTTGAAAATGATGTGTAGCCCAGCTAAGGTCTTCTGTTTAGGTAAAACACAGATGTCCTAGCAGTTAATTAGTAATAATGTCATCTATTTCTTCTGCCTGTTCTGGATGCACAGATATTTTTTAGCTGAGAATATTTTGTACCCTATAACAGAAGCCGGTGGGTATGCAAAACTTTTCAAATCTTGGTGCCCCTAAGTTGAAGTTTGACCAGTTCAGCACAAACTGTGTAATTAACAGAGCGCAGGGGAATGTAATGCTCCCGTAACTGGTAGGGTTGTGTGATCAATTATGCTTACCTGATACCCAAGTCCAACAGAACAAATAGCTTAACACTTCGTGAGCATGAATGGGATACCAGCTTAGCCCAGTTCTCTCTAACTGTGCTAATTCTCCAATTATTCATGACTCATTTTTATTGTTGGTGTGCAGAGAAATGTGCAGAGGCTTGAAATACATGGTATAGTTATAGGCATTCACTGACTATAGAGCTGAAGTTGGCTTAAAATTTTCTTGGTTTACTTTTTTTCTGTTCATGCTCCACAGTTTCCTGTCTACATGCTGTGCTGATAGCTAATTCTGGGGGAGTGGGACTGTGCTGCAAATGGGGCCACTGAAATCAGCTGAATTAGTAGTAAACCTCTCTCTAGAAAGAACTGTATGGCACAGGCTGCAGAGTAGAGTTGGCAGGGCTGCAGACTGCAGAGCTGGGAGGTGCTGAGTGGGGAATGGGAGAGGGAGCTCCTAGTGCGGGCTTTCTCATGAGAACCATCTCACAGGAAAAGTGCTTTCTGTCCAGGTACCTACAGTATTTAGTGTTGTTTGGGCACCAAAGAAGGACCACATTTGATAAAAGAATGTAGGAGTTGAAGTGGTGTTTCAGGGAAATCACAGCTTATATTACAATGAAAATTAGCAGCTGCAGAACACTTGCAAATCAAGACCTTTTTTAGATGTTAGTAAGACATGAGTCTTGAAATTTTGTCTGAATAGGCTAATATGTGCTTTAGCTTTCTGCTAACTGGGAGCTTACAAAATCCTTACATACCATATTTGATTCCTAAATGGTATGTTTAGCCATGAAAACCCTTTATATGTACTTACAGTGTAGTATATCCTGTTTGGAAATGAAATTATGAAAATGTCTCTAGATCCATGCACTCATGGATACATGTGTAAGAAATGAAGCTTATATGTTTTTATGGAATGGCATTTAACAATATCTGTTTCTCCATTTCTTATTTGTTCTAAATCTATTCAGAACAGATGAAATCCTAATAATTATAATCCATTTATTCTCTTACTTTTTGCTATACAATTTCTTTATTGGCATTTTTGTAGAAGAAGAGATCAAATACATATACCAAAGTATCTTTAAATAACAAGACCTTAGGGGAAAAAAAAGGGAAGGTGGAAGTCCATAATACTGTTGCAAAACTGGGCAAAATCTGTGACATTTGCAAGCATTTTCACTAATGAACTTTTGGGCTACATTCATGCTAATGAATTAAACAGTGCCAGCAAATGTTCTTGGGACTGGAACTTGATTGTCTCTACCCTCAAGTTGACCTTGGCATGGTTTTGCCCTGGCCACTGAGTATTGTCTTGAACAATTCATGGTATGGTTTGGGGGTTAGCATGGACCATACCTGATAGGAAGTTTGGATGTGACCATCTTGTTTTGGAGACTGAGAGAGCTGATTGGTAATGACAGGTATGGTGAAGTGCCAATTGGGTTCAGTGCCAGAGACTGGAGAAATGTGTACTCTGTGTAGCTTTACCATCTGAGGCTGGGGTGCTCAGGATGCAGTGCTACTTGTAAGCTCTTTTTCCCACCATCTCCACGAAAAGGAGTGGCAGTGACTGTTCATCTTCCGTAGCTGTTTCTCACATGTAACAAGGACTTACTAAAAACAACCGCAAACATTTCCCAAACTTTGCGTCTTCATGCACCTTTTGCAGGTGAGGAGTTGCCAGGATTGACTTTTCAAGCATCAGCTGTGGTTGCTGTACTATCACGCCTGCCCTAGTCTACAGAGGTGGCCCCTTTCTCCTGTCACTACAAAGACTGGTGCTCCAAAAAGAAACAGTAGAAGTATGAAAAACTGTAAAAATAAATTTAAACAATGTGAAAATACTGCATGACTGCCTGTGATACAATTAGAACAATGTTTATGAACATATGATGTATGTACATCAGATACAACAGATGTTTATGTACATCAGATACTGTTCATATCTGATTTTCATGGGAACATAACATGATGCTTCTGCTCAGGACTATAACTGACTGTATTTTTTCTGTGTAACATAATGCAGAGGATGCCAGCCTAGCACTTCTGAAGAGACAGACTGCAAGAACTGGGTAGAATTTCTAAATGCATTAAACTTGTGCAGGAATGAAAATTTTGATAAATCAAAACATTAGATGTGTCTAGTCTACACAATTACAATGAACATGCTAAAGGAACAAAAGCTTGCCAAGCTGTTTCAGCGCACTATTTGGACTCTGAAGGTGAGTTAAGATGCATAAGTGGACATGACCTTATTTTGCAGAGAGTGGTCACAGAGGGCAATCCAGCCAGAGCTACATTACCAATCGGTTCACGTTTAAGTTGCTACGAGGCTCCTTGAATTTCTGCCAGCATCGTTCTCCCTGTTCAGACCCTGAACCGTTCCCAACTCGCCTCCGAACCCCAGCCCCACGCCAGCGCGCCTCTGCGGTCCCTCCAGGTCTCTCCCAGTAGATTACCGGGCAGCTCCCCACATCAGATCGCCGCTCTTCTCGGAGCTGCAGGCAGAAAACATTGCCCTCAGTGTTCTTTTACAGGGTCTTGTGTTTGTCTGAGAATCCCACCCGTTCCTCAGCTGCATCAGCCCGAGGATGCGGAGAGCGCTGGCCGAAGGAAGGTGAAATGCCCCCGTGGGTATCCCTGTGTAGATGGATATATCCCGCCGTCGGGGCGCCCCCCCCGCTCCCCCGGGCCTGCCTCGGGAACGCCCCCGCGGGTGCTGCTGCCTTGGATCGCCTGGCGCTGGGGCAGCGCCGGCCTCTCCCTTCTCTCCCTCCCCCGCCCGCGAAGGCGCCTCCCGCCCGGCCACAGACACAGCCCCGGCCCTGGCCCTGCGCACAGCGGCGGATCCCTCGGGCAGCGTGCACGGAGAGCCATGGCGCGGTGCCGCGGCAATGTCCGCTTCCTCCTCCTCCTCCTCCTCCTCTGCAGCGCCGCGGCAGCCGGGTACGTGGGGCCGGGGGCAGGCGGGGGCGCCGCACCTCCCCTCCCCTCCCGCCCGGCGCGGGGGCTGCGGGGCAGCGAACGCTTCTCGGGGCTCCCGGCGCCGGGCTGGAGCCGGTCCCGAGAGCGGCAGAGCAGCGCTCCCCGCTCCCCGCCCTGCGCGCCCAGGAGCGCCCAGTGGGTGAGCATCACCTCCAGCCTCCGCAGCGGAGAGCAACGGGAGGGCTTTGCAACATGTATCGTATGTCTTTATATGGACGCTGTTACTTTTTTTGGGACTGTATTTCACTGCTTGCCCTTACCCCCTCTGCCCGTTTGGACTTTCTAGACCTACGTTCCTTGTGGCAGTTCCCTGGAACATCAGGCCTGGAGCAAACCTGACTGTTGGGGTAGCTCTGCTGCCGGACAGCCCAGCGCAGGTCACCGTAAGGGGAGAAGTTATCAGAGATAACGAGACCATCTTGAGCAGGGAAATGGTCTTTGAGAAAGGTAAGGGAATGGACTTGGTCTAGAAATATTTGATTTGCCTTCTCACACAAATATTTTGTTGCTCCCAAAATATCTCAACTTCAAAATGGTACTAAAATAGGAACTTTATTTTACCAAGTAAAAGTCTCTATGGGAAAATAAACTCGTACACTGCTGGCTCTGTTTGCAGTTGGGCAACTGTGCTGGATGGCAAGTGGCTGTGTGGATGTGCTAACTCATTTTAAACTCTGAAAATAAACAGGAGTAGCAAAGTGGGATGGATGTGGGATTTCTGAGGAGCCAGGAAGTACTCTAGTCAATGTAGTGGGGCCACTGAAGAAGTAGTAGAAGAAGAGTTGCTTACTGGTAGCTTGTCAAGGTGCAAAGTGGAAGCATGTGTGAGAACGGTAAGGGTGGAACAAACAAGGTAATAAAGCAACTGAAGCTGCTTCTCGTGCCCTAAGAATGGGAGGACCTGAGGACAGTAGTGAGGATGAGTGTGGCAGACACCGTTACTTGGAGACTCTGCATTTGAAGAAAGGGAAAGTTTTAAGAATCAAGAACTGAATTGTGGACAGACTGGGGATTGAAGAGCAAGCTGATTTGATCTATGCCACCAGGCAGCAGTAGAGGATGTGGTGGCAGTTCTGAATAGCTGAAGAGCTGAGATATCCTGGTCAGTGTTCCTTTTCAGAAAGGTCAGCTGAGAACAGAAGCGTAGAGATGTCCTGCTGGAGATTTGTCCTCATGAGAAAGAAAATATTTTATATGGATAGTCCAGCTTTCCCACTGCTCCTAGTATGAGGCAATATAAATGACATCCAAAGTCTAGCTTTTTATCTGTTAAAAGTAGAGAGTCTAGGGGCAGCATGAGATCCTGAAAAATCTGCCTTGCTATAATGCACTTTCTCTGTCGCTCGTCTAATTCTTCTATTAATGTTTTATAGTTAATATAAATGCCTTAATTGGAAGTATCACACCTTCATTTCAATGCCTTCATGAAAGCCCACCTCTTTTCACAACCTGTAGTCTTAGAAGACTAAGGCTTTGAGTGTGATGGAGTGCATTTGACCAGATAAAAAAATTTATGGCATCATGATGCAGAAAAGCATATCTGATCAAAACTCTTCTTGGTATTTCAAATATTCAGAAAAGTTTTCCAGAACTATGCATTGACAGTTATACAGTTTGGATATTGTTTATCCAGTTATTGTTATCAGGTGTCATGTCCTCCAATAGCCAGTGTAAAAGCATAAACCTGAGGCAAATTTCACTGTAGTGGTATGGCTAATGAAAAAAAAAAATCAGTGTTCATTTTTGATTTAAATCAGTTTTATACACCTAATCTGTTAGTGTCCTAATCTAACACTAACAGTTGTGGTGATGTATGCCTAAGGCAATTACTTTAGGAAGAAAAATTTGCTAGCAACTACAATTTGCATGCAGGTAAAACGGACTGTCTGTCATGCCTACAGTCCTAATTCTTAAGTGTCTGTAACACATTACCTGCTAATTTTAGATTTTGCTTATTCAAAAGTTTAGGCCAAACCTAGGATCTAGACATAGTGGGGGATTCAGCAGTGGATAAAGGAAAATTTTTGTTCTGTGGAGAAAATAACTTTGATGTATTTATTATGCTATTAGTAATGAGCTTGCCATTTTAAATTCACAATTCCTCTTCAAACCTTTCCTGACAGTATTTTAATATGGAACCAAACAAACCTAAACCAACTAACTTTTTTTGTTTTCTTTTGAAAGAAAAAATTATTAAAAGAAAAATAATTTCTTCTCCTTTTCTTCTTCTAACTATACTGGCTTTTATTTCCTGCTTCTGTTCTGCTTTAACGTCGAGTTCAGTGAGCCTTGCATGAGTTCCAACCTGTCTGTTGTTGTCCTTTTCAACATTAAAAGGCAGACAAACAACTGGTAATTCCAAGATTGGAATTACATCCAAAATATGTGGATGTCTCTTATCTGCTGAGCCTACAGAACAATCCCTGGGAGGTGCTAAAGTCAGAGTGAATGGTGGGTGATCAGGAACAGGTATGACACTGTATCAGACTGGATACAGTGAGGAAAAAGTAGAAGTGCTGTAGTGCATTATTAACTTTTAATCCTTCTCCTGTCTTTTAAATACATCTTTGAATTGTCTATGGTTTTTTTACTTGATAAATGGAACAGGAAAAAAAAAGATGTTGAGTAGCTGAGTATACAGTGTATAGTTTGCAAGTCTTCTTGGAAAATTCTTAACATTTAGTATGTGGCCATCAATTTTTTCTAGTCAGGTTACATAATCTGTTAGTCATTTGTTCTCTGTGAACAAATACGTAAGCAAAACTGTTAAGGGCCAGAAGCAAGGGAACTGCCCTCAAACAGAGGATGTAGTGTTGAAGATGTGTATCCAAAAGTGCTACAGGAGTGGATTAGTTCTGACTCAGAGAGAAAGCAAGTTGTCAGGGAGAAGCAAAAACAGTTTGTCAGCATAAGATCCTAAAGCTTTAAATTCTTCACTGAAGAACAAAATAATAAGATAAAATATGTAGTGGTATTGCTATAGCTGAACTAGCAGGAGGAGGAGGTTTTATTAGGCCAGCTGTTGCAGTTGAAGGAAAAAACCCAAGCATATCTCCAGGCACACAAAATCTTTAAATGACATCATTACTGCATATATTAGTGCCCAGAAAATGTTGCTTTATCTGACAACTGAACACCTACCTTGGTTAGGCTGCAAATTCAGTGGCACTGTTGCCTAAGCTGGCAATATGCTCTGTATTTTTCCTTGCGTGGTGACAGCAAAAACAGGGGATTAACTGCTCTGAAAATCTGATGTGACTGAAAAAGTTTTTATTTTGTTTGAATGATTTTTTAGGCAGACAGGTCCTCTGGTTCAGTGTGCAAATATTTGTGCTGATGGAACTGAGATGGGTGCAGAGTTGGGAGTTGGATGGTGGAGACAGAGGACAGGCTGAGGACACAGTTTTTATTAGGGATGTTTAATCTTGTAGGGAAAGTTCAGCCAAGTGCCTAAGTGTAAGAGCTATTACATACCAGCCTAGCAAAGTGCTTCTGCAGTTGCTTTAAGTTAAAGATTCAGCCTGGTTCTCCAGTAGCAACTCAATATGATACATGTACTAGTCTAAGTTTCTGAATTAGCTCCATAAAAGGATTGTTTGATTGTTGAATTAGAGGCCGAGGGTTTTTTTCTTGCTATAATATAACCCTTCCTTTACATAAGAAATATATATGCCTTCTGATGGGTGATAAAACATTTACGGTTTTAATGTTACTGGGAGGGGAATTTTGGTATCTGAGTGATTCATGGGAAATTGTCCATTAGAGAAAGGCTTTAGCAGTGGAGATTGGTTCACATTATTATTGTGCTTTTTATATAACAAAAGGCAAATGTATTTACTAATAAGTGGTTAGTGGATATTCTTTGGAGTGAAGGAGAAAGTGCACATGTGTTTAAAGAAGTGCTGATATTTTGAACTTGGCTCAGTATTTCAGAATCGAAATGTATTGTATAGCAAGGGAGATTGTTTAAGACCAGTGTTTTGCTACAGAAATTAAGTTAATTATGTTAAATGTAGTGAAAACAGACCAACTGAATGTTTGCAAGCAGGAGGTTACTGCTACAGGTAGACTTTGTGTGAGCAAGCACAACCCCCCCAAAAAAAGTCAGTGCATCATCAGAAGAGAATAGGTTTCCATTGCCTACAGTGGACTCCAGAAAAACACAAAGCACTAACTCAAGATGTTTCTGTGCACCGTGCCAAGCCTTGACACACTTTCTGTGGAGATGCAGTTATCAGAAAGATCCTCACTTTGATTGAAAACGACTGCAGAAGATAACAATGGCTTGTGTGCAATTGGAGCTGTTGGGTTTTCTGGGTCAACAACAGCAAAAAAAACCATGATGGGAATAACAGACAGGCAAGTTAAATTTCCAGCATGAGTGGTTTCATTTTCAGTGATTGCAGTGAAGGACGATTCTTGCAGTGCATATTTATCCAGTCATTGATCAATAAAGATGTAGTCTGAACTAGCAAGAATTGTTGTCTTACAGGGTTTGCTACCCAGACTTTGCTGTGTGTTGTTGTGTTTGGAAACCTTATGCCTTAATTGAGAGAAGTTCTGTATTTTCTGTGTTCATGCTAGAATGAATTGGAAAGAGTAAGTAGCATGTAAGTAGGAAAAAAAAATCAGTTTTAAGAAAAGCTTTCATGTGTCATGAGAGCTTTTCTACCTGACAGTGTGAATGTTTTTAATTCTAAAGAAAAAGATTTAGTTAGAGCTTCTGATATTTAAGGTACAATGTAATGTATTTAAGACATGGTGAGTGAGAACTACTTTGTGAACTTACTAAAGAATCTCATTTACAGTAGCATGCATAGTTTGTAAATTAGTTATATATTTTAACTAATTTGCACTCCTTTTCTGTATTTCTGGAGAGGAGCAAACTTACTTGTTAACAGAGATTATTGAGCTAGAGTGTGGCAAATACTAAACTAGGATTTATGAAACATGATAGTCTGTGAGAACGTTTGTCAAGCTCAGACATGTAGTGATACTCCACACAGACAATGAAAATCTGCTTTTACCAGAAGGCATGTCTTACATATTTAATGATATGGTTCTGAGCACGTTAGTATGTGAAACAGTGAAAAACACTAGGAATAGGAAGTTGTAAAGTTACACCTAAATGGAGTGAAATGGCCCAAGAATGCCAGTCCCTGTTGTTAACCTTGAGTTGTATCTGTACCTTATGTCAGAATAAAATGACTGAGTTACTGGTGACTATGCTGTCTTTGTTACAAATCTGCAGGGTAAAGGGTTTTGCTGGCAGTTTAGTGGGACATCTTCTTTCCGCCTAATTCTGCATTGGAGCCTGAAATTTCAAACAGCAAGAGAGCAGGAGTTGTGTGATTTTACATCCATAACCTCCGCCTCCAAAAGTATGTGTAGCTGTGCCTCACGAAACATAACTTGTCTAATAGTCAGCATATGCAGATAACCTATGCGAAATCAGAATGAAGGAAAAGTTTTTGGGAAGGAGGTGTTGGGGTTGGATCAAAGACAAGGGAGCTAGTAGAGAAGAATGCACTCTCTTATGGGCTTTCATATTGCTGGAGTACATAAAAGAAAAAAAGCCCCGTTTTCTGTGCCTGTTGTTGAATCCATCCTTCTAATAGGCCCCTTAAGTTGTTTGCAGAAAAATGGGACTAGTGATTCCATCCAGTACTTGAGCTTTATTTTAATGCTTGGCTGCTGTTTGAGATTTGAGGGAAAGAGTCCTCCTGTGGCTCAAGGCTTACGTGTTTGTGCAAGAGGTCTTTCTGGTCACCATGTTCACCAATATCCAGCCAAGGAGGGTGTGGCAGATTGAGTGCCTACAGGCTGTTTGACAGTACCTTCAGAAGGGTGGAATGTAGTAGAAATGTGACAGTGGGGCAACTCTTGCAGAGTAGGGAATGTTACGCATTCCAGTGTGGGGTTCCCTGTTGCTACTGTGAACTGGAAGGGCTTTACAGCTGTTAGGAAGAGGAGAAGAGAGAAAAATGAAATAAAGGCTGTGAATTAGGGAAAAAAAAAGTGATGACGATAAACAAAGGAATTGGGAGGTAAGATGCTGTCAGAAACAAGGAGGGAAGCAAAGGGAGAAAGCTCTTGAGGGATGCATACTAAAAGGATAAATACACATTACCCTAACAGAGCAGAAAGGTAAGAAATAAAGTAACTAAACAGGATCTTCTCACTGGCCAAAAAACAACAGAAAAAAGGAAAACTGTATATAATAACTGAAAATGATTACAAAGGTTGAGCTTAAAGAAGCAGCACAGGTAAGAAAGGACAAAACTGGTAAGGCCAAACCATTAGTAAGAAAGAATGTGAAAGATAATAAGACAGGGTTTTTAAATATCATGTTGGTAACAAGAAGGCTAGCAAAGGATATGGCTTCCTACTCACTCTGATGAGAAGGGCTTTGGTTAATGACGCTGAGAAGCAGTAAGTGTTCAGTCTTCACTAAAAGGATCAACTAACTGTTATGGAAAAGGGTTAAGAATTAAGACAGTAAAAGGGGAGGAACAGTTTAAAGAGTACTATGGTAAAATAGATGTGTAGGCCTGATGAAATTTTCTGTAGAATATTTAGGGAATTGACTGAAATAATTTTAAACATGCTAGTGAAGTTTTGAGACCATGAGTGAAGAGACAGGCTCTGAAATATTAAAAACCTGCAAATAGAATGTGTTGCACCATGGGTTGGCAGGGGTTGTAGGTGGAAAAGAAGCAGGATATTGTTATAGTTGATGTTTCTAAGGCTTTTGATAGTCTGGCATGGCACTCTGACAAGCCAACTGGGGAAGCAGGGACAGCATGAAATTCTTATTTAATATGTTTGTGGCTGGATGGAAAATAATATGCATCAGGTAGGTCTAAGTGGTTCACTCTCGAACTGGAAATAGGTTGCCCTGAAACTGTATTGTTCAGTATGACTGACAGGAATGAAAAAATGAGAGTGTTTATTAAGATTAGTGAAGGGTCTGGTAAGGTTGCTGGGAGAAAGGATTCGATTTTGAACTCATCTTGGCAATACTAGAAGTGATTAGAGGAAGAACTGAAGTGTGCCTCACTAGAGCTAGTGCATGGGTCTGATTTGGTTGAGGAATTAGAGTGTGTGTTTACTGGATGGGGAACAAGGTGGTGCAGCAGTCCAGCAGAAAACTGGAAGTGTGTGTAGGGTGGGTGATGGTTTAAAGGTGAAAGCAGAATGTGAAAGCTTGTAAGTAATACTGTAGTTCTTAAAAAAAGAAGGTAAATATTGTACTCAAAGGTATACACAGAAATAATTTCTGTAAGCTATGAGAAAGTATTCTAGTAATCTTCACAGCCTAATTAGGCATCCTGGGGAATGCTGTGCCTGATCTTTGGCACTCCTCATGGAGGCTGTGAACCAACTGGAGAAATTCCAGGGAGAGCAGAGGGAAAGATCAGAGATCTCTCAGGAGGCAAGTTCAAACCTGATGGAAGAAGATGAACTGTCACATGAGATGAAAATAAATTGTGGAACTCCATGTCCCAGTTATTGGGGATGGAAAATGTGATCTCATAAAATTAAGACAGAAGTCCATCAAGGACTGGCCCACTATGAAGACACTAGTTTTCGTTTTTCAAGCTCCAAGCCTCAGACTGCATAGCCTGGGAAGAGCACCCAAGGAAGGGTTACTGTGTACTTGTTCGTTTTTATGCTGTTCAGATGTCTGTCCTTGACCATTGCTGGAGACGGGACCTTAGGCCAAACAGACTTTGTTTTAACCCAGGGAGTCTCTTCTACATTCTGGAAAGCATCTGGGGAGAGATGGGAGGAATTAGGGTCGAGTATCAGGAGAAGTGTGCTATGCACCTATTTATGTAGTGTTAGGTATATAAAAAGTAGCTTTAAAGAGAAAAGGGTGGGAGCTAAGAGTACATCTCCGGATGGGTGTCCTGAGCGGTATCTAATTAGGAGGAGATCCAAGCTGAGGTACTGGGTTATAGTACCTGCAGAGGCAGCAAGCAGTTGGGAAATTCATGAGTTTCCAGTCCTACACAATTGACTTCTCTTTTTATGAGACAATCAGCACTGGCAGCCTTACTGATTTCCATGCTTTGCTATGCATGACTACCTGTTTGTGAAGGCAGAGTTGAGATCCTATGAGCAAAGATTGAATAGCAAATGGCAAGAGATGATGTTGGTTCACCTAGATTCACTGTAGTCCAAATAAGTATGTGTGTGGAAAACACTGCCACAGTGACAGATCACTTCTCTAGCTTCCTGCAGGTGCAGATATGAGGTGCTTATTTTGTATGGTTAGGGGTTTATATTGCCTTTATTCACTGATGAAGAAAGTATCTGGTATTGTTTTTATATATTTAAATAGCTCTGTGGCCTCAGAAAAGTCATGTGTCTTTGTCATCACTGACTCTGAATGTATTCCAGAAAATGGAAGAAAACCAATATGAAAACAAACCTTCTTCTTCCACTTCCTCTAAGTGTGGAAATTTAAATAGATCCTGAATGATTTATTTGCAGTGAATGAGTTTGAAATGTGACTTGGCTTTGGAATTTTGCTCCACTTACAGCAATTGATGTGATGAGGATGGTATTAATACTGCCAAATATCTGGCATATACAGGCTTAGCCACATTTTGTCCTAGTATGATTTTCCTGTGTTTTAAGTTGTAATAAAAACTGCAGTTTCTTTAAATTGCCTTAATAGTGGCTTTATCTGTGTTTATTTCATGGGCATCAGAATGGATAGTAATTATGGCCAGTAGTGCCTTGAAAGCAGGATGTGCAGATGCCTGTGAGTTTGTGTGTTTGTGTATAGTCACCAAGGGAATGATGACACAACATTTAGTTGTGTAAAAGGCTTAAGTCTGAGATGATTCTGAATTGTCTATGTAGTTTCATAGACTGGATCTGATGTCAAGAAAGTTTTCGCTGTAGTATTCAAAAATTGTCTTGCTAACAATTGTAAATTTATAATTCATGGCAATATAGTTGTTTTGGTATAGTAGGCAGTGATATCATATGCATGACAAAAAGTCCCTGAGTGGCTCTTAGGTTGCTTACAGGGAAAAAGTTGAGAAGAGGCTGTACTTGAATTTAAGCATCTGCAATGGTAGTGGCTGAATAGCTGTCAGAAGTCTCTGATTAGAGATTATTTACTTTTAGAAATAGGAAGCTGTTTTCTTTTCCTACCCAGTGTTCAGTGTCTTAGATAAACCAGAGGGTGTGTTTCAAGTACTGTGTTCTTGCAACTGATTGGTCTTTTACTACTCACTGAAAGTGGTAATAATAGTATAGAGTTGGTTGTTATACTTTAAGAGATTGAGTGAAGAGTTAAATGTCTGAATTATGCTCTAAATCTAAAAAGAGCCAGTCTGCAGGAAACATGTTGCTTGCTTGGGGAAGGGATCATGGATGTGCAGGGCAAGGGAAGAGGTGCCCAGCATCAGCAATGTCTGTTGGTCTGAGAGGGTGGGAGATGGTGGTTTTCCTCAAGGGTAGATCTGACAGTGCTGATGAGAGAAGAATGGCTGAACCAGTGAAAGGGACAATAGGGAGGTACCATGACTCCTTTGCCAGGTGAAGTAGAAAGACATAGGGAATGTCATGGTGAGGGGGCAGAGAAGAGGAAGGACAGTGCCCCTTCTTTTCCTACCTTCTGGTATGTATCTTCTGTCCTGACCATGAGTGTTTCTGGTTGTGCTTTTTATGGTTGGGTTGGGTTTCCCCTATTCTTCTGGTGGTGGAAAAAAGCAGATTGGGGAAAAACCTTTGTATTTAGCTGGAGAAGGGTTTTTTCCTGGTTGTCAGGAAAATATCCATACACTTTACATTGCAGACTGAAACTAGAACTTGCTAACAACTGCGGAGTTTGCTAAAACGTGGCTTTAATCACAAAAACGTCTGCCTTTCTTCTGTCTTCTAGAGCTGTGGTGCCCTGTTTCCTGACCAGATCCTCAGGTTCTGTTCCAGTTCAGATTATTCCTCCTGCCCTTTTACATCTTTCTCCATAGGCAGCGCTGCTACCCTGCGTCTCTCTCTCTTTTTATAATTTCTGAGTGCTTTTAGCCTCCTGATTTGAAGAAAGTACTGAAAAGGATAAGGGGTGGTGGAAATAGGGTAATGACTGGCTTTGGAGGGAAGCATACGTAGTGCTGGCAGACAGGGAGGGTTTAGGAGGCTTTTTGGAGCAAGTATATACCTCTTTGCTACAGGCCTGTCGGCCTCATTTGGCTTTGGATGTCAGCCCACATGCTGACGTCCCCTGGCAATCCCTGTTGCATGCGTTTGAGTGTTGTATTGCCCCTCCTTCTACCAGCTGTGCCAAATTTAGCCATAACTTAACAGCAGTGGCTCACACTATATATTTTGGGCTATTTGTGTAACTAACCACTGCTAATTTGGGTGCTAGCTTTAGGATGATATCTGAGGAGTATAACACATTTAAGAAAACCATAAGCTCAACAGACCTGCAGGTCTTCTTGTTTGAAGAAAAAGTATTTTTCACTCCCTGGACAGTTTAGATCTTGGTATTTATGCTTCCTCTTTTTTTTTTTTTTTCTTCTTTAAACAAAAAAAAAAATGTATTATTTTGGACAGGAAAAAAAATCTGGAAGAACATTGAGGAACATTATTTTTTATTTCTCTGATGTGAGGTTTTTGAAATAGACTCAGCAGTAGAAAAAACTCTACTTTTTTGCTACTGCAAGGAAAATTTGCTACTGCAAGGAAAATGCTTTTCTGTAAACATTCCCTAAGCATGGATATGTGAGCACAGCTATCAGAAGAAAGATGTGGCACCATTTCAGTAAATCAGTCTGAAGTGAATCCAGTTATATTTTTTCTGTTCTTGCACAAGACTAAGAAGGGATGAGGATGTAGGTAGAAAAGTTTAAGTGAGAAAGTCTATTTGTAGCAATATATGCCACATGAGCTAGAATATACAGTCAATCCTAACTTGATGTAAATTAGAGACTGAAGTGCTGCTGTACTGATACGTATTGGCACAAGCTCTAGTTCACTGTGCCAAGCCATACAGTCATTTTCCTGGAACCTCTGTCCTTTTTTTGGAAGTCGAAACATTTATGTCTAGTCCTAGTGCTAGTGGTGTCAGCTCAAGAAAGGGTATCATAACTTTCTGGGTTTGGATCAGGCCCATGCAAAGGAAAGCATTTAAGATGCCATTGTTTGTGCATCTCTCCATAGGTCTAAAAAAACACGCGTGTGTTTCGTTCTGTCAAACTTTTTCTATTTGCTTTATTGATAACAATACTATTAGACCATGCCAACAAATGGCAGGGTGAAAAGGTACATTAAAAAGATGACAATTTCCCCCTGATGTCTATACTGGTGACTTGTCACTACCACACTGTCTTTGATTCCTCTTCTGCTGGATAATCCTAAATGCCAAGGATTATGAGGAAAAGGAAGCAGGACAGTGTGGCATTTGTTTTCCCTCTACCTACATGTATTTTCTCGATGCAGTATTTATTGAATGAATACAGTACAAGCTTCAGGAATTCTGTGAAAGAAATGATTTTGCAAGTGATGAGGATATTTTTTTCATGTGACTTCTGTGGGGATTTTTGGTCGTTTGTTTTGTAACTTTCTTCAAGATTAGTCTGCAACAGTCCACTGAATTTTCCTGCCTCCCTCTGCAGCTAGGTCATGGCTCCCAGCTGGACGTTTTCTTTGACTAATCCCTTGTGGTAGCAGGGGCCTGTGCCCTTGCCTGGTCTCTCCACCCTCTAGCCCACTGCAGTTGTGCTGGTTACTCCACTGCTGCAGAGGGCAGATGGGATGAGTCAAGAGGAAGCATTTGGTGGTCTGCAGTGCCTGGTGTAGGTGGCTTAACTGTTCTGGGCTCTTTTCTGAACTTACTTCTGCCTGGAGTTAGTTACATGTAATCACTGGGAGCTGTATTTAATAACTGAACATATTCCTTGCAGGGATGTGTTGAAGGAGGGTGACAACTGTTGCCATTTCTAGAGACAGTAGACTTGAGTGATCCCATGTGTAAATCATGTGAAGTGTTACACACTGTATGTGGGTAAAAGTGTCCAGCTGCAGGATGGCAGAGCTGCCAGCAGAGCAGTGCCATGTGCTAACTGTTGGACCTTGGTTAATTCCTTATAAACCTGAAATTGCTGTATGATTAAATATAACTGTAATTCATCAAGCGAACAGAAAAATGTGGTGAATTTCTGCCATTCAGCATTAGCAAAGAGGAAACATTTTGCCTATGGCTCTTGCCTGAGCACATCTGAGGCCATCCCTAGGCATGGCTGGGCAGAGCTCCAGGGAATTGACTACAGCTTGGTAGTCTCTGAGAACATGGGAAAATCTTGCATGACAGGGAAATTCACTGCAGCGCTGAAGAATTTCGGATCTGCCCAGGCTGCTCAGTTCCTAACAAAATAGGTACGTAGTGACATGAACTGGAAGATTACCTCATGCCCGACAGCCTCTTTTATGATCTCCGCTGGCTGGGAATTAGTGCTCTGGGCTTTCTCAGCAGTCAGGGAGGCTATAGCTCCCTACCACTGATTCAGAAGGTAAACACTTTCTGAGTTGCACAAAGGAAAAGTAACTGTGACATAAATCTCCTTCCTCCCCAACTCTTTCCCCACCTGCATCATGTCTGTATCTGGCTCCGACCTGATATTAGGTCTCCCAGGCCCAGGAACACGAAAGAAACTCTGCCTTCAGATTCCTGTCTTTTGCATTCTAGTTGTTCTCAAAACAGGTAGAGGCAAGCAGGCACTGCCCTGATGAGAAAGGCTGTGAAGTACCTGCCCTGTTACTTGAAAGGTTGCTTTGCAGGCGGGTAGATGCTGCACAGGGTGGTGTGCAGCAGTCCCCTTCTTGCTCTGCCCTTGTGCTGCGTGGGTACTACTGTGTTTGCATTGGCGTGGGTAAAGATGGAAATAGAAACTCTGTGGTGTGGGCTATGGTATGAGTATCAGATTTGTGCTTTGTGTCTCCCAGTGTACTGAAGTCACTGCTGTAGCCATTGCTATAATTAGCTGTGTGGGTTGGATTTAAGATAGTGCAGCAGTACTTAACCATGTGCGTATCCATTCAGACATGTTGTTAAAGGTTTCTGGTCCTTGCGAATAACCACTTATCAGCAGTGACAAAGGTTATTTTTTTTCTCTGGTGGCACAGTGTTATGGGTTGTGGTTGTACAAACCTCAGCTTCAGCACAGCCTTATTTCACAGAGGGACAGAAACTAGAGAAGGGTAAAGCTTTTAGTGTACAACTGAGAAAAATTTTAGGAGGTAACTTTGTACCATGTCTGTTGTTGCTAGTTGCCCTATATCTTGCTCCCTTTACAGTGAAATATAATCCCCTAAAAGTAATTCTTCCTAGTTAACAGTAACTCCCTTTCTCCTAAGTTAGGAAGACATAATTTTCCTTTAGCTAAAATGATGTCTCTCTTAGTACAATTGTTTGGGCATGGGATTTTTTGGGTAGGTTTTGGGAATAAATATGTCAGTGATTCCAGAATTTACATTGCCTATGGATCAGGTATTCTGCAGAATTTTGTAATTCTTCTCCTGGAACTGACGGTTGTCCTGTAGCCCTGTGTGCCAAGCAAGGTTGGCCAAGTGTGGAGCTCCCTGCCACTGTGCAGTGGGGCAGTTTGCCCTCTCCATTGGCTACTGAAAAAAGTGTGTATTTTGCCAGACACTCCTGTCTGGAAAACCTCAAGGGCCAGTGAGGTTGCTCAGAGTCAAGGACTACATGGGTTGGTTCTCAAGGGAAGAGGGAAATGGGATGGTAGGAAAAAAAAAGTAGCTTTAACAGCCGCATAAACATGTTGTGGAAAGAACTTTGTTCCTTAGGGCCCAGTACTGCCCATCCCTGTTAAGCTTTTGAATACCAGAATGAGGTACTGGAGAGTGCTACCCACAAACTTCATTTGTGGGATGTAAGTCATTTGGTTTAACCCAGGTTATAATTTGAATAGATGATACATGCTGGACAGCACTTTTCCTTTAGTGCTCTGGCATCATCCAAGACAACCTGTGTTCGGGTCATTGAGACTTCCTTCTGTTTGTTACCGTCAAAGGAAAGAATTCATTGACTTTTAAAATTAACATTTTTTGAAGTTCAGAGGTCAAATGATTGCTTCATATTGGAATGCTTTTATGTGCAGGATCAAGAAGGACATACGTAAACGAATTATATTTTTTTTTTTTTTTTTTGCTTACTGCATGAAACAATTGAGTAAAAGACAGGTATAAACCCATTGCATTTTAGGAGATATAAAAAGGTCAAATTGAGTGGAATCAGCAGGAGAAAATACGAGTCAGCATGAGTCAGCAGTGTGCCCAGGCAGCCAAAAGGGGACACCCCATCCTTGAGGCGTGCATCACGCACAGCATTACCAGCCGATCAAGAAAGCCGATTATGCCACTGCATTCAGTGTTGGTGCTGCCTCACCTGGAATACCGTGTGCAGTTATGGGCCCCGCAGTTTAAGAAGGACGTGAAGGTTCTTGAATGCATCCAGAGGAGGGCAGAAAAGTTGGTGACAGGGCTGGAAGGCATGTCCTGTCAGGAGCAGCTACAGACTTTGGGTTTGTCTAGTTTGGCTGAGGGGCAACCTCATGGCTCAGTACAGCTTCCTGAGGACAGGAAGTGGAAAGGGAGATGTGATCTCTTCTCCCTGCTATAGAAGACATAAAGATCTCATCTCCCTATGCTATAGGAGACATAGGAATGGCTGAAAGCTGCACCGGAGAAGGGTCAGACTGGACATGAGGAAACACTTCTTTACTGAGAGGGTGACCAAACACTGCAACAGGTTTCCTAGAGATATGATTGATGTTTGAAACCTGTCGGTGTTTAAGAGGCTTTTGGACAATGCCCTTAATAACATGCTTTACTTCTGGTGAGCCTTAAGTGATCAAGCAGTTGGACTAGATGATCATTGTAGCTCCCTTCCAACTGAAATGTTCTGTTCTGTTCTCTGCTAATCTAAAATACGTTACATAATTAAAATAAAAGCTGTGGCACTAATGGCTTCATAATGTAATCATATCCAGGAGCTTAATAGCTCCTTTATTTGAATTCTAAAATATTTGAGGTCACATTATCTAAAATAGTCAAAGCAATAACTAATATTAACCCCAATATATTGATATGTTGGTTACTTGTTCCCATGGTGATGTAATGCAGTTAGGTTAATTCTGGGTGCTCCTTTGCTTAAGGGTGGTAAATTCTGTGCATGGTTTTGAAAATTTCAGCCTTTGTCTGGACTGCAGAATTAATGGTAAATAATAACTCGAATGGAATAGGGGATTGAAGTGTGAATGTAAAGGAGAGTGTTCAGGTGGAGAACACGGACATCAGCCCCCACCAAACAGAGAAGTAATGTTGCTGTAGATTGGAGTTCATACTTTTACAGCCCTGCAAAACGTATCAGACACCTTCCATCAACCATGGAAGGGAAGAAGGGGTAGAGCAGATGTATCTGGTGAAGAAGCTGAGAAGTTGTACCCATTAAAGCAGCAGCTTTCAGTTACAGTAGAGGTAATGGCTGGGCACAGACATGCTGCCATGCTGCTGGCTTTGTTTTGTAGCAGTGACATCACCAGTTAGGAGGTTACTTCTAGAGGGAATGGCCAGGATAAAGGCATTTTTTTACTGTTTTGCCTTCTGCAATATTGTGTAATTTAAAGTATTTTCCTTTTTTTTTATTTGTTCTAGAAAAGTTGTCAGTCTTGATAAAAATAACTACAGAAATTAGTTACTTACTAAACTGTAGAGGTGATTAGTAGAAAATATGCTGGGTTTCTCTTACATGTGATGGAGTTGCAGAATCAACTTCTTAGCAGAAGCAGAGGGCAGCGGTACCTGAGAGGGAAGTGATTCTCAAGGACAACAGTGCCAAACCATATCCTCCTTGTTCAGGTATCTCCCAGCTGGGACACTGTTGGTACCTTCAGAACATTATATAAGCGGAGCACTGCATTTTAGTTTTTCTGGGCTGTTCTGCTCTAACTGGTTCTTTTAGGAGATTTGTGTTGGTAGTGATTGTTACGGAGTTGTTGAATCTGGTAGCTTCATGGTTGGGGGATAGTGTCTCTGACTAGGTTATTGGGGTTTCCCCCTGCTGGTGTGCCTCTGGGCTTGTGGTGATGCGTGTATGGTGGGCTGAGTGCTCCCTTGGCATGGGGATGGCTGTTACTCGGATTCCATGTCTGCTGTCTTTCCTTTGTGCTCCTTCACATGTCTGTGGAGATGAGCTGCTTATCCTGTGATCTAATAGTGGCCGACTGTGGCCCTAAGAGGACTTGGGAGGAATAACTGCGAGGAATGGGATGTTTGGTGAAGTATAAGCGCAGTATGTCAATACTGACTAATGCAGCAGTTGCTCCAGGCTATATATTTTTTAGGTTCATGTCAAGACAATGTTTGACAGCAATCAGTGGGCCAATAAACTTGTTTATGCTGGCCAGCCAGTCACAGCCATTGCATGTATGTTGGCTGGATGGTCCATGTGCCCTGAGCTCCAGAGCTGCATGAAGGGAATTCATTTGTCCAACAGCTATTATGGGCAGTGAAGTGGGGAGGAGCACTGCTCATGTAAGATAATATTGATGTTTTGGTGAGTTTTAATTAATTAATCTTACAGGTTTCTGACAGTGTGATATTTCTTCTTTTTTTATTCAGATTCCTTTGGGACTCTTGTTCTTCCAGTAGTAAGTATTTCTTTCCCTTCCTTCTTCCTCAGAAAATGTTGATTCTGTAAATTACCATCAGTTGGTGTTGATGAGATGATATATTTTGTATGTGAGCCCAGCTATTTTCACAGTCTCAGATGAGTGTATTTACTGACCAATAAGCCAAGGAGTTTTCAGGTCAAATGCTCTGCTGCTTGTTAGAAGTAATTATAGGATCTAGGAGCTGATTTCCAGTATCAACAGGAACTATCATAAAACTTGAACACAGAAATTTGCTTTGTGGCTTTTTTGACCGGCTGATACCTACATCTATATTTTAGACACACCATGAGGGCTAATTAGAGCTGAAAGAATTGTGCAAAGTAATAACTGAGAAACACTAAAATAAAAATATTTATATGCAGTCTTTGTAAGGATTTGGAAATGCACATTCAATGAAAAGTACATAATAAGCAACGAAATTGTATCTTGAATTGTGAGTCATGTATGAATCCCAAATTTATAATCCTGGATGTTCATCTTGAAAACCCAATCTAGAGAACTGGGTATTTATATCAGAAAAAAAAGATTTGCCAATGTCATCCATAAGTCTGAGTATCCCTAAATCCAGTGGGTTTAAATTCTGATCTCAAATAAACTGTGGGTCTGATTAAATAATCTGGAAATGTTTGATAGATGGATAATCAGTGACAGTGAGCAACTCAATATTATGAAAATTACTAGGTTGAAATACATCTGTATGAACTATACTTTAGCAAACATAGAAAAATGTGTTCATAGAAAAAGAGGAAAAAAAATGAAATTAACTGGTTCCTTAATAAAATCTGGCCAGGTCTTAAAGTGTTTAAGCACCTAAAATTAGGCGGAGTAGATTTTTCCCTCTCTCGCCACTATCTGAAATGTCTCATTTTTTAATAGCAAGAGTTTTTTCATTTGTGTAGCCACAGTAGACTTATGTTTTGTCCAAAGTGTAATTTGCTAGCAGAAGGTGGGTAATGAGTTTTTGGATTCAGCCTCATCTTTTCCAGAGGAAACAGTAGCTGCCTTGTCTGAGGTGTTTGTGATGGTGACTGGTGTAGTCAGGAGAAGTACGTGAGGTGGCCCTTTTCTCTCTTGTGTTAGGAGTGCCAAGAGGGGGATAGTAATACCATTCATTTGGTGATGTTTTGACTAAGATAAAATATTTTCACAGCAAGTTTCTACTACTTAGTGTTAAAAGCTGCCTTGATCATATTTGGGTTGAGAAACAACCCTTTAGAGAAGGGTTGGTGGGGCTGAGGTAGTTACTATTATTGTAGCAATGACCTTCTGGAAGGGTTGTATTAGTGCAGTTTCTGTTAGCACAGATGTGTGAAACAGAAGGTGGGTTAGTTGCACCTCAGCTGTCCTGATACACTGCCATGGCAATGTAAACTTCATTGTCTCTGACAGTTACATTAAGAAAGGTACAACAGGCAATTTTGTTACCATGTTATGGGAAGGAAAGATTTTTTTAAATATAAAAAGTATAAAAATCTAAGGAGCAACCCATGCTATCTATCATTATTCATGATAGGAAAGAGGTACAGGAAAATATATGAGGTCTCTGAATGGCATTTACAGACTTTTAAAGAAGTCAAAACCAGTATTTGCAAGCATGTTAAAATAATGCTGTAAGAGCACAATTTACTGCTATGATGAGCCAAAACAAGCTTATTTTCTCCCATTTTGATTTTGAGTGGTTATAATGTGTCATGGACTTCTTGTAGGGAATTCTGTCTGCTTTTTTGGGAATACAGCTTCTTTAATAAATAGCAATGTTCATAAATACATTAGTTTTGAGGTAATATTTGACAGATGCAGTAGGTAAGGCTGTTCCTCCTGTTTAAGATATTGCAGAATACTTGGCCTGGAATTTGGAGTGTGTTGAAATATGTGAATCATATGTTCTTGGCAATGTGTGCACAAAAAACCTGCAGCTGAAGAAAATGCAGGATCTATTTCAGTGTGGAACTTTGCACATAAAATTTAGTTACATAAGTCCATATTTTAAAGGGGGAATATCTTCTTCCTGTGTCATCATGTGCCTGTTCATGGGTAAAACCAGCCTGTTTATTTTTCCCCTTCCTGATTTTTTTCCTGGCTTGTTTTGAAAAACAGAAAGTCTACAGAAAGGGATGGAATTATAGTTGATTCCTCTTTATAGGTAAATACAAAGAGAAGAAAATGTATTTGATACAGATGTTTGCATCTACCTCATTTGCCACCCTGTGACATTTTCCCTTGTTTGTGAATTCCTGCTACCTCACTGTGCACTGTTAAAACAAACTTTGACAGCACTACAGCTTTTCTTTATAGGACTTGGTAGAATACTTCTGATGTGATGTGCCTGGTGAGTTTACAGCTGTAATTTTCATTACACTGTAGAAGCACTGCTTCAGTTCCATATGTTATGCTGAAAAATGCAAGCCTGTCTGCTTTTGTTCTGTTAACTCCAGAGGTTTTACTTCAGATTTACTGTTGTAATTCCAAGCAGAAGCATGTGACTCTTTAAGCTTTTCAGCAGGGCTGTTTCTTGGAATGAGCTGTGTGCTGTGTTAAAATCGTTTTCCTTCTTCAAAGAGACACTCTGGTAGTACAGAAGCCAGCACCTGGTCTGGAATGTCCCTGGGGTCATTGGTTGTCTGTGAAGAGACTGCTCAGATGAAATTTCCGTGTGCTGCAGCATCTCTGCTTCCAGTCTTTCAATCCCTGTGACTGGGATTCCTCTCAGCTAACTTCGGGATGTGAAGTTACGCACCTGAATTATGAGCTCTAGATTTCCTCTGTCCACTGGAAAGACACAGAGAGAGGGAGAAACCTGTACATGATTACTCTAATCTTACATGGTATAAATTTCTTTGCCGGTGATATCTGTCTCTTTTCTGCCAGCACTGAAGGAGCCTTGAGTGTCTATCCCAAATAAGTTAACCATATAAAATGACTCTTCCTTTATTTCTTAATATTTTGGGAAGAATAATTATTTTTCTTTCTAGATGAGTCACAGTGTGTGCTATAATTTTGAAACATTAAACTGAGATGAGATAAATGTTTCTATTGAAAAGCAGTACCTCACCTCATAAGATACTCTGTATTTGAGTTTCCTACCCCATAGAACTTATGCTAAAGATTGTAAAAAAAGAAGTGCAAGGTTCTCTTACTGTCCTGCTCGTTTTGCTTACACATACCTTCTTCAGATCTTTTATTTTTAGAAAATTTGTTACAAAAAAGTGATGAAGTCAGAAAAATATTAGCCCCTTATATCAAATCCAAGAAATTTCTAAATAACTGTGAAAAGAAAAGAAAGAACACAATGTGTGTGTGTGTGAGTCTATGAATTGTATGAGAATACATGGATACTTACATTGTTGAAAACCTGATTACTACTGAAAATTAGATGCAAATCTGTTGAAAAGATGCCTCTGATGACACATTTTCAGGTAATTGTTGAAATAACACTTTAAAGTCCTGAAAAAAATCCCCTTTCACTTTTTGAGAATTTACATAAGTTGACAAGTTCAGGTATGTATTAGATCTTTATATCAAATGTTTTTTAAATAATAATATCTTCAAGAATATTTTTGATGGTTAACAGAAAGTCACTATTTTATTTTAAGCTGCCTTTGAACAGTGCTTCTGGGAATTATGAATTACTGGTGGAAGGCCGTGTTGATGGCCGGCACATCTTCTCTAACCGTACCAGCTTGATGTACATGTCAAAGAGCATCTCCGTATTCATCCAGACTGATAAATCTATGTACAAACCAGGACAAGATGTGCTGTTTCGGGTTGTTACTGTGTATCCTGATCTAAAACCTTACAAAGTGCCTCTGAATATATATATCCGAGTAAGTATCCACAGGAATACAGTCATAAATTGGCCCGTGTCATATGTTCCAAATTAATGTGACAAATAAAGATGATATTTATTGCTATGTAAATCTTGCTAGCAGGACCCCTTGCATTTACAACGTAGCTTGACTTTTCTCCTAGGACCCTCGGAAGAAGTTGATTCAGCAGTGGTTGATGGAGGAAGGTGATTTGGGTGTACTTTCCAAAAAATTTCAGTTATCAATGAACCCTCCCCTAGGAGACTGGTCCATAGAGGTGGAAGTGAACGTGAGTATTAACATTGCCAAGTCACAGAGATATTTATTTCTTTTGGTAGATGTGAATAAAATTGTGTTTACTTTGCTGAAACCAGTTACTAACATAGACCATGAGATGCAGAAATCCTTCCCTTATGACAAATATCATGCAAGATGCTATGCAAAGATATTATGCACACCTCACAATATTTTCAGTAGTGTATGGTTTTGTAAGGAAGGATACAAAAACCCCCAAACATGTTTTATCCCGAAATCTGTGTTTTGATTCTAAAATAAAAATGCTATTAAAAACGTGAGGGGGTTTTAATATTAACATGCAAGAAAGACCTTATGGAGAACTGTGTGAGGAGTTTTTTTGGGGGTTGTATTTTTTTTTTACTGAAATCCTCTTATGTTTATTTTGCAAGCAAATACACAGAAATTCAGGGGCATTTCATCAATTTGCAATGACTAATGAGTTACTGAGGAAAAAATAACTATGTAAAATAGAAAGGATGTCTAGTAATGCACAACTATTCCAGTAAAAAAAAATGGAACAATCTGCGTTGCATTTTGCTATTGGTAGTAGTTCTCTCAGTTCAGTCCTTTAAGCTGTACACTCCTCATAGACCATGGAAAATGTTGCAAAAATAGCCAGAGATTCAACTGTTCAAAAACTCTGTGTGTCAAGTTTATTCAATCTGCTTTTAAATGCTGTAATTTGGGAACTGCATTTCCGACTTGGCTTGCAGTGGCTGTTCAGGGACATTTAGCAAGTACAAACAGGACTGCTTAATGTTCCATAATGAAGGAGATGATGGGGTAGAAAGCAGAAAAACTCATGTGATCATTTATTACTTAGGAGTAATGTTTACCAGTACTGGTTATATACTTGATAGATTTCTATAGGCTGAAGTATGTGAGGGTGGTGCTCAAGTGAGTGTCAGGACTGGATTTTTCAAAAGTGTTCTCATGTGGGTGTGGAGTTGTTGCTGTTGTCTGTGATGGGAAAAATGTATTAAGTTGTTCCTGCCCTAATCCGTGTACTCTGCCACCCTTTCTCATCCCCAGACTTCAGTAGCTTCTCAGTCATGCTGAGGCAGCTGTAATCAGGATGGGATCTAAAGTGCGATGGGGAAGTGACCACACTGAAAAGCATCTGTGTGTTTTTCTTTGCCTAGACCAGACTGGTTCACTGCTCTGGTTGACAGCCATCCCCACTCACAGCTACATAGGTGCTTTTCAGCTGGTGGGGAAGTGTGGCTCAGACATGGGAACAAAGCCTGGTGACAGTGGTGGGCTATCTGCCAGGTGAAAGGGTGTTTATGAAATGTTGCTTGGGCTTTCTGCAGAGGCTTGAGTAATCCTGAAGTCAGGAGATCATTGATGAAGGAACAGCAGCAGCTGTTTTCAGGATCTGAATGAGTGCTGCTCTGTCCTGAAACAAAAACAGAAAGAAAAAAAATGAAGTTGTAAAGTTGAAAGAAAAATGCCTTATAGATTCAACTCGGCTAGTGAAACAGCTGTGAGGAAAGACAAGTGAAGTGAAATCTTAGTAGACGATAGTTGATGGTATTCTAAATTTTAGCCATTTAGTACTATTACAGAGGTTAATGATCCTGGAAAACATATGTCAGGGTGGGAATGTCTCTCAAGTCGTGAGGAAGAAGGAGAGAGTAAATAGGGAACGTTTTGTTCACAGTCTCTTTCAACACACAGCTCAAGGGCATCAGGTAAAGGAGGTAAAGAGTGATTTCAAAATAACTAAAACAGCATAACTGAACTGCAGAACACAGTGGATATTGTGAATACTGAGAATTCAAGTGGGATCGAAAAATGTCTGTACACATTCACAGTACACTCCATTGAGAACGGATAACCAGAAACCCCTGAGGTGTCAGGTCAAGACAGAGTGTCACTGCTGGCTATCCTCATTGATGCAGTTGCCTGCCTAGGTGTTGAACCTTGCTGCAAAAGACTGGACATTGGCTCTATATTAGATCTATCAGGCTACAACCTTTCCTAGGTTGTCTGTATTATATTTTCATCTAATTTTCCCTACTATTAAATTTTTAAAATTTAGGGTTTTAACATAGGAGTTTTGGGGTACTTAATAGAGCTCTACATGCTTCAGCAACATGAAGAATATCCAGGGTCATGGATAATGCTCATCACTCTAGGATGTCTTTCTCTGTTCACCACTGTTATAGAAAACAATTCAAGGTGAAAGTCCTGCAAAGTGTTTTTGGTACATATATTGAAGTGGTCTTTTGGGAAAATACAATCTTGGGCAGAACAGAAGTGGAATTCTTTTTTTTCATTGACAGAGGATATGGTTAATACTTAAGAAACACTGTGTTTAATAAGTGGGGGAAAAAAAGGAACTAGCAGATAGCTATCAATATAAATGAAAGTCTGAACTCTTGCGTGTATGTAGGAAATGTAAAGATCTCAAGGAAAACTTAATGGTTAATAATAAAAGTATGAAAGAGTTTTTAAAGCTTGCTAGAAACAAAAGAAATTCCAGCAGTCGCGTAGCCTGGTAACATGAGGAAACAGTAACTGTGTGGCAAAGGGGAAAACTTTTAATAGGGATGATGGTTTTTAGTAGTTAAGCGAGTCTCACTGTGGGCAGTTTTGAAAAGACCATCAGAAGATGAACATTCTTAACAGAAAAGAGTGAGGTAACATGGGAAACTATAGACTTGTCATCTGGTATGAGAAAAACAATGACAAGGGTAACTTGGGATTCCATTGATTAAAAATTACGTTATTTAAGGCTAGTATGGAATTGGTTAATAAGGTAGATTTAATGACTTAACAGATTTCTGAAAAGGCTTTTCACTGTATGAAGTCTTAACGAAAAACAGTGGTGTGTGTACAGTCTGTCAAAGAAGGATGGATTGATTTTTGTGCAATTGTCAATCACCCAAGGTGTTTCTAATATAAACTGATGCTCTCCCTGGAGCCAGGGAAGACAGCTCCATGGTAGGAGAGACTGCAGAAGTCCGCTCTGTTGCCTGTATATCAGAGGATCAAATGAATCAACGGTTTATTGATTACAGTCTGAGAGTGCTGTAACGGGTTTTAAAGGCTTTTTTATCTAGTGGAGAAAGGCATAATATGAACCAACTAATAGAAATTGAAGCCAGACAAATTCTCTTTGGCATATATATGTCTTTCATTGATAAAGTGCTTATTCACTGGAACAAATGAAAAAGTGGGAGCGTTTTTCTGTTACTTGATGCATCTTTGTGTAAGATGCATTTTAAATGCAGATTGCTGGAGTAGCTGAACACAAAGGAACAAAAGCTGGGATAAAAGAAGATCAGGCTAAATGGTTCCTTTAGACACCAAACTCTTTGAATTGAAAATTAAAATAGAGAAGAAAAAGAAGAGTATATTATAATAAAAAAAAAGAAAAAGAAATTTTAGGCTTTGGGGTACAGAAAAACGTGGCTATCCTTACAGTGCTTATCTTTTGAGAATAAAGCAGCAACTCCAAGCCCGACACACAGATAGTCATGTTTACCTTCAGACCATTTTTGTTCACACCTTCTCTGCTTTAATTTTCAAATTCAATGTTGAATATAATGACAAAACAATATGCATTATTTCTGTAGCATGTGCCTGCACAGTATCTTAAGCTGGATAAGGCTGTCATATGCAAAATATATTAAGTGACTATTTCAATATTCACACTATTACGTTAGGTCTGCTTACTGTGTTGTCTCACAGACTGTTTTTTTCCTGATAGCACAGCAACCATTGAATTAAAGAAACCTGAAAGAAACTTTGCAGAATAAAGGAAAAGAACTTTTCTGATGGGAAACTCTACTTGGTTCTCTTGGTTACTGTGCCCTGAAATACAAGATCATATGGGATGGGATTCAATTTGAGGTTTAAGCTGTGTGGATGTCTCTATGGTGGTGATGTGGTAAAAATTTAATTGATGTTTAGTGAAAGCTAGTGCATGACTTGATCACTCCTAGTATATATTTCTGGCTATTGTCTGGATATTCCTTGCTATTCTACAGCAATTTGGCTGTCAGAGGAAGGTACAGTTTTCTACAGTGTTATATATAAAGTTGCATTATATATATATATTCACCATCTTCCTGATAACAGAGATCACTGAGAAATTGGATTTATTGCTAAGGAATACTTAGTATGTGTCTGGAGTTTTTAATAGATTGTCTACCTATCTGTAACTAGTACTGCTAGCTCTGAGTCTGCATGGCACTCAGTGCAGCTTATGGATATATTCAGGGCTTTAGAAGCATCTTCAGATGGCAAAGCCAGACTGATCTCTGTATGGCTTACTATCTTGATACCATGACCTGAACTTTCTAGCTAAATAGCCAGCTGTCCAGCCTTTCTTTCTCGGATTTCTCTCTTGTCTTTTAAGAGTGTTGTTAAGTGAGTAACATTTCCCTTCTAGTGGTTACACATCAGTTTCCAAGTGTACTGAGTTTTGATTCTTGGAAGTGTTGCCTCTGAATACTGTTTTAAATCAGGTTTTGGCTGCTTGCTGCCGTTAAACATCCTGTAGTACTTTTTTTTTCAATAAGAGTTCAGGTGTTAGTACAGCTGTTCCAGGAAAACTCAAGACAAGAGTAATTACAGTCTGGTTCCCAAGTCTCCACCTTGTATTTTAGTTGGACATCTTATATTTCCTGTTATGGAGCCTTTCTCTGAAAGGCTTTTAGTTGCTGGGTTTTAGTAGCATGCACCTCCAACCAGAAGTTGTTGCTAGTTAAATGGCATTTTGTAATCTAATTTATGGAAGTTGTTATTTATAGATGTATGATCAAATATTGAAGAGTAGTAATGTTTCAGGTGCAATGAGGGCTTTCTAAAATATTTTAAGAGTTAATTGTTTTTAAAGCTTCAGCTATTAAGCAACATTGAAAATCAACTGGGAATGATTATATACTTTACACTTTGAATTTTTTTGACTTTTGATGTTTTATGTCTGTTGCAGTGTATCCACTATGAATTCTATTATGTTTTACTGCTAAGTCAGTAACAGATTTCCCAATTGATCCATCAAGTTTGATGTTCTGTATAGAATTGCTTAAAAAAAGTGTCACCTTCCTTCCAAATCAGGCTGTACATAAAACCTTTGGCATTGGCTGTGGTGTATTCAGTAGTTTGCAAATGCACACTGATTCAGTCAGGATCTGATAGTGTGAATACTGGTGACACTGGAGACTGTGATGTTGGATTTGAACAGAATTTTATTTTGGGGTTTGTTTCCTACATCTGAGAATAAAACATGGAAGTGATCACAAAATACTTCTGTTACTTCTGTCTAGACAGAAATCTGTTTTATTTAGCTGCAAAGCCAGAGTGAAGGAGTGTTCCTAACATGGCCTGTGAGATGATGGGGTAGCCTCTGGAATGCAGCTGGTGCTAGCACTTATCTTTTCCAGGGCCCTTGGACCACACCCAGAGTCTTTCCTGGTGCTCTAACTTGTGATGCACCTCAATGTCAGAAACAAATAAGGAAACGGACCCAGGACAGATTAATTTCAGGGACTTTTGGTTGCCAAAGAAGAAAAAATCTGCAGGGAACAGTTCGTGTGACCTCACTTGTTGGATCAGACCCCAATCACTTAAAACAGGACTGGTTCATCACAACAGAGCAAAATCTGGACTGTAGTTGTTAAGGATTCTTAGATGTCAGGATCCACAGCACCTAAGGCTCAACTTCAGAAAGGCTCCATCATCCTCACTATCCCACAATACTTATATGGATCTCTTTTTGGTACTATTTTCTTACTCTGGCTAATGGGCACAGAATGCAATAGGTGTTTTTGCAGTTTAGGAAATGATGACAGCGCAAAATGTTATTGGTCTGGAAGGGTGAGTATGTTTAAGAAGCAAGAGAAGGCATGGAAGGCAAAACCTGTACTAGAATAAAGCAGCTTTGGAAACAAGTGGAATAGGCATGATGGTGTTTTTCTACCTTAAAAAAACCTGCTTAAAATCTCTTTTGGGTGGTATATAAAACTAACTGCTTGCCTCAAAAGCCACTATTCTTGGAAACTGGTTTAGCAACTTCCCATTCAATATATTTGAACAATATTTGCAGAGAGACAGACCTACCCTGATGAACTAAAGTGATAAAGTGGTTGAAATGATGTTACTTGTCTTGCTCCAAACTAGCTGGCTGAAAAGTGTGTTAGTGGCTTGGTATTCAGATCATCAAGATGACTAGTAGGGTCTTTTCCTTTCCCTGAACTGTGAAGCATGATTTCTGTCACAAAGCTTGTCATTTTAGAGAAGGTACAGATAGGAGTGCTAGTCTCACTGTAATCTGTTTTCTACTACTTAAGAATTCTCCTAGTTTTTTAGTTGTTTGTTTGTTGTTGTTGTTTTACTTTAAGATAATGTGAAAAAAATTTTCATTTTCAAGGGAGATACTTTTTCATCCTGCCCTCTAAGGTAATGTTCTGGTCATTGCTTAATTGGTAAGAGTGACATATATACCTAACATTGGAAATAAAAGATATACAGAGAACGAGATGTGAGATAAATTTGCTACAGATCATTTTCCTAAGATACATATTCCTAAGGCTACCTTATAGTAATCTGATTGTGGACTGCATGTCAATGGTGTTGTGATTTGCACAAATGTTGTGAAAATAGCGGATTCTGCATATATATTTTCAAACCTAGGAATATTAATATGGCATTTTTTTTTGGTGATCAGTGACTTAATCATGGAATTGGCAGCAATCTGATTTTTACTTTGATAGAAGTATTTTGGTAGGAAAATTGTAAATAGAGATGTATAAATGGCTTGGTCTGAAATGCTAAAAAATTAAGAAAATTGCTAAAAATTAAGCAGTTTGGAAAGTCATTGATCAGGTTTCCAGCTAAGGTCCTGCTCCTACTGTTTTTAGCACAGCAGCTCTCTTGCCACAGACACTTGTTCCTTCTGACATATCTTGATGCCACCTGGCAATTGGTTATTCCCTTCTGAGGAAAATCAGGAAATAAGTGAAAAAAAATAGAAAAATAGGCAAATAGAACGCAATAACAATGTATTATATAGTTTTTTGTTTTTTTCCCATTGATTTTAACTAACAAATAAATAAGACAGGAAGATACAACACAAAATATGTCCACCAAAGTACGTATGAGTGTACACTGTAGCTACATTTTATCTGTCTTTTGAGTAAATGTGGAACTATAAAATTAACATGCTTTTGAAATGGTCTTGTCCACTAGATACACACTGTAGGAGCTTCTCATTTGTAGAAGTTATTTTTAAATGAGCTAGTAAAGATACTGCTGGTAGGTCGGTCATGGTTTATCCTGATGACTGTGGCTGCTTATGCTAGATAATTTTATGTTAGCTGGCTCAGGTATTCTGGCTTTGTATACAGAAACCAGCCATATGTCAGATTGAAAACTCCACAAGGTTTTCATTTTATATACTTACAATCTGCTTCATGTGAATTCTGTGTCCTTCTCTTGTGCAAATACATACTACTGATTCCTACAGGAGCTGATAGTGGTTGAACCATGATTTAAAATCACACCAAGTCAGAAATTGTAGTTTAACTTGAATATGGGTGGGATTTGGCCAAGAAGGTATGTTAAACTTACTAATCTAATTATAATTTTCTCATATGAATTTTTTCAATAGGGTCAAGTTCATTATCAAAGATTTAAAGTGATGGAATATGGTAAGTGTTATTTAAGGGCATTTAGTAGTGACCAAAATTGTTAGTGATTCTCCATTAATTTATACTAGCTTAACTTGGCTAGCAGGAACCCTTTACTCACAGAAAGTTTAATTTCCAAATGTCTTGCTTTTCTGAGACTGACAAAAAAATGCTGTCTTATCAGCTCCCTGTTTATATTTGATAGTTTTAATGACCTTCTACTGTAGTGTCTGGATGTCATGCAGTCTTAAAAATGCTTATCTTAAGCCTGTGGGATGCAGTTATTGTCCATGTTTTTCCAGGATCATGCAGGCAATGTGTTCATCCCAAAATATCTGTATAATATCTGATTGTGGAGCTTGCTGATGATTCTGTAAAGACTGAGTAAACTAAAAGCTTATATGCAGGTGACTTTTATGATGCTTGTTCTCTTTTTAACAAAAAGTCTTAGTCTGGGCATGCATAGGGTTGGGTTAAAAATATATCTTACCTTATACTCCTTAGGAAACTATAGGAGTAGTCTTTATCAAATTACATGTTCTACCCTTATTACTTAAAAAACCCTAATATTCCTTCTGAGAATTTAACACTTTTTGCTTTTTTTTTTCAGTTTTACCAAAATTTGATGTCATGATAACAACACCATTATACTACTCTCTGAGAGATGAAGATGTAACTGGTGTTGTCACTGCCAAGTAAGTAAATCATTGATACTGTTGTAATGCTTACTCTTAAGAAAATTATTGTGGGTCTCTAAGTGTCAAAGTAAAAGCTTATATTTAGAATGCTAAAAAAACCCTATCTACTCAAAATTAGTTGGCTAACATCCATTTCTAGTTACTGGATTTTGTTGTGTAACAAGGTTCGATAGATCTTCAGACTTTTAGTAAGTTCTTCTGATCTGGTAAACATACTTCTAGACTATAGCCTATACATTTGCAGCTACTTTATCTTAAATTTTTTTTTAAGTTTTCTGATTATAATGTATATTTTGAGGCTTTTTTCTTTTGTCCTTATGGTTCTTTTATGGTCTCTCCAACTTAACATGTCAAGGTGTGTAGGTAGAGTAACTGTATTTTATTAGACTACTTGGAAAATTAGGCAAACTTCTATGAACATCCTTCTTGATCCAATATATCAACATTGTGGATTTCAAGTATAGGTTTCTCCTACCTATCAAAATACCTATACCTGTAAATGGGTGAAGAATTAAAAGCTCTTGAGAAATTCAGGAGAAGATTCAGTGAAGACTATTGTATAAATAATATTTTATTTTTAATTTGAGCAAATATCTAGAGAAAATTTTAGTATGCAATAATCTCAAATAGAAATTAGTTTTATTTTTGGAAGATGAGAACCAGATGGAGGTACCTGACAGATCCACCCAAGAAGACTGGAAATAAAGGTCTTTCATGGGTTATTTAATGCCATAGAATACGTACCTTCTAAACAAGCACTATTGATAAGTGAAATGCAGAAATGATTGTTTAACAAGCTATTTAAGTCAAAGGTTTGGGCTTCAAGAAAAAACTTCCATCCCTAGAGCCAATACCATGTGATATTATAAACCATCTGATAAAACAAACTATAAAGGCAGGATTGACAAGGGGCCCTGAGCAACCTGATCTAGTGGGTGGCAAAAACTTGCTTCCAGTTAATATAGTTAATTTTTCTACATTGTACAGCCCATAGTGATTGTAATAGGCTTATAGAGCTTGTGTGCAGGTTTTGGACTTCCAGCTTTAGTGTTGATAAACTGGTCTCAGTATTGCAAACCCACGTTTCAAAGTAGAAATGTGTTCTAGCCATGTTTGGGACCAGGGAAAATTATTTTGGTAGAATCTTTTGAGAGGTCTTCAGGTGTATTGTTTCTCCTTGACTGGTGTGTTTCAGGTACACGTATGGAAAGCCAGTAAAAGGAACTGTAACAGTCACATGCCTTTCTGTCTCCTACTGGACAAACAAGAGAAATATAACAATAACAATGGAGGTGAGCTGTCCTTAGCAGTTTCTTTAAGCCTATGTTCTTTTGTGGGTTAAATAATGCCTGGAACCATTTGGGGATGCTGAGTTCAGCTGGCATGGTCTGTGTAGTGACTTGCATGGAGAGTGTTAAACTCTCTTCAGTTTCCAGCCTGAAGTGTCAGTGTCCGTTCAGACTGCTTTTTGGGAATGATACTTGGCACCTGTGGTCGTTTGACCTGTGCCTGGAAGTTATTTTGGAGAGCACTAGTTGGCCTAGGTAGAAAAATTTTCTGGGAGCTACTGTAGCACCATTGGTGCTGGAGGACACAGGCCCAGAAATGCTCCCTGACCCTATGTCTGCCCCTTCACACTCAGCCCTGTGTTACAAGGCCAGAGGAGAACACGTCAATTGTCTAGGTGGAGCTCCAGCATGGTGGAAACCAAAGCATTTTGCCTAATAATTGCCTAGTAATGACATTTGATCTACTGCACTAATTAAAAAATTTAAAAGGACATACAGTTTCAAACTGAAGACCTAAAAGAGGTGATAGATTCTTTGCATTCTTTTTGCAAAATCAGACATTTTACTTTTGAGATATGAACTGTGTTTAAAAAAAAGTTAAATTTCTGCTACATAGTGTGCCTGTCACTTTCTGTTTGCTGACTTCAGCAGCTATCTAACTTCAGTGCCTTCAGCAGCACTTAGTCTACAGAAGCTCTGAGCTCAGTTATGTTCAATAGGTTATACCCACCTTGTTGGGTACGTATACCTACGTGTTCATTGTATTTTTCTATAAAGCATAGGTGCCACTGCTTTAGCTATGTAGAAGTGGATAATTCTAGACATTGGGGAAAAAAAATAAGTAACTTTCTCCATAAAGCATTGTTGCCTCTAAAAAAGTAGTGAGCTTTACTGGATTTAATAAAAATTGTTGCTGAAAGCAAAAAAAAAAGATCAGCATTGATGATTTTCTGGTGTTGACAAAACGTTTATGTGAGGAGAGCTACAGGACTTAACCAGAAATAAGCAGTTGTAGATGGAAAGGTGTCCTTGGCTTTTCTGGCTCAACAATTATTTTTTTCTACATTGTAGATAAAAGGATCTGTGAATGTAACCTGTAACAAACTTATGTTGCAAAACTTGAATGCTGAGCAGTCGTGGCACCAAGGTGATAGTGATTACACAGAGCCAATAGAAATGATTGCGGTGGTCACTGAGTCACTCACAGGTATGTGGATGTGTGGTGTCTGAGAGAAAGCCAGAGTAGGTGGTGCTGAAAGAGCTTACTGCTGTGTGGAAGAGCTTGGAGTGCTAGGAAAGCATCATGTGCTGATGTCAGCACAAACCATCCACCTGCAAATGTATCATCTGAACTGTTGCTTGCTAGATATTAAATAGTTTAACCAGCTGTTAATTTGGTTGAATGGAGTTTTATGTTAAATGATTTATTAAATAACCAAGAAATAGGTTCGGATGGGAACTTAAAGTCAATGATTGATCACTTTTGATGAGAACAGGCATAAAGAATTGCTAGCATTAGCCTGAATCTTACAAATTTAAGCTGAACCATAAACTTACCTTACTTGTGTGTTTGCAAATCACATTAGTTGATTCTCTGTCCCCATGTTGTCCCCTGTCTAGCCTCTTCTAGACCCACTGATTTGCAAACTAAGGTTTTTTTGTGAGTTTGTGTTCCGCTGCACTTGCGTATTAGAAAAAAACCATTTGTACAAAATTTCTGCCAGTCCCAGAAACTAGGTTTCATTACAGACTTTCTGCAGAAACCCTGTCAAGGTGAAGTTGGTTGATTTGGGATTAATAAGTTCCTTCCTTGTGTCATTCTGGAGTGGAGCCCTACGTGTGGTACGTCTTATTTAGCGTTGTGGGAGGCAGTACCAGTGCATGTACCACCTTTGTACTGATGCGTAGCCGGAAGGATGAAGAGCAGGAGGAGTGGAAATGATGAAAACTATGATTGAATTATTTATGAATCATGGACAGTAAATTTTATTGCTGCTAAAGTAATGTGTATGTTAAATGCATATTGTCTAAACATATACAATTATTCAACAGGAATTTCCCAAAATTCAAGTACCATCATATTTCCAAAGCAAAGTGATTATTTTATTGAATTTCTGGACTACTCTAGAGTTATAAAACCTTCTCTGAACTTCATAGCTACTGTAAGTTCTTTTTTATTATAATCTGTGCCTAAACAAATATGACATCTCCTGTATTTTTGCTTAGATGACAAAGTTTGCCTTGGATTTTTAAGCGTAATTTACAGATTTGTTTTCAAATTACCTCTTTTTCATGACACGTATCAGCAAATACTAAACTTAAAGGCATTTGCTCTAGAAAAGTATAAATTGGCAGGGAATGCTGTGGTATTGGCAGGATATATTTGAGTATAGTTTGTTGACATTCTTATAGAAGGGAAATTTTTTGTTTCTAGATGATTCTTTTCTGTTCGGTGACTGTGCTTTAAAACAACAAAGTAGTTATTGAGTTACAATCCTCCTAATAGTATTTGCATATCTAAGTGTATATATATATATATATATATACAAATATATACTTTATATAATGCATATATATATATGCAAGCTGCCGTTACAAAATTCAGTGAAACTCATTAAACCACATTGCTTTCAAGTGAAAGTGTTGTTTTTGCCTTCTGTCCTATCTTTCTCATACCAGTTGCAGTCCACTCAAAGAAGTATTTAATGTTCTTCATGCTGTTCATAGTTTGCATGTGGTATTTCTACATTTTGCAGAGGTTGCATATTGCACCACTGCATTTTGCTTGAAAAGGGGAATCAACTTTACAATTCCTGAGCCTTTACTGTATAGACCTAAATACCAATAAAATAGGCTGAATATACACTTTCAGAGTAGCTTGGCTCAAGCTATAGCTTCATGCTAGCCTGATCATTTGGGCTTTTATTTTTTGTCCATTTTATTTTCCTTGCCAGCATTCCATTTTGACTCCAGCTCTGACCTGTTTTTTCCTCCTCTCCTAAAGATGAGCTGAGTGAGAAGTAGCTGAGACATTTAGCAATGCTTACAGCTGGCAGAGAGGAAGGTATCAGTTATGCTCCCACAGGAGCATGAAGGAACAACTGCTGCTGTTACTAAAAAGCAGAGATCTGCATACCTGTGCAGAGAGAGAGCATAAGAAAATAATGATGGGGAGGAGAGGTAATGCAGTGGCAGATATATGGATTGAAAAAGAAAAGAGAAGCATTAGTTCAGTGCTTTTAAATACAGACATTGATTTTTTGGAGTATATAATGCAGAATGAGAATGTTTTTAGAGTGGATGAGAATCTGCTTGCGTGTGGGGATAAAAGTTGATGTAAATTGTAAGAAGTTGCAGACTGTCAATTTTGGGCCTAGTTTCAGTCTTTTCCTCAATTCACTTGATGAATCCATAAACACATCTGACTCAGCACCATCCTTGCTCATCCAGCTCATTTTCCTGCACGTGATGTAAGGCTGTCCTTTCTTGTGGTGGTGAAATACAAGTGACAAAATTAAATAGTCAGACTGCATAATTTACCTGAGATGCAATCATTTTCAACAAGAAGAGTATTTGGAAGAGCTGAAAGTCAGGTCACCTTTCAGTTCTATTTGCTTTTCTTTTTCTCTTTTTTACCTCCCTGGAGTTATAAACCATTTTGTTCTTGGCTGACTTGCCTACCTGCAGTGCTTAAAAGGGATAAAAAATAAAGTTACTTCTGTGCAGTTTTGGTCATTGCAATATAAGAAAGATATTAAGCTATTGGAGAGTGTCCAAAGGAAGGCAACAGAGATGGTGAAATGCCTTGAAAGAAAGCTGTATGAGGAGTGACTGAGGGGGTCACTTGGTCTGTTCAGCCCGGAGAAGAGGAGAGGGGAGATCTCATTGCAGTCTACAGCTTCCTTGTGAGGGGAAGAGGAGGGGCAGGCACTGATCTCTTCTCTGTGGTGAGCAGTGATAGGACCTGAGGGAATGGCCTGAAGTTGTGTCAGGGAAGATTTAGGTTGGATATTTGAAAAAATTCTTCACCCAGAGGGTGACTGGGCTCTGGAAAAGGCTCCCCAGGTGAATGGTCACAGCAGCAAGCCTGTCAGAGTTCAAGAAGCATTTGGACAATACTCTCAGGCCCCTGGTGTGACTCTTGGGGATGGTCCTGTGCAGGGTTAAGGATTGGACTCGATGATCCTTGTGGGTTTCTTCCAACTCAGCATATTCTGTAATTCTGTGAGAGAAATCTGAGGATGCCTTTGTTTTCTTGATATGAAATGAATGCAAATATATTGTTAAATATATTGTGTTGTGTTCTGCATTTTACCTTTTCCCTGTTCAGTGACTGTTTTCTTTCTTTTTGTTTTTAGCTAAAGGTGTCACGTTCCGATAGCAACCAGCTCACAGCTGAAGAGAGACAGAATTTTGTAACAGTCACTGCACAACAGTCAGATCTGCTTTTTCACCACTCTTCACTTTCTCACCTTGAAAATGAGGCAACAGAGGAGAGAAATCTGACAGTCCGTGTCCTGAATTACACAGTCCCAGAAAATGGAATAATTGATATTGAGTTTCCAATCCTGTATGATACAAAAACTCTGAGAGTTCAGGTATTGCTTTGCCATATGTGGCTTTGGAGCATTGACACATCGAATTAAGCAGGCTTTGATCAACGTTGTGCTGTTCCTACCATCTACAACAACTGCCATGTCACCTATTATTATTTTTGTTACCTCATGTTTATGTTACAACAGGAAAGTGACAGATCCTGTCAAATGGGATCTAATAATTGCACCAAGATATCAAGGGAAAACCCAAAACAGATACCTAAAGCAAGCAGTAAAGTGATCTTGTACCGCCACTAAGACTACCATGTAAAGAGTATGTGAACATCACACAGATTTTGCTGTTTTGTTGAGAGCTGTTTTTGCACTGTCTC
Source organism: Pseudopipra pipra (assembly GCF_036250125.1). NCBI lineage: Eukaryota > Metazoa > Chordata > Aves > Passeriformes > Pipridae > Pseudopipra > Pseudopipra pipra. The sequence continues at coordinate 85,473,456 of NC_087551.1, read as the reverse complement.
ACAGGCAGAGTTCCTCAGCAGCAGGACTGACATAGGTGTTTATGATGTGTTCAGCTCCCCCAGCCAGACTTACCTCCAGGTTAAAACAAAGAGCCAGGATATAAAGGTACAGTCTGAGACAAAACTTGCCAAGATAAGAACCGTTCAAGTTATTCATCATGTTTCCATACTCATGCATATGAATTGCATGTTTTTCCTAGGTTGGGAAGCCTTTTGAGCTGAGCATTGCAAGCAACAAGCCAGTGAGAGAGTTCCACTATCTGGTAAGTCACTCGGTGTACACATGGGCACAGTCCAAGATGACTTTTACCATCTTGAGAAATACTCCACTGAGGGGAATGTGATTAAACGTTAGAGATATTCAGCATTTTTTATTGTGCTTTGTGAAAGAGGTGGCCCAAAACTTCCTTTCCACTAGGATGCTCCGTTTTGAAAGAGAGCTTCATTTTGCTACCTAGGAGGAATTCCTGTGGCACTGTAAGGAGATGCTCTTTGGGAAAAGTGCGTCTCCGATTTGGGTGTTGGGTTATGTCTGCTTGCAGATGTGAGAAAACTGTAAGAGCAATACTATCTCTGACTGTGCAAAGCATCTACAATGAGAGAAGGGACAGGGATTTCCCCAAAACAGCCCAAGCTGAGGCTTTTTCAGCAGGTCTTGCAGATGCAGGTGGAAGCAGGGGCATGGCAGAGCCTGTATGCATGTTCAGGACTGTCAGGGCTGAGCCTGTGGGTACAGGGTGAGAAGACCTGCCTGCTGAGGAAGCAGATGGTCCATTGGGCCATCTGGCAACAAAGCAACTGGCATTGTTAACATGGGAGTTTCATAGAAGCATTTTAAAATAAATGTCTTGGGTCGTGGCTTGTTTAGTTGCTGAGCTGCTCTACTGTATCTAGCAGCATCTGAATTGAAGGATTCATTAAATATACCATCAGCAGTCTCCCATCCTGTCTTTAACACGTGCCATTTTTGTTCACAGTCTACACCAGAGTGATTGTGATAGCTACTATCCTTTTTCTTTCAGAGACTTTAACAGTAAACTGAATAAGGAAAACCATATAAAATTTGGGCATTCATATGTATTTCCTAAAATAGAAACATCCTCCTGAAGATTTAAAATAAATCAGGTCCATGAATCAAAGGCAGGGAACCTCCTTTCATGGCTCTGTCTTCATTAATAAGTGCTATGATCCAGTAGCAACAGATTTAGAGTGAAAAAATTGATGCTGTGGACCTGAACTCCCGGTATTTTGAGGTACCTTCAGACTAGCTCTAATCTGTTCTGATAAAATGAATGCCTTCTTTTAACTGGAGCACATTACTGGGCCCCAATTCACACTCTCTATGATGCAAGCCAAAGTGTTCTAGGTAGGGGTGTTTTGGAGGTTTGTTTTCAAAACGATAAGCCTGAACCAAACTCAAATGCTTTTATAGAAGACCCACATGAACCAACCCTACTACAGTTGTATTTTTATGTTCTTGTAGCATATGTGTGCATTTGTTGTAGTACATTACTTTTGCATAGTGATACAGGAATTAAAGCACAAAAAAAAATCTATTACTGTTATTTAAATGTTACATTACCTATGTGTTCCATGTCCATTTTCACAGAACTGGTCAACCATTTAGTGAAAAAAACCCAAAACCACCACTGCTATATGTCTCTTCTTTTAACAACTACTTGTAGAAGGAATTGCTGAGCTTACGACATATTGAGATACCAACAGACTGAGTGATTTTTTTTTTTTTCCTTTCAGGTATTATCTAAGGAACAAATTATGGGTTTTGGCACGAAGTCTACAAAAACATTCACTTTAACAGCAGAAAATTCCTGGGCTCCTTTGGCATCTATACTTGTATTCTATGTTGATGAGCTTGGAGTAGTTGTAAATGATGCTCTCACTGTCCCCATCCAGCCTGTTTTGGATGACAAGGTAACTACACTGAACTTGAGTCTGAAACTGTGGTTTTGTCTGTTTGTTGCATGGTAAATGGTGTTTTAGATCATAGGATTATAAATGAAAAAAACTTTATCATTGCGGACCTAATCTGAGGCTTGTACAAGTCCTTGGAAAGACTTCTGGTAATACCAGTGCAGTTAGAGTCCAGCTATTGTCTATTGAAAAGAAATTTCTACTAGCACTGTGTTTTCCACGTAATCAGACGCACAGCATCTCCTTGTGTTTTTAATAGTTTGGTCAATTACTGAGCCAAAGATTGCTTGGCAAAGGTACTCCTGAGTGCTCAAAGTGTGGAATTGTAAACGTTTATGAAGAGCTTGTTCTAGCCAGGCAGTGGTCACACTGTAGGTAGATGTGATCAGTGTTTGCTTCATGTGACTGAGCATACTTTAGCTCAAAACAACTTTAAGAGGAGTGGGAAAACTGTTGCATCAAGGAATTGATTTTTTTCTAGTGTACCAGGATGAGAGTTGGTCCATTGTGCAAATAAAAGCATCACTATAACTTTTTACAGGTAAGACCACCCAAAGGCCATCAACAGGGTCAAATTCTGTCTCTCCTATGGAAACTTTAACACTTACAACCAGACATCAGTAAAGAGGCTATTTGTCCTGCTGCATCAAAAATGTCTCCATGTGCCTCATGGTTTATCCAAACTTTCAAAAGTCCTAGGAAAAGGACTCTCAAAGGTTCAGAGTTGCTAAGAAAAGCAAATCCATAGCCTTAATTATAGCCAAATAATCTAAAAAAATACTTCCTTGGGATTGTTAATGGCTGTAAATATCACTGTATAATTTAAATCAGTGCTGTTTTTTTACTTTTTTCCTAGATTAAAATCTCTTGGAGCAAAGATAAGGTCAAGCCATCTGAGAAAGTCTCCCTTAAAATTAGTACAACAGAACCAGGATCAATAATTGGACTTGCAGTTGTTGATAAAAGTACAAAGCTTCTAGGAGAAAGTAGTGACCTAACAGAAGATGCTGTAAGTACATAGGAAATTAGAGATTTTCATTATTGTGTGTATGAAAGATGTATGCTTATGGAAATGTTACAGATTATATGCTGAACAAATAATGTTCTTTGGGCAGGATTTTCAGTATGTAATCTTGCAAATATTTTTTACTTCTGCAAGTAACATGAGCAGAAAAGACTGTAAGGTGTACATGGTTATAGGCACAGCATTTCCAATACCAGTTAATATTTTATTGTTCTTCCATTTGATAACCTGCTCAGTTAAGTCTTGACAGTTTCTTTCAGGAAAGACAAAGAAATCAGAAAAAAACTCTAATGATTTGTGCTTTGTGCACTCCAAAACTAGTAATATAAAATAAAGAATTTTATTCTTTAAAGAGCAGAATAAATTATTCACATTTTTTAATTCCTTTTGCTTGCTCTAGTGCATAACCATTGCAGCTTAATTCTCTTCATCCTGTCACAGATTGTTTTCTCTTTGATACGAGACCTAAGTAAGCTACAGCTTGTGGTACAGCTCCTACGAAATATTATCTACAACAGTGAGAGTTTTGAAAAATGTGAGTTTGCATTCACTCTGAATGATTTTGGTGTTTTTTTGTTTTAGGTCCTCCATGAGCTCAATTTATACAGCACAGTGCAGTATTTTCCCCTGGTCAGAGGTTCTTTTGGTGTATTTCAGGTACTTCTTTTTTTTACATTATAAGCTGGCTTTTTTTAACTGCTTAGTGATTTGCACATCACTTGCTAGAAGAAAATGTACTTTTTTAAGTTTGGAACTGTAGACGGTGTACTGTTTTCATGGCTTATTTGGGTTTTGAATTGTGAAATTTATTAATATGTAAATACTCTGAATGCAAGTAAATATGTTTATACTTCCATAAATACAGATTGCTTTATGCTTGACAGAATCTTCCCTTTGAAAAATTTTTAGTCATTTAGATTCGTATGATCTCTGTTTTATTAGTTCCTGTATATTACTTGCTTTAGTTCTATGATTACTTTATGACTTTATTTACATAGAAAGAAAGGAAAAGAAAATAGATAAGCACTGTTGATGTCCTTAATGTCCTGTATTGAGATATACTGTATAAATTTTATCCAGAAATGCAGCCTTTGGGTATCAACTGATGCAATTCTTGAGGAAGATAAGGAACATTTTCTTTGTAAGTAATAAAATAAATGTATTCAAATCTAATTTACTGAGTGGGAAGGAGATACATGGGTTAGGGCTCCTATTATGTTTTACTGTACTGCATACAGGCTATATCCAGCCTTGCAAAACATTCAAAAGTTCAAGATTTACAAATGCATACAATTAGTATTTTAAAAACTTCCTTTTTGTTGCTGTCCTGAGTGACACTTAAAGGATTGAGGGTGAATGGAGTTTTTATTTGCAGTTCCAGTTGATATATTTTGCAAAGGTATAGTCAAATTGCACCAGTTTCATAACCACTCCAGAAGGACCATGTAGAAATTTAAGTTTGCATGAAACTTTTTTATTCTTAAAAAAAAAAAGACAAACAAAACCCCAAGAAGAGAAATGTCCAAGTGCCAGAGTAGTCTTATCATATATAACAAAGCTTTGTTATAACAAAGCTATAGATTATACTCCGAACACCGTCTTAATTTGAATTTTCTTAACTGCATTAATTTGGTTTTTCAAAATATAGGTATTTGTAGGTAGGACAGTGTTTTTTATTTTGTAGATGGCGGAATGATACCCATAGAAGATGGTTTTGGTGATGATATGCCAGTATCTAAAAATGGACCTCCTGATTTCAGCAATCTGTATGTGAGGACACATTTTCCAGAGACTTGGCTTTGGATCGACACTAAAACTAGGTATAAGATTAGAAGCAAATGGAAACTGATTTGCATTTGCCATTGTTATTTTGTAGGTTTTAGTAGCATTCTGCACTGATGTTGAAAAACACTACTTAACGATGTAGTAGTATTTATATTCTGCTACCACCTAGAGGCCTCAAGTGAGATTGGAGACCCAAAAAATGAGATGTGCAACTGCACAAAAGAGGACCGTGCCTGACTGAAGGCCTAGGAGTTTCAATAGAACTAGATAAAAATCCCCAAGACAAAAGGAACTCTCTTGCTTTTACAGATGGGGAGATAATGAATAGGGAGACCCAGCCTTTTTGTCTACAGTACATAAGAAGATGGTGATTAACCCAGAAAGGGAAATCTGTTGCTATCAGCACGTAATTCCATGAGCAGTTCAAACTGTTAAATGATGGTGAAATCTGACCTGTGTTATGAAGCATAAATCTTGTATTCTTCTACAGCTGAGAAGTTCCAGAAGCAACCATCATCTGGGCTTGTTTTAGAGAATCTGTGAAAACAGATTACGTGTAATGTGATTCAGTGTAGTTACCTTCAATTCATGTAATTTAAAATAATTTAAATTTTGTAAATAATTTTGCTCCCATCACAGTATTTCTAAATTATTAGAAAATGAAAAACAGATAATGAGCAGCTTTTCCTGCCAGGAATTTGGACTTAATTTTTCATGCGTTTTAAAAATACGTATCCACTTACTGATGTTGGTAAATGGATAGTTTTGAAAGTCTGCTCTCCCCTTCTGCCATCAGATCTGACACAGAAACCACAATGGAAGTCATTGTACCTGATACCATCACATCCTGGATTGCCAGTGCTTTTGTGATGTCTGAAAACAGCGGGCTTGGAGTGACAACAGCTCCAGTGGAGGTACTAAAGTGCTATGCAATTTGCCTTTGAGGCTATAACACCGTAGGTTGTTACTGGCAACTGTATTTTAGGTCTAACATCAGCCATCTCCTTATACTAATGAAGAGATTTGGAGGCCGTGTGTATTCAAACTGTAAAGAAAACGTCATCACTGAAGACATAATGTGATACTGTGTCTGCCTTCCCTTCCTGCTCATTTAAATCCACACAGATATTTGGATACTCGTTTCTGTTCGAGCAGTTGTTTTGTTAGAGTACTTACAGGATGTGCCCACTTCAGAATCTTTGTACGCAGAAAGGGGCAATGACTGCCTGAGGACAGTGTTCCATACTTTCTGCCCAGAGCATGTTCCATGAGCTGATAAGGCATACAGTGAGGTTTGCACAGACTAGCTGGGATGGGACAGGCACTTTGTCTGCTGCTCTGCTAACACTTACCCCAGGAGGGAGAATGGAAGAATTGCTCATAGACTAAATTGCTTTCATTTATCTGTCAAAACCAGTCTTGGAGTAAACATGGGTGCAACCTGCTGTAGGTAAACCTGCTTTAGCAGGGTATTGGACTAGGTGCTATCCAGATATCCCTTCCAACCCAGCCATTCTGAGATTCTGTCATAGGTGCTAAAGTTTGGATGCCTTTGCTTGAGGAGCAGAGTGGACACTGAGAGGTAGCCATGGGATGAGATGCTTCTTGCTGCCAAATTCCTGTCTCCTCAGGCTCTTTTTGTGCTTCCAAGTGTCCAAATAGTTTAGCAATTTAAGATAAATTCAGCACTCCTCAGATTAGATCTCTAATCTGAGATCCCCAGTGCAGTACAGGTGCAGTTGTCCTAGGCTCACTCTGTGTTCAAGGAAATCTCTTGTTTAAAATAGGAATTAATTTTTCGAGTCTCATTTAGCTAGTCTTTTATATACTATGAATAACCTTCTGAAAGTAGTTATCTCTCTCCATTCTCCAATTAAGTACCTAAATTTAGAAAGTTTGAGACTGCAATACTGGATCACAGATTTCCATCTTGATGCCTGGACTAGCACAAACATAGCTTGGAGACAGCCATTTACCCACTTTTAAGTTCTCATGCCCTCAGATTCTTGGGGAAGGGCAACTTTTGAGATCCAAACTGAGATCTAGATCCAGATTTTGTAGTTGGCTGCTATACCAGACACAGAACATGTGCTTTGAACATCCTGATTTAACTCCACCACAGAATTTGGAGCCTGATCTGGATTTTGAGGTTAAGTCTCCTTTGAGACTGGAATCATGATTGTTGTTTCTTTCACTTGGCTTGACAGAGATGGGAAAGAAAGAAAAATAGTTTTCTGGTTTAAACTGTGTGGAAATACACACTTGGCCTCTCATCCTCAAATCTGAGAAGGCCTCAAGTAGAACAGATGTTGAGATTATTATTTAGCTATAATCACCCACATGCACTGTTCAGTACGTCACCCTTGCTGGGATGTTTAGATTGAGCTTAGAGTTCCATATGGCTGAAACATGTTAATCAGTACCATACAGAGAGTCAAATAAAAGAAATACATGGAAAGTGTAATGGGGAAATAAATAAGAGACATGTGCATGCTTAATGTCATTTACAGCTTTGCATCTTGGGCTTTTCTGACTTCTACTATACAGAATGTTGATAATTTTACACAGTTGTGTTTTATTGTAATATACTGGAATATTCCTGAGTGTAAAATTTTAGTTTTAAAGAAAAGTAAAACAAAAAAGACAAAGAAAATAGGTATATAGGGAAAACCCTGACTAGAAACTAATCAAAAAATCTCCATCAGAACTTCTCTAAAGTCTAATATCTAAAGAAGTTTTTGACACTGAGAGCTTTAGCAAACAAGTTTTCTTTAAAAAAACCACATTGGAATAGATGCTAGCTAGAAAAGAAAAGCTGTGGGGTTTTTGGATCTGAAACTCAAAACACTTGGAAGAATTTCTTTAATGAAAACCAAATTAAAACCATTTTTAGTTGCCATTTCAGTAATAAAGGATTTCATGTCTCAGCCATTCTTACTGTACAGATGTTCATAAACAGTGAAATTTTGATCCCATTCGACTTGATGAGAGCTTACCACTGACTTCTTAAAGCCAAGATTTCTTCCATAACCCTCTGTTCACAGATAAAAGTAACTGCTTGCTGGTGTATTTCTGCAGTTTTTTCTTTTAATTAAGAAAATATGTATTTTTAGAAATATGACTAAAGAACTTATGCCAAGGTTAATATTAAAAAATAAAAAATCATTCTAAGGTGTTATTGAATTATAAAATTTGGGAGAGTTAGTTATTTTGTATTCCAGCATGCATTTCTCTATTGACATAAAGACAGGACAACTGACAGAGTCTTAATCATTCATTACCTATGCACTCAAAACAATTCACATTTACCTTAATGCAATCTCAGGACAGATCACAACTTCCAAACTTGCCAGGTGAGAGACTCTTAGCCCTAATTCAGTTGCCTTTGTTGAGACCTTGCCCTGGCAAAGCTGTCAGCAGCTCTCATCTGAATGGTGCCTCTGAGTTCCCACAAAGGTGCTAATGACCAGAAACCTCTTTGCCTTCTGTTTCAGCCCTGCAGTAATACCTTTAGTCAGCTGTAGACTACAAGCAAACATACTCTATCATCTGAATTTAAAAGTGATTGGAAGATATGTTGTATAGTAATTTTCTTGCTAGTATCTGATTGTTGGGGCTCAGTGCTGATTTTGTTTTGCAGCTAGAAGCTTTTCAACCTTTTTTCATTTTCCTGAACCTTCCATACTCCATCATCAGAGGAGAGCAGTTCATTTTGGAAGTGAACATCTTTAATTATTTGAAAGAAGAAGCTGAGGTAAAATAACAGTCTCTTTATCTTTGAATGTTACTAGATACTGCAGGGTTTTCATCAGTGGTAGAGACCAGGTCTTTCTTTTGTGAGAACTAGAGTATTTCCTTTAGTGGACAGACCATAAAGCTGTTTCTCTATACACAAAACAGGTGGCAGTTTATGAAAGCTTTTCAAAATTAACACTTTGTATTGCAAATATTACTGTATTTACAGGTTACTGTGATCCTGGATATGAATGATGCTTTTGAAATTATTCTAACATCAAATGAAATAAATGCTACAGAAAATCGACAGTCTATATCTGTACCAAGTGAAGATGGCAAAACTGTTCAATTCCCAATCAAGCCGAAACAGCTGGGAGAGATTCCCATCAAAGTGACAGCAATATCATCTGCTGCTTCTGATGCTATCATTCAGAAAGTTTTAGTAAAGGTAAACAGTCTTCAGCTTGGCTTGTTCCTGAAGTAAATTGTTCCTTGAAATAGGCAACAAAGTGCAGCAAAAAGGCAAACCAATTTACTTGTCTGCCTCTTGCTCTGTGAGGTTGGTTTGGTGTCAGGTGGCTTTAGGTAGAAAACACGTATTTTAAAATAATTTCTCCTTTAAAATTCTTCAGATCCCCTTCCAGGAATTGACACGTTCTACAACACATATTTAGTCCAGTGCTTCTGAAAGCAAGGTCAAACCTATTTGTGCATCAGTGAATGCCTGGTGCTACAGCTAGCTTAATAATCTGTGGAGAGTGGACCTAGTAACTGTGTTATGGATAAATACAATCCATTTTGCCATACACTTGGCTTTTGTTCAAAGCCTATTTTATATGGACATTTCTGTATTTTGGTACTGGTGCTGGATTTTTAGCCTCCAGGCTTTCTGATAAACCAGAAACTGATAAGACTTGCTTAATTTAGGATGTTAAGGTCTGATTCATGTTAGGCTCCATTTCAGTGGAAGGTAGTAGACATTTGTACATCTCATCCTAGAATGAATGCTTAATATCATAGAATCAGAAAATGGTTGAGGTTGGAAGAGACTAGTCCAACCTTCCTGCTCAGGGCAGGATCAACTACAGCAGGATACTCAGAATCCTGTACAGTCAGGTTTTTAATATCCCCAAGAACAGTGCCTTCACAGCCTCTCTGGGCAGCTTATTCTAGTGTTTTAACACTGTCACAGTTTAAAAAATATTTTTTTATGTGTAAGAGGAAATCCCTTTATTTCCTGTGCATTGCCTTCTTTCTGCTACTGGGCACCACTAAGAAGAGCCTGGCTCCATCTTGTTTACGCCCTTCCATCAGGTATTGATACACGTTGATGGGATCCCCCTGAGCCTTTTCTTCTCCAGATTGAACAGAGGCAGCTGTCTCAGCCTCTCCTTAGACTGCTTAAAACCACTTCCCTGTAGGGTTGTGAGCTGTTTTCAGATAGAGCCACTTATTGCCCTTTCTGTTGAAGTTCAGTTCTTGTGCAGAAGAGAATAAGAGTCCAGTACACCATTTATTTTCTCTACTTCAAGGACAATTTTTCTCAAGGTATTTTGCATCCATGAGGAAATGAAACCTTTATGGACATGTACCTAACTTCAGTTTAAGTCTTTCTTGTATCCCTCAGTACAAGCTGTAGGACTGTAGAGAACATGAAAGGTATCACCTCCAGCCTTGCCTGTGCTTTGGCATGGAGCTCACTGGAATCAGAGATGCTCTCACTGACTTTGCAGGTGTATTTTTATAATTGCTACATGGGCTTGAAATGCAAATAGTGGAGGTGGGTCTTTATGAGAAAAACATCTCTGTGTCAGTTTGGCTGGGCCAGTAGCTCAGGTTCTTGATGTGTTAGCAAGCAGCCCAAAACACCTTCAGTACAGTAAGCACAGAACTTCTGTCCTAAAAGTGACAAACTGATTGAGATTACAATAATCCTGTCTTTATCTTGATAGGCTGAAGGATTGGAACAAACATATTCTCAGACAGTTCTTTTGGATTTGACTGGGAATAAGCGACAATCAGTGTCAAAAGCTTTGGATTTCACTTTTCCTTCTGACGTTGTAAGTGACAGTGAGAGAGTGCAGATCACTGCTGTTGGTAAGAATTACCTTATTCTGTTTCCATCTTTAGGGAATGGCATTAATTTTTATTTAATTGCAGTATTAATAGGTTGAATCATTAGTTCAAAGGAATTTACCATCATGCATTAGACTAAATTTCGGAAGACATTATGGATGGATGGTTTTATTCCTTTATTTAATTTATGATATTATGCTGTTTGTATGGTATTTTCAGAGTTAGAGAGTTGGATTTTAATCAGGGGAGGTCCTGCCAAGTTTGCTAGTATCCTGTTTTAATTCTACTATCTGCAGAATAAAACCTATAACCTGACTAATAATTGTTTCTTGTGACTCTTGGGCTTTGATAACTGTAGGTGAATTTGAAATTACTCTGTGGTTGGAAAGGTCTGTAGGGATCTGGGTCAGTGGGCATAAAGTCAATGAGAAGAGTAACTATTTTTTGTGCCTGATTAGTGGTGTTTAGAAGAAACATTCCTAATACATCATATTTTCTCCCAGCATAGATTTCACTACCCTTTATGTGTGAGGTATGCATTTATTTGCAGTAAGCTTTAATTAATTTTGATTAAATTTTATCTTTCAGGTGATTTACTTGGGCCTTCTATCAACGGTTTGTCATCACTGATTAAGATGCCTTATGGCTGCGGTGAACAGAATATGATCAACTTTGCTCCGAATGTTTATGTTTTGCAATACCTGACTAAAACCAGGCAGCTGAGAGAGGATATTAGATCAAAAGCTGTATCATTTATGAGAAAAGGTCTGTATGTGTAAAAGAAAGATGGTAGATTTCTAAGAACTCTTGCTAGTAGAAAGGTATCTGTGACTCTGCATTTAATGTTTGAAATATTGCTCTTCTGGTGAGATGAGAACTGGAAGAAAAGCCCGCTTTTTCTTTCTTTTCCTCTTTTTTCTGGGCTGACAGAAGTAGACAGCAAATTTTTTTGTTTACAAGAGCATGTTTGCTCACAAAAAACCATGTTTTTATATAATTGCTTTTTTTTCAGATTTCCTAGATGGTGGTTATTTCTCATTTGATAAAACTACGTGTGAGCAAACATTTCTGACCACTACCTGAGGCACAGAGGTTGAAAATTAGTCAGTGAGCAGAGTGAACTGTATTCATCCCATCTGTGTATCTGTCTTCGGTGATGCCACCCTGATCCTGACATGTCCTTGTAGAGCTCAAGGAGTGGCGTTTGCTCTGGTGGCTGACTTTGATTCCTCAATGTTTTAGACTTGCTCAGAAGTGAACTCTGTGCTGGAAATCAAAAGCTGGAACAGTGTAGTTGGGACCTGTTGTATATTTTAATCGGGAGGTACTCCAGGGCATCACAAAATGTGGAGAACATAGTTGCTCTGTGCTTCTCTGTGACTTTTGGATCAGACAGCATCCAACTGTGATGCACCACACTCACCACCTGTCAGTCTCCACGCTGAGAGCCTGGTTCACAGAGAGCAATGAGACCATCCCCATGTGAGCTACACCCCTACTAAGGCATTGTGATGACAATTTCAGTTTTTATTTACTCTCTGCAAGTATTTTTTGTTTGATTTTTTAAAGTTGTTGACATTTCCCTTGGAAAAGGCACAGCTAAAATAAATTTTCCTTTCATCAAGATTCCAGTTTTCTGTCAAAGCAGTTAAATGATTTTTTTTTTTAAATCCTTTTAAAATTTTTTTAAAATCCTTCCTCCTACATGGTTTAGTTGAAAAGTATGTTGAGAAGGAAGAGATTTTGTAAACAACTACTCTGAAGTTTGTAAGCAATCTATCACTCTTTTAAGCTTTAGCTTTAGTACCATAACTTTCTGAAGTTTTCCAATAGCTGATTTATTAAAGCTGTTTCAAAGCAAGTCAAAATTATAGGTTTAAATGTCACTTACATACCAAGTGTTGTGTTACTTAACTTCTTCCTGAGGCTTTGGATTGATGTACATGTTTTTCAACACCATAATAGCCAAAACAGCAAGTCTGCTGAAATATTTGTAACCTTAATATAGAAAGGAGCCACAATCTAAAAAATACTCTGATGGGTTTTTTTTTTTTTGTTTTGGTTTGGTTTTGCTTTATTTTAACAATTTATTTCGGTTGTTGCACTGACTTTAAAAAAGTGTAATCTTGAAGTTGAAATTTATCTTTAGTCTAAGATGTAATTTTTCTAAACTCAGTTTTTTAAAGGATTATCATGAAGTTTAATTTAAAACAGACTTTTTCACATCATAATTCACCAAGTATTTGAAAAAATGACTTCAGAATCTGTAGTAAATGTAATTAATTTTAAGGCTAAATGCTTGTGAGAGGAAGGGATCATATAACTAGAAGAGACTGCTATATGATCTTATAGGAGTTTTATTTACCTAGAACAAAGGCAAAGCCAGAGAAAAGTTGCCTTTCAAACATATTTCTTTAATTGTGGTAATGACAGGTCCCATCTTTAAATCACTTCTTCTGAAATGAAAAAATTCCTGGTTGGTCTGAAAACTTTTTTATTAGACCCAGAAAAATAACGGGTTTGAGCAGTATTTCCAAGCTGTTTGAAATGTGAGACCCTTTAGTCTTTCACATATTTCTGAAGTCCTTTCCATCCTGATGCAGTCCTCTTTCAGTCTTGCTCAGTGAGCCTCCTACATCTCCTGGGTTCCAGCCAGTCCTCTGGGAGTACTAGTGTACATCTTCATAATAGGATCCTTCTTTTCCTTGCCTTTCCACTTGTACATGTTGACATTTGAAGTATCATTTTTCGTGTCTGATGGAGTGTCCTTTGGAATGAACGCGGTGGTTCGCAGGCTCCAGGTCTCCCATTCTAGCGTTTTCTGCAGGCTTCCCCACGTTGGATATGCTCATGTTTAGAGACTTGCGTGACTGCAACGGGGTTGGCATTGAGACAAAAGCACACAGACTGTAGGAAATAGCTGAATGATCTCTCTGTCCTCCCTCTGGTTCTGATCTTTCTGGTTGCTCCCAATCTTAAATTCTGGGATAAATTTATCCCCTGTTTGCTCCTCAGCAGTCTTAGTTAAGCAGGCTATTGGTCTTAGTTTAGTGCTTTTACACTACCAGGGGGGTGGTGATTATAATACTTATTGCTGGCCAGTTCTGCAAAGAAGCAGAAGACCTTGTTTTCAGGCCTCTTCAGATATTTCTGAAGAGGAAGCAATCTATTTGTATATATACATAAATTTGTGCTCCTCATAGAACATTATTTTGATGCTTAAACTTTGACAGTGACTTTTGTTTTCTTTGGTGACAAATGCCACTCATTCCTTCTTTTTTTTCCTTCCATTTAAGAGTACTTTACTCAATATCATTAGCTGAGGTGACAGGTGTGTCTGTATGGGAAAGATCCACCAGTTTTAGTCATGTAATTAGCCACTGTAATGCTAAATACAACCCCCCTATATTTAAGTGAAAATTTCAATTGCAAACTCTTATAAAGGGTCAAAAGCTAAATTTGATGCTACTGAGATTACATGGGAGCATGCCCAAGAAAACTGTAGCAGTTCAAATTCACACCTCTATATCTCTCTCTCTTCTGTTACAGAGAGACCATGACTAGGATTTGATTTTACACCGAAACTCAGATTGAGGGACCAAACCATTTGTTCCTTAGTGATTAAGGCCATGATTCACTCACTGTGTATCTATAGTCAGGATAGTATGTAAATGGATGATTAATCCTTTATCCGTGAAAGCAAGGAACATTTTACAGCGGAACAGTTGTAGCTGGATGCACCTCACGGGACGTATTCATAAGTTCATTCATGTAGGACTTACTGATGTTGCTTGAGAGTTTTCTTTCTGCCTGTCTGATTCTGTATTGTGTCTATATCTATCATGTTTTAGACTAATGAATATACTTTCCTAATTATAATAGCTAAAATAGCAAAGCCAAGGGAAAACATGAAGTGAGGGGGAAAGAAGAAAAGATGTCATGTGAAATGCTATAAATAGATATCATTATTGTTCCAGATACACAAGTGGCAGGCAAAATTTAATGGAAGAAAGGCTTTAGATATCAGAAGCTACAATAAGTAATTTTTAGTGTTAATGAACATTGATTTTGTACTGAAGTCAGCTATTGATTAAGGATGCTGCTGGTGGTTTTGAGCAGCTGGTGAGCCCTTGAAGCCCTTTTATAATGGATGTCCCATAGTCAGGAGAAAGCTGCATTTGTTCTGGATACTGAAAAATCTTGGGATACATTTTAAATGCTTGCTTCTCAGGATTCCAGGATCTTCAGGTCTTCTGGCATTTTTCACTCATTTCAGAACAACCTTTTCCAGCATGCTTTTTCTGATAGCTTGTCATTTGATTGGCAAAAGCCAGCTGCTGAAAGGGCCTAGTTTTCAGCAGCACGTGTAGCCTTGCCCTTCCAGTTGGAAAATACGTTTTGCTGGAAAGATAGAGCATTTCTGTAGGTGTACAACTCCAGCTCCCCAGAATGATGAAGCACTGAACTCTAGCTGCTACTCTGCTCTGCTCTCACTGGAACAGCTTAGTATGTTGGGAGCATGTCTCTCTGCACCACTGTCATGTTTGGGTGGCAGATGAAGAGCAGCAGGAGTTTATGGTTCTGCTTTTGTAGATGGATCCTTTGTGTTATTACTGCCCACTTTCTCATCATCTTCTACATGGCTTTGTGTGTTCCTGCATATTTGGGAATTTTTTTAGGAAATACAAGCTTAAGTTCTGCCCTTCTCAGCCTTAGAAAGTACCTTGCTTCACATCAGCAGTTTGTGCTGGAAACCGCATGAGTGTTCAATACCAGTCTCTACTTTTCCACTCAGGCTACCAAAGAGAGCTGCTTTTCCAGAGGGATGATGGCTCTTTTAGTGCCTTTGGAAATGAAGATCCCTCTGGGAGCACATGGTAAGTAGTTCTGCCAGAATCATTGTGGAATTTTAGCGTTTCAGATATTTTTCCTGTGTCTCAAAATTTTTTGTGAAGCTGGTAAAAATTTCCAGCCGTATTAGCCTTCTGCCTCGTTTTCATTAGGTGTTTAGGCCAACTCTAAAGTCTTTCTTGCTGGGTAACATACTGTGAAAGCCATTATTAGTGTAAAGCTTTTTAATTTTGCAAAAAAATGACTGATGAATTATTTTAACCAGGGGAATAGTTTGGTCTGAGAGTATTTCTGTTGCTTTCCTGAAAGGAATGAAGAATAACAATTAAATTACTTATTCTTGCAGTTGACAGGAACCATTTAGGGCTATGTGATCATCACTGCTTCAAATAGATTTTCAGTTATCTCCATACAGGAAACTGAAGACTGACTGAGACATTTCCTAGGGGGTGAATAGAGTTAGTAGCGATAAAAATTTGTCCTACTTACCTCTCTCACATTTCCTTTTATTGAGACTGTAAAAACAGCTGAAAAAGTCTTTTCAGCGCTGAGTTTTGCTCCAAGAAGCATGGAGACCCTAGTCATGGAAGCTAGATAGATAATGGAGACAAGTTCCAGCACTTTATTCAGCTAACTCATGTCAAGTTAGTTTAAATATACTTATATATTTCTGTACATGCTTCTGACTTTAAATAGAACCATCCTCAGCCACTGACTGAAACACTGCTTCTGGAGTCACTGGGCGTCTTTCATTGACATCAGAGGGGTTTGTCTTTGACTCAGTATGGGTGGATTGGAAAATGAAGATAATTCATCTGTACTAGCAACTCTAGTGCTTAAACAGTACAGTGAAAGGTTACATGAATGCACATCTGGAAAGAAGGGAATCGAAGGATAACCTGAAATTATTAAAATAAAACAACAAAGATTGTTTCAAGGCTATCGTTACAGGGATAATAGTGGTAATTAATATCACACTCATAACTGCATTGCTTTGTAAACTATAATATTTGCCTAGCAGCAGAAGGCAGGAGAGCAACATTTGAATAAAGATATACATGTGCTGGCAGACTTGGATTTTTGACACATAGCAGCTGCAGAAGGGGTGATCTTTAGGAACAAGAGCATATCTTCATTTTTGGTGGATTAAACTTAGTCTACTTGCTTATCTGGGTGAGGCATATATTTTTCTCTGTTTGGGAGGTGTGTGTAGAACACCTTATGCTTTACGGTATTCTTACATCATCCTAAACTGTAATAAAGCTGTAATACCTGGCTAATTTTGTCATATTTGGTTAACCTTTTCCCCAAGGTTATCAGCTTTTGTATTAAGATGTTTCCTTCAAGCTCGTCCGTTCATAGATATTGATGAAGATGTGCTCATGGATACAGCTAAATGGATTGTCCGTCATCAGAAATTAAATGGAGAGTTTCATGAGCCTGGGAAAGTGTTACACAGTGATCTTCAAGGAGGCAGCAATAATCCAATTACTCTCACAGCTTACATCATGTCCTCCCTCCTAGGGTTCCCAGATAAACAGGTATTGGAATTCATAAATATAATTCATAATTACAGGAAAAATTCATAAATTGTTGTAGTACCTAGCAAACACTTGGTAGTTTAAAGACATAGAGGGATAAGTGAACAGAGACAAAATGTAACCTTACTTTGTTAAACATCCCTTACCTACCCAAAGTGATGCAAAATTTTGCTGTTAAGCCCCTCAATTTTATGTGCCTTTGCAAAATCTAAAGGCAGTTATCAAGGCTTTTAGCAAGAATATTGCCATGGCTTTAGTCCAAGAACTTACAAAGATATTTATGGGGGGAACTAGTCTTAGAGATGTTAGGTCATTCCAGTTGATTTCATTAAAAATTACTTATGTTCATAAAAGGTGGTGCCAGATCAAAAAGCTAACCTTTGAGGTTTGTGTCTGTAACTCTGAAAGAGATTTTTCAGTATTTCTTGGTGGTGGTTTGGTGCTAGTAATTTTTCTGTTTCTGTACAATTTTTTCTTTTACATTTAAGTATTTCAATATATATTTTATTCACATTCTTCAACATGATCTTCATTTCCAGCATGCTTATGCCATCAAGACTGCTACAAACTTTCTAGAAGATAAATTAGAAGAAGGTATTTCAGATAATTACACTTTGGCACTTGTGACGTATGCATTGTCCTGGGCAAAAAGTACAAAAGCGAAAGAAGCACTGAATATGCTGAACGAGAGAGCAGAACACCAAGGTATTGCACAACTATCTTACACAGTTCTATAGATGGATTTTTATTCCATTTAAAAATACCTATCATATATTGACAGCTGCCTATAGAATTCAAGTCTGTTTTGAGTTTGATATAGAGAATAAGCTAAGAAGTTCCAAGACAGCTGTAATGAAAAGTGTCCATAAATGAATGACAACTCACAACAAAGCTTTCAGTCTCAGTTACCATGTTCCTGGTAGGAGAACCATGATGCTGTTGAACATGACTTGTCAGTTTTCCTGTGTTATTATGCACACTTGTAAGATCAGCCTGGTTAAAGAGAGATACTTGGATGAAATTAGCTATTCCGAAGTGGTTGGGAGAGATCAGGAGGGTATTGGGGGACAATTAGTTAGAATCAGTATTGAAATGGAGGTAAAGTATTGAACTTTCTGTAAGGCAGTACAGAGGTCTGTTGCACTTTCTCTGAGCACCCACCATCTCATTCTGTTTAACCTCTTTCAAGTTTAGCACAACTGAATTTATTTTCCTAGTTTTGGGGAAGAATAGACTATATTGAGTATAAGAAATGAAAATTTTTGGCTCATAATAGTAACTCACCTCTTGAAAAATTCAAAGGAATTAATGTTGTAGCCTGGTAATGGAGCCTCTTGAGCGTCCCTCTGCGTTTACTGAGTTAGACCTTTTGGACAGTCACTTTTGGGAAGGGAAGAAGTTACTCTTTTGGGAAGGCTTCATTCAAGAACGAGTCTAGTGAGCAGCTCTGCTGCCTGAGGTGCCTTCTCTGGTCCTGAAGACAAAGGAGCACTCAAACAACAAGGTGGGGTTTTCACTAGGGCTCCTTTATGTGAGTGCTTTAGGCTGACAATGAAAGGATCAATGTAAAGTTCACTGAAATCAATGGGAGTGACTATTTGGACTCCAGCTTTTTTTTGTATATAGATTCAGGCACTGCTGAGGAAGTGCTTAAGTCAGTCCTTTATGGGACACAGGCCTAAACATTAACACAATTTCACGCAACCTTGCTAGATCTCATATGTAAGCATTACTGAAGAGAACTCCCCTAAGTCTTTCGCAGAAATCCTAAGACTTCAATCTGTGAATCTGAGGTTATTATTGGTTCTTTTTGCAGGTGAATTTCGTTTCTGGATAACACCTGCTTCTGAAATTTCTGATTCATGGCAGTCACGGTCCATTGATATTGAACTTGCAGCATATGCTCTGCTCTCTCACTTTCATCAAGACAGATTAGCAGAGGGGATCCCTATTATGAAATGGTTAAGTCATCAAAGAAATCACCTTGGGGGATTTTCATCTACTCAGGTAATATCTTGCCATAAGGGGCTTTGTTGTACTTTCCTAAACAAGCAATGCATATTAAAAGAAAAAAAAAAAGGAAAGGAAAAAAAGGACTATTTTTTACATAATAATTACTGAATTTTGTTTTGCTGTAACAGCAAAACAAAATTTGTGATACTGGAATCTTAAACCTGGACTGCCAGTTTTAGTACTTTTGGCAAGTCTAAGAAAAAGACAATGAGAGGGAGACCTTGTTATATAAAATATTAATAATAAAACATCTTAAATTAAGAAGCAGTGATACCCATAGAAAAATATTCAAACATATTTTCCAAATAATATAATAAATATCCATGCTTACTTTCTTTCCAAGGAGAGAAACCTCTTTCTATTCTTTCCATGTGCAGGTCCTCAAACTCCTGAAACTAAGCCTTTAACTAAGGGGAGTAGGTTTTAGAGAAACAGCCTAGCCTAGTGCCTCTGTTGGCAGTTGGTCTTAACTCAGTAATTTACTTTGTCCTCATTATTGTGCAGATTTTTGACGGACCGTGAAATCTGGAAGATCTTCATTATCTCCAGGAGGTTTCCATGTTATTGAAGCCACATCTTGTAAGCGATGCTGGCATCCAAAAGAATTAGATAGTAATTTGGATTGCATTAGTTTAAACTAACTTTTAAATTAGCTACAAATGCTGGTCACAGTGAAATGTCACATTTCATCACTCTGCTTAGTACCAAGCTGTACAGGCTATCCTTCATTATTTTCAAAAGTTTGTTGGTATTAATCTGAGAGAAATGAGTTCTACTAAGTAAAATGCAATTTAAGAACCAGCCTGGTTTCCCAGGTATTAGGATTTTCCCGATGTGTTAATTCTTTCTTACTATTTGAAGAGGTTGTTCGAGGCACTGAATGAGTTGAAAAAGCTTTTCTCTCTTCTCTGGAAACCTTCTTTTTCCTGGAGAGTTTGAAAATTCAGCAATGTACCATTTACCTCTGAGACTGAAATTAAGAATTTAATTTAATCCTTTTGTTCTTCCACACTCTAAACTGTTTTGATTTCAAAATTACTTTAGTGTCTCACTAGATACTTTTTAAAATTTGTAGAAATGACCCCATAGTTTTTGTCAGCTTCTAAGATTACTTAAAAAAATATCCTTCCATGAATTTATTACATTAGAAACTTAATATATTGTTAAACAATAAGGAGGAAAGTAATCGGTTGCATGTGTGATGCTTTGTAAGTTAGAATATGATAATTCACTAGAATTTGTATACGTGATATATCTTACTATGAATTTGTAATCAGTATATTTTGCTTTATAATGCCTTTAATGTTTGGACACAAATGTACATATTTCATATATATAGAGGAATACAATTAATACAAAAAATAGCACATACATGAATGTAGATTTAAATGATAGGGAGAAGTAACAAATTCTGCAAAGCCTGTGTTGCTGGGCAAGAGAGGCCTCTGAGTCTGACTTGAAACCATATTCCCTAACTTTTCAGGTTGTGTATTGTCATACTGAGCTGTGCACCTCAGCTGTGAGTGTTGCCTGGTGAAGAGCCTTAGGTGTGCCTTCTGCTTTAGAGCAGCCAAGGAGAATATTTATCTTCTCTGTAGGTAGTTTGTAGCCCTCCTGATTTCCAGGTGTGTTTCTGAGAGTCATTTGAGTCTAGGATGTGGAAGAGCTCTAAAGTCACCTTCAGCAATGGCAGATAACATTTCTAGATATCTCGAACTCTCTCTGAATTTAGTGCAAGAAATATAAATGCAAAAAATATAATTGTAAAGACTTGGAAAAAGTGCTTCAAGGTATTCATTGGTTTCTGAAACTTAGGTAAAGGCAGGTATATTTCTGCTTTTGAATGATTAAAAACATATTCTCCAACAAGATCTTATAGCTTCCTAGATCTATAATATAGATCAGAGATATATTCTTGTTTGTTTTTTTGTTCACTATTTGTGTAGTGTGTAATTCTGACTGTTGTGTCTATCAGCTTGTCAAGTCTTCCAGATACCTTGCACAAGGGGAAAACTTTCTTAGCTGGCTCATATTTCATATCATATCAGAGCAGCTAACTTCTCATCCTGTGTTGCCATCTCTCTTCTGTACTGGGACCTTCATTCCACAGGAATCCCAACAGAGATGTGGAGATGGCTGCATGAATACTCCAGCATAATCAACAAATGGATTGATGCAGGGATCATGAGCTCCCCAAGGCATGGCCTTTACACTGCACAGGCTTCTTCTATTTAATACCGAAGGATTTGTTTCTCTCGACAGGACACAGTGGTGGCTCTGCAAGCCTTGAGTCTATTTGCAGCTCTCACTACTGCAGGCAAAACAGAAATGGATATAACAGTGACAGCACCTTCTTTGGAAATACCAGAAACATTTTCAATTGATACTCGAAACCGTTTTCTGCTCCAGAGCAAGGAGGTACTGTAGAAAATGAGGAATACTTTTGTAAAGTCTGCTGACTGAAAGTACTTTGAAAATACTGATTTACTCATCTTTCTTTCAGATTGCCCCTGCACAATCAATGACACTTACAGTGTCAGCAGAAGGAATGGGATTTGCTGTCTTTCAGGTATGCAATGCAGTTATTCTTGCTAAAGGTATGCTCTCTTTAAGGAAAGTATGGTTTGGAAACTTTATAAAACATGTTACTAGGAACAATCTCCTGAAATATCTTAAATCAGTACCAAAGCACTTTACTAACTGAGGAATTCTGCGAACTAAATATTGTGAATGGAGGTATTCATGTGATTGTTTCTGACTGATGGCCTGGCCTTTTAAGTACTGCTGGCTGACTGACAGTTTTGGGACACTTCCATGGGTCGGGGCCATTAAAACATCTTTAAACTTATATTTAAACAAATTAAACTGAGATCAGTGCATACTGTATTTAGAATTAACAAACCATAAATAGCCTTTTCAGCTGCCTACTCTTCTCTCATATCAGAGATTAGGTTTTTAAGAAATTTCCCCTCTAAGATTTTCCCTTATTTATGAGAAATACCATATCAGAAGAAGACAGTATTGGATCCATCTTGATATGGCAACTAGCGGGTTTCACTTTTCTGCTGCCCTGTCCATGATAAGGGGTTAGAACCACACAGGTGAAAGAGAAGGCCTTTGAAAAGCTACAAATAATGCAGAAATATTAATCTCTGAGCATGAGACTCTCATTTTATTGGAAGTGTATAAACTTATAATTGCAACTGTATTGCAAAACCAGACAGAATTCCTACTAGACTCCTTCTAGTCATACTTGGGAAAACTGAACTAAGGCTGCCTTTAATCTTCTCAAAGTTTTATGCCAGGTCATATTCCATCTCAAGTTCCTTCCAACCTGATCTTCACTTTACTGTTCTTATGCATCTGGGAAACAAAAAAGTCTGGTGATGGTTGGTAAATATGCTTTGGGATAAAAGACCTTTTCAAAGAAACCTTCACGGCTGCCTATCATCAATGATACACCTCATTCATTCACCACCAGTCTGCAAAACCCACAGGGTGGTAAATCATGACCCGTGTTTATTAATTCCCAGAAGTACAAACAAAGTTTACAGCAAAGTTGAAAAGTTTCAGGGGATAATTTAGATTCAGTCTTGCAGGCCAAGATAGGACTGAACATCTCAGCAGGACTGCGTTCACATGTCTGTGGTTTCAGTGTGTGTGTGTTTGTATGGAATGTAACAAAGGGGGGCTCCAGAACAGTTAAGAGTACTTAATCTTAAGTCATTATTGAGAAATGCTCCCTGATATTAAGTCAACTAATTTGTCAGACGAGCTGACCAAAAACTTTTCAGCAAATTGTTTCTTGCTGGAAGACACTGATTTGTTGAAATTAATACCTTTTATGGAAACACATTGCTTCCAATTATGTTATTGCCAGCAAGAAAATTTAAAATTCAAACCAGCATGCCTGGTGAAGACTGAGCAGAAGTCTTCCACCTTGAATAGTCGGTAGCTGACTGTGGTGGGAGGACTCCCTGGGGGTGTATAGCACCATGGTTTAAGTTCCTGGTTTGTTATATGAACATGGAAATGTGCTCCTGAATAACTGGTGTTCAGGAACCAAGGCGCAGATTACCTTCTTAATTTAGGTCACTATGCTGTTGCCTCTTTTCCTCAAGCTTTGAGTCAGAGATGCTGTGACTTGATTCAAAATATTGTGCTTAACACCCCTGAGTAGCTCCTCCAAAACCTTATCTTTGCTGAGATCAGTTCTTTCCTTCTGCTTTCTTTAGCAGGTTGGTATTCTAAAAAATAGAACACTGAGGCCATTGAATGAGATTTCTCTTTTTCCCAAACACAAGCTATATCTGTGTCGAATTTAATAGATCAGATAGCATATGACATTGCAATCACATTTCTTCAGCTGGGTTTCGTTGTCTTAGGCATGCCAGAGTACAATGGTAAGCATCACTGTTCTGGGATTTTACTTTCTAGCCAAACGTAGCATGTCAAACAGTAATTCATTTAAATATCACAAAACACAAGATTAAATGCATTAATAGAAATGTCTGCTTTCCCAACAGAATGGATTCTAAGGGGAAAAACCATATTTTTTTTTTTTGTGAAATCTCACTGCCTGTGTGTGCAAATCGGTAGTGCATTCACTCTTGACCCTGCAGGATCTCATTAATGTATGTATTTTTGATATTTTAATTTCAAAAGCAGACATTTACTTGTAGCTTTGTGGTCCTGCTGTCGACAAAGTTTCCTAGCTCATTTCTTCATTATGTAGGCATATACCATGGATGACACTGACTCTGCAAGAGGGAAGAGAGGATGTGTTAGGGTATATAGAGTCTGTAGGTTGCCTGCTGAAAGTCTTGAAAGAAACACCTCTCTGCTCTCTGGAATCACTGTGAACTGGTCTTGACACATGCCTCAAAAAATTGGCGTGGCCCATGCCTTCTGGAAAGAAAGAGAATGCCACTGAAATCCAGGACTATCAACAAGGGGAGGGTGGGCAGGCTCAATGAGGATGGATATGAGCAAAGTGGGTAGGTGAACAAGATCTCCTCAATCTCTCCTGATCATATATAGAGAGGGAGTGAGGAAAAAACTTGAGAATCCCCTGTTACTCATTACTGAAAAGCACTGACCATTTTTTCCACTCAGGATATTTTTACTAGACTTAGGCAAGGGACTGAATATTGTTTAGTGTGATGGTACTGAAAAAGGTACACGATGAAATGTGTACATATTTGTCCATTACAGTTTAAATGGATACTAAGGACTCAAAAAGGGACAGAAGAATATTGGAGATGATTTCATTGAATTCGTGCCCTCAGTCAAGTTCATTTGTGCTGCTAGTTGAAGAAGAAAAAGGATAGGGCAAGAGGCAGTAATTAGGGCATTATAAATATGTCATATTTTTTGAAGCATAGTGCAGTTAATATTGTCAGCAACTGTTATGAGTATCACTCTCATACAGAAGACTAGCTTTTAGTTTCTCTTCTTAGGCCTCTCAGCAGAACTGGCTGCAGTATGACAAGACTGGACCAGTTTTGCCTTTAGGTTCAGCAGTTACTCTTTAAAGAGTTAAAAAATGCAGTTGCTCATTTTGTTGATTTAATGTTAGTTTCTGTATAACTGCCTTCTGTCCCCAAAGTAAGGGTGTATAAAGAAAAAGGCTTTAATTAAACTCTTCATTGTGAAAACCTTTTCCTTCATTGTCATGAGAAATCAGGAAAGGAAAGTCAGACCGTAACAGCGATAACTTATTCCTGTTCAGTATGTGGCTTCAGACATCCTGCATTGGCAGTAAATTCCCATTCATTAGCTTTTTCTGGCAAAAGTTAAAACAGCTTTGTTTCTATGATGACAGATAGTTGAGGCGCTGCCAGCTTGTCTTTACCAAACTTTTTGCGTGCCTTTAACTGGCAGGCTTTCTAGATTGGCTTCATCCTTGGTACTGACTTCTCCTGTGGAGCAGTTGTACATGATAAATCTTCACCATTGCACCATGGTTGTCCTGAATGCCTGTACAGAATTGGCTCTGTACTCACACAGCATGCTAAATTCAGCAGTGTGGGCAGGGTAACAGGAATTGTGTGTGTAGATTGAAAAAAAGAACATAACTTTCATATCGAGGAGTGAGAGACAGCAGCAAAAGCAAAAATCAGAAATTAAAGACTCCTCTGTTTGCAAAGACCTACTTGCCTATAACTGATTTGGTAACCTATAACTTGGACAACCACCTGTCATAGTTTTAAATTTGGACTGACAGTTCCATTTGTTGGCTGAAACCGTTGTAGAAGGACTGTAATTTTTCAAAAGCACTCTTCATTCCCTTTTTTTTTTAGTGAAACAAAATGCATTTTGGGGTCTTGCAAGGGGAGTTATTTGAGCTGCTTTCAGCTTATTTTTCTACCAAAATCAAAGAATTGAAAATCACCCTGCTATGTGTTTTATATGGATGACTGAGGGAAAAGATAATGATTGTTGTCATGGCAGTCCAGTGCAGTTCCCACTGACTGGAAAAGGGGAAATATAACACCCATTTTTTAAACAGGAAAAAACTGTGTAACTACAGGCTAGTTGGTCTTGCTTTGGTGCCTGGCAAGATCATGGAGTAAATTCTCCTGGAAACTATGCTAAGGCACATCGGAAATAAGGCAGTGATTGGTGACAGCCAACATGGCTTTACTAAGGGCTAACTGTGCCTGACAAATTTTTAGGCCTTCTGTGACAGGTTGATAGCATTGGTGGAGGAGGGTGTCTGAGCAACAGACATCATCTACCTGGACTTGTGCAAAGGATTTTACACTGTCTTGCACATCCTTATCTCTAAACTGGAGAAAAATGGATTTGATGGATGGACCACTCAGTGGATAAAGAATTGGTGCAAAATCATGGAAGTCATCATTCTGTACACCTTTACTATGTCTTTCTTCCACCTTACCTGTTTATGGCTGAATTTCCATCTATTTTACCACTTCTTAAATGGTAAACAGATCAAGTAGTACCAGCAAAGCCCATTATTATGTACATAAAAATTCTGGTTTTTTGCAACTCTTAACAGTAAGTCTAGTCTTTACTACTGCAAATAAACTATCAGCAAACCTTATCACATCTGGTTGTTTATTGATATGTTTAGTACTGGTCACCAAGCACAGATTATTTTAGGACTTTTCTCCTTTCATGTATGAACATTTCTTCCCACCTTCTATTCTTATCTTTTAACAGCACTTTATCCCTTGGCAGCCTCATTTCATTTGGTACCTTTGTTTAGTAAGCTTCCTAACCAGCTTCATGCCAGTGTAACATCCAGGTAGCTTATACTAGATAGAGCTGCATTATGCATGTTTTTTTGTTTGATTCAGGTAGCTGGGGGGTTTATAGCAGCAGCCTAATCTCCAAGGTTTCATATTTACTCATTTGTCCACTAGTTTGACTCTTTATTATAGTTTTGACAGCATTTTTTGGTACAGATACTGAGTTTACTCGATATTCACAGCTTTTTAGACCTCCAGTACTGTTTTGAAAATTGCTGTCACATTTTTGATCCTCCAGTCTGGAACTAAGAGGGTTTTAAGGAAACACTGCAGTTAATGATTCAGCTGCTTATTTATCTCATCAAGTTCAATTCTGTAGTCAGTACATGATATTCTGTCATGGCTGATACCATGAGAGTACTCATTGTTTGCTCAATTTCAGCTTCTGTTTTTCTGCTTTGGCTGTTGGCATTGGTAGTTTTATAGGATATAGAGATCTGTTTTAAGAATTTCTGGTTTTACCACTCTTCTGCCATTGTTTCAAACTTCTTATGAATGTCTACACTAGAAAAATTGGAAGCTCTTCAAACTGTGTCTTAACAAATAAGCTTGTTTTATATTAATGTTACTGTCCTGCACTGGACATCCTGTCACACTTCCTTACTAGTCTTGCTTAGCAGAGCTTCTTGCTAAGCAGAAATGGTGAGAGCTCCGTCCTTGAGGTAGACCAGATCTGTAGCTTTGTCTTTGTACGGATGAACCAAATGAAACTATTTAACTGCAAGAAAGCTGTGGTGTTCTGAGTTTGGACTAATGTGCTATTCCTCATCTGTTTTGAGTGTATCACTGCAGTGACATGAAGACTGAACACATATTCTGTACATACGCTATGTATCTGCTCATGCTCTGCTTTTATATACAGCCTGCCTCTTCTAACCCAGTCCCTGACCAACACCCTTTATTCATCCCAGTTCACACTGTCAGGAAGCAACTGCATACATTATAAACCAGGTACTAGGGAGAAAATTGATGGTTGTCCTAGAGCTCCCTTGTGTTTGCCTCAGTTGTGTCCTCCTAATTGCATTGGTTCTGCTGCATTACGAAGTGTTCAGAAAGGATATTTCTTTCTGAGAATTCCTATGGATCTCATGTATGCAGCTGTCAGATGTACGAGTCCACGTGCAACTGTACAAGTCCATGTATCTTGTCACATGGGAACACTCCTCTGGTGTTATATTGTTAGAAACTTCATGTTTTAACCACACTGGTTTACCTTACATATGTCATCTAATGTCTGTACTTGTAATCCACAGCTCAATGTTATGTACAACATAAAACACACTGATCAGAGGCTCAGATATGTCCAAAAGCAAGAAGCCTTTGACTTGAATGTTGATGTAAAGGATGACAAAGATGATAAAAACCATTTGACCTTGAATGTGTGCACAAGGTAGGTAAATCAATTGGAGCATCTCATAGACATCTTTGTCTATAAAACTTCTAGATTATTTTAAATGAACTAAAGTATCCATTTGTTTGTCTGAATTTACTAAAATATAGGATGTAAATGTATCAATAAAGAGAATAAAAATTACTTTGTAAAAATGGCAATAGTTAAGATGCAACTCGTAAGTCAATTTTTGCTGGCCAGGTGATTTTTTTTTTTACTGGTAAGTGTAAAGATACTGGTGCCTTAAACATTAAGTATATGTGGAAAAGTCTGTGTGAAATATGACAAAAAACTCAGAGGCTTCTTTGGTACAAGTGCTTCCAAGCTATATGGAAGACTGTGTGGACTTGAAAATTGAACCAATGTCTTCCACATTCTGACTTCTAGTAGCAAACCATGAAAATGGCCCATTACTCTTACCTTTCAGGAAGAGAATCCTTTGCTTTTGATCCAGAATTAGATACATGGCTCAGAACAATTTTGGGAGGAGTCAAAATCTGTATTTACATAATGGTAAATTCAACTGTGGATTTGCATTATTGTGCAAGTAACTTTGTGGTCTTTCATTTACCAGTAGTTATGAATTTGGTAATAGAATACAATGTAAGCATTATTGTAGGTTTGAAACAGGTGATGAGTTTTCCAGCCAGGCTAATTCTGTTCTTTCTGCTGAATAAGGGGGAGGAGGATGAGGGATGTGGGGCTGTGTGTGTGCATCTGGGATGATGTTTCTTGTTCGGTAATCACCTACTAAGAACTGAGCTGAGACTGCTTAAGTATCATCTCAGGGACCACAGAACAGCCACCAGATGTTACCTGAATAGAATTTGGATCAGATGAGAACAGGTGACATCGAACAGTCATATTGCATATTCCTGGGTCAGCCAGTCATTAAACCAAGTTGCTTCTTTGATGGCTTTGTGCCTCAATTTAACTTGCTTTATACATATATTTAAAAGGAACATATGAAGGTATTTGTCCTTTGACTGTTTCTTCAGTATGCATTTCCTCTTGTAGTTAAAGACCACTGCATATTTCATAGAAAACCCTATAGGACATTGTATCTATATATTTATGTTTTTTTATCTTCTATCTTTTATTATCTACAAGGATGATGAAATGATTACATTCTTTGTATTTAAGGATTTCATCTGTTTGTGAATACTTCCTCTAGAAACACTGTTTTCTCCTTGTGATGTTATAATGGGTTCTTTGTAAATGCAAGATTTGCAAAATACTACCTGATCCAGCATGATTACTCTGACATTCCTTTCATCCACACCCTCTTTTTGCTGTTTATTTAAACTTTGAACACCATATGTCTAGAACTTCTTTTATGCTCTGATTACCACAAGGGAACTGTGAACTAGAGATGGAGCCTGTAGGTGACACCATCGTACAAATAATCAGCTATAGAGAATGTCATTTCAGTACGGAGAATTGATTTAACCTGGGAAGTAGCCAGCAGGCATAAAGCCAGAGCTCTGTTTTTATCTGTCTGTGGTATCCAGTTCAGTGACACGGATGGTGGGCAGAGACACTAGAATACATGAGAGCTCTTGAAATAGAATGGGCTTGTTCTCTTTTAAAACTTTCTGTGGAGCGTCAACAGCATTCTAAAGTCTAGCACAAACTCCTGACATGTGAAGGGCTTATATGCTGCGTCTGGATTAAGTTTTTGAAGCAATCGGACTTTCTAAGACCTTTGCTTCAAAAATACAGACAAGAAGTGCTCTGTCTCTCCAGGAAGGCTCTAGAATGATGACGATGCTCTAATTATAAAGTGTTCAAAGGCTAGCGGGAAATCTAGTGACATTAAAAAAAGCTGCCTCAAGAGACTATTTGGAACATTGGGATCCATCAGCTTTTATCATTGAAAGTGGACTGGTATAACTTCTAGTAAATCTGTTTCTATTCCTTAGTCTAAGACTTCATCTCTGGTTGCTTAACTTGATGGATCAGCCATCATCCTTTTCTACTTTTTTTTCCCTATAAATTGTACCTAATATATGCCTTATTTATATTCCTGAATTAGTTTAAAGTTACTCTACTTATGATCTTTACAACATGATGTGGCTTTCTAATAGAGAAACCAAAGGAGGCAAATACAGAAAGATTGCTGAAATATCAACCAGTGAGTATGCATAGTCTAGCTGTGCATATGCATCTAGCTGTGGATATACATAGTTAGATACTGGAGGCTGCAACTTCACAGTTTTTTAGTTTCTCAAATCTGTAGAATATCCACCTTCTTTCAACCAGCTTGATAGTGGTTGGCCGTGGTTGTCTCCACGGGGTATCACTTATGACTGTGGAGCAGATGATGTCTCACTCAAATTGAAGTGGTTCTTAATTAGAGGAGCTAACTCACTGTCTGGGAAGCAAATACCTAGGGGTGCCTATTCCTTTGCAGTCTTATTGCCTGCATACCTTTTCCAGACATGAGAAGCTGATCACTGATGGCTCTACTTACTCTCTTGTTTCTGCTTTCTGCCTACACTTGCTTGGTCTTGTTTTCTCCTCTTTACATCATCTCTAAAAGGGTCTTACCTGTATCTCATATTGCTGAAGAGCTGAAACATAAGATGCATCTGAAAACATGCTCAGTTTTCTTCATGTACAAGCTTCAAGTCTTTCTTAGTGCTCATTCTTGAGTGGTCAATTTTTTCCCTTTTTTAAGAGACCATGGAGTCGAAGAGACCCATGCCCAAGGCTACCTCTCTTCCTTGTTAAGACAACTAAATCCTCATAACTTCTAAGCGTATATCTAAGTCACTCCTTGACAGTATCAAGCTGGTTTGGTTGCCTGTTGGTATTTTAGTAGCACCCCACGCTGGCTAGACAACACGGGTATTTTACTCTCCTCTTATTGGTAATTATGCTGAAATAATTACATCCAGTTCCAATTCAGTTATTTGTTTTCAATAGCAGCTACTTTGGCACAGCACATCATCTAACAGATGGTTTCATTTGTTTCTAATCTTATGAGCCAACTGAAGTCAGCAGTTGTGCTGTGTTTCTTTCAAAGTTGTATCTGCATTGAATCAGCCATGCTGTCGGGCTGAACAGCATTACTTTGAAAGTAACTCTTCCCTCTTTTTTTTTTTTTTTTTATAAGCTATCCAATTCTACAGAGAAATAGTTTAATTACTTTCAGCTACTGTCAGGCTTTCAAAATGAGGATTGGAGACACTTCTATTTTAGTGTAACAATAATCATTTACCCTCCATGCTAAGGCAGGGGAAACTCTTCTGTCACCTACTTTATTTAAAGCAGTACCATATTTTGCAGGTATCACTTGTAGCAAGGAGCACCATAAAATTTTTCTACATGTGTTGTGCACCATGGTAGGTAAGGCTTGCTCAGTAGAGCAAACCTTTTTAGTCCAGCATCTGATTTTCACATTGGAAGAAGATATAATAATAAACATTATTCAGGAAAAATGAACTTAACTTATTAAATCTTTTTTTTCAAATCTGGGTTAGTAACATAGCTAGGCATTTTAAAACTGAAACTTTGAGAAATAATCTGATAATGACTTTGTTAATGGAACCATCAGTTGCTATGAAGGAAATCTAAAAAGGTTTGGGAGACTTTTTTTTTGTATAGTTTCATCTCACCTTCCAAAATGAATAAAGGCAAAACAATGCATTCATAAGAGGAAATATGTGTATTTCAGTACAAGAATTCCTACAGCTTTTCTTAATTGCTTCTTTTGAAGCATGTGTAATTGCAATATTTCCTGTGTATTGTTGATGTAAACCTGCACTTATAGATGTCAAAAGAAAAATCCTCCTGTGTCAGTGTAGTCTCTCAAATGACTCATGTACTGTAGTTTTGTCTGTGCTGAACCTGCTTTTGCATATGTGGTTGAAATTAACAGGCAAAATAATTGAGAAATGAAGTATTAGCTTGTTATAATTAGAAATTTTCTTGTCAGTTTTGTTCCATTTGTTTCCTAAGTATTCTTAAACATTATTACTTCTGTAGTTGAGATGTAAAGATCCAACACTGTCTTTGGAGAGTGGGCTACTGTATTTCTTCTAAAAGTTTCTTTGTCTCTGTGTTTTGAAAAGGTACTTTGGTTCAGGCACAGCTTCCCGCAGTGGTATGGTCCTCATGGAGGTTGGCTTACTCAGTGGTTTCTCTGTGTCACCAGATTTTGTTCCATTAGACAATACAGTTAAGAAGATGGAAAAAGACAATGGAAAAGTCAACCTATACTTAGACTCTGTAAGTTGAAAATAACAAAAAAATGTGTTTGTAGTGATGTTAATCTTGACTCAGTCATTGTTTGGCTTAAATTTGGAAAGACATTATGATTGTATTCTTTGAGGAAATCAACATCTGCTATTCACATTGAATTAATACTTCCACTTTTTTTTAGTGAGACTAATTGGATAGGTACCATTCAGTTGTATTTGAAAGGGGTTTCTAAATTATGTCTCTTAAAAATAATGTATAAGAAGGCAGACATTTCAAGAAGGCTGTAGTTTGACTGAGATGACTACAAATAAGATAAGCATCTTTATATGCATCCTGACTCCAAGTCTTTAGAAAAGGACTACTGCTGAGCTAATAGTCCTTACCTCTTCCATGAAACCACCACCAGGGTTCTCAGGATATTTCTCTCCTGTTTTTCTAGCTAAATGCAACACAGGTTTGTGTGGATATTCCGTCTACAAGAGACTTCAAAGTGGCAAATATCCAAGATGCTTCAGTGACTGTGGTGGATTACTATGAACCTAGTAAGTGTCAGACATTTCAAACAGGACTTAGTGATTTAGAAGTTTAAAATATTTTTATGGAAATAGAATAAATTTTATTGAAGAGAAAGCCACATTAAACTGAAGTTGACTTATTTTCATTAAAGTGCATCCTTTTTGGACATTGACATGCCCAATTTCTTAACAAATAGTGTTTTCCCGTATATATTTTTATTGTCCTAATGGGTTGGTTGCTCAGCTGGTGTTGTCATAACTTAGTTGTCAGCTGATATAAATTGGCTTCAGTTTGGCCCAGTGTGTTCCCAAAGTTACCAAAATGAAGCAGGAACTTCACTGTAGTTCACTTACCAAGTTAAAGATTCTCTCTCAAGTAGCTTTACCATCTGTTTCATGCTCAAACTAAGAATCCTTCACTGGAGAAAATGCCAGTGTTTTGGTTTCTATAGCTATCTAATAAAGATGTATGTTGGGAGAACAGTTTCAAAGTTTTTGTCTGTTTGTTTGTTTGTTTTTTGTGTGTAGAGTGTGTGTTTTGGAGAAAGGGAAAGATGTATAAAATTCTTGGGTAAAATGAATAGCAAAGAAAGATTACAAACTACTGCAGAAGATATTAGGTTTTCATTACACCAACCAGTTGGAACATTATTAAGGATTTGGGCTTGTTTTGAGATAAGGCATAAAAAAGTTGTATGGGCAATTTTTTTCATGTTAGTTTGTTTTAGCACAATACAAAAGACAACCAAATATACTATGAAGTGTGCTACTGTAGCTAAGTGAAGATTGCATTTATTCTATGTAGGTTTGTTCAATCACAGAATTTTAAAGTAAAATGGGAAATTAGTGAATGTAACTACACAGTCCATTAATGTAGAGCATGTTTTAAGGCCTGATGTGGCTTAAAGAATTACATCAAGTTTTTATTTGAAACAAACACATAACGCTTAGCGTCCATGGCCAAAATTAAATTCCACATACTTCAGTTCCTAGGAGAAGCGCTCGGGACCTAATCTGTTAGAAAAACACCATTAGATAGGCTAATGAATATGTGTATTACAAAGTTACATATAAATGCACATGTGAAATATTTTTATTATATTTAAATAACTGTGGTCCATAAATTCTCAGTTAATAAAGTAATACAAATTTAACTATATTAATTAATATCTGTGAGAACAAAAACTTGCATGACATAATCAGTGTTGAAATAGAAAGCTTTGACTTCAAGAAAGTTATTTATTTCAAATATTATTTTACAAGATACCATTCTTATTACTATATACCATAGACATATTATTGGTTAACATATATACATATGTCATGATTCTGAGTTCTCCTGAGAGAACTCCTTCCTATCTAATACAGGAATGTGCTTTTATTTTATTTTAATGATTTTCATCACTGTTGTTGTTGGTGACCCAAGTTGTGGGACTATATTTTATGTGATTAGTGACAGTCAGATTCATGTCATATTCAGAGTTAGGAGATGTCTAAGGAGCTCTCATGCTCTGGCATTTATCAAAAATATGATGTCAGTGTGGCAGTAGTACAACTGTCATGGGTATAAGAGCTGGCTTGGATGCCAGTACAGCAGTATTCTCTTACCTGACAGTTTAGAACTAGTTTGTTTTCACTGTTTGGAAAGCATTTGGACTCATAAAGCTGTATATTTTATTTTATTTTTTTAGTATTTTGAGGCTTGAAATGAAACAATATAATTTCAGTTTAAAAATACTACTAATAAAAAAAGAAATTGCAAGGTCCCTAGCTGGAATGAAAACCTTAAAAAAAAAAAACACACTAGGGGAAAAAAACTTTGCAAAAGCTTGTTCTGTGAGCCATTACTTGATGTTTTTGAAATGAATATGATTTTTCAGACTTCTAATCTGTTTGGCTCTGTAGCAACCCTTCAGTGAATGGGAGAGTAAAATACAGGAGCAGGAGCTAGGGCAGGTAAGCAGTCCCAGATTCAGGAAGCTCAAGCTCCCAAATATGATAGAAAGAGAAACCATCAGTAATGAGAGACCTAGCTCTTAAATGTTATAGCCAATAACCTGACAGGGAAAGCATCCAAATTCCTTTGTCATGTAGTTAGGGACAAAATTCCTTTCAAAATGTTTGACTGAGGTTTGTGGACAGATTGGGTCTAACAGTTGAGATTGAGTCTATGAAAGTGTACATTTCAACAAGCATTTCCCTGAATATATTGATATATCCTGGGTGAAGAAAAATGATTAATGTCTATGCTTAAATACTAATTCTGGGAAGTATTTTGCGGTGTACGATGAGGTCTGCATCAGAGTTCAGTGCATCCTTTAAAAATGGTTTCTTTGTGAAGCTAGTTTGTTGGTCAGTTCTCAGAAGTTCATTAATTAATGTTAACTAACTTTTTTGAACAGGGAGAAGAGCGGTGAGGAGCTACAACTCGGAAGTAATGCAAAGTATAACCTCTTGTGACTTTTGTGAAAGGGATTGCAGTCTTTGCCACCGAGATGGTTCTCCAGCCTTGCTTCAGCACTCTTCGTTGGCCTCCTTGTTCTGTGTGCTGTTTGTCCTTCATGTAAACTTGCTGTGCAGTTGGGTGCTGTAAAAGGAAACATATTGTTTCACATCTAAGGTTTCCATAAATTATCCAAAGAAAATTTTATGTTCAGATACCAGCCCATCTTCAGTGATTACTGTGACCAAACTCCTGCTGTGTTCAGGGAGAACTGGGCTGGCCCATATGGTAAATTTCTGGCTGTGCCAGAAAACTTCTTTAAATGTCTGCTGGAAAAACTTTGTTAGTTTCATACTGAAGTTATTTTCTGAAGAAGCACAGAGTTACTGAGAAAGCAGATTGAGAAAAAATAAACTTAGCTCCATATTCCCAGTTCGATTTTACCCCAGCTTTCAACTGTGCTTGTTTTTTAGGGGTGTATGTTAGTTTACTTTGCTTTTCTGAAACACTATCTGCTTCTCCACTGGAGTGTTGATAAGCAGAGCAATGGGAGCTTGGTATCAGAACTCACTTTGTTCTGTTCTGAAGATATGACACTTAATACTGAATTTCACTGTGCGCTCTAATAGGGAATAATATGAAAAAAAAAAGAAGCCGACTTCAGAGCAGATCCAAGAACCAAAAAGTGCTGCATCTACAAACTGCTGAACGCTCCAGAAAGTTGTCAGTTTCCATTTTTCTTTGTTTTATCATTACAGAGAAGGTAGGCAGATTTTTTGCCAATTCATAAGCTAATCATGCTTGAAAATAAGGCCTCAGGATGTTCTCATGCATTTTACTCTGAAAGGGTTTTACTGTAAATGCATCAAAGATACAGTCTGCATTACAGACTTCACTTTTCCAGAATTATTCAAAACCAAACCTAATTGTCTTTCCATATGAGAATGCTGGTGTCAGCTGGTGTATATTTATGGCCAACTGGAGTAAGGTTACCTTGAACCTTTTCTGGTTTTGGGAAGTTTTCTAGTAATGGCACTCTGGGGCATCGTTTTTGTCTTGCATTTGCAGTGTCATCTTGTCAACAGTTTAAGGGGGATGACCCCAAACAGCTGTTTACAGCTCTCAGTGCCATGTGAGTTGGTGGCCCTGGATGCCATCTGTGCACCCTGCTGTTGGTTGGTGGAAGAGGCTTTTAGGAGGCATGGACTGCGCATGTATTCAGTCCAGCAAAACGGCACACAGGCTTGCTTAACTTGAAGCACATCCTTGTATGCTTAAGTGCTTTGCTTAAGTGGGATGGAGGAGAAGGATGGTGAGAAGCAGCAGGCACTTTTACAACCTAAACCTGCTTTTCGCACGTGGGGAGAATTAAAGATCTGTACGAATGTGCAAACGTGGGCTTCGGAGCTTATTGCTGCTGAGTGAGTGTATGAGCGTGTTCCTTGTCTGGCAGCCAATTTATCCTTCTTGAACACTGCCTGTGACATCTAATGCTTATTTCTTTTTAATAAGAAAGCCAAGCTGATAACACTCACAGTTACTAAAATGAAGTTAATAGCTGTATGCCAGCTAACAGAGGTAGAAATTATGAGACTATTGATTCCCTTTCTTTCATATCTTTTTGAGACGGAGTGTGTATTTGTGCACATGTAATAATATGGCAGTCACTTTCCTTGAGTAATTTTTATTCAAATTTTGCTTCTGCTTAAATGTATGTTTTTGTATTTATGCTCATCTATACTGTTGTTCACAATGGAAATTTTGTGTAGTAGGCCTGAACTTCCTGAACTGGGAGTGCCTTCTAATACTGATGTGTAGAGTTTTAACTGCAGAACTAGTTTAGATGGGGTTATTTGTTTTATTTCAGCTATATTTAGAATTTACAATGTTTTTCACAAATTTGGGGTTCTGTTCTGTTTCTCTGGCAGAGCTTAAGCCTGGTTCTTTGTAGTCAGTTCACTCTTTTCACTTGTTCGTGGTACACCTTCGATCTAGCCCCTTGAATAGTTAAATAGTGCCTTAACAGAGCATCTGTGCTGCTCTGACCCACATTAAGTAATACTGTATTTATTGAAACTGCTTAGTCAGTAGGATGCACGGTCTGACCCTCTGTAAGCCATGCCCTTGGTTACATGGGTCCAAAGCTACAAGAAACCAAGATACAAACTGAAACACATCTCTGCATCACAAATTCTGTACTCATTTATGGGAGCATAGGTTGAATTGTGCCGAATGTAAGATTTGGAAAACATTCAGCCTCTAAACTGGGATGTTTTGCTGTGGGTTTGATTTCTTGGTGACCTATGAAAGCTGGTCTCTTGTCTTTGGGGACAGCAGTGTCGACATGTCATTTGCCTCTTTTTAAAATAAGTTCAAGAATGCAAAGCTCACATACTTTCAGGTGTTACTATGTGTAGTGCTTCTAAAAGGGACATTGGTACCTGGTTGATGTTAGGATAAAGAGGCTCATTTTCTAGACACGATGTACTGGAGATAAATTACTCCTTTGCAGTAGATAGTAAGAAGAAATTAGTTCTATTTAGCATGTAGTCCCATCTTCCTGATTTCCTTCAAGAAAAACAAATTTAAACTGCTTAGCTGAGTCTCGGACAGTGCAGCTTTTACTAGTATTCCCTTACATTTGTTTTTGAGACAAACAACACATGTTTTTAAATTATTTTTGGCTGCCTTGCACACCACATAAAAAACGTCAGTCATAATACACTATATCAGGGAAATTGTTGGACTCAGAGAAGAAACATCCTCTTTTATTTTACTTTTTTCTATACAGCAGGCATATCATTACAGACATCCAAATCTGCCTCTGTACCAAGCTATTTTGAAGGAACAGTGTACATTGTATAACTTTAAACAAATGTTTGCAACAGGTGGCCTATAACATTCCTGTATCAGTGCCTTCAATCACTTTGCAGCTGTGGCTGGTGCTTTGAATGAGTTGCAGAGGTTAAAATTTGTAATGTGTGTTGGCAGTGAATGGAACAGTGGACAGGGAATATTATGGGAAATAGTGACTTTTCTTTTGTTTTCCTCATCATTTTGGGGGAACTTTTACACAAACGCTCAGTGTGTATATGATCCCCACTGTAATGTCAGTTTTTGATGTTAGAGGGGCTTGTTCCCACTGAAGTTAATAGGAAATCTTTTAGCAAAAAATCTTTTAGAACTCTTTAGCACAAGGTCTATCAGGAGCGTTAAGGAGTGGTGCTAAAAGCAGTCAGGAAAAGGTATTTTGTGATGGAGTCTTCATGTTGCATTGCATGAACATTTCTGTGTGATTGCTATTTCTTTGAAACCTGAGTGTTCTCTGGTACTATGCTTTTCAGCCACATGGTGTCAATGGATATGGCGCGTCCAGGGCCATTAATACACTATCGAGTCAGTAAGAAATATTCATTTACTTCGGATGGAGTCTAGGAAAAAAACATAGTGCATTTTAAAGGTCCCCCCAAAAATTCTACCTTTACTGT
The DNA here is from genome assembly GCF_036250125.1 of Pseudopipra pipra. Classification (NCBI taxonomy): domain Eukaryota; kingdom Metazoa; phylum Chordata; class Aves; order Passeriformes; family Pipridae; genus Pseudopipra; species Pseudopipra pipra. The sequence goes on along the minus strand of NC_087551.1, from coordinate 85,435,183 downwards.
CATCCATGATCTTAGTTGAGGTTTTCTGTGTAGGTTTCAAGGTGCGCGTCATCTAGAAATCTTCTATCCTAAATGCTGTTTTTCAGAATAGGGTATGAGCGCTGCCTAACAGCTTTAGAGCACCTCAGAGTCTGCATGCTGGGCCAGCTTGATGGCTGGTTTGGTTCTCAGCATAGCACTGCTGTAGAATTGTTTAGGTTGGAAATATCATTGAGTCCAACTTTTAACCCAGCACTGCCAAGTCCACCACTAAACCCTGTCTCCAAGTGACACATCTACACATCTTCTAAATACCTCCAGTGATGGTGAAACCACCACTTCCCTGGGCAGCCTGTTCCAGTACTTAGTAGTGCTTTTGGTGAAGAAATTTTTCCTAATATCCAAAATAAACCTCCCTGGCACAACTTGTATCAAACACAAGAAGTGCAGATATTTCCCAGTTTGTTTCCATACCACATGCTCCCATTTACTTCACAAGCAGGAGCCTGTGGCTTGTGGACATCAATGGCATGTGATAAAAGGGAGAATTGGCCATACTGGTACAGGAGAAAAATGAGAGCCAAAGTCCAAAGTTCACAGAATCATAGAATGTTAAGGAGTTGGAATGGATTCTAAAGATCATCTAGTCCCAACCCTCCCTGCTGTGGGTAGCAGACCAGGTTGCTCAAGACCTTATCCAACCTAGCCTTGAGCACTGCCAGGGTTGGGGCATCCTCAGCCTCCCTGGGCAACATGTTCCAGGGTCTCACTACTCACACAGTAAAAAATGTCTTCCTAATATCTAACATAAATTTCTCTTCTTTCAGTTTATACCCATTATTCCTTGTCCTGTCATTAAAATTCCTGATAAAGAGCCCCTCCTCTGGCTGCTCTGTAGGCCCCTTTCAGATACTGGAAGGTTGCTATGAGGTCTCCATGCAACCTTCTCTTCTCCAGGTTGAACAGCCCCACCTTTCTCAGGCTCTCTTCGTGGGGTAGATGCTCCAGTACTCTTATCAACTTCATGACCCTCCTCTGGACTTGCTCCAGCAGTTCCATGTCCTTCTTATAATATGCGCCTCTCTTTTGTCTTGAAAGTCGCTGTTGAAAGTCAAGCCTAAGATGGAAAAATTGATTTTATTCAGTTTCCAAAATATTATCCTAGCAATATTTTTCCAAAAGTGATGTTCAAGTTGATATGAATATTGAAAATATTTGGTTTGAGTTGGTTTGTGTAGAAAGCATATATGCATATATATTTGCATATATGCATATATATTTGTATATGCATATACAAAATCACTAAGGCTGCAGTGTGCTACAGTGTGCAGTGTATGTGCAATTAAACTCAAGATTTCCACAAAGTGCCCAAACCAACAACATCGTGTGATGTTAGATTTTTTTAAAATACAGTTAGGTTTTTAGGAAAGAATATATTAGAACTAGTGCCTGATGATATATTTTTTCTATCTCAAACACAGAGTATTCAGTTTTAATTCTAATGAACAATAATATTTTTGTTACAACCTTTCTTCTTCTACCATAAATCTTTATGCAGTGAACCATCTCTTTGTGATTTGAAGATTTTGAAATTAGACATTCTGACTAGTAATTTATGTCAAAAATATAACAGCAGTTATGTCTCCTTTTCCCCATATCAAAATATTTCACTTCCATGTCGTTTGTCATTCGGCTTATTGTATTTTTGTGTGCCATATGGAAATACCATTGCACTAATGCTATTCTAGACAATAAAGGCTGACTGTGCTGTATTAGATCAATCCAGTGACTGTTTTTCCTATGAATAGCTTGTTTCCAGATGCATATGAGCATTAACTCCTTACATACTGCTTTTGAGTCACCAGAACTCCAGCGTAAGATTTATCTTTAAAAATCATACATTTTATTTCTGTGTTTCTTACTGGTTACTCAAAAACTTCATCAGCCTTGCTTAAATCTTATGATGTTATATTATGAACTAGTTTTTTTTTGTTATGGGTTTTTGTATTGTTAGGTTGTGTGGAGTACTAAATACAAGGAAGGAAATATAAAATTGCTGGCTCAAAGGAAGTATATAAGCAGGTATAATGTACCATACATTAGCTGTCCCACTGAATAGCACATCTCTTCTTTTTTTCTATATCAGGCCTTAAGCAATTTAAACTAAAATTTTTGGCTGCCTTGAGACATGGTCAGATACCCATTTTGGTGTAGGGTAGGTTCATCATACGCATTTCCACTTTTGATCAAATCAGAAATGGTAGAAAAATAATGCTTTTATGAGCTGTTTTGAGCAAACAGAGGTGAATTAACATGCCAGCTATGCAAATCGCTTCTGTCTTTTCAAATAATAAATGGTAAGGAACTAGACTGTTTTAAAGGATTTTGGAAAATTGTAATTGGTTTATTTTCCTCAAATAAAGTTTGCAATAGCTATTTTTAAATTCTATTAAAGATGACTTTTAATAATATATGTCTGTTGTTTGCTTGTTTAACAGTGCAGCTACTTGTACTAGATCACAGTTTCTGTACACTGTTAACCACTGCCCATCCTCATCACTTCTTAGGGGCTGTCTTGCCTGTGTTTTAAAGCTCACAATTTAATCATAGAAGTAAAATAAAAATAAAACAAAGTGGTACAACAGTGGTTTCCATGGTCAGACTGTGAACAATGAACCTGTGGGTCATTGTTTATGACTTATAATTAGGGTCACCTCATTTTTAAAAGTATATTATTTTGTTAACATGAAGTTATCAGAAGATTTGCTCATATCTATAACAGAGGTAGTATAACTAGTCTTATGTGATGAACTCAGTTTGGGTAGGCCCCTTGTGGTCATGGAGAACCTCAGGAACTATACTGTTTGGTGAACAGGAGCAAATCTTTCAGATACAGAGCTTACGGCTAAGAGAGAAAAGCTCACATGTCAAGACGGGGAAGGGCAAAATAGGAAGAAAAAAAGAGAAAAAGCAAGGGATGCAAAGGCATCACTGACCATGTTCCACCAGGAGACCAATGTCCAGCCAGTCTCTGAGCAACAGCTACTTTGGAAAGTACCTCCAGTTTTAATGCTGAGCATGACATTAATATCGTATGGAACATCCATTTGGTCAGTTTGGATCAACTGTCCCAGCTATGTCCCCTCCAAAACTCTTGCTCACCCCCAGCCTACGTGCTAGTAGGACAGAGTGAGGAACGAAGAAGGCTTGGACACAGCTAAAACATTGGCATGTTATTTACACTATTTTGGTCACAAAGCTGAAATGCAGCACCATTTGGGCTACTGCGAAGGGAATTACCTCCAGCACAGTCAAATCAGTTCACCTGCAAACCCCTCCAGCAGGTCTCCTTTGCTGTGATGTGAGCATTGACAAGCCTTGTGCTCCCATGGATCTGAGCTCTGTTGCAGTGACCAACATCATGCAGTTTCTTGGGTCTTTTCAATGGATCTATCTGTTGTTGTCTCTTCCCTTCTAGTGAGATTTTAACTCTCTTGCCATCTAGCTAAAGCCTGCTTTTTCCTACTTTGGTATAAGTTTGTTGCAATAGGGTCTCCTGTATATTCAAATAATATCTTTTTGTGAGGAAAGGCAGTAAGCCTAGGAGTATAAATATGGAAATATTTTGATAGAATTTAAAATACCTCAATTGTACAAATGAAGAATCCACTGAAGTAAAATTACTGTTTCAGTAGGTTTTTATTGGGGTTTTTTTAGTAAAAAAAATCCCATTCTATAATTTGCTTTGCTCTCCTAGAGCTGTCCCTGCAATCCCCAAACCTTGAGAAAATGCACCCATTTCTATATGGCAGCAGATGATAAAAGATACAGAATGTTTCAGTATTGTTTCTTCCTTCACTCCTCTTGTATGTGTAACTGTTTTAAGACTGCAGGTTCGTGGGTTTATATTCTTTTGCCCAGTATAAGAAGATAATAAAGCTATACAAATATTCTGCTTCATCTGACTGCCATATGTTTTGGTTCTGTGTTCTAATTCTTAACATATAACTTATGCTGATGTCCCTTTAATAGAAAAGCACTTTCCAAAGTGGAAGACAGTTTAATGTTCTGTTCTTTAAAAATATTTTTCCTTATGCTCAAGACATTTGCCTGATGCTTGTTATTTGTTCATTCTCCCTTTCTGCTTCCTTCCCCCATTATTAGCACATTAAGGACTGAGGAGTGGTAATCTTTAATGGCAACAAGAATCACAGAATCACAGGATATGCTGAGTTGGAAGGGACCCACAAGGATCATGGAGTCCAACTCCTGGTCCTACACAGGACCGTCCCCAAGAGTCACACCACGTGCCTGAGAGTATCATCCAAACACTTCTTGAACTCTGTGACGTGGTGCTGTGATCACTGCCCTGGGGACCCTGTTCCAGTGCCCAACCACCCTCTGGGTGAAGAACCTTTTCCTAATGTCTAACATCAACCTCCCCTGACAACTTCAGGCTATTCTCTCAGGTCCTGTCACCGGTCACCACAGAGAAGAGATCAGTGTCTGCCCCTCCTCTTCCCATCACGAGGAAGTTCTAGACTGCAATGAGGTCTCCCCTCAGTCTGCTCCAGGCTGAACAGACCAAGTCACCTCAGCTGCTCTTCATACGGATTCCCCTCAAGACACTTCACCACCTTCATTGCCCTCCTTTGAATGCTCTCTAAGAGCTTAAAATATAAATTTTATTTAATAAAAGAATATTGTGCAGCTAAATTTTCATACCTTTCTTTGGAAGCATCCTCTACAGGTTTCAAGACATGGCTTGATGTGTTTCTGCTATTACCCTCTGTAACACATTCCCTAAGTCCTTCTTGTGCAAGGAACCCTGAATGGAACTGCTGCTTCCTTATTATCCTCTTCTGGGCTTTGAAAGCCTTAAAATAACTGAGTATTGCAGTGGAGAAAGGATTTTCTTTTGAAGAGCCAGTATAGAAAGTTACATTGAGTCAAATTTCACAGGGGTGTTTTGGGTTCCTATTTTGAAAGGTAGAAATTGCCTTATTGAATTTGCAGGCACCAATAGACTGAAGGGACTTCCAGCACTGTAGAAACCAGAATTCAAGTTGACCTTGACAAAATAAGAAATGCTCTAAAAATACTGGTTTCACTCCAACAGAGAGAAGAACAAAGCTCTGTGCTTAGGAAAGACAGTGCTGAGCTGCACAGATGCAGACTGGGGAATGACTGACAAGGTAGAAATTCTGCTGAAAAACAGCCGAGATGCAAATGGATCTTTCACTGAACACAGGCCAAACTATTGCATCTGACAACATTTGTCAAGTTATTCTAAAAGAAGTAAACGTGCTGGGTTTTGTAAATAGCAGTGCTATCTGAAAAGCTGTGCTTCCTCCATCCAACACTGCTGCAGTCTCAGCTGAAGGAGCTGCTCTGGTGCGGGCTGAGGCTTCAGGTGGAAATGTCAGCCGAAAGGAGCAGAGACTTCACAGACAAGATGTATGAGGATGGGAATAAAGAAGCAATGGTTTAATCTACAGAAGAGGCAGCAGAGGTTAATGGGATAATAGTTTATCATTGAGGTGATGGTGATAATAGTAAAAGTAGTAAAGGGATTAAATAGTAGCAAGGAGCAGTCAGTGTAGATATTTATAAATAGAGTCAAAGGATCTTCAGTGCTTAATTTTCTGAAAATAGCTTGTAGGCTTAATAATATCATGGAAGCCTAAGATATGAAATCCAACTGTTGTAGCTTGACAACTGGAAGAATGTGAAGCCTAATAGTGGGGCATTTAAGCAGTTAAGTATAAAGGAGCTAGAAATGCCTGTACTGCACTGGAACACTAACCAAAGCTGATGTAAAGCAGTGTGGGAGCTCATGGTGGAGCTGTTTTAAATCCTACCTGGAGTATAGACATGTGTGTCCCTGACACTCCTAGTTATCTGGGTCCAGAAAGATATCCGTGCCTTTACTTCCATAAGGCCATAGCAAGTGCTTGAATAAACAGCTGCAGAGTAGAAAAGGCTTATTTAGATGAAAAGCTTGCTTTGTGTTTGTATTCCTACCAACAATTTGCATTTGGTTTTTGTCTTGTATTTTACGTAGTTTGTTGCATTTGTTATCCTGTTTATTTTTCTTCATTTGCCTTCAGTTTAAGCCTTTTACGTAATACATAACACTGATTACTTCTAAGCTGACTGCAAGGACTGCTTTGCAGTTTTACCTTACAGTATATTTTATGTAGTTTTATGCACTAATGTCTGCCATAATCTCCCAAGTGGTATACGAATAGACTAATAACTCTAGAAGTGTATCTTCTAGGCCAACACTTTTATTACGGTTGGTACTGCAATAAAACTGATTCACTGTTCATGAAAGCATGTACAAAAAGGGAAACCTACCATGTTTATTACAGTGTCATTCAATATGTTTTATTACTAGAAGAAATTCATATACAGTGAAATTTTCAGACAGTTTGAAATTTGTAGGGTGGTACACAAAAGGAAGTTAATTTTGCAGTCTAATGGGAAGTACTTGGTACTGAGATCTTCATACAGAGCCAATTATATGTAAATTTTAATTTCAGTTTTGTCATAAATGCTTTAACTTAAAAATATTTTAATATTTAAAATATTAATATGGGAATCATATAAATGTAACATGGAACAACATATAAAATCAATTTTGCCTGTCAATCAAATAGTTATATTTATTTTTTTTCTTTCCAATTGATAATAGTCCTAAGTAAAGCAAATTTGGAACATGAGATATTTTGATAACGGACCAGTTCCTAGAAAAGTGGTTTTGAAGCAAGCTACAAGATAAAATATAGAATTAACCAGAGCTTAAGTGTAAATATTGGTGCAAACATACCATCCCTTCATACACAAGAAGTGTCAGGCAGATGCATGTGTAAGTGGTGCACAAGTGGTGACTCCTTTTTTTCTTGACTCATGGACACCTTTAAAATACCTGTGAACCCGTGCAGAGGAATTGCATGTTGGTGGTGCACACTTTCAGACCTCAGTATCTTGTTACCTGTTCTGTGTTAGCCCATGTCTGTCCAGCCTTAGCTGTGGTCTTCATATCTTGTAACCAGCCAAGACCTTAGGCATAGCTACTTAGTAAAGTAAGGATCTTAATATGTCTGAAGCAAAGAATGAGAAATCATATCCCTAATAAAGAGGAATAAAATTATATAAAAAAGAGCCTCTTGACCTGATTCACAACAGCCACCTACCAGGGACACTGTACAGATTTCCCTGGGGATTCTTCTGACTCACATGGATGGAAAGGGAGGTCTGGGCTAAGGGACATTATAGGTAAGTGGATAGACATTTTGTTATATTTTTTAGAGATGAATGCTTATTAAAATGCTGGATTCAAGGAGTAGGGATAGTATTATAAGCACATGTGGAAAAAATGTACTAAGAAATCTCTGTGGTTTCATATGTAGAAAAAAGATAGCAGCCAACTCCGGCTCAGTGGGCAGCTAATTAAGCCAGAGATATCTCTCTACATTGTATTCTAAGTTCAGTAGAAGAACATGTATCAGCAAGGTGTCACGTGATTTTTCCTTTATAGTTTGCAGTTTGATTTCAGGAATGAACTATGCATCATCACCATAGTGATTATTTAAAGATGGGATGGCTGGATGTTAGATGGGAGCCAATATAAAAGGTGTGTCTTGTGCATGATCATTTTCCTTGGTCAGTTAGTCACATGCAGCTTAGGTCTGTTGTTTTTCCCTTCCTAATTTTAATTGAATCTTAGTTAGAATAATAAAAACACTTTGAATGTTTAACAACATTAAGTTTTATTAAGACAGTAAGGAGTGATTTTGCCATTGCTACATATTCTGCTTGCTCCATTTAAGATGTGATGCTACAGCTTTCATGGTTGCTTTCCTTCCTCCATCCATCATTTTTCCAATACACAGAGACCAACCACAGCCTAAAAGACTTTTATTACAGGATACAGGAGAAGGAAAAAAAAAAAAGGTGTGAATTCCTTGTGAGGAAGCACAGCGTGTGGTCTCAAAGTGGTACCTCTCACCAAAGGAGTATGAAACATTTAACTGCACATTACACAGAAAACAAAGCCTGGTATGACCTATACAGCTCTGCCTCATCCGCTTCTCTAGTTTCATTCTTTTTCCACTTATTCATGATGACTTTATTCTTCCACATTTGCAAGAAGTAGAGACGGGATAACTGCACAAGGTCGTATAGAGGAACACTCTCAAATACAATCCTAAACCCCAAGTCTCTCTAGATTAGCACATTTCACCTGGCAACTTGTGGGCACATCTGGCTTGCAGGAGGTTTGAACAACCCTTTTCCCTGGAGGTGATTGAAAACAAGTTATGTGAACTGCAAGCAAAGCCAAGTGCCACCTTCTGCTTCCCAGGCCTGGCAGCGGCAGGCAAGGAGAGGAACAGTGAACAAAGGCAGCTGCCTGGAGCAGGAGCAGCCTGGCAGATATCACTTGTTTGCACTGTCCCACTCCAATACCCAGGCACGAGAGTGGCTGTCTCCCACCTGGGCAAGCAGCCAACCTCTGTGCCTGGTCTCTGGCCAAAACATGCCTTTGGCAATGGTATGCGAGTCTCTCTGAGAGACACAGGGAAAGCTGGCTGTGTGAAAGAAGGAAAGCAAGAGAGGGATAAGGAGCAAAACTGTGTTTTGTTGGTGCTAGATCAATATATAGATCAGTATTTATTCTGTGCTAGCAGCAGCAAAACTGACTCTTCAGGCTGATATTACACATCTTGTTTTCCAGGTTGCAAAACATTCCTACGTATTCGAGTTACATTTTATTGGCCTGAACAAGAATCTCTTTCTCCACATCACGTGCAGTGTACGTGTAATACAGATCACTCCGTGAAGGATGTTCAGGAACAGAACACACGAGCATAAACAACCCAGTGAGAGTCAACGACCACAAGCTGCAGTGCAAAAAGGCAAACAACAGAGTGTAATGTATAAAGAAGACTACACTTGGGAGGCATGTGATGGCCTCCTACTTCTTAGCAACTGGTCATGCTCTGTTGAGGTCTGTGACAGGAGACCAGTGATCTGGCTGCGGGGCTCCCGGGAGCAGAGAACAAGGGTTGTCTAGGAAGCTCAGCCACTATGGGAAGATTGAATGAATTACGGTTGCTTGAAGCCCGAGGAGGTGGGGGTGTGGATAAGATGTTGCTTTGTCTGCCATGATTTCAAAAAGTCTTGAAAATTTAGGAGAATAATTTATTTTCTGTAACCATGAGAGGTAAAATGAGAACCAGGTGATTAAATTGCAGGAAGAAAGTTCCAGTTTAAACAGCAGGGAGAACCTTTCTAATAGGACAAACAAACTGTGGGACAGGCTGTTGTGGGAGCCTGCTGATTCAAGAAGACACTCTTTAAGAGCAAATTATACAAAAATCTGCTAATGATTACCTGGGTCTGTATGAATCTGTGTAGGTGGAAAAAGTAATCTCTTGATGTCCTTTCTGGTGCTGTTTTGTTATGACCTGAAGTTTGCAAGCCCTGCTGCAATGACACAGCATTAGACAGTTTTTATGAGACTTGCTGAGGTGTAACTTGCTTCTGATGCTAAGGGAAGTGCTGAAAAACTGCTTTGAATTCACTGGAGTTACAGTGGAGTTAAATGGTGATAATGAAAATCTAGGCCATAATTCCCTCCAAAAGTGACTTCTGATTCCTAAAAGCAAGGTGGGACTGCCAGGATATTTGATTTCTGACTTATAACAGGGTTAACAGTATTTGCACAATCAAACAGTCACTCCTGAAAAGTTTTCATTAGAAAGTAGAGGAACAGGTGTCCTTATAAGAAGAGCTATCAGATACAGTGATCTGAATTTCTGAGCCTTTCAGGAGTTGCCTATAAATAAATAAATAAATAAATAATTGTGAGCAGGCAACTTAACTACAGCTTGGAGTTGCATCAACATACAACAGGAATCGTTCTCCCAGGCTGTTCCTAAGGTTAGGCCAAATCATATCATAGGTTTGGTAGGTTTCAATGCCCAGCTCCTCATTATTATAAAGAGATATAAATGCTGTCTTTGTGACTTTGCTGGTTACAGTTGTGTTGTTAGATTACACAACAAGACAACTTACAAATTCAGTTTTACAGAGTATGAGCAAGCTACTAAGGGAGTGTTTTCATTAGTGGCTACAATTCTGTGCCAAGTTTTGTCCTTCATATCATATTTCTACTGAAATTTCCTACTTCTTCACCATTTTCCTCCCCAAGGGTAAAATAAAAATACTAGTGGTTGCAAAACCAGAAAAATGATACTGAATATACCTTGGGCACATAATAACACTCGCAGAAAGCAAGATTGTGAAGATCAAGATAACTAGAAAAATTTTGATTTTTATTTACACTTTTCCATGAAAGCAGAGCTGACTTTTGTTTGTCCAAACAGATGTTGAACAAACAAATTATTTATCACTAAATTGTGTGCCGAAGGCAAGGTGTTAGGCAAAAGTGCGTATCTACACTCAGTACCTTTAAAATACATCTATAAATGAGGCTGACATGGTCTCAGTGCTTCCTATTATTTCTTGCTGTATTTACAGTTTTGCCACATTTAAAGTGCTATGACTGGCTGTGCAAGAGCCAGGACTGTACAAGGAGTCCAGGACTGCACAAGGAGTCCAGGACTGCACAAGACCACAAGAGTTAGGGCCCTTCTAGGGTGTTTCAGCCTTAGGATTCCTCATGAACTTTCTTAATGATTAGCCTGATCTTGCTGTTCCCTGACACCAAAGTGGTGCGGGGAAAAAAAGGCCCCGTATTTAAGTGACTAAATATCTGTCACATGTATGGCATTCACTGATGTGCTGAGATGGGTGGTTGTTCTGTATATACCAAAAAACTGCTGCTCCAGCAAAGATTGTGTTGAGGATTGAACCTTGAAGAGGTCAACCATGTATCAGACTGTTATAGGGCATCAGCCTAGGCAGGAAACGTTGGCTTCTGGACGTGGCTGTTGACAGTGACAACTGACAACTTGACAAACCTGATTATTTAAAACAGAAACAACCTTGGGAGGCTGACATAACTGCAAGATGAGGTGGATGTCATAGATAATAAGAGAAATAGGGAATTTCTCTTTTCCTGATGAGAATGCTCACTACGTTCATCAGGGCAACTTTGAGAGAAAACAAGCAAGGCTATAGAGATGTCCTGACACCTTTAAACTTTTAGCTCTGGAAAAATTCTTCAGTACTGCTCTCTGTCTTTTCAAATATCCCACTAACATTTACAGAGGGAAATCTCTCCTGGTTGTCCAGCAACACTGCTTGCTAGAGCTGCTAATGACCATTTTAAGGGACTGAGAATATGACAAAAAATGCATCTGGTAGTACAATCTTATCAAGCAGGAATAACCAAATCCAGCCTGCAGGATTATGTGGAAGCAGGTATAACTATAGGGAGAGATTTGTCACCTCTGCAATTTACAAGTTTTGCATATCCACATAAGAATAGAAGCACAGAACTTTTTCTGTTCTACAGCTTGCAGCTGCATATATAAACACTTTACATTTGAAATCCTCCAAAATATGTGAAATGCCCAATGATGCAGGTTTGATATCCTGGCAGTTTAACTCAACATCTCCAAAAGAATGTTGACAAGGTATGCACACTCATCTGATACTTTCTGTATTTCCATTCTTCTGGGGTGCTAATCCCATGAAAGAAGCTGCAGTGCTGGACCACAGCAAATATAATTGCTGCCCTTCAGCCATTTTAGCTTTACTGTCTGGGAAAACAGTTGATTGCATTAATTTTAAAAGTCAGCTGCTGGGTTATTAACTTATTTAAAAATTATTATTTCTTGGTGAAGGCAGTAATCATCAGCACAAATTGGTGCATGCATTGCAGCACATAGTGCACAGACAGAGGTGTGGAATTTTCTTTGGAGGTCACCAATGAGTCTCAACTGAGGCACCTTTTCAAAGTCCGGATGTAATGCTTGTCTGCCAGCTGCACATATTTTGATTTTTTAGGCTACCTTCAAGTACTTATGTTGAATATTTTAGAATCAGAAATACAGATGAATTTCATTTCTTGGTTTCTGAAAATCCTGAAGTCCCGGGGAGCTGAAAGTGATCTGCTCTTTTGAAAATGAGCTCACTGCTGTTCATTGACCTAACTATGATTATAAGAGCTTACTGATAGGTTCACATCGGAAAAAAAAATTGCCAATAGGCAAAATGAAAGAAATCTGCACATACCATATTTACATAACTTGACCAATGTCTAGTGAGTGAACCTGGTGGGGTGTGAAAACCAGGTGACAAAAGGTATTTTTAATCCTTTTTCTCCTGATGCCAACAAACAATTCAGTGTAATTCTAGTTGTTCTCCTCAGCCCATAGCATGTTTTATTAGATTTTATCTTATTTTATTAGTCAGTTTTTGTGCAAGTCTTTCCATGTATGAAGTTAAGTAGAAAAAAATAAAGAAGGTAGAAAGATCAAATGACTATGCTGTTAGGTAATTTTTCTTTTATTATTTATTATAACCCTAAAACAAAGATTATGTATCACCATCTTTTATGAATGAGGCTGCTGTTCAAGCAGAAGAAGTTTACATATAATTTGTGATTGAAAAACTCATTTTTTTAGCTTACTTGCAAAATGCCAGCAGTTTAGAGAAAATGCATGTTCAGTCACTGTCAGTTTCCCCTGGATCTTATGCCCAACCCACCCTATTACAGGGTTCCAAAGCCGCAGGAACTTATCAATTAATCTTCAAACTTACCTTTCAATCTTCCACATGATCTACAAGTATTTCAGTAAGCCTTGTGTAGACTCCTGATACAAAATTAGATCTCTTAATTAAAGAACAATAAGCAGCTCAGTATCCAAAGATTTTTTAAACGGGATTTTCTCTTAAATGTAATTATAGATAGAATTCATAAGTGAAAGACTATCAGACAAAATATTTCAGATACATTCATTAAAAGATTGTAAACAAAGAGAATATCCTCAAAAGCTCAGGAAAAAGTTTAGTCCCCAGCTGCCATGAGGAGCAAATTCCTGTAGGTGATTGTAACTGATTCATTAATTTTCTAAACAGATTTTCTGAAATCAGATTCTACTTCAGATCAACCTTCTGGAGAGCCTTTCAGGTGCTAAACTAATCTGAAACTTGCACACACAATATACAGTTTCAAAAGGTGTGGTGGAGGAATGGTTATCACTTCAGCATGCTCGGATAGGTCAGGACTTGGTGCACATGCAGTTGTAACTGATTGCATTGTTACTGTTAGCTGGGACAGCTAAGAAGTCCTTCTCAGTGGCCCTGACCCACCTGTGCCAGTCATGGTGCAATCATGGAGCAAAAATATGGTGCCTACTCCAGAAAAATCACTGTCAACACATGGAACAGGGAGGACGTAGAAGGATGGGGACAGAGGAAGGAACATGGGGAAATAGTGAGACAACTACAAATCAGCAGGTAGGTCTATCTTGATTCATAGTATGTGTCCAGTAAAGCCCTGGTGAAGACAAAATTCTGGACCAGATCCTTGCATCTTCTCTTTGAATCTCGTTAAAGCTACAAAGCATCCACAATTATGAATTTAATTTAACTGTGTAATTAATTGGGTCTTATTCTGCTTTACATGAGTGGTACTTTAAAGGCATGTGGAGACCATGAGAGCAACTTCCATTAGGACCTGCAGTGGTGTCATGATTGATTTTAAGGGTCAGAGGAAGAACCGTGATGGGATTTGAGTTAAGCTACAAAATTTTGAAGTAAATGCAAAGTTGAGTGTGGCAGATTGCCTCTTTATTTAAAGGTTAAAAAAAGGCTTCCTTTGTTTTTATTTCTCCTCCATGTAACTAAATAGTTCTTCTGGAAATATAATTAAAATTGCTTAAAAAGAAATATTATTCATAAAAGAAGTTTCATCATTGCATTTTATATTTTACATGGAAAATAGTAGGTTTTTAATGTAGTTGAATATCAAAGCTCTGCAGATGTAATTGTTGTGCTTTTGAAAAGAAAATGTTAATTAAATGGATGTGTCACTCCCCTGATTAGCTTTTCTTGCTTTTGGATAGTTGCTACTCAACCTCTGTGTGCAGAAATTGAGACCGAAAAAGTCACACCAAAAAAATGAGAAATGAAAGAAATTAAAAGCACCCTAAAACTGCTGGCTCCATCTCCTATTCAGCAAATACCATCTTCATAAATAGAAAGGATGACCACAGTATTCTGGAACTGCCTTGCTATGTAGAAGGTGATTCAGAAATGGAGGAAGTCCAGAAGAATGATGGGGATGGTGAGGAAAGAGGGACAGTTGCAAATTTAATAACATTGGAAAATTGGAATCAAACCTGAACTTCATTAGTGTTTCCAAGTTTCTGTTCTGAAATTTGGAAATATCAGAACTGTGCAGTTTCTCCAGTGGTCTAGGATTTGACTTTCTGCAGCTTGAGGAGAGATGATAAAGCAATTCTTAGTTAGCTCCAAAGAGCTCCTGCATCTTAGGCACTTGTGTTGCCGAACACTGAAATAAAGCCAACAGTTTTATGCCTCCAGGAGACTGACCTCATTGCAAGTCTTTAGGAAGCAAAGTATTTTAGGACTGGGAAAATATTTATCAGCCAACTGGGAAATGTTTGGGTCTGAGTTAAGGGTTACATACAATCGTGTATAGCTAGAAAAGATGGGTTCTTATCTGGCTGTATTTCAGAATGCTTTACGTACCGTTTTGTATGTGGTATGTGATGTGTATGAACACCTCGAACTAGCAGTATCAAAAAACTATTTTTGATAAACAGTTTGTGCTTTGATCATTTTGTACCTTTTCACAGCCAGGTCTATTAGGTGTTGCAAAAGCTGAGCATTTGTTTGCAAGGGTTGAACAACAAGAAAATAAGGAGGAAATGAATGTAGGTCAGAAGGCATGTTTTACTTGCCAAATTGAGCCACAAGCACAAGGGCCTCCTGAGCTTCCAGTTTCGAGAATTCAAGATGGCTCAGATGGCTGTTTTGGCCCGAGGTTTATTATTGCCAGTGCATTGGGATAAATGAAGGAGTATTAATTATATTGATATAATCTAGGAGATAATTACAGAAATTTCTAAGGATTTCCTGTTTTTCTCTTTCACTTCTTTTCAGTTTTGTTGTTGAATGTGAATTTTCAAAATAAGATATTCTTGAGAGATTTCTATTTTGAGAGTGTTTTATTATTAGTGCATTACATATCTTTTCAGTGTGATAATTCAGTGCTTTATAGCAATGATTTCACTCTGTAAAAGTTGTAATTTGTAAAGTTAGGGAAAGACTATAAAAATTTGCTGGAATTGTAGAAAAATTGAAAAGTCTTACTCACCTTGGAAATTTTGGTAAGCTGAGGTTCAGATTTGATTCAAATATTCCAGATTCACTGAGTTATGATAGTTTTCCTTAAATGATCTTCCTAACCTCATTTAATAAAAGTAAAACTCAAGACTGATTTAGTGTTTGATATTTCAGAAACTTGGTGGAAGGGAGAGGTACGGGATGTGGGGGGTGTGTATATGTATTTACACTTCCCTGAACAGTGGGGATACAAAAACTACGCAATCCCAGTATGGGGTATAAACTGGAATCTTTTATTGAATGCGAGAACACAATTAAGGGGCTTAGGGGCAGGACATGTTAATAAGGAGGACGAGCTATGTTAATTAGGGAGTTACACAAGTTTTACTGCAGTTTAGCCAATAGGTTAATATTTCTCTAAACCAAGATTACATAGGGGGAAAGGGATTAAAGGGGTTTAGACATGGTCTGATACAATTATCTCAAGAGTCCTTTCTGATTTCTGCTGGAGCCAGGTTTAATCCATAAGGTAGAACTTTTACAGGTCTTGTGATGGAGTGCCCTTAGAGCAAGGAATTTCTCCCAGCTCCTGCTGTTCACAGCCTGCTACATAATCTCATCAGCTCCTTCTCTGCTGATATTATATTTTTGGGATCCTACACTGAACCCTTTTGATAATATTGGAAAAGATATTATTTTTCTCACAGTATTGCCTAGAAGAGTCCAGTTATGGTACTGCGTATTTCTCTTGTTATGAATTAGACAATATCTGAATTGATGAAGACCTAAACAAACCTGTTATGTAAAAGACTGTTTTAAGACCTACGTCACATGAAATCTGCATCTCCATATAAATGCCTAAATGCACAGCTATTGTTCTCCTTTGATGGACTGATTTTCTGTGGAGCAGAGATTTGAACTGAAGATTAAAGAAACTTTTTCCCAAAAGTGTTTTTTAAATTTCCGAGCTCTGGTAAAAAACTTTTGGGTTGCCAAAAGTCATACCTTATGGTAAAACAATCTTTCTTGTTGCTGTTAAGATCTTCAAAGAAATCAAGATTTGCACTAAAGTCATAAAAGACTGGAAGAAATGGCATTCAAATGAAAAGCAAGTTTTGGGATCTGGTGAGAGACAATATTGACTTAGTTTCTTCAGAAGAAAGAGCTACTGAAAACCAAAACTTTAAGTCCCAAACCTCCCAAAGAGAAACAGCTGGTTTTGGCCTAGTATGTGTTTTCCAGTTCTTAAAATTCCAGTTTCGTGCCTCCAAACTCATAAAACAATGAACAACATCTTCAATATTAGCATCAACAACATTGCCAGCAATAGGCAGCTCCAGTCAATCTGTTGAACTGTATGTTAGAAATGGTTTTCAATTCTCTTCTTGTATAAACATCACATAACATCACAATCTGACTTCTCAAGAACGTAAATGAGGTAGTGTTAAATTAAAACTTCTAACTCAAGTTAGTCCCTGCACAACAAAATGTTTCCATCCGTGCTATTAATCATGTGGATCACATTTCGGGACTAACGCTATGGATAAGCTAAAGCAATGGAGTTCCAAACTGGATTTTCTTGCACACAGATTTTCTCACTGATTCCCACAATATGAATGTACTTAAAGTGTGCTGAAAATGGGTTTGGCACTATGCACACTGTCTGGTAAAATAGTACTTCCATTCAGCTGTCTATAGACTGAAAAACAGACAGAGAAGTTTAACTATTGAGAAGGCAGACAGCAAAAGAAACTTGAACACACCAGAAAAACTTAACTGCAAGTCTTTTGATAAAAGACAACTAATTTATTTCAGGAATCTTTATATCTGCTGATTATAGCAGTGACCCATTACTTAGAAATTGATAACCTGAATTTAGAGACCAACAGGATTAGCTACAGGATTTCTTTTTTTCCTCCTGAATTCATATGAAGTATCATCACTTACCTTGAAAAACAGCATCTTTACCTCATAACATATTAAATGACTGAGTCTATTAATTTTTTCCCGTGTTAAAGAGTGCCTAGCAGTAAAACTTGTTTAACACATTAAGTGGTCCTAGCCACTCAGTGAGAAGGGTGGTGTGTTCTCCAAATGACAATGGATCAAATTGTCATGGTACAGAGATTCATCCAGATTTCTGGGCACCCTTAATTTTCAAGCGTGCAAGAGGGGCTTAGGAGTGCTCAGAAATTTGTAACTTGGGACACTTCTAGATGAGGTGTTGGCATAGTGCTTATTCAGACTGATGAACTCTGTTCACAGTCTTCCTTTCAGGGAGGCATCAGACCTGCCATCAAGCTCATGAACCATGCTTCCCTCCTGGGTAAGATGCTGCCACTTACAATCCAGAACAATGAAACATATAGTCTTTTATCAAATTAAAATATTAAAAGAAAATTGTTATTTTCAACTTGCAAAGTTAGTGATGTTTTCTTCATTGCACTGCTCAAGTTCCAGTGCAACTTGATGTGACCTGGAGAAACTGCTCACCTGGGAGTCCGATATGGTACCAGCAGCAGTGACTCTTGTCTCCATAGCAGCCCTTAGTTCATTAAGCGTTGCTAGAGATTCTCTGAAAATTTTTCAGAGCTGAAAATTCACAAATTCTATATTGTGTGCTACAGGGTAGGTAACAAATTTTTGGTCTGCCCTTTTCTTCTCCATGAAAACATCATATAGTTCAAATTAATCAAACTTAAACTAGACAAGAGTGAGCCAGCCTTCTCTACTGCCATCTTACCCAGAGGGGAGATCTTTAGGAAGCACTTACCTGTTTTCTACTCCCTTTTCTTGTTGACATTTTCCCATCCAGATCTTTACCTACTCAACAACTCAACAGTTGCTCTCTGCCAGGCTTTTCTATATCTCTTTCCTTCCAGTAGCAGGTCACTCTTAGGGTTGCCATGAAGAGTCATGTGAAGATTTCCTCCTTCTCTCCCTCTGCCTAGGTTTTGTTGACTTCACTGATAGGGTTTCTGCTTCCCTTGAGAGAGTTTATGACCATCCAGAAATTACCTCTGCTAGGAAATTATTCTTTTCCTTAAAGGAATGTGTTCTTAAAAACAACAGTAACCTTTCAGGGTAGACTCAAGGGATGACTAATATTTTGGCGTACTCTCAGTGGTTCACATTCTCTCCTCTTTCTCTTTCCTTTCAATTCCATTATGTGGATTTTCTAACTCTCTTTAGAACATAATTGGAAAACATATCTTTATTTATCTTTTTCACCGCACTTTGTTTTTTTTCTCTCTGTAATTCATTTTCCTGCTCTGGGAATACAAAATACTCTGAAAAAATACCAGTGGGTAAGCAGTACTTTAATGAACATTGCCTTTAATTACTCTAGGTTCTTTCAGGTATGATTTTTTTCTTCCTCATTTTTTGCCATCTGTGGTAAAAACAGTGCAAGCCTTAGGATTTTGCAGAAGATATCTGAAGTAATTCTTTCCTTCTTTTATCTACAGAAATTGATCTCAGTCTAGCCTCTTCAGATTTAAAGGGTTTGGAAAGTATTGACAGTATGTCTCTGTTGCTTTTTCCTCATCCAGCTGAAATGGTATGGGCTTTTTTTCACCTTTTTTTCAAAGAAGAGTGCCAGAAGATTACTGGGATGTCACCAGTCTCCTCTGCATAATTGCCAACTTGAAAAGGTTCCTGGATGCTTCTCTTTCCCAGCACATGCTGTTCTACTGTTCACACCATTTATTCTAATACTTGTCAGCTATGCAGTGGCTATTTTTTTTTTTTTAAACACTAATCAGCCTGAAGAACCCGTAAGTGTTAGTGCACTTTCAAGGAAGACGTATTCAGAATGAATAATTTCAGAAGGAGAAAGGGGTGAAAGCCATTGCACCTACTGGCTTCCAGAGCAGCTAGAGTCACAGAGATGACTTCAAGGCCAGGTTTCCGGCAATGTTGATCCCCTGTATCTTCTGCTGCATTGGGTTGGGGTGGGAGAAGGTGATGGTCTGGTCCATGTCGGCCTGGGGATGGGCACGTGGAGACTTGCATTAGCACAAGGCAGGCCTGTGACTATGCTGAGACCAAGAGGATGCCAGGGGATGCAGCCCTGTAGGAGGCTTTCCACATAAATGACCCAAGTCCAGTTGAAGTAGATAATCCCTTCTGAAGTAGATAATCCCTTCTGGCAGCTGACTGGAGTCCTCCAACAACAGTCTGAGAGTCCATTTTGTTTGCTGCTTGCTCCTCCATTTAGTCCCTGTGTTGAGAATATAATTTGCAACCACGTTGTTCTGCTCATTAGAATCTTTCTCCTAAAAGCTTGCCTAAATTTATCATACATACTTATAGGCTGAGCTGCAGAAAGCAGCCCAAAGAGACAAGTCCAAGAAGAGGTCATCACCAATGGTATATTTTACTGGCTTTTAAATTTTTTTTAATAGTTCTTCAGTGCTTACATTTTTCTAAACAATTAAACAATGTTGTCTGTCATGATCACTTTTTTTCTTTCATTTCCATCCAGAAATGAGTGTCCTCCTAAGATGCCACTTTAGCCCATCTCATCAGCTCAATGCCACTGTAGGATGAATGCAATGCAACACTCTGTGGGACAGCTGTTGCTTGGCAGCACAGAAGCACGCCTGCTGGTGAAAATGGCTCAGAGACATGCTTGAGAGACATGGAGACTCTGTCAACTGCACTTTAGAGATAGCAGTGGGGAAATAAATGAGCTCCAGAATAGTTTAGGTAGCTTGGAATCATTCAATGATCCAGCATGAAATACTGTTGCCCCATTGATTGCTGTGCCGTTGGAGATGTAAACAGTGAAGGCAAGGATAGGAGCCCCATGGAAATAAAAAGGAAAGGCATTTTTCATCAGGAAAATAACAGTGACACTTTGACAGTGCCCATCTGTAGTCCAAGATCAGCCAGGACAGACCTTCAAAGCACACTGCAGCATGTCCCATGCTGACAGAGGGGATCGGTAGCACGCTGCTTGATTTGCTCTTCACCTGTTGTGCATGCCTTTCTGCTTGGCTCATTTTCCTTTTCCTCAATCTGATGTAATTTTTACAGATGAGGCATACATGGAAAGATTCCAACGGACCTCTAGTAACTTCTTCCATTGAATAATGCTTTATGCTTTTAAAATTGTTTCAAATAAGTATGATAATGAATAGAGATAGTAAAAAAATTAGGAACATAAGGCATTTTTGGAGGATGAGCAAAGACCACCCAGTATATTACATATTTCCCTTACCCACATGTCTTCCCAGTCCAGCTCTAGCCAATTGCTGCACAAACAGCTCTAATATTACAATCCTAACTGTTTTATTGGTTATGTCTAGATTTGCCACAGTCATAATTAAAAATTGTGTTGTATGCTTGACCAAAGAATCACACAGCATCCCAGAAATGATGGAAAACAGGGCTGCTAGGAACTTCAGCTGATCATTATTTCCATTGTTTTTGTGACCACTTGTCATGCCTGACAGGTGTTTGTCTAACTTGTTCTTAAAAGTTTTGTGTCAGCCATCGTGCTGCTTTGGCCTCCCAGCTAAACAAACGTTGCACTTCAATAACCATCCCTCAACCACTCCTGATCCCTAACAGCAAGAATTCTTGCTCCCGAAAGTTTCCATCCTGTGCCTCTAGTGAAATCAGTGTTGGGATGATAGCTGAAACTGGGGATACATTTTACTACTCCTGGGTAAATAAATGTCACCCTAGAGTTTCATTCCATGAAGCCCACTGACACAAATTAGAGCTGCAATTTCTCACTTATGCATTCAGAAGCAGGTTGTTTTTGCCAATTGCAGTAGCAACAATGATGGAAGGCTATTTTTCAAAAGTCCTGAGAACCTGCTTCTCTTTTCATATATATTTTTTTAATTATATAAGTGCTCATAAGAGAAAGTACTCCCAATGCTCTGGCACCTTTGCTGGACTCTAAGTGTATTAAAATGATCACTTTCTATTTTGCTGAGTGTAGCCCCAAAACATATCAAGATCAGAAGGAAGGAAATGAGTTCACCCCACTGCCATCTGCAGAGTTTTATGTCCCTCGGTTTCCCATCCACCTCCTTGCAGGCGAGGAATATGACTCTTGCTCAGAGACTAATAACTAACTGCATGTGGCTTTGATGGGGGAGGGGGATAATTTCCAAGACATTGAGCCATAATAGAGAATTTCCTGCTGTGCTCCTGCTCCTACAGCAGCAGGGCTCAGCAATAGCACATTACTAAGGCAGGTCTGACCAGCCACTACGGGGAAAAGAGGATATCTCTTGGGAAAGGCCCGTCTTCCCAAGACTGGTTTTAAAAAACAGTTCTGGCAGACAGCCTATTGCCAGTGCAGGTCTGTGAAGAGACCATCTTTGATATTTCCATGAAGGGAAATGCCTCATCAAAAGTGAGAGGCTGAGCTGATTAGCTGCAGCCTCTGAACAGAGCCAAACCACTGCCTTGTGCAGACCACAGCACCATCATCATATCTCCAGCTGACACAGGCTGTTCTTGTGTTCAAAAGTTCTTATTCAGACAAAGAAATAAATACAAGAGCACAATTCTTTAGCCATCTGGTACATGGAAAATTCAGACTTTGCCACAGGGGTTGCTAATCTCTGCCTGGCAGCTAGGATGCTAACCAGACACCCTGATGCAAATCCAAGGAGCAGAAGGCAGGCACACACCTGTCAGGAAATGAGTAGAAAGTGCTGCTCAGCACAAGTAGCCAGCATCACCTCCCTGGAATCAAACCTATAATGTCTCAAAATGTTAAGTAATGCAGCTGACAGCTCCGGTCAGTGGAGTCATCGCTTTTAAATCAGACTGTCACTGGTTTAGCGTCCTCACCGCATCCCATGGTTGTTCATCAATTCCTCAGGCTTTCTGAGCTATGGATGCTGCACATATCTGAGAATAATGTGGGCAAGGCAACATCTCATTGCATCTTTTATGAGCAACCTTTCCTCACCAAGAGGACAGTGAGATGGGAGGGGAGTAGAGAAGGCAACTGGGTTTTATTTTCGCCACCTCTTCATAGGGGTAGAGATGAGGAGTAGAAGGAAAGGGAGCAAGCAAGTGAACCATTGCTCCTGTTTTAAAAAGAAATATTTAGACTCCTGTCTTCAGGGATCTGGGTTATGACTCTGGAAGGAATGGGGGAAAATGCTAAAAACTCAAGGTGCAGTACCAGAAGCAATATGGGAAAAGCAGAAGGCCCTAACCTGAAAGCCCTGATGACATTTGTTGATTTCCCACTCAGTGTTGGGGTTTTTTCAAAACTCCTGCTAGCGCACCTCATGCATTGTGTGGTGAACTGAATTCAGACTCTTAAAACTTTTATTTTGTGAATCTCAGAGCACTCTAGACCCTCTCTGGACTTGATTGTAATATGTATTCAGTACACATATGATGAAGAATGGATAGACTGGACTGTCTGTCAGTGCCATCCACAGTCCATGCCATCGATAAGAAAGCAATGCTAAGCTGGTTCCAGTCAATGGCAACAGCAAACCCAGCAAACCCAACCTGTTTCCTCTGAGTGACATGCATGCCTTTAGAGTGTGGCTGGCAGGTAGGAGCTCTAGGCTCTCCTTGTTTTTCTTTAAAACGTGGGGTGCAGCTCAGGATGATAGCAGAGCTCTGACAAGCCCCGAGGCTGTGTCTAGAGGGACGCTGCTGGCAAGGCAGACAAGGCTGGAGCTGGCTGTCCCTGTTTTTGGCTGGGGCTCTGCCCTCTAGAACTGGATCCTGTGGGAAGCCTGACCCAGGCAAGAGCGATGCAGCAGACAGGACTCAACTGCTTAGCCTGGCTATTTAATCAGGAGGAAAATATTTTCTGTGAAGGGCTGTGTGTCCACAGGTGAAAGGAGATGTCAGACTGGGTTGCCAGAAATAGGTAAGCCCAGCTCAGATGGGAGTGTTTTTTATTATCAGTAGTTAAATGCGTTGGAGGCAAAAATGCAAGTGAGGCAAATCCTGTTTATAGAATTTCACTTCAGCAAAGTAAATTTGCTTTTCCTGTTTTTTGCTTCTTCCATATCTCTCTGAATGGGGATCCTGTCAGTAGCATTTCACAGTTATGGGGGATGAAGAAGCAGCGCAAAAACTGGCATTAAGTTTCCTTGATTTCCCATCCTATTCCCACAGGGATCTAGGGAGGAACTGCACCAGACAAAGCATTTGGCAGGGTTCAGTCTCTATTTTTTTCTGAGCCCAGAAAGCTCTGTTTCTGTTTGATCCTGATGAGACTTGTGTTGAGGAATTTGCCACCAGTAAAAAGGCCACTGAGCTTTTGGGAAGGATGAGACTGCAAACATTCACTGTAACTCCTGGATAAGAAAGGCAAACAGCGTGCACAGTAGCCTTATTTAACCTGTGTGCTGCCCCCCAGACATCCTGACATCAGAGCCTGCTGTGATGGCAGAACAGCACTGCTCTGAGTCTGCAAAAATAATTAGGATATTTTGCTGCTGCAGGGACTAGGGCCAAGCAGCAAAGACAATCTGCCTTTGAATGCAATCAAACATGAGTTTCTGCTCTGAAGGCTGGAGGGAAATGCCAGGAGGACAATCTGAGTGCTAGTGGGAAGTCTGGCCCTGGGCCCAGGCAGCACACCAGCCTGCACTAACCCTCTCGGCCATTGCCACCTGCCTCTGTCCAAGAAAATATTGGGGCATTTTAAGAAGATTTGTCAACCAAGACCTTTGGTCTTCCAGTATTTAAAAGATAATCAAACTGTTTCTGTGGCTACTATGGCTAAGAGTAAAAATCACAGCAAATTCTAATGCCAATAATGATTATCAGATTATCAGGATCAATGTGTAAGGGGAAAATGGCAGTGTTCCAGTATTATCACACCTGTTGATTTTTAAAATACATTCAGCACAGATTCAGGTTTTTTCAGGCTGAAGAAAAGAAGGTTTAGGAATACTGTGGCTGCTTACCTTTTAGACTTCTTGCTGTTCTCTACTTATCACTTTTCACCGTCAAGGTGAAATTCCCAGCTGCAGCAGTGCTGGAAATTTGTTCCTCATCCATTTTTCCTCTAGTTCCAGGAATGAAATAACACTGTAAAAAATGCATCAAAACAAGCCCAAAAAAATATTTGCTGTGGTGCAGAAACCAGGAGATAAGTCTTCTTCTTCAAAAAAGGAAGACTTGTGGACCACAGCAATTTCTGTGCATATGTACTCAAATCAAATTTGATTGGTAATGTAGGTATTATTTCTTCCATACTAATTTTTCTGCAACAGTTGAACTACCATGTAATTTGCTATGTCTGCGTGCTTCTTTCTAAGACAGGTCTTGTTTGTACTTTCCACTAGAGCAGCGAAGAATAATTCTTATACATGATGTGATTTATTGTCTCAGTTGCTCTTAAAAAACACAGGCTTATAGTCAAACTGTTTTGCCAAATAAAGTTGTTAGCTGAGTGTAAGAAACCCAGTGAAACTTCTCACCAATATTTCAAAGCCTCCTATCTAAATAAAACTATTTTGCTCAGACTCTGAACAGCTGAGTCTATGCATTTTACAACCCCAGCATTAAATATATTATTTCTTTCAAGTAGAGATCTCAGTGAAGTGAAGGCAATTGAAACTGGATTGCTGGCATTTGCAGAGGCAAAAGAGTAAAGCAGGTGGTAAGAGCCATCCATGAGTTTGTGTCTCAGCAAGCAGCGCAGCCCTAGCTGTGGCTGTGCCAAGGGCTCACTGCCTGTGGCTCTGAAATAAGGAATGGCAGATAGCTCTCAGTCCCACCAGCCTGTCTCCTATTTTGTACCCAGGCACTCACATATTCTAGTTCATATCATCTGCTGTCAGAAACTGGGTTGCTGAGCCACCACTACAGCTGGATATCATTGAGAGTGTCCTTTCACCAGTACGGAGAGGGACTTGCTGCCTTTTCAGTTATTCAAGGATGACCATTTGTCACGGTTTAGGAATGGTACTACCCAATTTAGTGGGTACTCCCCACCGAGACTCTTCAAACCACCTGCCTCTCTCTCTCACTCCCTCACCTCATCCTCCCCCTCCCGGCTGCAGCAGGATGGAGAGGAGAATTGGAAGCACAAAAGGCAAAGATCATGGATTGAGGTAAGAACAATTTACTGGAAACAGCAACGAGATAAGAAAATCAAACGGTAACAGCGACAATATTAATAATAAAAGTGTACAAAAGAGAGAGTAATTCACATGCCAATATGCTCACCATGGTGCTCATGACCCAATTGTAACCCCATCACCCCAACCGCAAGACAGCCCTTCCTTCTGGAAAAAGGCTCCCTTCTCTTCCCCCCACCCCAGCAATGGCTTGAGGTGGTCCAGAATAACCTTTGGGTCCTGGCCACGCCCCCTCCTGGCTACTGCAAAAATTAACCCTGTCCTGGCAGGACATGTTAGACCATTACTAGTCTGTTCTTCTGTCAGGCTCAAAGATATCTCACCAGCAGATCAGGCCAATAGACACGTGGCAGTGAGTTACAGCCTACATTTTAGAGTTGGGTGTGGAGACAAGGAGGACTTTTCTGCTGTCCCACACCAGATATCCTCCCGTGGCCAATCGCAGACTTCCCAACCCCTTACATTTCAGCCCAGCTGACTTTTCTCCCTTTCCCTTGCTTTGTTTCTCTCATGGTTTAATACAGCAAAATGTTCACTGGAAAACAAGAAACCCCAAATCATTTCTGTTCACAGATATCAGGGAAGCTGAGCATTGTCCCAGCTGCATGTACTGGGCTTGTATCCAGGGGCAGCTGTAGGGGTGGTCCAGCCTTGCTCAGCAGGGCTGCTGAGGGCCTCAGCCAAGCCCCCCACCATGCCTCAGAGAAGGGTTTTGGGAGGCAAAACCTTTTAGAAAGCTAAGGGATTAATCACACCTGGGGTGGGAATGGCAGAGCAGAAATGCAGAAAACAGGGAAAAGATGGCTTTGATTATACGGATTCATAAAGTCATCACTCGGAGAGAAACCCAGCACTTGAGGAAAGGCCATGTTTCTTGGAGGGGGAGAGCAAAAGAGGCTTTAATTTTCATGTGTTTTTCTTGGTTCACAAAGTAGAGATCACACACGGAATACTTTACCCCATCACTACCTTGCCACACACTGGCTGCTAAGACATGAACTTCATAGTCCTATTCTGCACATGAACATCTCCCTGGGGGATAAATCCTCACCCTTTACACAGGCTTCCAGTCTGGGAGCTGTGTCCTCTGTCCAAACTGAAAGAATATTAACAAAGATTGCTTGTAGGTGTAAGGAAAGGCAAACAAGCAGTTGAACAGCTGTGACTCCTCTGTGTAGACCAGACCTTCTCTGTTTCCCTGAATCACAAGAAAAGGGAGGAGGATCTACATGCTAAAGCAGCAATGGATGTCTCACAGGGACAGAGACTGGGGATGTAGCAGCTTATAAAATTTCAATGTGAAACTGAAAAAATTAGAATTTAATTAAAAAAAATGAAAAAGAGAACTTAAGGTTAGGTTTCAGCCAAAAACGGCAAATGATGAAAGAATTGTGGTTTCCTATGCAAAAGCAATAGAAAAATTTCCAGGAAAGTTTTTGTCTAGTCAAAAGTATACTTTTCCATTAAAAAATAAATTAAAAAAAGATTAGATCAGACAATTTCTTCATAGTCCTGGTTAGTCCCAGCATTCCTGAGAGGACAATACCCACTAGATGTCAGTCTATTGCCATGCAATAAAAACAAATGAGCCAGAAATGTCATCAGGAGTTTTTTGGGATGAGGATATTTCCACTGAGCTGTCTTCTGTCAAAAATTTTGCCAATAACTCCTTGATTTCTATAAAATTCCTCAGCTTTGGATTTCCAGAGTTTTTCAAAGCCATTGCAACACATTCCATGGACTATGCCAGCCAGTTATTTTTCCACTACCACATCTAACCCCCAAATGACCTTTGATTCCTCAGATACTTAAAAACTTTTAAGCAACATCTAAACAGCATAAAAAAGAGTGTAATTCCCCCCCCACACACCTCCCCCTTCAGTTCATGGTATTACAGATTTTCTAGAGACAGAGAAACAAGCATTTTCTTTCTGAGTGGACACACAGGAAAAAAATTTCTTTTTGCAATATTATAAATACCCAAAGCAAACACCTTTCTCCCGGACACCAACATGTGAAGAAAAACTGAGTGTAAAAAATTCTGTGACTGTTCTACTCTCAGCAATCATTCATTTTGGGATTCAGGTGTTCCAAGGAGAGGCCAAAAAAGCTTCTGTGTATTCTTTCCACCACGTGTGACATGTGCTATGATACTGTAAATTGCTCACCTTGACTTTCGTCCCTGAATTGACTTCTGTGGAATTTGTGACAGTTGTATTGCAAGAAAATGCAGCCAACAGTTTCTAAAAGTTGTGGTCTGGGTGATGGGCTGTTTCAGAATATTCTGCTGCTTGTGTCTTCATCAGTATTGTTTGCACCACCTTCAGTATTGATGCTGTTCCAAGAAAAACATAGAGCATTTGCCTCTGGCATGGAATACAAATAGGAGAAATTACTTAGGCACTAGATCAGAACGGCACTTTCTTTCCTAGCTGCAACACTATAACTTTGGGAGGCTTGCTCACATAATTCCGCTGCTGAATTAGAACTTGAATCTTCAGAAGATCAAAACTCCCGTTCACATACACAAATATAATAATGAGGGCAATTCAGATTTGGAGTGTTTTATATATGAAAGCAAGCTTTTCTGAGTAGCACATAGAGACACACCTGAGCAATATTTTAAATACAAAATATGCTAGGGCGTCTGGGTTGAAGCCTTTTCTTGATGATCAGTTGCAATTACTTCATGTACAGAAGAAATTATGCCCAAAGAAAAGTTAAAATTTTTTTTCTGAAGAATTTTTTTTGGTAGAATTAATTTGCACCCAGTACTTGCTGCTGGATTTCACGGATTTACATAGCTATTAAGCTTTTTAATGTCAGATTATTGGGAAACAGATAGTCAATTAGGAAAAGAAAAAAAGTGGTATCATATTTGTGTTCGCAAGACTAGACAAAATTGGAAAGAAGAGCTCTCTCAGTCATAAAACTTCAAAGCCTCACTTTCCTTACAGAATACAGAATGCAGGAGTGAAAACTGAGAAATGTACCTCCTCATGTTTAATATCTTCCTGTTCTGCCAGGTGGCGGGCATCAAACTATGCTTCATACTAATGGTTGTGGAAGAAACCAAGGGACAGTTTTGGGTAGCCACCAGTCTTATACTGGTAATGAGAGGTAATTTGATTAGAAATCCTGAAACCTCTTCCTCCCAAGAAGCTGCTGTGACTGATCTGTACAAATTAAACTAGTGGCTGACATAAGAGAAGTGCAAATAGGTAGTTAATAAGTACAATAATGTCGGTACGAGACCCATACACATACAGCTCTCTCAAAAGGAGCCTAAAGATATCAGCAGCAAGAGTTTGGGAGAAAGCACTAGGTATATATATGTTCTGACTTGCAGGCACTATTTCCAGCCACATTTGGCTTTCATTTACAAGTCTTGCTTTGCACATGGGGTCTGTCTCACAGGTGTAGTGTGTTCCAGACAGCAGAGATCAAACAAAATTGGATAAATCTTCCTCTTGAGACTTAACACATGATGTGTACTGGAAGATATGATACAACACCTCTGGTCCTCTGTAGTTTTTCATGAGTTGGAACATACTTGTGTTTAAGGAGGTTCATTGGAAAATAGTTATTTAATTTGTTATACCCTAACACCTTCAAATCATCAGTGGGATTTTCATTGTAACTGAACCACTTTATATGAGCTGTGACATCTCACGTGGGTCTTTGTTTTTCATCAGGTCCAGGATGATTAGACTGTCTGCTGGTGACAATTATTTCTTCCAGGTCTTTGGGAACACACAGTAATAGAGCAGTTGAAACAACAAGGGAGACAACCTGCTCTATCCCTGTGCAGTTTCACTGTTGCACAAGCCCCAGCTTAGAGGGTCACCAGAAACCTTTACTCTTCTAATAATAGTCCAGGTCCATCTAGCAGACAGGAAATAATAGTGCTTTTGGCATCAAAGTTTGTTGAACACACTGTGACAACAACATAAAAAAAAAATATTCCATGGTGGGGTTTTTTTGGTTTGGTTTGGTTTTTTTGTTTTGTTTTGGTTTTTTTTTTTTTCCACATGGAAAGAATCTACTAGGAAATGTACTGCTAATAATCCTTCTATATGATAAATCTTATCTTTAGGATTTATTCTCATAACCCTTACCCTGAAAAGGGTCCTTGAAATAATGTGAAGGCTTGTATATTCCCACAGTCCTAGAAACTATGCGGTGTGGGTTTTTGTTCATGCTAAGGCCACCACAGTTTAGAGAGTTGAAAGAGTAAGGGTCAGATAAAGATTCTGTTTTTGAAGGACCCAGTGATCCTTCAAATTGTGAATAGAAAGATAAAAAATCATCATGTTCTTGTACAGGAACTCAAGAAGCGTTTCAGACTGGGCATGTATGTTCTCCACAGGTAGCAATTTATTTAGTTTTATTCTGTTGTGGAAGAATTCTTTGGGATTGGCACTGGGAAACAGAGGAAAGACAGAGAAATCTAAGACAAAGCAAACTGCTGCAAATGATAGGAATTGATCTCCAAAGTGTTAGTACAATGAAACCCAAGGTATAGTACTCCCCTTGCAGTGAGAAAAGATGTCTGGTTGGAAGGTGATAATAAGTGACTAAAAAAAGAGAAGTTTTGGCCAATCTAGGGAGGCATCTGTGAAGAAGAATATTAACTATGTCTTCTGAAAGAGAAATGTCACTTCTACAGTGGAAGCCAATTGATTTGCTCCATTCTTAAAATCATTCTTGAAAATGACAGGAAATGTTACACATTGGCAGACAATGTGAATGAAGAGACTAGATCAGCACTTAAAATGTTGATTTACAAAGCCCCAAGAATGGCATCTGCTCCATGGGAGAAGTTAAGGAGGAACTCCAATGCCCCGAGATGCTGCATCTTGATTTCGTGTGATAAACTGGGTGACCCAGAAGAGTCAAGAGGGCTCCTAAGTGAAGAGCTACTGGTCATCGGATTCTCTTTATGAGTCCAGGAAATACTGGGTCAGAATTTCTGGAGCACACAAAGATGACTGAGTCCCATCCTGAACTGGGACACATAATCTTCACTTTGCCGAAGTATGTATTTTTGGGGAACTAGTAGACTTGTTTGGGCACTCTGCTACAATGCCAGAACCCCACCTCTGAAATGCCACGAAGGACTGTCTGGGGATAGTAAATAAAATGGCCAGACCTTTAAGGACTGGTTGGATGTTGTTATACTCCTACAGTAAATGCTGCCAGTTCCCAGGTGGTCAAGTGAGGCATAGGTGTGTGAGAGAGGAAAGCAGCTACGACAAGCAGCAATTCCTCAGATCAACTGCAGGAAGAAAGCCACTGAGAAGATTGCATAAAACAAAGGACATAGCAAAAAGATGAGAGATGGGTGGAAACACAGACGGTACTCCTGGAGAGCTGGAGCAGCTGCTGGAAGGGATGGTAGTAAAAGACTTCATCAGTAGGTCCTAAGTACTAGGCTTGCACTGCTTGTCTCGTTCATGGGAACAGAGGGAGAGTGCAAAACACAGGGAAGATGGGGGACTATGGTGGCAAAGCCCTCTCCAGAGGTGCTGGACAGACTAATACTACAAACTGGTGCTGTCTGAGGTTAGGGAAATACCAGGTACCTGCAGGCAGACGCTATGATACTGCAGACTGTGGAGCCAGAAAGAAGAGATGGGGGAGTGGAGTGAAACATTTTATGCAAAAGTAGTAATACCCTGCTAAGATACTAACTACAAAAACTCTTTGAATCAATTTACTGAGAAAAGGATGTAGAAATATCTGGATATATGTTTAAGAGTAAAACAATTTGCTCTGCCAGGACAATATACCTTTAGACAGAAGAAACATGAAAGGGGCTGACTAGCAGCAATCTTCTGTTGAAATCAGGTTGACAGGGAAAGCTTTCGTGTCTTAACATCAAAGATGTGTAAAAGACATAAGACAAAGTTGAGGGAATTTTTCAGACATTGTTCCTGTCCTAAGCAACACTTGGCAGACTAAATATGATTCTTCTTCAAGGTGAGAATTTAAGTTAGTGTTAGGTCTGAGATGTGACCTGAAATGAGATGGTTAGTATCCATATTACTGATTATCCATATTTATTATTTTTAATAAGAACATATTATAATCTGATAATAGTGTTCTGTGACAAAAAAGAGTTGAGGAATGAGTTTTTCACTGCTGGGGTAATGTTTAACAAGGTTATTTTTTACAAAAAATACTCCAGGATTCTACTACTCCTTCTGAGATTTTTCAGAATGGGAGATTGTGACACAAGCTCTAAGAAAACACAAAAAGAAATGAATGGGATTGTTTTACCCATATAAAAATAACAGGAGATTTCCAAAATTCATCATCATTGGCAGCCTCAGGGCACATTGCTGCAAGTCAATGTTACCGGGACAGTGCAGGGAGGTTTGGACTACGTCTGCTTGCACTTTGCTGAGTTCTCATCATTGCTTATTCATTTTTCACCTTTCAAAATATGAAACCCAACATTTTGTCATATTTGGATGGTAAAGTCCAGAGTTAACTAAATCAGAAGTGAGAAGGACACCGAGTGATTTCATAGACCAGGACAGTTGTGGTTTTTATGCAGGGGATTTTCTCAGTATGCTGTTTGGAATGTGAAAGAAAAATCAAAACGTTGTCGTATTCCCCCCCCCCCCCCCCTTTATAGTGTGCATGATGAGTAAATGCCCTTCTGACAGTCCCATCTTTGTCAGGAGACTGTGGCAACTCTTCACAGTCTGTGTGCCTGACTAGGTAAGTAACAGCAGAGCAGCCTTAGAGTTCAGACAACCATACAAATTGGTGGAGTTTGACAAGTTCTTGCATATCCTCTGAGGCACAGTAATTCAGTGAATGTGCTTTAAGCATGGGGCAAACTTGGGTTACTGTTGTATACCTTTAACCTCTTTCATTGCAGGTTAAGAGGTCTGCAGCCTCCAAATTAAGAGTTATCATTTCTACTTACCTTGCTGGGAGAGTTATGATACGAAGACAATGGCAATTTTACATGAGGGCTATACACATGATATGGCTGAGCAACGGTTATGAAATATGCATTCTACTGTTGGAGATTAAATAATAGGTAAAATTTTGCCATCAGCACCCTTATTTGCCCAGAGAGCTGAAGAGACCAGTTTTCACCTCTAAGCAGTCCTCCTTTCCAATTCCATTTGTTGTGGCTGTTTTCCTCTTTCACACCTGCGTATAACCTTGGTTAGTCAGACTTCATATTTGATTATGTGAGGACTGACAGCAGCTGGTAAATAACTGTGATAAAGGGGTTTGTATTAGAGACGTTACCTCCCCAGAAATTGCTGCAAAGATGATGTTTCACAAAGACTATTAACAGAACTAAGAAAGGATGAGTTTATTCGCTCAGTACAAGGACAGCGGGATTTGAACCCTACAAAGTTAAATTTGCTCTACCTTTTGTTTGTTTGTTTGTTTTTGTTAGCAACTTTTTCTTGTTAGGTCTCTACATTTTGAAAGTAACATTATTTAGTAAATCTCAGTATATAAGAAATGAAAAATACATTAGACTTTTATCTGAGACAATGAGATGCACAACTTGGCAAAACAGAAATTTGTTTTTCTTGTCATTAGAGATAGAATGAAGTTATTTTATAGCTCTGTGATCTCATTAGTTTTTGCATGAAGTTATTCATCAACAAACATATAGTATGAGTAATTTCCATTAGGAGCAGCAATGTTAAAGATTTAGTTTCTCACAGCACGACTACAGGAGATTCCAATGAGGTCAAAACATAGTGGGCAGCTAACTGATTCCCTCAGGCAGCATTAACAGAGAGGAAACTGTACTGCCCACATGCATGACAGCTTTCCACTAATTTTCCATTAACTGTTCTCTCAGTTTGCTTTACTTGTTGAAAGGAACCAAACTAATATTACAGAAAAGAAGAATTAGAGGTGAGAGGATAACACTCTGGGAGTTTTCCTCAGATTTGGGAAGTTTCTCTTTAATTTTTTTTCCAGTTTCCCAGCCAACCACAAGATAAACTTACACCTTCCTCAGTGCTGTATGCAGTGTTGTAATGTCTTGCAGGTCCAAAAAAAAAGTTTTTGTGACATGCTGACAAACTCTTCTGGTGTTCTATCTTTTTGTGAACATTTACATTTGTGAATTTACATTATAGTTAAATATTGCTAGAGGAATTAGGACAGTGCAGAATTAGCTTAGAATTAGGTGCTACTGGTGTAAATACCAAGCATTAAAGTGAGATTGAGAACGGGTGGGGATGTCTGAAAATACCCAAAGAGAAGGAAATATTTGAATATACACTGCAGTTATGCTTAAAATACACTTTTAATTTGTAGTCACTTGGTGATGCTCTTGAGTTGTATTTCAGCTTTGGAACAGATAATTGGCAGAAGAGAAAGTGTCATTTAAATGTTCTTCCATTTTCACTCCTCTCTCTCAGTTGAATCCTGAATTTAGTAGGGTCCTATTGAACACTCCTGAGCTCTCTCCTGGGTCTCTCCTGCACAGACTCAATAAGCAAAGCTAGAGTCATTGTGAGTTCTGTGCCAGAAATAATCAGTCCGGGTGGTGGGATGCATCTCACTCTTTCCAATCATCTAAAAGTATCCTCTGAAAATTAGTTGTTAAGACTCTTCATTGTTGCTAGAGAGTATTTACAGCCTTTACAGAGAGTATTTCATCTCAACTTGCCATATGCTAGTTCTGTTTTGACCACAAAAGAAGTCTAAACAAGTATTATGCGGTAGACTCCCATTTTTTTGGGGTGCCCCTTTCTAAGATTCTTTTCTGGGGTTGTTTTGGCCTTGTGGGCTCTATACTGCAGTCACAGTATAGCATATCTGGGATCTACCTGAGATACAGCAGAAAGCATGTCATGATCTTTAACATGTTGACTCCTTGAATGAAAATGTTATCATAAAGCACAAATAATTACACATGCACTTTATGTTCTAACAGTGTTTAACAAAGGAGGCTACCTTTGTGATGTCAGAAAATATGACTTAAATAACTAGTGTTTATAAGAAAATAGTTGCAAGTTACACAGCTGATGATTTTATATTTACGGGAACTCAGTGGGAAGTGGGTGACTTTAAAACCAGTCTCAAATATGGATGTCTTCTTATTGGCAGTGTCCTGTCTTTGCAAAGTATATGCTTGAAAGCTAGGAGTCAGATATTATTTGTTTCTTTGGCCTCATGATCTGACTAATCACACAGCTTAGAATTTGCAGATGTTGTATCAGTACCAATTTTCCTTAAATTCTGGAAATGTTGGTGTGCCATTTGTCTAGGCATTATTTTTCAAAGTTTATTCTTGGTTGGTAGCAATTTGTTTATGATACAACAGACTCCATCTGGACTGACCACTGCATTTATGTTGCTGTGAGATCTCAAGTAAATACTATTTGAAAGTTTTGTTATCTACTGTGAGCAATGGAAATACGAACAAATCAATTAATGCCAAACATTATTTTTACACTGTAACATCCTGAGGGTGGCTTAAACTTGCTCAGTTTTATGGGGATGCAATGGAAATAGGGTGCAGTAGCAAAGCTGAAAAAACTACTGAAGTACCAAAGAACTGCTGACACTTCATCACCTGTATGCAAGGAATTTTGTTCTTACAGACACAAGGGTGCTCTCAAGGCAGCTTTTAAGCCAAACACAGCCTCCTGTTGGTAGCTGAGCTATCACATATCATCAGTGAGGCTGACATAAACATGGTCTTTTTTTTTTTTCTCCAGTCTGTTGTGCATTGATTGATGCTGCTGGCAGATTTGGCATGGTGGCATTTTCTGATCCCAGTGTCCAGAGAATCCCCTCTGCTCACGTAGAATAGATTGTCTTGTTGCTGCAACTGAAGGGCCATAGTAGTTTTAATCCTCACTCTAGGAACAAAAAGCAAAAGGAGGATCCAACTAGAAATGTTTTTAAGCTTTCAAAAACAAAACTTTGTTTTGTTTTTGGGTCAGAGTCCTCGTCCTTTGTGCTCCATCAATGGAAAGAAATAATCTGTTGAATCAGTGAATTCACCTCCAGCAGATTTCTCAAAGCATCATAAGTTTGATACATTGAGTGAGACAACTGTGTTGAAAATTTGAAGAAATGCTTATTACTGTTTTATCTCAAACCGATTTTTTTCCCTTTCTTTTATTTTTCAAGAAGAAAAAACATTCTCAGTAGTCTTCAGCCTTATACGTGTAAAATATTATGCTTATTTCTGAATGACCACTGGAAAAATTCTGAAGTTGTATGTTTCTGGAAATTGCATGAATTATATGGATTATTAATCATACAACCCCCTTATTTTTATAAAACAAGGAAGAACATATGTTTCCTATTTGATGTAAAATAGTCATCTTACAGAGAGACAGAAAACACTGAATTCCATACATCAGAAGAAAGAGTAATTCAGAATAGTTTTAAAGTAAATTGCCATACTCTATGCCAGTCACTGAAGATGTTTCCCACTGCTTCCTCCACATGTTTGCTTTCTTTTCATATGAAACCCACACTTTGCAAAAAGAGGGATTTTATATCAGGACTTGATTGTTAACCAAATGTAAGTGGTATTTTTCAAATAATATGTTTGAATATTCAGTATTAGCCATTTGTGGTAGAGTGGGTGCCCTCAAAATTTAGATAGTTGCATCCAACTTACAGAGTTCTTTAGTGATTTGGAATCAAGCTGTGTGGATTTCATTTCTGACTTGCTTAGTGAGTCTAGGCATATTCCTTGTATACAAAAATGAAGGGTCACTTGGGCTATGGCTAAACTGTGTTGCTCAGGGTACTTTATAGCTTCCAGCAGCAAGTAGACATCAGTTGTGATCCAACCCCATTTAGGACAAGACCTGCTTGAATAGTATTGCTCAATCATCTTGCTTTTCATTGGAATTGGTGTCTTGGTAGGGAGCTATGGATGACTGCGGGCCAGGATTGCAAGGCATCAAGGTATGCTGAATGTATTAGTACTGGAGCAAAGATAACACAATTCTCTACTCAAATGAATCAACAAAACTACATTTTTGAACTGTGAGCTGTGAGCTGCTAAACAGCTTGAAATATACTGTGTAGTCAGTATAACGTGTAGTTTAGTGGCAAGCCAGCAACTCATGGTGCCTCTGTCAGCAGCTATTGGTGTGGAAGATCAGATATAGTCTGTGGTTACCTACGCTTCAGTTTCCAGCTCTTCTGTTCATATGCTGTGGTGTCTTAGAGCCATCTGGGTCTCATGGAACCACATAGCTGCCGGACATTGAGGATGGCCTGGGAAAGCGGGGTGAGCCACTGGTTCAAAGGCACAGATGCCTGAAAGGATTTAAAAAAGAGGTCAGAGAAGGAGATCTGACCTGAGTACTTCAGCCAACCTGGCAGTATCCCCCCAAATACTGAGTCATTTTGCGCTCACAGTGGAGCATTAGGACACAGTGGCCTGGCTGCAGTGATGTGGAGTCAGAGGTAGTTCTGTGAGATCAACTGAGTCTTTTACAATTACTGTATGGAGGACTATGAACCTGGATTTGCATAATTAGTGGGTCATTTTACCTTAATTTTCTTTTCTGTAGAACTGCTGCCTAGATTCACTTCTGTGCAGCTGATTCTGCTAAGTG
Source organism: Pseudopipra pipra (assembly GCF_036250125.1). Taxonomy (NCBI): domain Eukaryota; kingdom Metazoa; phylum Chordata; class Aves; order Passeriformes; family Pipridae; genus Pseudopipra; species Pseudopipra pipra. Next base: position 85,398,231 of record NC_087551.1, on the reverse strand, counting down.
CTTAACAGTATTCTTACTGAGGTGCATTGTATTATTTTTTTTTTTTTGAGGTTAGCTCTTAATTTTGTGAAGATCGATCAGAATTCCCGTCCTGTCCATTACAAACTTTACTTCAGCTCTTCCCTATCCAGCATCACCTGCAATTTCATCATTGAGATCACAAGGGCAACAGCTGTAAATCAAGAATATATTCCTCTGGAACTCCTCGAGATTTCCAGTTTGGCAATTAATCTCTGATTAATAGTCTTTAGACACACTTATGTGTGGTAATTAGGCATGCCAGGGAATCATCTTGGGATCAAGAATCTCTATAATTTGTGCTATTTAAGAACTCTTGAAACAGTCATGCCTGTGATTTTGGTCCAAGCCAGCTAACGATTTCTCAAGTAATATTTGAGCATGGGTGGGGTTGATATGGACCAGAGATCATACGGGCTGAGCAACAGGCACCCTAGATGTGGCCACCATGTTATGGAGGAGAAGGAAGTTGAACAATGTGGACTATATGATGTTCTGTGCTAGAAAATGCATCTAAGCATAGTTTAATTCACTTGTAGATTTGTATTGTCTGGATCTCAGTGTTTCATAGTAGATGTAGTATTTATTTACAATTTGTGCATTATTTATTTATTTCCAAGTTGTTTATGAAAATGTGCATCTACACATGGCAAAGCACAGAGAAAATCATTTAATCATTTGTCAAAAACCTTGCTGAACATTTTTGAGTCAGTATTATGCAAACTTTCTTTTTCAGAGAGTGACATGAGTGACTAACTTGGTAATGGAGTTGGCAGAGACAATGTTGGCTAAGTGCTTGGACCAAGAACTTTGATGTAATAAAGCTGCACTTTCAAGGTCTTTTCTCAGTGTTTTTGAGAGTCTGGAGATCCAGCGATTACTGTTCCATTATAGCAATCCTCGTGGGTATTGCATGCTGATCCCCACCAAGCTGCTTAAGTGCATTAACTTCTGAGAACAAATAATTTAACTAATACAATTTTTTTTTCATTCTGGATTAGATTTATTAATTAGTCTTGCATGGATTTATAAATTCCATGTATTTCATGTTTATTTCTGGTAGGAATGTTCCTTTCAGTTTTAATGGAAGCGAAAAAACTACTTTAATCTCTTCTGAATCAATTTCATTTCGATTGAAACCTTTTGTTTTCACAAGGGCTCTAGTTAAGAGCATTCTGAATATCACAATTACTGGTAGAATCATTACAGAATTTTTTCTCTGTCATAAGCACAGTCTGCCCACTGAGACATGATGCATTTGTCATCTGTTCTTGTGTGTAGAACATATTTAATAATAGTCTGACATTTCCAAAAATTTTCTGACCTGATATTCTGGAATACTATATTTTGGTTAGAATTAGAGTTGATACTATTATTACAAAATAACTATCACATTTTCTGACAAAGTCCAGCAATTCCTCCAACACACTGAATACCTAAACATTATGTCAATACTGATGCTTCCACTCTACCAGTATTGTGTTTAGTAATTTACTGACTTCTGTTATTAATATATAGTAAAAAATGTAAATATTTTATCAAAAGGTTGCTCAGAAATATTTAAGAGACTGATCAATCTCTCAGGGTATAATTCATTTGAGACCGAGACATCTAAATTTAGATCTATAAATACTGATGCTTGGGAGTTCTTGTTATGGAGCTAATGGTGCTTGGAGATTAGCTCCCACCATCTTAATTTGATTGCTTTAATTTAAGGTGTCTACCATTGCTTGAGATGTCTCAGGATGTATGAGACATCCACACAACTCCTCCACAGGACAACAGCCCTATGGAAGACCTGGGTCCTTCTGGAATGGTGGATTAAGGTGAAGCAGAATACCCTACATTTTATTACATGTAAGGCAGTGAGATTTTAATTTCAGGCAAATGAATCTCACCCTTAACATTTATTTTGGAACACAATGAACTGCTCTTCAGGCTCCACTTACTGGGTTGACCAGAATGCTGCTGTCTGTGGGAAGCTGACACAGCCAGCTCACAAGGGGATGCCTTACACGTAGACATCTGAATTTAGGTATTTGAATCAGGAGCCAAGTTCCACTGTGGTAGAGGAACTGAGAGCTTACAATATAAAATCCTTGCAGGATCCTTGAGCTGCTCTCCACTTGTTTTCTATATCTCTACTTAATTCTTGCAAATTTGCTATGTAAGTGGTATGTTTTATTATGTCATGGTATTCGGAGGGTTTTTTTCACCAGACATTCCCCTATCTGTGTTACATCCTCAGGTCACTTTCAAGCCATCTGTTGTTACATCTCCTGTGTTTTCACGTATTTCTACCACTGCACCACAGATAACCTTAGAACAGCTACACTGTTGAGAGACTAGACTGTCAATAGCACATGGTCGTTCACCCATGAGATCTCCTGGTCGCACGATGTAGTTGTAGTGCTCTGTAAAGTATTTACAAAATCACGTTCAGGGTAACTTTGCTAACCTATCTTGTCATGTCATATCAGTGAAATTTGTCTCCGATTGCTTTGATTTCTTCCTTCTCTCTCCACTGACAGATGAAATCCAATTGGGCTGGCTTTGTGTACATGGCCAAGGTCATGCCTTTGTGGGACAAAGTCACTTTTCATGTTCACTACAAGTGTCTGTTTGCTTAGCTGATATTTTTAGTCAAACTGATATCCTGCCAGTAGCCTAGCAGTATCTCAGCTAGATATTAACAGCTAAAGGGAAAACTTGATCAGTACTAGAGTTTACAAATTCTAAATGAAGGTAGGATGTTCAAGAATATTCAGAGCTAACCTGGTCATTTCACCACTGTGAAGAATGTCAAGACTGCCAAGACTCCTACTAGGAGGGAATATAGCTGTTTGTAAAACATAAAAGAATTGTAGTGCTTATTAGCCTTTCCCTCCTTTAACTTCTTTGATAAACTGGTAGATATATGGCAAGAAATAATAAAAGGATGAATGCAAATCCTTTCATTATTACAAGCTAGAAAATATTGGCATCTAGATGTTATTTATAGGGGAATCAGCAGTTAATAATTGTCCAGACAGACTGAATCAGAAGGAAGCTGCTGTCCTGTCACTGGTGAACACAAAATCCAAATTCAAATTCATGTTACATTCCCACAGAAGATCTGTAAAGTACCTGTTATAAAACCATTAAAAAATCATTTTAAATAACCATTGTTATATAAGGCTTAAAAGGTTGTTGAAGTTGTGCTTGAAAAACAGAGGGATGTAATCAGTTCTCTTTGGATTTAATGATAATTTTGGTACCATTAAAGAGCACTAAACTTCATTATTGTACTTTAAAAACCGTTTGCATCAGGCTGCTGTGTGCATATGTGTGAGTACAGAGTGTGTGTATCTTATAGCCAGGGGACAATAAAGCATGCCTGGGTTAGCTTGGACACTGTTTCCATTCCACAGTTATAATCAAATGAAAGTGCTTAGAAGTTTAATTTAAAAAGCATCATTAAACTGTAAAACATTGCAGTGCTGGGACACAAGCTGTGTAACAAACCACATGGGAAAGTGATGATTACAATATTGCATTTCTCCTTGTGGGCTCTGTTAGATTCACATGACGTGTGCTACCAAAGTATGTCTGTTTTCCTTTCCTTTCTTTAGCAGAACAAAAGTCCTGTTGCTGCTTTCCTCTACATTAACCATGATGTTTTATTTTGCTTTGTAGATGTGCCATCGGTTTTGTCTTTTAGTTCTGCTTCAATACAATGTTTAGGTTCATGGGTGTCCCAAACCAGACTTCCCTCCATTCCCTGCTGTGTAGCATGCTGGCTGGCACAGGTGACACAGTGAGTCTTAATGGGTACATTATGTATGATAGCTAAAAGCACTTCCTACATGAGTTATTAATAGATGATAACTGGTGGAAGCTGGACTGTGTAATGGGGTAGATTAATTGGTCTCTTGTAAACAATATCCTATTTCTTAAGGGAAGGCATTGAAGAATTACTGGTTGTAACCATGTAAAATTGGCATAATTTCAGCAGTTTTGGTCAACTCATAAAGCTGACTGCTTCCAGGGGTGGTGCAAGCAGCACCTTCTATTTTTCGGTGTTTACCGTAGCCTGCTACAGCTATAAAGAAAGGCTATGAATGGTTTTGTTATGAATCACAGAGCTGATGCCAAGTAAAGATAGACCAGATCTCTCCTCCACCAAAGATCCTAAGGGTTTGCTTGGGACTCTGTAACTCTGTAACTGGGACTCTGTCCACTCGCAGACTCAGCAATGGCCAAACTGCTCTGTCTCTCCAGTAAAGGGCTGGAAAGTGGAGGGTCATATAAAATGACCTTCGCGGCCCAATGTGCTCCTTTGACAAACTGAATTAAGCTCTTTCGGAGATTATCAGAAGAACTTAATGAAAGAGGCTCACAGCCATGAGCTCCAGGGGTAGTTGAAGTTAAAATCATGAACAGCAGAGAACGGAGATGCCTTGTGGTGTTGGCGAGAGCTTGAGCATGAGGAGCAGGCCTCCTGCCAGGCTGTGCTGAAAGGATCACTAATGGCTGCATTGGAAAGAAAAGAGGCCACCACTTGGGTGGCAAAAGATAGGGCTCTGACATTTCATTTAAAGGATAGTGGGACATGCAAACACCTGCCACAGCAGGGGAAGGTCTGGTAGTGTTTCTCTTGTTCTCAAAAAAGAATCCTGGCTCTTTTGTGATACAGCCTATAATGCTCAACTCTCCCCTACACATTGGAACTGGAGGGGGCCCACTTGCTTCTAGGCACCACTTCAGCTCCCCTAAAGCCTAGCCCACAAATTGCTTTTGGCAGGGCTTATAGATTCATGGTGCAGCAAAAAGTATTCTAATGCCAGCCCTGTCCCTGTTGCTAGAGAAATTCTTACTCTTGGGGAAAAAAAAATCAGTATAGGCTGACATAAGACCATGCGCTGCAATTTGGAGCTCTAAATTATGTGATGTAGCCATCACATAGATTAGACTGTAGTTATACTGCTTAGCTATTAGTTGTCTTTCACTAGCAATGCCTAAAATGGAACAAAAAACTCACCAGAAAACATTAGTATAGATAAGATAAGGAGCAGCTCTTTAATGAAGGCCTTCTGGTGCATGGATTACAAAGCGCACATGAGTGTCCAGGGGTCCTACAATTTTATAGTACTAATCCATCCAATCCAAGAACTATCCACTCCTAGATCCTCCCTAGATCTGCCCTCCTTGGCCTCCCCAGAACTGAGCTGGAGGTCTCAAGACCCCTTTCTTCCTCATCTTCCTCCTCACGGCACGCGTTACCTTTAGAGCTTCTCCAAGGTTCTGGGCCTTCAAAGGTGCTTCGGCTACAGCTATATCTTGTTGTTTCAGTCCAGGTACGTATGTCCTAGAACAGGCTATGTTTGCTAGAGTCTTTCCTTGAGCAGAACACTAAACAAGCCTAAAGAATTTAGAAAATTCAATACGAAGCGTGAGAATGGGGTTTAGTAAATGTCAACTGCTATTCTAAAGTGTGAAAAGCTACGCAGCCGTACTAAAAATCCATATTTACTACACAGCTACGTTAAAATCTACAAAAAGCTAAAAATCTTAAAAATTCAAAGGCATCACTAGGATATGTTTTGGCTAATAAAGTATATACAAAGAAACAGGTCTGCATTTTCTTAATTTTCAAGCTTACTAGTCCATTTCATCAGAAGCCTAAAAATCATAAATGTATTAAACAGAAAAGCCGTAACATATGCAATTTTCCAGTAGTTTTTTATTTTACAAATTAATCAGAAAGTAATTGGGCAACAGCATTAGACATAAAAATTTGTCTGTAATTGAAGGACTGCATTTCACTCTGTTACATGTAAAATTCAGAGTGGGTACATGTAAATTCAGAGTACAAAGTCCTGAAAGTGTTTTGTACAACTCAGAAGTTTTGTACAAAGAGTACAAAGTAGTACATGTAAATTCAGAGTAGGTCCAAATACAGAAACTTAATTTTCAGTATGTATAAATGTAGGCACTAGAGATATTGTCTTTGTCTTGTGAATGAAAATATTGTTATATTAATTAAAAAAAATTCAGACCTCGTAAGTAAGATTTCTAATCACAGGGAAAAAAACAGTAACTAGAACAAGACTCACAGGAGTTTCTTTTATGGTTATAAAAAAGGAATCAGGGAAAAATCACATATGTATTTGTTCCACAGAGAAAATAAACCTTCTACAGCTTTTAGACAGAGCTCTAGAAACTCATTTCTGTAGCTATGCACATATTCATCCTACTTCTGGTTAATTGGTGAGATGAAAATGGATTAATTTTCATGCCCGAATGCAAAAAAAAAAAAATAATCCCACAACCCTCTACTATTTGCTCTAATTAAGCATTACAAATGCAAGACATAATAGGGTACAAAATTACTATTGAAGTAATGTTCCCAACTCTTAAGGAAAGAGATGTTTTACTTCATCATAAGCAAAAGTTAATATCTTGGAGAAATCTCTGTTATAATTTATTGAAAAAGTGTGGTTATTTCTATTGCTGAACAATCAGAAAATAAATCTCTCTAATATGTTCTGACTGTAGAAAAGTCGCTTCAGCTGTGCTCTGCTTATGCCATGTCTCCTAGACTTGCTTTGTAGAGAACACGTGGTCTCCCCTCTAAACTAAATATCCCCAAGTTCTTAAGTTTTCTCAAAATAAATTTTAAATTTTTTTTTATAGACTTTTGCAGATCTTCTCTGGATTTTTTTTCGACTTGCTTGAATGAAATGCCCTAAGTTGCACTGTACTGGGCCTAGAAGAAAATGTATTTAGGTATATTTATTTTTAGCTAGCAACAAAAGTGGAAAAAGTACACTTTTTTTGTGTTTTCTGTAAGGGTTTCCCTGAAATAAGGTTTAACAGGTGTCTTTTTGTCACTCTGTTTCATATTACATTCTGTCTTCCAGACAATAAAAATTAGTTTACGTCTTGGAGACTATAGTTGAGTAATCATAAAATCAAATGTATGATGTCAAGATTAAAATAAACAAGCTGAAGACAATCTGGCAATATGATAAAGTATTGGTTTAATTGTGTGAAATGGCCAAACAGATAAAGGGAAACCCAAGTATGGGTAAACACAGATGAAAGCCCTAGGAATGGAGTTTTTGTTAACTTTTTCACTAGACTAAGCCTTATGACATAGATATTTTTTGATGATGTTTTCCAGAAAACAAAATAGAAAAGTATTTGTAAACCACTGGCTGATCAAATGACCTCTGTAGAACTATAATTTCCTAATTACTCCATATAAACTATAACAGAATCCAGGTTAAGGGGTATAATTAACCTTTTATTGTTACTTGTTCCTTCGGAAATCACTGAACTTCACAGAGTCCAGAGAAAAGTACAAATAATAAGATTTATGTATCCTAGTTATTCTTTTGAGGAGCACCTACCCATTTCTAGATAGTTCTTGGGCAAACAGGCTTCCCCTCAACTTCGTGAATGATAGGGCTTTAGCAGAATTCCAGGTGAGTGAGAGTGCTCTGTAATGTGGAGGAACAGTTTGATACCGCCCCAGTCTCCTTCTGCCATATCTTGTATGTACTCTTGTGTGTTTGTTAGCTGGAGGCCACCTTTATTCAACCAGGGAGCCCTGTTCTTGACAATTCCATGTGCCTCTTGACCTTCTCCTATGTTACAGTGGATACTCCACTGCTGAGCACTGACTTGCTGGACTCTTCTGACAGAGGACTTTTTTCAGTCAGGTGGAAACATGAGAATCAGGAGAGGAAGGGAATTCTCCCTTTTTCTCTCAGACTGAGCACCTGCTGTTGCAGGTAGCATGTCATAGATGGACAGTCCTGGTGGGCTCACAGAATGTCTATCTCCCACACCACAAACCCCAGGATAGCTTCACAATATCCTCCAGCACTGTCAACACTGTATAACTGAAACCAAAGGTCAGACAAAAGACTAAACTGTTCTGCCTGTGAGTGCTGGGTCTAGCTACAGGTGCATCCAAGCTCACACCAGTGCACCCTCCATAAACTCTTGTTTTCCACAGAAAGGGAGCTTGGCTGTGTAGACAGAAAAGACTCTGTGGAAGACTGTGACTGCTTGCCCTGCTTAGAGGCTGGAAAGATCTGGAGCCTAGAGCATGATCATGCTTATTATAACTGTAGTCTGTGCTACAGGCTTATATTGAATGTCTTGATTTATTCAGTCAGTGTGTTTGCTGTAATTCTTAAAAACATCATCAGCCAAAAATCATAAGAAGAGTTATTTCATTAGGGCTTCTGCTGATATCAGGGCTTATGGTAACAGCACATCTATAATCTATCTTGATTTTTGCCCTTACATGACATAAATGACCACTATTACTGCTTTGGTTGTTGTTTATTCAGCAAATGAACTTCATCCCAATTCACTTCATTGAACTTTGTAATTTATTTGTTCTGTGTTGTTTATAGTGTGACTAAGCTGACCAAGGCTTTATCATGTTTGCATTGATAATGCTTTGAAGAAAACTAGATTTATTGGTGTGTGTGCCCAACGTATAGGGAATGTTCTACTATGGAAAGCCAGTAGAAACTTGATACGTACTTATACATAAGAAACATAGCGCTACTCAAAACTGATGACCTTGTAAACCTGCAATTTCTAACCTACACTTTTTATTTTCTCAAAATAAACCTTTTAATCACAGTTTCCATCCATTTTTCAGAATTTTTTGGTCACTGTCAGATGAGTTAGTGTATTCTTATGGTTGAGCATGCTCCCAGGCCCAGGATGACTCCATCTTTCTTCAATACAACTCTGCACTTCTCTGTGCCATTACCTTTTTGTCCTCTCTAAGCACAGATCTGGATGATGCAAACTTTCTGGTACATTCTATGCAGCATGTGATGCAGGCTTGAATTCTTCAGGTTCTGCTCTTTTGCAAGTCAATATCCACATGCAGTGACTTTTCCACTCTGCTGTCATTTGGGAGAAGAATCAGTCTGTATAACCAGGAAGGGAGGTCTGCACTCTTAAATCCCATTACAGTAATAAGTAGCACCAAGTTTTGCTCCATTCATCTGGAAAGGTAGCTGCCTTCCATCCACCAAAAAAGTGTTCTTTGTCGGAAATGATTATGCATTCTAGAATAAATTTTTAGAGGTGGCATTTTCAAGGTTCAAACAGAATTTTGTACTGGTGTTAGTATAGCTGTTTTTTGATTTCATTAAGCCCAGACATCCCTCCATTGGACTGGAGAATGTTTGTTAAGTAACATAGTTTGAGTCTGGGAGTGTCTGAGCTATTTGACTTTTCACTCATTGAACTCTCATTCTGCTGTGATGATAAACAGAGAGTAAATTGGAGCTTATTAGAGAACATGACCTGCAAGAAAAAAACATACAATAAAATACAGCAATTACTGTAAAATGTCAAAGCATTTTATATGGAACCTTTTGGATGAATTTGGTGGCCATTTGGAGAGCTGAGCCAGTGTTGGAGTCAGAGGACAGGGACATGTATGCATCCAGGATTAATCATGAATCAAAACACATGAAGAAATAAAAATGGATGGGATGTGCATACTGTGGACCTGTATCATTATGCACCTCGCTAATCTGGGCAACCTGGTTAGCTGAATGCTATCCCATTGCCACCTCTGTGACTCCTGTTGACCTTTTTCACAAGAATTGTGTTTTTAATATTCCCTGTACTTTATCGTTGTTTAATACTATGATTGAGTCTGGTGTTACTTGTTTGGAGGAAAATGTACCTGTCAGTGCATTGAATATGTTTATTTAATATGTTTATTTAATTAATTTAAAGAATGACTGCTGTAGGAGCACATGGCAGGCAAATCTGATTTTTTAAAAGTAGAACATTAATGTTAGAATCACTGTGCATTCACATTATTCATGCAGTTTATTTTGCATGCAGACTCGAATGCCAGAAAAGGCATTTTACCTAAACAGTTTGTCTCATGGCACTATTTGGGGTTGAGATGTATGAACGTTATAATCCTGAGGAGGGTGCTGTGAGGAATATGCTATGTTTGTCTTCATAGTACAAGTTATTCACCGTATTTGTCTTACTTATGGACTAAATTCTAGAAATTTAGGTCATCAAGTCCAACTCTAAACCTAACACTGCCAGATCCACCACTAAACTATATTCCAAAGCACCACATCTACATGTCTTTTAAATATCTCCAGGGCTGGTGGCTCAACAGCTCAACCAATTCCCTAGGCTTGTTCTAGTGTTCCAGTACGTGACAACTCTACAACTCTTTCAATGAAGAAATTTTTTTCTAATATCCAGTCTAAACCTTCCCTGGCACAGCTTGAGACCATTTCTTCTTGTCCTGTCATTTGCTACCTGGGAGAGGAGACCAAGCCCCACCTGGCTACAGCCTCCTTCCTTCTATTGCAGAGAGAGATAAGGTCCCCCCTGAGCCTCCTTTCCTCCAGGCTAAACATCCCCAGCTCCTTTAGCTGTTCCTCATCAGATTTGTGCTCCAGACCCTTTACCAGCTTTGTTGCCCTTCTCTGCACATGCTCCAGCACCTCAAGGTCTTTTTTGAAGTGAAGGGCCCAGAACAGAACACAGGATTCAAGATGCAACCTCACCAGTGCTGAGTACAGGTCACTGCCCTGCTTCTGCTGGCTATACAATTTTGATACAGGCCAGGATGCCATTGGCCTTCTTGGCCCCCTGGGCACACTGCTGGCTCATACAAGAACAATGTGTGTATGGCTTTCTGCAGCAAAAGACTGTTGGTGCTGTATTTCACTTTCCTTGCTCTTTTCACTACAATATAATATTATAATAATTGAAAAATAATCCTGTGTATTTTAGATTATAGTTCATAAATCACCTTTCAGTTCTTACCCAAACACTTCCTTACAAGGATATGTATTTCTTGGATTAAGATCTGTCCAATAATATTTTGGCTTGTACCAGCAATAAAAAACAGTTACAGCAGAAATTAATTTTCAATTATTATTCCTAGTACAAAAAGGTGATCTTCGGTACATACATGTAAGACCTGCCAACACAACCCATATACTGACTAGAAAGAGCTCGACTGCTTAGCACCAGGGCTTCGTTTCTTCAAGAGGTCCCTATTTTTCCTGCTAATGTATGCTAATTGCTGCAGCCCAAAGAACTGATAGATAGTGGATGTTTTCAAGCAGAAGCACCTACTCTACAAGGGGCAGCAGAGACTCAGGTGTTATTGAATTTGAATAGGTAGTCAGCACATCCTTAAAAAAATACTTGACAACAAAGGAATACTTGGTGTCCGGCACCTTGGTGGAGATACAAACTGCCCTGGAGTTGTTAGCTCAGGTACTCACAAGATCAGTCATTTCCACTGTAAACATTTAAAAACAGACACACACAAAAGCAACCTAACTCAAGCACCTGACACCTTGAGAAGGAGAATTCAGGCATGTATGATCATACTCTGCCAGCCCAAGCTCTCACTCAGCTGCCTGGATGCAGCAGGTGCAAGGCAGGACTAGTGAAGTCCAGTCTATGAGAAGGTATCCTGTACATGATTCTTCCTATGCACTTGGTAGATGTTTCTGATGCTGGAGCCAGGATACACTGGGCTTGAGGCATCATGATGTTCAGCAGATATAAATCTTAGCTTCACAAGACAGACATGACTTAAGGATGCAGGAATTCTAAAATATTCTGTGAAACATCGAAGGAAAAGAAATGCAGAACAAATCCAAGTAACCTTTGAGAAGCTCCTATGAATTGTAAATCCATTTCTTTATTTTCTTCATATTCTACATCTTAAATTTGTATTTTGGACATGAAAGAGGATACACATGAAAGAAATATACTGAACTTTCCAAAATGCCTTAATGTCTGTGTGAAGTCAGAAAACAAATTGATCACTGTGGCAGTTTCTAATACAAATTACAAGTATTCTGCATTATAATAATGTTCTATTTAGTGCTGTACCCAGCCTTTGCCTGTGGTGCAGTAGGTGCTGGAGAAGTGAATAAAAATATCAAGCAGATGGTGTCATTCCCTAGAATTATTGCTCTCCAGAAGCCTGTGACTACTTCACTTTAGGCAGTTTCATAGTCGCTGACTAAAAGTTCTTACATGAATGTCTGTAAGAGGTTAAATGGATGTTGTGTGAAGCAAACCTCCTCTTGTTCACTCAGAATTTGTGATGTGCTGACTTCCTCTGAAAGTCTTCTGTCCCTGTATGGTGGGAGAGTTCAGAGGGGCCAAGTACTGAAACAGAAAAATAACAAAAAAAAATATACGTCTTAAGAGCCCTTATGGAGCCTAAATAAAAGACTATTTACCTCCCTTGGCCAAACATGAGATCACTCAAACCTGAAGTTTGTGAGGGCCCAGCTTTTGCATTTAGTACCCATTTCTAAGGAAAACATGGTCTCCAAGACATGCTTGCGACACAGGAGCTGAAGCCACTCTCTGAGTGGTTCCTGTGAACTGTTCAGAGGAGATGTGTTACATCCTCAGTTATGAGGGTAGAAAGCATGAAGAACAGCCAGAGCAAACCTGTGCTGTGTGTTGGAGATAGTTTTGCTCAAAGCATTTGAAATAGCAGATGCAGCTGGGGATTGTTTGGTCTTCCAAACAAACATCACAACCTGATCTGACTCTTTAGAGACTTTAAAATTCCATTTTCTTTAAAAATTCATCCAAAGCAATATATTACAGAAAAGATCTTAAAAGCACTCTGACTAAAAGGGCTCTAGGGAAACAAGATGAAGTGATTAGACATTTTTCTGTGGTTTGGTATTCTGCAGCACTTATTCTCATAGTTTTGGTACATCTAAAAGTAAAACATTCATTACTCTATAAATAGCTTGTTGACTAGAGAAGCAGAGTGACAGACCATATGTGATATATTATTAGATTGGTTTGATTTAAAAGATGTGCTCTATTATAACTCTAACAGGGTACTCCTGTGTGTGTGTAGCTTTTGAGGAAAGGTCTAGTGACTGCTTCTGTCTTTTTATTAAAATTAGTATCCCTCAAACAAAAATTTTCATCCACATGAAGGAATAGGTCACAGAAGGATGTGATGGGGACTGGCAGGCCAAATTTAAATCAATATTCCTTGTTTTATACTAAGCCTGGAGTGAATCTATGGAGTGACAGCAAGGATGAAGAATGATAGCTGTAAGGTCAATGAGCCTTTGAAAAAAACATTGGTAAAAGATATTTTGAAAAACTATTTGCATCCTTAATGCTCCACTGTCTTTGAGAAATCTGAAGCGAGGTTCTGATACAGTACCTCTGAAATTGAGATTTTTGTAGCTGAGCTCTCAAAGTTGTAAGTAGGGATGGTATATGGTCCACACAGATCAGAGATCTTCCACCCTTTACTCAGTCTTAGATCATAGAGATGGATATATTTACTTATAAAACTGTGCTGCTTTCACGATGTATTAGGCTGACACTGTGAGAAGACATTGATTTGAATTCCAATACAAACATTTTGGAGAATGTTTCGCTTAGTTTTATTGTCCTCTCTAAGACTGTTCAACAACTGAGAATATCACTGAACTACCACCTTGTAATCAGTGGCTGCAGTTTTTGGAGTTCACCACCAAATATTTTTGTGCTACTCAACTTGAATAAGCCCTTGGTATCTTTTTCTCCCACCCTGTTTGCCTCCAGCCCATCTCTAAAATTTACTGCCACACTAGAACAAACAGTTTCAGTCTTCAATCTCCTCCAGATACTTTCTGCCTTCTTTTCTCACAGCCCGTTTAAAATTTACTACATAAATTCATATTTTGTACAAGTTTCTTATTTCCAAGCAATAGCAAGACTTCTATAGCTTGAAAGAAGCAAAAATTCTGCCATGGCACATTCTCCATGAAAAAAAATGTCTTCTAGCGAGAGGTGTATACTGCTTCTGCTACAAGGTTAAAATTGTGAAATAAAACAATAAAGTCCTATTTAAAGTGATCGCCTTGTTAAAGTATCGTCTTCTGGACAGAAAGTTTGCTCAGGTACAAGCATTGCTTTGAGTTCCGGGGAACATATCTGTATGTCATCTACTCTGTAAAATAGAGTCTGAATGTTTTTCCAGCAGAGTGAATCCCAGAATCATGGAATGGCATAGGTTGGAAGGGACCTTAAAGATCTCAGCAGTGCTTTTCCACTGGTTCTCCTCATAAGGCTTTGTGTTTCTTATAGTGGTGATGGACTTGGAGTTGTTTGGAGACATGAAAATAACAGGAATTCCACTAGATTTCACAGCTTTTTGTGCTTGCCTCCAATGGATGGGTGAGACATGGAAGTTTAATGCATGCAGCTGATGTTTGCTAAGACTGAATAAGGTGACTTTCCATGACCTCTAAGCTTTTGTGCTTGAGAACATGCACATGAGCAGAAGAAGGTCATGGCTGACACTGAGCAGCTGGGGCTCTTTTGAAAGTTTGTGATCTGGGAGCAGTAAGATAAACAGCAGCTCATCAGAGTCCTACTAAAAAATAAATAGAGCATGTTATCCCCAACTTTTGAACAATTAGGAAAAAATACCATCGTGGTGACCATGGACTTTATTATCCATAGTGTAAAAAAAATGTCGGAAGGCCCTGACTTGTGGGAACTTGGTTTTGGTCTGGAGGAAGAGAATAATACCATTCATAATGGTTAGGTTATTTATCCCACAATTTTTGCAAAAGTAGTGATTCATTTTCACTTAAATCAGCTTCCTTTATGTATAGCTGATATCCCAAGTTCTGTTCATGGGGATGACAGTGTATTCCAGCTAATTATGCTTAAAGATTTGTTATCACTAAGTTTAGAGGTTAATTCTGCAATTTTCCTCTTTCTGGTTATAGCTTCATACAAAAATGGCATCTACAGAATGTTGGTTTCAGAGCTGAATATGAAGCTAATGGTCCTGAACTGGACTCACATAATTTGCCATGTATTTGGCTCCTCTTCTCTCTTTTTAAAAACAAATAATGATAACATCTATTGGTTTTCATTTTAATGCACTAGAATTAGCTGTAATAGAAGTCTTCCAAAACACTGTAAGCAGAAGTATATAAAGTTATGCCAAAAAGACTATGAATAATAGATCTGAAGAAAGTCCTGGAAGTGCATGGGTTCTGCTGTCAGACTGCACTAGGCAGAACTTGCTTACAGAATTTACTATGTTTTAGGAGTATTTATTTTTACTTTGTATGATTTCTGCTCTGAGGAACTAGCCATCCACATACTATGTATCAGCTGTTGAATGGGAAATTTGTAATGTTTGCCAAAGAAAATAGATTAAAAATACCAGATATTTAAAAAATAATAACTTGTTGGTTGCTTTGTTGAACATGAAAGAAATACCTGGAGAAAAGTAGAGAACCTTGTTGGTTTCTTCTGTACACACCCCATGTTTATCTTTAGACTGCCTCTACAAATAGCCCCAAATCATTAAAGGACATCACAACTGTGTTATTGCCTTCAGGGGACCTATTAAAATCTAACTTTTCCTATATTCAGTACCTTGAGTTGTTGGCAAAATTAGGATTGAAGAGTCGAAAATTAAAAGAAAAAAAAAATTGAGTTCACTGTCCCTTCCCAAGCCAAATACCTGTTTCTTTTTCAGATTTAAGGTTTGCCTTGACAATGAAGAGTCACTAATATTTGTCTAAGGGGATGAAATAAAATGTATTTGCTAGACTGGGCTTAAATGCAGTACCTCTTAAAAGTATTACTGGAAGAGCTAAGTACTTGCAAATGTTTTTTGACTTTTTTCAGCTATAAGTCAATGGGTACATTTTTACTTATCATGTTATTTAGTACTCCCATGTGTTTCTTTCAGTGCTTAAATGCAGTTCTAGCCTAGGATTATAGAAGTTCTTAAGTGGTAATGTTTTAAATATTAAATATTTAAATAATGATATAATGATCTAAACCAAACAACAATTTATGAGCTGAAACTAAACATAGCCTCCACTCCTAAGGGATTCCAAGGTAGAAGTTTTCAATTAGCCAACTTCTATCACAGATTACTTGAGGTATTTAAAAGTTTCGTATTTTTTTCCCTCTTAATCTGCTGTAATTTAGGCCTAGGAAAGTACAACAGATAGTCTCTTAAGAAAGGACGTGTATTTTTTCTGAGGTATAAAGATTTAATACAGATGCAGTAGGAACATACAAATGGACAGACTGAGATGAAGGAAACATGTTTGCAGTCAAGGAAAGTTAAAAAACAGTCCAAGGTGGGACACAGTTATGGTTCATCACTGGTTCATTGCTATGACCAGATCTATGGTTTAAAAGGTGATAACGAGCTTTTAGTGTGAATTTGTAAATTTTTAATAGCTGAAACAGATAAGTAACTTTAAAGTTTGTAAGTATCATAAGTAAAATATCACAGAATCCACCACTGATAAGTTGGAAAACCACCACAAATGCTGTTCTTGCCAAGCAGCTTTTCACTGGTTGTGAAATACACCGTGTGTATTGGTGCATGGTGTTATTCCTCTCCAGGAATTTCCATTTCCTTTTGTTGTATGTTATGAGGTTCCTGTCCACCCATTTCTTCTCAGGTCTCTCTGAATGGCAGCACATCCATCTGGTCTATCAACCTCTCTTCACAGTTTTTTTAAGATGAATATGTGTACATTGCTTCACACTTTCCTACTGGCTCAGAGACCTGGGATTCCTGAACTCCAGTCATACCAGCAAGGCAAAAAAGCACTGAGTACCCTGACCAGTTTTCCTCGGTCTTCCTTTTGCAACTGATACACTTGTAGAAGCCCTTCTCATTACCTTTCACATACCTCACCAGATTCAACTCTAGACAGACTTCGATTTTCTTAACCACATCCCAACACACTGTATATAAGCTTTGGCCTTTAGCTACAGCGGAGGATTCAGAGATAGTTTGATTATTGAAAATGCATGAAAAAACGGGAAGGAAAACAACTTTATCTGTTAGTGATCTTATTTCAAAAGTGTGAAGTATTCAAGCATCATACAAGATCCATATGCACGTATATATGAATGTATACTTTAACATATCTAATTTTTAAACTATACATTCTTGACATAGGGCTATATTTTGCCATTTATTATATTTGAATATAATTTTAAGCCTAGAATTACGACTGTTTTGTGCATTCTTCAGTAAGACCCAGGTCATATTAATCAACCTGAACTAGGCAAAACCATGTCAAAGAAGGTGTCATTTCCCACCAGTGAATGCAAGTCTGACACTGGTAAGGTGCGGGTTTTTTTAAGTTTCTTAAGATATGTAATATACTGAGACTGAGTGGATTATAGATAAGAATAAACAGTCATATTTGAGAAATTTGTACAACTTGCAGGACAAATAACCAACAAAACATTATTTGAAAATGTTTTCTTGACTTAGCTATATTTACTGAACAGCAAATCAAAATCCAGCTGATGCTTACAATTGAGAACTAGTAGATTTCACATGCTTATGCATTCAAAGCTACCTACAATTGTTTATTGACTGGAGTGCTTTGTAAGTATGTTTTGCTATGTATGTGTCACAGAAAAATGTTAGTATCTTTTTTTACGACAACAGGCATCCAAGGATGTCTGTAAACACTAAGGTACTTTGCCTTGTCTGAACTTTAATGGTAGAGCAGATGCTTTTCCAGAATTCATCTTTGAAAGCTGCTTCACAAGATTCATGTATAAAATACATATGTTGTAGTGTTGTTCAAGTTGTCTCTGCATGGTCATGTTAGCCTTCAAACTGGGCAACAGCAAGTGCACGGGGAACCCAGATAAACAGCAGGGCATCTCCTATGCTCTTTGCAGCTTTTCTGTTCACTTTAAGCTGTGGTTTAGCAATTTAGCTGGCATGGCTGCCAAGAGGTGACATTCGGGAATGTGCTTCTGGGGTGGGTGGTGCATTGCCACTTCCAGTGACAGCATGATTGTATATGTTCTTAAACCAACTGTGAAACCATCCCCTAGGGTACTACAGTGCACAAGAGAGGGTGTGCAGGAGACTTTGAAATGAATAGAGTCCAGCCTTTAAAATCCCATCACAGAATTGGTTGCAGGTAATGCAGACACAACATTATCTTCAGACCAGGAATGTTTCGTGTGGGTGTTGTAATTTTCATCTCCTCTCTTTCAAAACTACTAGAGATTATTGTATTGACTCCAGATGACTGTGAGATAGAAATGGTTTACAGCTCTGTTCCACTGAGTGGAAAAGAGTTACGTCAGTTTCAATCAAAGTTGTAGTCATTTTTTTATTCGTCCTTGTTAAGTGTCAGCTTGTTTTACTTCCAATACGTTGAGCAATATATTTGCTCAATATATTATGAATATGATTGACTAGATATTTGTGATATGGAATAGCTTCTGGAAGAAATACACTGGTTAGTTTCCATAATACATTTCATACTGCTGTTGTCTTAGTAGCTCTCAGAAGGGAAACCATCACTTAAGCCATTTGTCCAATCTGGCTATAAATCCGTGGATGCTACACTGCAGAAAATATTCCTTCATTGGCAGGCACTTCAATGGGATGACCTCATAATTTTTTCCATCTCCAGTACAGAGGTGTTTAAGATTTATTACAATTCTAATATAAATTCAAGACTATGGATTTATTTTTATGATTTATTTTCATGACAATGACAAAAAAAGGCCAACATAAGTACCAGATAGCTTTATAGTGTCAGGATATTAAAATATGTCTATCCAAGTTTATGGCGAAATTTATGTAGGAAGCATCTGAAAATGACTATTTTCTCATCTCTTCTTTTCTAGTATATAAAACTAATTAATTCTGTTACAGAGAAACAATTTTTTTCCTATCAATTAAATACATGACTTAATGAAAATTGCAGTTTGGGGATTATTTTAAAATGATATCATTTGCTAATCTTTCTGAGGCAGATGGCAGATAACCATATCCCATATTATAACAAAGGTTTAGATTAGGAGCCAGATCTAACAAAGTGTACAGGCCTGAATAAGACTTCTTGTCTACTTTGTTCAGAGAAGTAGTCTGAATGCTTCTTACCTAATAGTTCTCTTATCCTGAGATTTTTAAATGTCAGTAAGAATGCCTCTTTCATCTTGGAGACTTACAACATTTAACCTAAAGGCTAGATGTCAACCTTCCAACTAACCATCCCTCGAATCCAGAAAAAAGACAGGGACAACTTTTTTTATATTAATGGACAAAGTAAACCCAAAAAAACTTCTAGAAAGGCTGGTGCTAGGGTAACAGTAGCTATTACTGAAAAGTTACTGAGATGCTTAGAGAAAAGCTCAGGAGCAAGAGGGGAACTGAGGGTGTGAGGGGAACACCTCAGATAGGGAAAAGAGGTCAAAAGGACACTCCTTAGGCATGAGAATGAAGGCTGGACACGACCAAGGAGTGAAGAGTTACACCAGATAATGGAGCAAAAATACGGAATCTGGAAGCCAACTGCAGAAAATGGGATTTACAATACTGTCTGTATTCTATAGAACCTGCTAAAGATGAGAAGGTGAAGCTTAGCATTGCCATGTAAAGCCCAGTTTTCTTCAGCACTAATTTGTGGAAGAAGGTGTAAACTGTGAGCAAAAAAGGGACTGCTGTGTTCTTGGCTCAACTTTGGTCCTACTGTACATACAATTCATGTGCCGAATGGGAATCAGGACTGATCAGGCCTTTCTGGATTTAGACCTTTTCAGTGTGATAGATCAAACCACTAAACTATCCAGGCTATTGTCTGCAGGATGCTGGACCAGTTCCTGAGGTCATAACTTCTGCACCTTCTGACTTAATCACATTTTCTATTGTTTTTTCCATGCAACGAGGAAATAGTTTTAATTTTTGTTTTGCCGTACTCTTTCTCAAGGGCGAGATCTTGGGCACATTCTTGTTTGCATTTGTCAGCAGATGCAACAATTACACAGTAGCAGCAATGGCCCTGGGGCTTTTTTGTGTTTGTATTCTGCAGCTGTGGTCAGCCCTTCTGAGCCTCCTTTAACTATGATTGTCAGATGGCCCCTTCAGGCTTCCTTTAATGATACCCACTAGATGATCAAGGTACAGTCTCCAGCCACATTGCAGAAGCCATCCCAGACTTCCAAAGCAGTGACAAATTGAATCAAGCACCCTCTGTAAGGGTGTTGTACATGTTAAATATACGTAGCACATACAGCCAGGAAAGCTCAAGATGAACATACAATGTACAATGTGGTTTACAGTCATAGTGTCTAGGAAAACATCAGCACCTAATGCCTTTATTTCTTGAGAGGGAATGTCTGATTGCATCAAGTTGGGTGGTGATTCTTCCAGAGCTCTCAAAAGAACAGTTTGAGAGCCGTGCATTGATTGGAGGCTCTTGCCTCTGCTGAGACTCTGAGGTTTGGTCAGGTACATGGCAGACAACTGAGAATATTACCAGGGAATGTCAAATCTCTGGGATGAGTTAACACAGTTAGAATGTCACCATGGTTGGTAAAAGGGAATTTGAGTCTGGGAGGAGACTATCGGTAAGAATGATCTGGGAAGAAGGCAGGAATTGGACAGATGGGATCAGTATCCAGAAGCACAGGGGGAAAATGGGGAACCTTGGATGTCTGATGATCCAGATGGCTAGGGAGTGTCAGAGAGACATGAAAACACTAGAGGTAAAAGACTGCCAGAGACAACAATGTAGCAAAAGGAGCTATATAAGACCAGACATGGAAAGAAGTGAAGGAAAAGGAAGGCAGAGCAGCAGTAGGTCATCCAGGACTTCCGTGAGGAAGAAAGTTATACAAGGGTGAGAGGAACGTGTGTAGTGTGATCCCTATAAAGGCAATGGTGCGTAAAAATAACCTCTCTGGCAAATGATTGTATTTTCAAGTGAAAATGTTATTATTTATAATAGATAAGTATTTCTAACTTCCAGAAAAATAATTTAAAGGCCAAATACATATTCCAGTGACGTACAAAACTGTAGGTCAAATCAGTCCAAGTATGCTACCAACACATATATATACATATGAATGTATACAACACTGCTAAAGAAAAAGAAAGTTTGATTTTGTGGTTATATAAATAGCTGAAAATAAACAGATTAAGTATAGGAAAAGTTTTTTCCTATACATTCACCCCTGTACTTTTGTTAGACACCAGATAAGTTATTATTGGGTCAGAACCAACTTGTGGGCAGTGTGTGTCTGTGTGGAGGGGGAAGGGAAGAGGCAAACCTCATGGGGGTGAGGTGGCACCGCATCCCTCATGGCAGGCCCCTGGAGCCCACATGCGGAAGTCCCGGAGTAGCTGTCAGTCACAAACAGCCTGGAAAAACTATAACACACCACAACTCCTGGAGCCCCTAACCCAGCTCAGATTGGCAGGGACAGTGAGAACACTCCCCCTCACCCTGACCTAGAACCCCCAGAGTGGATTCAGAGACCCCACCTGGAGGGGTTGGCCATAGGTACCAGAGCAGATATAACCAAGGGCATGTGTTTGCCTTGTCTCACGGCCTTGCCACTTGAACTTATGAGAGCTGGTCTTCTAAAAGCCTTCGATGGTACCTATATAATCTGTCTCTCCCTCTTTCTCTCTTCTTGTTCTCTCTGCTTCTCTTTCTTTGCTCCTTTCTTGATGCGTGGTGTGTTTTGGAGCTGGAGAGATTGAATATTGATTTAAGTTGTGGGGAATTGGTTGGATTTTGCCTTAAGTGTTGTTGGTGTATTGGATCTTGATTTAACTGTTGTTGGTTTACTGGATTTTGACTTAAGTGTTGTGGATTAATAATATATGTTGAATTAGTATTGCAGTGGAAAATTTTTGTCTAGCTTGTGTGGTGTCCTTTTGAACTTTGGCTAAGTCCCCTTGTTTACTCCCCTAAATTAAGAAAGAAATTCTTGACACTATCTCGAGGTATTGAAGAACCCTATATCTATATTAAAGTAAAACTCACAGCCAATCCCATGAACCAGCAGCTCCTGGGGCTCTGAGTTTTACAACTTTCCATCATCATCCAAATACCTGTATCCCTCGAAGTCTTCAGAGCTGGCAGCCATTCATGAATGCCTCATTAGCTATTTATCATAGACATACGCGTTGGACAAATATTTTTCTTGGACTATGCAGTTGTTGCTTCCATTACATTATTTCCTCACTGTTGGCTGCCGTTCTGTGACTTTTTGCTGGCGGTAATTTTTTTCAGGTCACAGTGTTCCTTGGTATAACTTCTCCAGAAGACCGGTTATTAGGAAGGTAAATAGATATGATCACTGGCATGGAAGATAGAATACTTGATATTTGAAGGAATGCAGTTGCAGAGAAAAATGTCCCATAGATTCATAGCATAGGAGCTCAGGAGAGACCAGCATATCTAGTTTGTTTCACCAGACAGCCTGTTGATTTTTGGAATGTCTTATAAAAAAGCAGGATCTTAAACTTAATCCCTCCTGTTTATAAGTACTTGATCTTTCAATGCTTATTTTGATAAGAAGTGTCTCAGAAACTTCTGTGTAAGGACACACCTGTAATATAACACTTGTGGTACCTTAAGATTAACAGATTTCATTGGTGAACAAAGAAAGAGTGCTTGTTAGACAGAACTCACTGCTTAGGTGAATTCTGACAGGGTTTTTTTCCTGTTTACAAGAGGAAGGGAATTGCTTAATTTGGTTATTTTCCAAAATCACCTTCTTGGGGTTTCATGTTGGAGGAAGAAGAGCGTCAGCTCCACAAATTGAAAGTTCAGTTATAGTTCACAGCTGATTGATCCAATCACAAATTTGGTTTTGCAGGTATGTAAATTTGCAGCAGTTAGTGGGCTTCCCCTGGCCAGATGCCAGGCACCCACTAAAGCCACTCTCTCACTCTCCCTCTGCAAGTGGACAGAGGAGAGAAAAGGATTCATGAGCTGAGATAACAGCTGTGAGAGGTCAGTTACTAATTACCTTCATGGGCAAAACAAAGTGGGGATATTACTTAAATTTATTACTAACAGGATAAGAGACAAAGAGTGAGTAATAAATCAGTCTGAAAAACACCTTCCCACCACCTCTCCTTCCTTCCGTGTTCTCTCTCCTCCCTCCTAGTGGTGCAGGGGGACAGGGAATGGGGGTTGCGGTCAGTTGTTGTTTCTGCCACTGCTCAGAGAAAGGAGTCCTTCCCCTGCTCTTGTGGGGTCCCTCCAATGGGAACAGTCCTTGATGGACCTCTCCAGTGTGAGTCCTTTCCACAGGCAGCAGTTCTTCTCAAACTGCTGTCCCGTGGGTCACTCCTCCATGGGGTGCAGTCCTTCACAGAAGAGCTGTACCAGCATGAGTCCCCCAGAGGGGCCACAAGTCCTACCTGGGAAAAACCTGCTCCAGTGTGGGCTTCCCTCTCCACAGGCTGCAGGTCTCCGGCAGGACCCTGCTCCATCTGGGACCTTCCACATGGTCTTAGCCTCCTTCATGCATACATCTCCTCCAGCAGGGGCTCCTCCATGGGCTGCAGGTGGGTCTCTGCACCCTGATGGTCCTCCATGGGCTGCAGGGGCACAGCTGCTCCACCATGGTCTGCACCACGGGCTGCAGGGCCTCAGCTCCGGCACCTGGAGCACTCCTCCCCCTCCTTCTGCACTGACCTTGGTGTCTGCATTGTTCCCATGTTCTCACTCTGCTCTTCCCTGGCTGGAATTCTTTCTGTGCAGCAACCTTCTGTTCTTAAATATGTGATCACAGAGGCATTACTATCACTCCTGATTGGCTCGGCCTTGGCCAGCAGCAGGAAGCCTGTCCTGGAGACAGCTGGCATTGGCTCCACGGAACAGGGGAAGGTTCTAGAAACTTCCAGCAGAAGCTTCCCCTGTAGCACCCCCCTGCTACCAAAACCCAGCCACAGAAACCCACTACAGATCTCCACTCTTGAGGTAATGGTTGAAACACAAGCCTATGCTGATACACTGAAGATTGAATTGGTCTTTTGATGTTTTGCTGTTGACGACAGGTTTCTTTTGCTCGTGTATGCTTTCCTGCCAAGAGTGTGTGTCTCTGTGAAGCAGTGGTAGAACCCATGGAGTGGGGAAGATGTTTGGCTGCAGAACTAGAGGTACTCACTCAGATATGTTGCAGCTGCACTCTCAAATCCTGCCTCTTTTCTGTGAGGCTGTGGGGGGGCTGGTTTGCTCTGACTTATGTATTTAGCATCTCTCTGTCTGTACTTGCATATTGGTCATGATGGAGAGTCTGTGGAGTTTCTCTGGATTTAAAGTTTCCATATCTTCCCTTTCCTCCCCAGATGTCCAGGTTGAAAGTTACACAGGTTATTTCATTAGAGGAAAAGTCTGTGTTTCCTCTCTATGCTGCACTTGGAATATAGCTGACAGCAGTGCCAGCTGCTACACTGTAATTAAATCCCTAGTGTTTTTCACTGTACTTATTATTCATTGCAGAATAGGTGTGTTTTCTTACAATTTGTTCCCAAGGAAAGAATTTTTCGGTAATGTTATTGCCTATTTAAGGGCTGGGCTTTGATACCATGTCTCTAAATTCTACCTTCATAACGCCTGTTGTTAAGAAGTCTTTTTGAAAGATATTTTTTAAGGATGCTTAGACTAAGGTAATAGGCTTTCACCCAGTCTATCCTCCTATGACTTGGATCTTTCATGAAATCTGCCAAGTGTACTAGGAAGATGGTTTATGAAGTCATAGCAGCAACTTTCAGCACTATCAAATGACTAGTCATCAAAATGCATAGCTCTGTACTTTTAAAAGCCTCTACTTATAGTAGAGTAGCCATGCTTTTAAACATGAGTGCTTAAACTATGGAATTTAAGGACTATTCTCCTAGAGTATAAAAGGAGGGAGAAAGTGCTTTTCTGACCTGATAATTTTACTTGACCTCCTGAGAGACCTACATGAGATAAATGAAGGTAATTTGCCAATAACTGGTTAGGTGTTATGTTCTGCTGTGCTGGACACTCCCCATGCACTCTGGCAATTTTCAAACTGAGATTAGATGATACTTGTGAACCCCAGAAATGACATGGACTAACCTGAGGTGAATATGTTAAAACAAGAGGCTAAGTGCAGTATGTGAATTAGATTTATATCTGGTACTGCAAACTGGTTAAATTATAAAAGGCTTTGAAGTTTGGATTCATATATAAAATGGTTTAGATATACTTATGTAATAAACACATAACAAAGAATTACTGGAAGAGTCCTGTAATTCCAGAGTTCTAAGCATGGTGTCCTTTTTTCGATACCTTATGGGCCCACCAGGTTCTGCACTTTCCATGGAGAATCTGTGGAGCCCCTGAGACACCTAATAAATTTGAAGCCCTAGAGTGGATATGCAGCTATCCCCCTCTATGGTGTATTCTGTGTATCTTATGGTCAGAGAACTTCCATAGAGCAGAGGATGACCTGGACCTCCTTAGGACAGCAGTTTTTATGGACAACCTGTCTAAATGTTGCAATGAGTGCATTGAAATACAACACTTGGAGAGGGTTCTACTTGAGTTTTATAAGTGGGTTCTCAAGGATTATATCCTTAACAAGCTTGTTAATACAAAAAGCACTGCAACCATATACATCTATGTTTCATCAGTCTTGACTCTGTGGATCTGAAGGCTTGAAAGGACAAATACAAGTGGTGAGAATCAGAAATTGCTTTCTAACTTGCAAATATAAAATCTTCTAGGTCAGAAAGAGGAGTGGTGGAGGAAAGGCTAAGCTGTGTACACAGAGAGGACAGAAAAGCTCCCTGATATGGAGAAGCAGACAAGACTTTTTTGTTGGACAGAAAATGAAGCTGAGAAAGAGAAGTGCATTAGATGAATCTTGGTCTGTGGGATATGAAAGTATCCTTGTTTAACTCCTGCTTACATATCTCATAATATTGTTTACCCTTTTTGCAGCAGCACGATAACTTTAAGTTATGTTTAGATTGTGCCTGTTTAGACTGCTGTTAAGCTAGTTGTCCCCAGCCAGCTGCTCCTTGCTACAAAAATGTTGAAACTTGCACTTGGTTTTATTAAATTGCATCTTACTTTTTTCTGACCACTTCTCTAATGTGTTGAGAGAATTTTAAATTCTTATCCTGTCATTCAATGCTCTCTTGGGTGTTGATGTCCTTATTTACAGTTTTTCCCACCATTAAGATGAAGATATTGGCCAGAGCTAGAACTAAAATATAATTCCACTAATATGTGCTACCATTGTGATAGTAAATGTTTCAAATCTTCTGTCTGAATACTCTTTTCAAATAACTTTTGCACTATCCCATAATGGTTTCATCTAGGCCAAAGTCCCTTCTTTAATTTCCAAGATTACTCCCCTATTTCACTTCAGAAAGTGAAATATACCAAAACTCCTGCTAAAGCTGAGATTTATGTTATGCATGATTCTACTATCCCCAGCAGCACTTAGAGAAAAATCTTAGTGTCTGAAAGACAGAAGAGCCATGGTATTCATACAAGTAACAAATGAAGATAATCTGCTGAAATGACAGCGAATAATGCTACATAAAGTGGTCTCTGCATGACCTATTTTTAATCATGTTAACATAGTGGTCAACAGATTATACTTAAATACGGTTATGAATTTTTTTTCTGGAAAACACTTTCCTGTGACTACTATTTTTGGCTATCCATTTTCATGAGCTCTTTTTACTGAAGAGAAATGTTTTCCCTGTACAAAGGAGACAGTTTCCTCACACTCACCCCTCTATTTCCTTTTTTTGTGACACTCCCAAATCTGACTTAGGGAGCTATATAAAAATTAATCTCTCTCTCTATTCCTCCTGTCAAAAGGATAACAGAAATCACTAAAAGATTAGACCACTGTGTTAGGCCCTGCAAGCCCTTACTTTTAAAGGACTTATTTTTAAGTCAGTGAAAGGAGATGTATGGTACTTGGCACATGCAGAGACAATGGAAAAACTTTTCCATAAGACTAGGTTTCTTGTACTTCAGTACATTCTTCCTTTTCATCATTTTGAATGGCAATACAAACAAAATAATGAAATAAATATTCTACAATGTTTGCCAAAATATCCCTGCAAATAAACTAGAGTTCATGCAAATGAACTTAAACATTAATGTTCACACTCTATTTCATATTCATGAATTATGCACAGTTTGTTGCAAGAGCTTTGTTGCCACACAATCTTATTTTTGTTTGCAAAAGGGAATGAAACAATTTTTCATCTTCTCTTTCTACAGGTAAATGCTTATTTTGTTCTTTAAAGAAATGTCTTGCATAGGAAGCAACTAGGCATCAGGTATTCATTCTTAAAATACCTTTGGAGTTGTAAAGAACTTACATATGCAAGTGTACTGCAAATCAATCTCTGAGAGTTGAGCAGAGTGTGTGATTTTTTTGAAAGAATGTGGAATTTGTCTGAGAACTATTAAACTAAAGCTATACTATTAAACTATAAACCCTTATAAAAAAACTCCTTGACTTTAGAAAGTGTTAGACATTGCCAACCCTAAGAAAGGGGAGTTGAAAAAAATGTGCAACTTTGTTCTACATATGTAGTATTTTGTGTCATCACAGTGTGTATGAAAAAACTGGCACATCATTTGGAGCTGAGGAAAATTACCAGCAAGGTTTAGCTTGTTGTCATAAATCCCATGCAAAATCAAGGTAGGATGGTGTTTCCTAAACATGGGTTTCTAAATTGAAAGATAGGCTCAAGGTAATATTAGTTGTGTACAATGAACAAAATCTGGTTTTATATTTGTCCATTAGCTAATCATCATGGCCAGTCTTCGTGAACGGAGATTTGGGAAAGGTCATTACCCTTCGAGCCTGTGCAGTGGATTTTTTAGGTGAGACACAGTGTGCGCTGAACTGAGCCCACCCTTTAATCCTGAGGTTCATCTGCCAGGGCTGAGTGAGCTTGGATGGTGGCAGTGAGGTCCTCAGGACGTAGGTTTGTTTAGAGTGACCTTCTCTTAGACGGATGGCCTTACAGGGCTGATGAGCTCCATCTGCCCGGGGAAGTCCCCTGACTGGGAATTGAACCCAGGCTGCAGCAGTGAGAGTGCCACATCCTAACCGCTAGACCACCAGGGGGCCCCCCATTAGCTATTGAAGAGGTTTTTTATGTAGCTCAAATGCAGTGGCTTTTTGTGATGCTGTTATGCATGTGAAATCAAAAACTAGAATCCAACAGTTCATTTCTAGAGTTTTTTTAATAGATGACGCTATTGTAAACTCTAAGAGAAATAGTTGTGTTTGGTTTTTTTTAGACTTTAAAATTTGTTTTTCAGCTTAGTTTAATCAGGATGAGCTGTGAAGTTAGTTTCTTCCTGTTAAAAAGAAGATTTTAGTGTCTGAGAGAAAAAATTTCTTTACTCATTTTCTACGAAGGAAGAGGGAATGTTGAGACTAAATATACATTACTATTTCTTAATTATAGTGTCAAATGAGAATTGAATATCTGCTTGCCATCTGCTTGCTTTCAATCATATTTTAGTACTAATGGTGATTTTTATTCCTTTCTAGTCACAGTTTTTCAGAATTCATTTTATACACCTGAATTTTTGTTATATTTTATGGAAGATGAACATCACTTTCTATTTCATATAAAATTTAGACTATTTTTTAGTTGCTAACTAAAGCAAAGCATTTCTTATTGATGTACAGCAATCACTTCTGAATGGGATAAGTGGCGTGAATCCAAGGCAAGGCTTAGGCTTACTTTTTCCAGGACTTTGAGGAAACTGTTGTGAGGCAGAAATAATACAAGCATCAAGATATAGGAACAGAGGGAAAGCAATGCTGCCTCATCCTTCAAGTCAGAAAGTTTCATGAGAGGAGGAGGAGATTGTGGCAGTCAAAGATGTGGGGAGTGGAAGTTATTCCAGTCCTTGACAAGCCTCTCTGAACCTCTGGGAAACAAATGAAGCTGAATTTAGGTGCCAGCAGATTATGTCTTGGCTCCACTTTATACTTCTATCTCTATTCATCTACCAAAAGGCGAGCCGGCAGGGAAGGCAGTCAGCCTGGCTGAACAGGGAGATTTTGAAGTAAATTAGGGGAAAAAAGAGAGCTTACTGACTATGGAAAAAAGAGCTGTCTACTCATGAAGAGTTTAAGAATATAGTTAGGTCATGTAGAAAGAAAATTAGAGAGACAAAGGCACAATTTGAACTCAATCTTGCCATTTCTGTTAGGGATAACAAGAAGTTCTTCTACGAATAGATCAATAGCAAAAGGAGGGGCAAGTGTATCGTTATCCCAGTTACCCAAAAATGGCAGACACCCTTCCTTCTTCCCTCCAGTAAAAGCTGAGTGGTGTAAAGCACAGTAACCTTATCCAAATAGGTTAATGTACTTTCCTTTTTTCACACTTACCAAGATGCAAAATTGCCGGTTAACACAGGCATACAAAATGGTGAGGGACTTCATGCTGAGGACAAATGACCAGCAGGCTGATGGGAGGCACAGAGTGAAGGCTTTCTCTTGCTGATGCTGGCTGGAGTCACTCTGCAGTAGATAGTGAGAATGTTATCCTTATTTAGAGCTCTTGCCTCTTACTAATTGTTACTTAAAAAAAGGGAATCTTTACTGCGCACAGATCCCCAATATCTGTGATTTCATACATTATATTAACAGTCACTGTGCCATTTACCAGGCAATTTTGAAGACTCCCTCCTACACTGCAACAGTCGGTGTGTATCTGAGCACAACAAAAAAACTGAGATGGGCAAAATGCTTTAATATTTTTGAAGCAAGGTTCAGACAGATTTTTCAACCAGTATCACAAATTTACTTTATTTAGATTTCAAGTTACTATTAGCACTTTTTATCTCGTATCCAACAATTATTGGCAATAACTGGGCTGCTTCCTTTGCCCAAAAACGTTTTCATTGAATCCCACAGGCTAGTTTCATACAAGGAGATATAACTTGGGAACATTCAATAAAGCATTCTCAGCATTGTAAGGAACACAAGAGTCATCAAATATGCATTACTCATTCAGAGCACTCCTCAAGCTGAGTATTGTTGTTCTTAAGTATGTGGGGGGGTCTTTTATAACCAAAGGTCATTATTAATCACAGTTTGCTGTGGTCAGACAGCAATCTTAACCATTCACCACAATAAAGACAGGAAAAGGGTTTGGCTTGTGTGTAAGACAAGGACAGTTCTTCCTCATCTAAAAATTTTTAATCTTCCAGAAAAGAGTTTCAGGATATTTACAAATGTTAATGATATGAGGCAGGCTGAGCTACCACTGAACTATGAAAAAAATCAACTTGAGGCATTTAATGAATTGCCACTTAAGAGTATATAGGGAATTTCTTCTACCTTCATCACACTTTTTTTTTTGATTTATGAGCCAAAGCTTTTCATCTGTTTTTATAATACAGAAAATTTGGATTCCATACAATGACAAAAAATAGAGTTCTTACATATATGTTCCAAGCGTTCCATTTCTTATTAATTACTGTCTTAAAACCTGTGTCCTTTATCTTGCACAATTCTAAAACTCACAAAGCCAGCTTACAAATAGCTATACACCATTATGAATGGCTTACTTACACAGCCAGCTTTATTTTCTTTCTCTTTATTTCTTTCTCTTTTCTTTCTACTTATATACAAAATACTGCAAAAACTACAAAGGCTACTACAACAACTGACAAGCTTATTGTCTTCTCAGATGTGCTGCAGCACAGGCAGGTGAATTTTTTTTGTTTTGTCATCATAACAGTTAAGTAGTATTAATAATGTGGAAAACAATAAAATAACAAAGTAACTGTAAAAATTGTCTATGTTTTCTGAGGAAAATGCAGGAGAATATCACAACTGTTTTCAGTTAAGACTACAGTTTCATTTGTCCCGGTATCCCATATGTGACAGAGGTTAGTAGCGCATCCTGAAGTAGAGTCTGAGAAACAAAGTCAGTATGAGGTAAGCCTTCATTTAGCTGCATCCTCCACAACATCAGACAGCTTAGAAAGGTTTTTTGTCATTTTAACTACATACTTGACTCTCATTCTATTCTGAATAGAGTTTCCACTACTTGTTTCTAATTTAAAAAGATCCCAGAGTGATGAGGGAGCTGGGAGAAGAGCTCCCCAAGCTGCTCTCCATCATTTACAAGCAGTCCTGGCTCACTGGGGAGGTCCCAGATGGTTGCAAGTTGGCGAATGTCATGCCGATCCACAAAAAGGGCCGGAAGGAGGACGTGGGAAACTACAGGCCTTTCAGCCTGACCTCAGTGCCTGGCAAGGTTATGGATCAGATCATCCTAAGTGCAATCACACAGCACCTACAGGATGGACAAGGGATCAGACCCAGCCAGCACGTCTTTAGGAAGGGCAGGTCCTGTCTGACCAACCTGATCTCCTTTTATGATCAGGTGACCTGCCTGGTGGATGAGGGGAAGGCTGTGGATGTGGTCTGTCTGGACTTCAGCAAAGCCTTTTTCACCATCTCCCACAGCATACTCCTGAAAAAGCTGCAGCCCACGGCTTGGACAGGGGCACTCTCTGCTGGGTTAAGATCTGGCTGGAGGGCCAGGCCCAGAGAGTGGTGGTGAATAGTGCTGTATCCAGTTGGCAGCACCACCAACTACTGGTGTCCCCCACGGATCAGTATTGTTAATATCTTTATTGATGATCTGGATGAAGGCATTGAGTGTACCATTAGCAAATTTGCAGATGATACCAAGTTGGAGGGGGCGTGTTGATCTGCTGGAAGGCAGGAGGGCTCCTCAGAGGGACCTGGACAGACTGGAGAGTTGGGCTGATTCCAACGGGATGAGGTTCAACAAGGCCAAGTGCCTTGGTCACAACAACTCCCTGCAGCGCTACAGGCTGGGGACAGAGTGGCTGGAGAGCAGCCAGGCAGAAAGGGACCTGGGAGTTTGGATTGACAAGAAGTTGAACATGAGCCAGCAGTGTGCTCTGGTGGCCAAGAAGGCCAATGGCATCCTGGCCTGGATCAGGAACAGTGTGGCCAACAGGACCAGGGAAGTGATCCTTCTCCTGTACTCAGCACTGCTGAGGCCACACCTGGAGTACTGTGTCCAGTTCTGGACCCCTCAGTTCAGGAAGGATATTGAGGTGCTGGAATAGGTCCAGAGAAGAGCAACAAGGCTGGTGAATGGACTTGAACACAAGTCCTGTGAGGAGAGGCTGAGGGAGCTGGGGTTGTTTAGCGTGGAGAAGAGGAGGCTCAGGGGAGACCTCCTCACTCTCTACAACTCCTTGAAAGGAGGTTGTAGCCAGGTGGGCATCAGTCTCTTCTCCCAGGCAACCAGCAGTAGGACAAGAGACACACTTAAAATGTGCCAGGGGAGGTTTAGGTTGAATATTAGGAAAAAAGTTTTTACAGACAGAGTAATGAGACATTGGAATGGGCTGCCCAGGGAGGTGGTGGATTCACCATCCCTGGAGGTTTTTAAGATGAGATAGATGTGGGACTTAGTGCCATGGTCTAGTAATCATGGCAGTGTTGGACTTGATGATCTCAGAGGTCTTTTCCAACCCAGTTGATTCTATGATTCTATGGCTCTATGAACCATTCCATTAAGTTCTCTAAACTGTTAGCAGAAAATTCTTCAAGCGACCTTGTGACTAATTAATGACAAGATGATGCCCTAAGGTCCAATTAGTTGTCTGTGCCTTATCCGAATGGCCAGGATACACCAGTTGACAGATTATAGATACCGCCACCTTTTGAAAAACAGTCTGGATCTATCCTTGATTTTAGAAAAAGAGGTTTTAGATTACCATGGTTAAAGGTTTATTCTTTTTCAGGGAGCTGGTTAAAAGTGGAGCTCTGTGTGGTCTCTTTTGGAAGTTTTCAAGACCTTAAGAATCAAAGTCATAAGTAACCTTTTTTGAATTCAGTGTCAGCTCTGCTTTAAAGAGGACTTTGGACTTGATGATCTCATGAGACCTTCTGAGTTATGCAGGAGAGGACATTCTACTGTGGGTCCTGAAAGGTTATACCAGCTTAGTCCTAGGGAGATACAGGGTGCAAGATACACCCCATTTATATAGTCTGGCTAGATCAGGCTGGTCTTCATTCAGCACGTGGCTTTTATGGGCCTCATTCTTCGCTTTCTAAGCCTTCTTTTTAATATAATGAACTGATGTTATTTATGACAAAAATTAGCTAAAACAGGCAACATAAATCTTTTCCCTTGAGTAGAAGAACCCCAGGATGGAGGGCTCATTAATTCAGTATGCATCAAACCCATGGCTAATTATTGCTAGCACTTTTATGACTACTTCATGACAAGGATTATATCACTGAACCTTGCTTTGGATGAATCATTCAGATGGGGTGGGCCAACATTTGCCTTTCTTTGTTGCTCTTACATTTTATTTAATGAGTATTTTATCTACCTTATTTACCTTGAGATATGTATGAACATGATTGTCTTGATATCTCACCGTTCACTTACAGATTTTAATTTTCCAGCAAGAAAGATGATAACAGCCATCATACTATAGAGGGCAAACAGAAGAACATGGGTAGATTACATGATCGTAGACTTATATGAAGACCAAATAGGATATGTTATCTTAATCTCTGCAAGTCCACTCAAGTAAATGAGCTGACATGGTATGAGTGAGAACCAGCTCATAGTCTGTCTAACTAATATCCTGTTTCTGATGATGAGTCATATCAGTTACTTCAAATGAATGTATTGAAAACTGAAAATAGATTTATAAGTTTCACCCTAATTTCTAGTAGTTAAAGATTTGTTTAGCCTTCTTAAGTATTTTTTGGACGTTGATAACCATAGTAACTCTTAATTTATATGAGTATCTTCTCACTCTTTCCTGTCCGAGAACAGGAGTATGAAATATTAGTGAATCCTGAAGCTAAATGGAAGACCTTGACTCCCCACAGTCTTATGGAAAATAACAGTGATCTTCCTTTTAATTTACAGACATTTCCCAGTATACACTAATTTTAAGGTGACTTATATACAGTGCTCTGCAATTTAAAGAACTACAGCTATTTACAACTTTACCTTTTTAGTTTATGTATTTCTCTCCCACATAAATAATCAGACTCAGGTGAAACCAGAGCAGAGGTTTCATGTATACATGCACATCTGCACCTTTCCCTAAAGATAAATTTGCCAATCTTCCTGTAGAAACTGAAAAACATCTGCTAAATATTTTCTGCTCAAAGAGAAATGAATGGTGGGTGTTTTAACCTTTGCTTTTTCAGTCACTAAGTAAGGTTCATTCTGAAAAGTTTTATAACATGAAATCATGCTCTTTCTTTTGTGTGATTTTTATATTGCTTTAATATCTGATATAAGAAAAACTACAGCAATTAGTCACAATCCTCAAAT
The DNA here is from genome assembly GCF_036250125.1 of Pseudopipra pipra. Classification (NCBI taxonomy): domain Eukaryota; kingdom Metazoa; phylum Chordata; class Aves; order Passeriformes; family Pipridae; genus Pseudopipra; species Pseudopipra pipra. The sequence continues at coordinate 85,363,997 of NC_087551.1, read as the reverse complement.
TGCTTCTTTCATTGCACTGAGTTGTTGAGACAAAGACTAGAATAATCTAACTATAGGGGAAAGTATTAAAAAAATAAAATCAAAGAAATAGAATCCTGAGAGATTTGAGATATTGTTCAGATTTGAGAAACCTATCTCAAAATATCTTCAGTCTGATGATTATACCATTTGCATCTCCCTTTTCTAAAGATATTGTGACATCTCTAGCCCTGGGCAACAGCTTCTGGGAAAGGTGAAGCCAACACAATTACACTTGTGATGGATGCCTGTTCATTCCTGACCACAAGGTACCAGCATTCATCTGCACTGACATCTTCACTGGCATGCACAAAGCCTTATTTTGCTCCCCTAAGGGCTTACTCTTTTCTGTCATGATGAGCAGTCCTGACAAGTGTGTACTGAGATAGCAGGTACCTTGCAAGTGGTACTGAACTGGAAACTCCCTGAGAAGAATCAGTGTCAGAACTAGTCATAATAATGGTAGAATTTCACTTTTTCAGATTAGCAAAAAATCAGGAACAGTCTACACGAGGCATGTGCCTCATTCTCCTGTTCTTTGCTCTGGATCTGCTGAGCTGCTCTGGAGTCTGAAAGAACTGACAATCCAGCCCATGGTCCTGACTCATGTGAAATGGGTGCAAACACAAAATTGTGAAGCCTCCCCAGTCCCTCTCCTGCCTTACACATGGACTGTATTCACTCCTGTCTTTTGAACAAATGGGGTTTCTTATTTAAACACATGGCCAATGCCTGTACCTCAGGGATCTTTGACTTCCTGAAAAGTCCTGATTTTTCACTCTTTTTGGAGGCTGAAAGAGACTGTCTTGCAAAGATATTCCCATCTCTACAGAGGGGAAGCACCTAAAGCTTTCAATTTATGACAGTATATTGCACCAACACTGACATTTTGCTGTCGATAAGACAGAAAGTGTAAGGAGCTGAGCAGCATTCAGTCAGTGATGTCTGCCAAGAGGAGGATGCAATTAGGAACGTCTCTGATGAGCACTGACTTTATCATGAAATGTTTTAATGGTGCTCACCTTGAAATGAAAGTGGAGTCTTATAGGGAAGCAAGACCAATAATGAGTCTCCAGTCCAAGCAAAGTAACTAGGAAGGACAGAGGTTGTCAAAAGGATTAGAATAGGGGTTTGGTGCAACTGAGACAGGATGCAAGATGAAAACAATGAAATATGTTTTAAAAAGAAGGAAAAGGAAGAATTAGCATACTTTATAAAACCCTAAACTAGAAGACACAGTGTATATAAGGCTGCTCAGGAGTGATTTGGAAATGGCAGAATTTTTAACAAAGGCCTGTTACCTTCCAGCTGTCAAATTTCTTACCATTAAATATGTGTTTCAAAAAATGAGCCAAAATGGTCTTTAGGCAATTTAATTAAATTTTTCTGCTCTACTAAGGGCTTCGTTTTGATAGACCCTATGTTCTTTGTGTCTGTTAAGCTCACCTTTTTATGTCTATCCAGCAATTGCATCTTCTCTCCCAGTTTAATGACGTGTGGTATCATGTATAAATTAAGTTTTAAGTGGAATATCAATCTTTCTGTCAAAGGAAGTCCAGGTATGGATAAGATGTGTTCTTAAAAAATAATTATTTGGTACATTAAGGATCTGATAGTCTAGGAAAATGGAAACTGCTGACTTTTCAAAAAAACTCCACAAGGTGAAGGTGAATAAAATATTGTTTATAAAAAAGTGTCCTATTAAACTAATATTTGAGACAATAGAAAGAAATTAAAGGCTCAATCCTCTTAACCAATAGGTATTTAATAATAGCCAAATTTATAGCATGTGCTATGGCATTTTGCTGAACTGGGTTGCATAGCTTAACGGTCAGCATCCTGAAATATTTGCCTAGGAAACCAAGCAGTCATCATAATTCAAAAAGTGAATAATTACAATTTCATTTTACCTTATGCAAAAAAAGTTATATTTTGCGGGTTTATTAACATTTGAGCTGGTACCTTCAATTTTTTTAATGTTTTGTTTCATCTTTTTTACATACAGTCAATTGTAAGAAGTGAAGCTGCAGGGAAAAGGGCCATTCTGAACAGTTTCTCTTGAAATACTGTAATCTACAGCACAGGACAGAGGTTATTCTGGAAGATACATGGTAGGCACTTCTCCTCTGCATGATGCCAGCAGGGGTTCCTGGTGCAGTGCAGCATTCTGAGTAGCTCTTCTGAGCTGGTCCCAAATACCTTGTACACCAATGCCTGTTGCTTCCTGGACTCAGCATGAATATCCCAGAGACTCCCATCCACCTTCACTGCTCCTTCAGTATGAACTGGGACGATGGCTTTAGACCCCACCTATCACAAAGACCTTGACTTTTCTATAGGTCAGTTTTTTGTAATTGCTGGCTCAAGGTTTCTTACCAGCGTTGTGTTGCCTTAAGAGTCCGCTGAAAAAGAGACTCCGGGCCAAATTAGAATATAAGATAAGAAAGCAGAAAGAATACATCCATCGCATGTGCCTCGTGTCCAGGGAGTTCCACAATTTAAGGTGTTAACCTATCCAACCCCAGGTCTATCCGCCTCCCCATTCTGCCCCTTCAGAAATTGAGTCTGGAGGAGTTTGGGACCCCTCTTTCAGCATCTTCCTCTTCATCAGAACACGTCCAGCCTTTGGAGGCCTTCCAGAGTTCTGGGCCTGCAGGTCATTGTGCCCGTGTTTACATTCTTGGGGCAAGCGTTAGGGCGCTTTCTGCAAATTTACATTGAAAGGAAAACTAAACAACTAAGGGACTTAGCAAAATCTTGATATGGGAAGGGGGTAAGAGTGTTAGAAAAATGTGTAAACTACTGTGCTTAAGGGTGAGGGATAATACAGCTACTTTAAAATCTATAAAAATTAAAAAATAAAAAACTCTAAGGCAACAGTTGGTAGAATTTCATGCTGTCAAAGATGAAGCGAATGCTTAAAGCACCATTCTCTGTGAGCCATTTGTGGTGTTCAGACCTGTAAAAAACCTCTGAGATGGACTCCACCACCTCCCTGGGTAACACATTCCAATACCTAATCACCCTTTCTGTGAAGAATTTCTTCCTATGTCCAACCTAAACCACCCCTGGCTTAGCTTAAGACTTTGCCCTCTTGTCCTGTTGCTGGTTGACTGGGAAAAGAGGTTGACACCTGGCTACAAGCTTCTTTCAGGTTGTTGTAGAAAGTGACAGTTTCCAGAACCTCATGCCTATTAGTGGGCCTGATTTTGTATCTGCTTGCACTCCCTGCCACTGTCAGTGTCCCCTGACACTTCTAAAAGCTAAAAGTTTTGGCAAAGCAAGTGCCTGCTAATGCAATACATCCCTCTTGTCAAATTCATCTTCATGATGATTGAGCTCCCTGTTGTATACCTAAGAGATGAAAAAAATGGGGAAATTTAGGGCAAGTCACTCTGCTTTTACTACTGAGCTGCTGACCAGGGATATATCACTTTAAATGTAAAACCCAAAGATCCTTTTGCAATCAAGACCATAATTTTTTTCCATTTCTCTCAGTCTGCTGTCATCCAGTGATAAGTAAGTGAAGTCTGCAAAATACGTCACCAAAACTTCAACTTCTTCTGATACTGATCAGGGGGAAGTCTGATTTTAGATCAGACCCTTAAACCAAAGAAGTGGTTTGTTAACTTGAAGAATGTTCCAGTTTCTGGGCATGATTGATTTTGACAGGTCTCATGTAGATTAACCACTGTAATGAAAAACTGTCAACCATTGTGGTGCTGTGAATCAAATCTTCTGCTGAAGAACTGAAGGTTTGTCCTTTCAAAAGGTTATCATCTTGCATAGTCCACAGTTTTCCTTTCATTTTTTTTTTCTGGAAAATTACTTCACTTGTGTAAATGTAAAAGGTTTAATATATGGGCTACACAACAAAGACATTTTCCAATTTAATTAGACTAAAGCAGAAATAAAATGTCTGTGCCATTATAGAAGTTCCCCATTGTAGCCATATTTCAACATATCTCAAAGCTTGAATATCATTTTTTTGGGGGTGGGGGGATGTTTTTTTCTTTTTGTGTGTGAGCAAAAGTACAATATTTTAAAGACCATCAGGTAAAACACATAACACCATTTCTCCATCTCAGTAATCTAATTTTTACTGTTTACATTTAGGTGAACAAAACATACACCCAAAACTACTTGGGCAAGAAAAGAGCTAATATATGTGTGGTACACTCTAAAATTATTATTCAAAATTATTGTTGTGTTTTACAAACACAAAAATGGACAGCATTATTAACACACAAATCAGTTTGTTTATTCTTATTTTAAGTCCTTATTTTAGGGGTTGTCATACATAAGCAGCAGAAAGGGTTAAATTAATATAGGTTCATCTGAAATGTTTTTATTTCTGAAATGCCTTTATTTACTTCTGAAATTAAATAATGCATGTCATCTCTCTTTCTGTTATTCCTTTTCAGTATTAAAAGCAGCTAAGCTGCACTGTGAAGTTCCAAGTTTCTGTCTTTAAAAACCCCAGTAATAAAATCACATTTTAAAAGAGAATTTTTTATATAGATTTTAAAAATGTTAAAATAGACAGAAAATGAAAATCTTTTGCTTTTTCTTTCTTTTTGATTTTTTTTTTCTTTCTATTACATATACATACATAGAGTGAAGGTTGTTCTAAAGTCTTTCTGGATAAATCAGAGCTACACAGCAACAGAAATTATATCTATGCTGATGACTGGGACAAAGTGCTTAGTTTCATCTCTATACAACTCCAGAATGAAAAGATAGCCCTTTTAAGCTACAGTGATCAGACACAGCAGCTCAGCAGGGTATCCAAAAGACTACCTCTAGTCAACTTTGGCAGGTCTTAACAAATTTTGTAGTTGTTTCTCAAAGCCCTCTTGTGGTCCATTGCAAAATAATGTATGGCTAAAATACAAGGTGATTACAGTGATTCATGTTTTGGAAAACTGGGCTCACAGGCGGGGGGTTCATTTATTCAGGTATTATAAATCCCTCTGACTGTACAGACGTCAGTACTGATTTATGCTCTACAAGGGCTTGATCATCTCAATCTGTAAGAACAGAGTTCCCTAAAGATGTGATCCAAAGACCAATGAAGTCATTGGGAGGTTTTCCATTAATTTCAGTGACTTTTAGATCAGTCTGCAGGCATTTAATGTTAATCTATTTTAAAAAATAAAATACAGGTAACCCTGGAAGCAAGTGCAAACACATATATATTTTTAAAAGACATATCCAAAACATTAAACTTCAAATAAAACTTCAAATGAGAAACAGATTTAGAATCTTTAACAACTGTAGGCAATGAATTCCACAGATTATCACCACTCTTACAGGCTGTGCTTTGCAATCCCACTGTACTTTTCTTTAGTTTTTATGTCCATTGTGAAGTGCATGTAAAAACACGCAGCAGTATAGCACAGTAAGATTACAATGCAGAGAGAACTGTTTATAGAAAAGACAGTAAGATTGCACTGCAGAGAGAACTGTTTATAGAAAAGACTTGAAGCTGGACAATTAATGAGGTGAATTTTGTCTGGTGTGTCTAGCTGAACCTATTGTACTCTATCCCATTTTCATTTTTTTCCCAGTGTTTTATAGCTGACCACTGGAGACCCAAAGTGTCATGTTTCAAAGGAATATGTGTGTTTGTGAGATGTTTGATTGACTTCGTATACAACCTTACACCTACAAATTTGAGTAACCGGGGTGAATGTTTACTGGAGGACAGAGAGAGACCATGCATTTAAACAAAAGTATTATTACCTTGTGCCACAACAGGCTGCTTGTGGAACTATAGCGTAAAAGACGACATAGATGCAGACACTGACCTTGTGAATAAAAATCCAGATTGTTGGGTCTTTGAGCATGTACCCCTGAAAAACACAAGCTCTCTTGCCATTAGAATTCAGAAATCTATTTCTGCCATATTTGAACCCTCTTCTTTGTCTCTTTTTTTTTTTTTTTTTTGTCTGGTGAGAGTTATTTACAGTGAAATTTCTAGTCAAACCATCTTGGTTATTAGCAAAAAGTAATTATTTGTATTTATAATAAAAATGATCCTCTGACAATTTTGAAATGTTTTTATTAATATCGCAAAACATCACAACACAGGAAAAAGCATTTTTCTCATATGTACAATTACATATGAAGAGTGACATAGCACTGCTATTACCCAGTTTATAAAGTCATAAAAGTTATGATTTCATTATAAAAAAATAGTTAACTGAAAATGCGGGACAAATTTTCTAGTCTTTGTCCAGTGTAAGAGGGAAAACAGTATGTATAAAGCTATTATGATAAATGATATTAGGAAAAAAATGAGACCTGGATTTTAAAGAGACAATCTGTTTTTGAGTTATTAGAGATCCAGGGACAATTTTAAACGCCACAAAAGAAAATCCAACTTTGTTGGGCTTAGGGATTTTTAAGGAGTTAGGAAGAGTCCATTCTCTCCTCACATCACTATTTTTACTATCACTAAATAATATCTTCTGGTTTAGAAGAAAGACCAATGTAAGGTTGTTATTTTTATTTGAGTAATTTACACTTTTTCTGCCATTATTTTGAAATAAATTTCTATAAATTTAGCATAGGAAAATAATACAGTTTAAGCTTCTGTTAAAAAAATGCTACTATGGAAGTTTTAGTCAAAAAAAACATTATTCCAAAAGTTGTAAAAATGAAGCTGAATTAGTAATAAATTATTCAAACCCATCTGGGGGCCTGAGTTATACGGTTTGTGTCTTGGCTTTAGGTATCTACTTTTGCTGGAGTGTGTCATAGTTTCTGTTAGAAAGTGCAGAAAACCTGACCAGATGATGTCAGCACAGACAAGGTGGCTCCTGGCAGCAGATATTAAATAATGCCTGGCCTTAAACACTGTGAAACACATTTGGCTAGCTGGTGGCAGGCTGTACTGTGTGACCTCTCCTTCTAGGTGCCTTTGTCCCAGCCAGCAAAGTCCCTGGCACAGGGATGTGAGCATGAGCTTGGAAACATGTCCTTATTTCAGGCAGCGGTGCAGAGGCAGCTCCTCACCCACTGCTGGATCCTCTTCAATCCCCTCTGGGAGGAACCTCCTCTGAAGGTTGCTTCCTGAGTCGGTGAACATTTTCCTCTGTAAAGAGCAAATTCATTAAAGTGGGGGTTCCCAAGGTTTTCTATCTAAAGTCTTGCCCATTCCCTTTCTTCTCTGCTCCAGACCCTACAAGGCCGTGTATGAAACCAGATGCCTGGTCCTTTTGTTCTCCCAGCTGCTGTGACTGTGCTAGACTGTTGCCCAGTCCTAGAAATGCCCATGTGGCAGACCTAGTTGAAGTTTCTTGGGGTTAATATAAAGGCATAAACTGAGTTGGAGTTTGGAGTACACACTGAAGCCTCCAGGATCCATCAGGACAGTCAGTGCAAGCCTCTGACCACCCACTTAAGTCCTGGCACGAGGATTGCAGCTGTCTTTTGGGAATCTCTGTCCTAGAGGGGACCTACCTTTTACCCTCACCTGAGTTTGTCATGCTATCACTCCCTTATTTGTTAAAAATTGCATCTCTGTACCTATGCAACAAATAAAACGAAGAAAAAACGCACCTGCCAACCAACGAACAAACCCAAGAGTGCTTTGTCAACAAGGTAGGTAGCTGGATCTGTCTTCTGAATTTGTTGTTTGTAAATCCCTTCAGGTGTAGTCTGAACTCCTCACTGAAGAAACTTGCTGCTCCTGCAAGAACTTGATCAGCTTCCCTCGCCGATTATGTGGGAATGTAAACCTCAGTTTCCTTTTCCAAAAATGAAACACAAATATTGATCTATGTTTCAGGTTTTTGCATTCTCCTGTTTCCACTTGTCTCACCTGGAACCAGGCAGCATTGATACTTTAAGATATCTGACCTCTTTCTTTGGAATTACTCAAAACCCATGTCTTTCATATATCTGAAAAAGAATTGGTTGAAACATTTTCCTTGCCCTTGTTCTGTACCACGCAGTGCCTCTGGCTGCTGTGTGCAGCTCTGAAGAACTCCTGTACCAGAGGTGTTGTCTGACTGCCCTGCAACATCCGTCTCTCCCTCACACCAACCTGGCCATGGTACAGAGATGAAAGAATTCTCATGACACAGGAAATGGTTTTCACCTTTTCCTCTTCAATGAATTTTTATTGCAGAAGGCTACAACTCAAATGAGCTCAGAGACTGCTAATAACTTTTACTTCCTAACTCACATCCAAACACCTCCTCCTGCCCTTCCAGCTTCATTCGCTCACTCCAGTGCCTTCTCTCTCCCCTTTCTCTGGTTAGCTCAGGCTGTGAGACACAGTGTGATGTTATCCCCAGGAGGGATAAGAAGGGAGAAGAATCTGAGGGAAGCAGCCAACCAAGAGATAGGAGTCCTCTGTCAGGGCCAGTATGTGGCAGAACTTTCTTCTAGGCTGGCCAGCAGCCAGGAGATGCAAATAATCTGACTGGCACCAGCTGGGAAGTTAGCAGTGGAAAGCTCCCTCATCCCTAGTGGGCAGCAGAGACTGCCTTATGGGCAGCTACAGTGGCTGGCTGCAGTGCAGTCCTGCCTTAAATCTAAACTGGAGAATATAATTTTCCTTCTAGAATAATGAAAAAATTGCTCTTAATTTACTGAGCTATTTTGGAATATGAGATGCAATTGCTAGTTACTTGGATGGGTGTTGCTCCCTCTTTTGAATTTTCCACAGAATGATGTGCATGCCATCAGAAAGTCCTGCAGTTCTGGTTCCCCCATTCTCCTTGCCTCATTAACCTCCACAGTGGTTCTTGACACATGTGATTTGCTCTTCCTGCTACCTGGCCTGGAATAACAGCCTCTGCCCCATTGAATTCTATCTCCACCACAAAGAGCTTGCTTAAACAGGGGGCTACATTCTAGAAAATAGTAGCATTTTCCTGTTAAAACACATATGTTTTCTTCCTCTATGAAGATTGCCTTTTTAATTCCTCAGAAGATGGCTTCCAAATAACACTCCTATGTCATTCCCCCTAGTCCTCTTGCTAATTTAGTGTTGTCAGTTGCACAGCAGTTAGCCATTTGATATTAATATTCTTCAGTGACTTTGGCAGGACACCATATTCTACAGTTCACCCCTCTAGAAAGGAAGATTTTTTTATAGTCGTTCAGGTAACATAAAAACGTGTTTTTGAAAAACAGTCCAAATCTCCAGCTACAGTCCTCAGTCCTAACTGGCAGACAGGCACTATTTGATGGAGGAAGAGCATTCAAGGACTCTGGTAACTTAGAATTTGCTGGTATATTGGTTTGTGGTGCTATTCCTCCACTGGTCTTTCCCACAGTAGTAGACAATCCCATCTAAAATGCCCAATGCTTCTTTTCACATGACATTAAATCCTCTGTGCTAGGTACAGGCACACTATAATTATCTGCTCTTTATTTATATTGGCTTGCATAGATTAATACTTTGTCTTGCTATTTCCCTTACAATCATATGCAATTCTCTCTGTGATTGATCCAGCTTCTGTGCTGATCCGACATGCTTTTGTAGCCAGCAGACCAGCGCATCTTTGCTGTCTGGTCTGATCACTTTGCTGAATATTACAGATTTGCGATTCACTATTGTATTCCAATAACTTTTTGACCTGCATCAGCAATGAGATAGTTTTGTTCTAGGCTAGCCTGTACTGTCACGTCCCACACACAGATTTTTTTGTGGCTGGATGCCTGAGATGATTTTTTAAATCTCTGCAAGCTTTTCCAAGTTCTCATTTCTATACACGTATTTTGGTGAAAGAAAATAGGGCAGAGGGAAATTCTAGCTTCTTCTATTCACTGATTCTCTTATCTAGTAGGAATTATGTAATGATAATTCTTTCTAAGGTTGCTTTCTAGGTTGAGTACTTTCCCTGTATATTCTGATCAAGAGCAGGAAAAGAAATGCCTCCTGCGTAAACTTATGGGACTACCTATGGATGTACTGCACTCATACAACCAGGAAGCACAATTATTATGCTACAGGATTTAAGACACACCAAACTCAGTATTTGGGTAGAATACGGGAGAGATTGAGAAACCAGGCTGCAACTTCTCCACAAGAGTCAACCTTGAAGTACAAAAAGAACTACTTGGATTTCTTGAGGAGTTGAAATAATAGTAATGGATGCACTTGGACAGAAAGACATTTGTTAACACGCTCCTATTTTCTGGCAACAGGAGTGTGGGAGCTGAAGTCAATATAACTTCACTCTATCTGTGTTCAGGAAAAGAATACAAAAGAATCTGATTTTTTTATCTTTAAGCTGGCAGAACAGAGACTCACAGTTTCTGAGTTCTGGAAAGCCAGACATTCTTCTTAACCAAAGAATATTAAAAAAAGACAACTTGAACTCTGCTTTAGGCCCAGGAGTGTAAATCTGGAATAAGTTCACTGGTTTTGATGAGGATACTTTGGATTTACACCAGTAACTGAGAATAGAACTTGGCTCTGTGTCTTATTCTTCTGGTGGTAGTGAAAAATATGATCCAAGATGTGCAAGTGATCACAGGAGTATTCTCATACTGGTTCTACGCTTAACTTTTAAATGCAGGATTTAAGACTGTGGAACAAAATCCAGCTTATACAAGAGTACCTCTAAGCAACCTGGTAAAGAGGATCTATAAAAAGAGTAGCAATTTAATGTTTACATGGCTCTTATAACTTCCCTGTATGGGCCTGTCTTGCCTCATGAGAGGACATTCAGAGAATATTGTTGTATTTTACTTTTTTATTTATTTAAGTTTATGGATATAACACACAAAAGGTTATATACAGCAGTGGTTCGGAAAAAGGCTGTGTGATGTTGCAGGAACTGAAGAAGCCTGAATACTTTGTGTTGTAATGCCTTTACAGAGAAGTTAGCTATGGAGTAGATCATTATAGACACTTGCATTGTCAGCTTTTGAACTGCAGCATTATTCTTTCTAGCCCCAAATTGTTTTATTGCAGGTAACTGGTTTGCAGGTGAAAAAATCACAAACCCAGTAAGGCTGCCTAAGCCTCATGTGCTGTTTTGACACTACCTTCTCTTTTGTGAGAACATATGTGCAAAGTCTTACAACATAAAGCTAGAACCACTTAAATCCTTCAAAGAGTACTTTTTTTCCCCTTTCTGCTAATATTCCATACTCTGCTGTGACTTTTCATTTGTTTAGTTGCTATAATGTAAAAACTTCCCAATTCACCCTTCTTGGCATGATGAATCCACAAATACTTTGCTTTAAAATGATACACAGATGGGAAAGTTTCTAACAAGCATCAAAGTCATTAAATTTGTATTGCTTTTCCTATTGTTTGGAAATCACTGAGAGGGGTTGGATTCCTCTGTGACCTGGCTAATTGCAATGAAAATTACAGAGTATTAAAAACAAATGGGAAGATGAAAAAGAAAGTTGCAGTAGGATTTTGAAAGGAATTTCAATCTCATGGACATTTACTGTCACTTGAGTGCCCAGCTGCCTCAGGCTGCATTGGAAGTCCCATCATGGAAGCTGGAAAAAAAAACAACCCCTAGCTAACCCACACTTTAAAAAAACATTTAAAGAAGCCATAGTCAGCGACTAAATAGAGCATGATTTCAGGCAATGCTATGCTTCTGCCCTTGGCTTTAATTGGACAAGCACATTCATGTGTTTTGGTTTTTCCTAGCAACAGAAGAGAATCGATAGAAGCGTCATCAAGCAACAGGTTTTGCTCTTTATTCACTTTGATAATCCCTCTCCTCAGTTGGAAACTGTTGCCAGTGTACTTGAATTGTAATGTCTTAATCACACAATCCCTTAGACTCAGTGAGGCGATATTTAAATTTTAAAGGGATGATACAAGAAAACCCAAACACTTCTGGTGCTAAATGTTCATCAAACACGGTGTCTCTGGCTTTTCTCCCATTTCTGAATACTGAACAGTTGAAACCAAGTGTGATTCCAGTCCAGTAATGCAATACAATATACTTGAGGGACATGAATGGCTTTGTGAAATCAATCAAATCACTTTTGAAGTTAAAATAAATAGATGCTTTCAGATACATTCTAAGCTAGTTTACTCCAAGCCAACAAATACATCTTCGATTTTTTTTAATTGTTTGGTACTTCTTTTAGCCTTCATTTTCCATTATTCTCTCATAAGAAACTGGGATAAATGAATAGACTGACTAACATGGGCTTCTTTTTAGGCAGAGAACTACACCTCGATGCTGTAAAAGAAGTGACTAAACACGTCTCATTGGGCATAATGAACAGGCCTTTAACTGATGTCATTAAAGATGATACATTTAGTTATGTCTACTTTATAATGAAGAGTATGTTCAGTGACACAGATGGCACATGTGTTTTATATGATATTTCTTGAGAGTTATTTACATGAAAGTCCATTACTATTCTGGATTCTATTTATAGTTTTGGGGACTTTCCCAAATGGGATTTTTAATGCTTAATGCCTACAGAACCATAAGCACTGCACAGTTACAGCAAAATGTGTACAACTTCCTGGGTGATGAAAGTGGGACATGGGTGAAACCATAAACACAAATTACTTCAATATGCCTGTCTGGTTTTCTTTGGTCTTTCTTTTGCTCTGTTCATAGAAAAGATCCACAGAGTAGACCCAAGTGTTTCGGTTTCATGCCCTCAATGGTTTTGGGAACACGAAGAATTTTTATCAGTGTTCTATGTTCTGCTCATGGTAAGGAAGAAATATTGCTAGGAGTTGACAAAGCTCTTATCCATGATTCTTCTGTAATAATGACACAAGACTGAAAGGTTTTGTCACTGCTATGATGATTGACAACTGTAGGGCTGCACATTAAGGAATCTGAGATAGTCCAGTGGTGAAAGATCTTAAGTCTACAAGGGAAAACTGTTTCTCCATAACCTTTAACCCCATATTGATCTCTGTGCTCAGACTGTAGCACAGGCAATTTTATTGTTTACTTGCTTATTGGATATGTGTTTATTCAATTTTTTTTCTATCAGTATAGATATTAAACACCACATTGGGTAGCAGTTGATAGTGAAATTAGTAGCACTGCTTGCAATACATGTTTCAATATGTCTGTATTCAGTTAAAGACTAGTGGAATCAGAATAAATTCACCAATAAATATCATCATGATTGATAATCGATCATTTACCATTTAGACAGAGGAACACATCATGAGAAAAAATGGACATATACTGTACTTGCACTTAAAATACTAATCCTTAACATATTGATGGGCCTTCCAAAATTCTTCAGTTAGAGCTTTGTCCCATTAGCCTGACAGTTCTCATTAAAATAGGATACCAGCTTTTACTACATGTTCTGAAAGCAAAAAAATAGGACACAGTAAGGCTAAGGTAAATACCTTCTTTCATTGTCAGACGTTCCACTGCTAGAAAATGTTATTGGCCAGCTGATATTAAGAAGAAAACCACAAATCATACCAAATACTTTTGCTTAGAAAGAGATGTCCAAGAAGTTCAGATATGTTGAACCTGCTTCCTCAGAAGACTGTCTAGACAGCTACTTTTAATTTTACAAGATTTGCAACTGTCTTAGCATAAGGCATTTCGGAAATTCAGTAATAAACAACAGTAACTTCAAAAAGACTAAACAGCACAAGTAATTAAGCATACTTAATTAATTTTACTGTTGATTTCCCAAGATTTATAATGGTCTAGAGAGACATATAAAACCCCTGAAACTACAAGGTCAGACAATTAATAAACCTTAAAATGTAGAACTATTGCTATAGAAAAGTTATTTCACTTCTGAGTTGGTAGAGTATTTATGGCAATTCAAGCACCGGCTCAGCAGGAGTATTTTTAATGTCTCATTGCTGAAAACATCCTTAATTTGAAAGTCCAAATTTGTTATCCTTCACACCGCATAGCTGACATCAGTCAGGGTGTTGTAATCCATGGTTTGACATGAGATGCTTTGAATGTCTTGGGAGTACGGAAAAAGCTGTGTGACTAAATCTTTGCCTTCTCTTAGATAAGTCTTTCAGGCACCGTTTTGGCATTACATCAGCAAAGCCTAGGCTGACAGTCATGACCAGGCTAGTAGGAGGCTTTTCTTCCTTCTTCTTTTCTTCTTTACTGGTGCGTGTGTAGCCACATTGATTCATCCGTCTCTTCTTCAGTCTCCCAAACAATCAAGGCAAAACAAAGAAAAGAAACAAAACTTGTGACACATGTAAGAAGGCTGGTTGGACTTTTAACCTCATTTATTTGTATTCATTTGGTTATTCCTTCACAGCAGGAATTGTCTCCTTCCCAAGCTAGTACAAGATGCAACTCGAGGGGGCCTTTGGGAATGACTGCCATCAATCCTAAAATAACAAGTGCTGAGTTTGATCCAGAATGGTATGTTTGCAGAACATATGCACCAAATTGTCTCAGTTTCCAAACTTACTGCGGTTAGCAGACTAAAAGGCAAAATATTTCCATTTCTTCACTCCACAACTAAACAAAAATTTTTAAATGGCTTTCAGTAGGACTAGTAGGCAAATTTCATAGCTCTCAAGATATGATACAACAAAGCTGAACTATGCTACAGCTTCAAATATTTAGCTGCATTTCTATATAGATCTGAGAAGCCTCCAATTGCTTGATGGTTTCAACTGGTTTCTGTCATCTAACTTGTTCTTGATGATATACATAGGGTAGATCAGTATGGAAATGCCCTAACAAATTTTGTATTTTAAATTGAATATATCGATATGAAAAAGTTACTATATTATATAGACCAAAAGCTGTTGCACAACTTAAATAATTTTCCTGCAATTTCTGCAATGAATCTATTCTGCAATTTACATTCCTCCAGTCTTCTCCTCCTGGTTTTTCCAGCTTGATCCCTTGCCTGTTGTGTTCCCAGTTTCAGTTGCCATTCTGTTGATTTGGCTGCAGTTAGCAGGATTTATGACTGTCTTATACGAGCCCTGAGAGGTAGCTTTGTTGGTGTGAGTAATTCTCTCCCTATGTCCCTTAATTGCTGCTAATAATTGTTTTGTTTTCATAATAGCTCTACGTCAGATTTTCTGTGGGGAGGTTACCAATAATGCTGCATGCCCTGAGGAGTTCATGTGCATGCCCTCCTGCTGTGTCAACTTTTTACTCATTCTTGGTAAACAGATCTTGTCTGGGACAAGTGTGACCTGAAAGATGACATGTGGTGCATTGATGCTTATCTGGATTTTAGGAAAATGCATGACCAGTTGAAGTCAGTTCCATATCTGTGACTGCTGGTGATATCAGGTTCCTCTCACACGCTGTCTCCTCTGCATGAGCAGCTAAAGCCAAACTACTTCAAGGTGCAGGCCAGATTACAGCAGTGCTATTTAATTTCCTATCCAGCATTTAGCTCCCAAAATTTTCCTTGTGGATTGCTCCAAATTGCCAGTCCAACCACGTGATTCAATGTGCAGCCAGCTGGCCAGAGTACACTCAGAGCCTGGTCAATATTTGGAAAGAAGTACATATGCTGCCTGATTTCAGCTGACATAATGGAATATCCATAAATACAACATGATTTTTGAGGATGTTAAGCACCTAGTCATTTTTTAGATTGGTTACCAATGATCTTAGTCTATCCATCAAACAAATTAAAGGGCTTCTACAAAAGCAAATCAGAAAACAAGATAGTGGAAAACTGTCTCAAGTACTTTGCTGATGGTCCAAGTTCTCAACAGAAACAACAAAAATTGGAGATAAAGGATATTAATATGAACTGGATGAAGGATAGAATTTATGTATTCCCACAAAGATGTCTCTCCAGCTATTTAGGGAGGCTTAGGTCCTCATTCTCTCTCTGCTATTCTGTCTGACCTTTCATACTCCAGTGAGTTGGGCACTTTGGGCAAGATCAACCTTGTGCCAGAAGGAAAAGAAGATGTAGAAAAAAAAGACCAACATTCCAAGGGAGGATTACTCACTTCTGCTGCCTGATTTTCTCTTGTTTATTTATGAATTTACAGAAATATATGTTAATTTCTGTTCTACTTTGGAGTTTGAGTTTGGTTCATTTGCTTTTGTAGGATCTTAAGATGCTGATCTTAATTTTCACTTAGCAGAACTGAGTTTTTTGAGTGTAAAACTTTCAGAGTTTGCTTCCCAGTCAGTCATACAGGAAGTTATCCAGGAAGCTGCAACTGAGTCACAGGAATTATGAAAATATGAAAGAATAACTACAAACTCTGAAGAATTGTGAAATGATATCTCATGACCCTAGATTAGCAACAGAAGAAAGTTCTATATAATTAAATTTAAAAAAATATATATTTGATCTACCTCTGTGTTGGCGGCAAGTTGAATATGAGTCAGCAGTGCCCTGGCAGCCAAGAGGGCCAACTGTGTCCTAGGGGCCATCCGGCAAAGTGTCGCCCGCTGGCTGAGTGGGGTGGTTGTCCAGCTCTGCTCTGCACTGGGGCACCCTCACCTTGAATATTGTGTACAGTTTTGGCCACAACAATGTAAGAAAGATATCAAGCTATTGGAAAACATCCAAAGGAAAGCAACAAAGATGGTGAAGGGCCTTGAGGGGAAGCCATATGAGGAGGGGCTGAGGTCATTTGGTCTGTTCAGCCTGGAGAAGAGAAGAGGAGACTGAGGGGAGACCTCATTGCAGTCTGCAACTTCCTCGTGAGGGGAAGAGGAGAGGCGGACATTGATCTCTTCTCTGTGGTATCCAGTGATAGGACTGGGAGGAATGGCCTGAAGTTGTGTCAGGGGAGGTTTAGATTGGATATTAGAAAAAGGTTCTTCACCTGGAGGGTGGTTGGGTACTAGAACAGGGTCCCCAGGGCAGTGATCACAGCACCAAGTCACAGATGTCAAGAAGTTTTTGGGTGATACTCTCAGGCACATGGTGTGACTCTCGGGGATGGTCCTATGTAGGGCCAGGAGTTGGACTCCATCATCCCTGTGGGTCCCTTCCAACTCAGCATATTTTGAGATTCTGTGATAAATAAAACTAACTAGGGGCAAAATGTCCCTAATTGGGTTTGTTTACATGTGTAGTGATCCTCATGTATGGAAAAATAATAACACAGAGAACTGAAAGGAACCTGAAAAAAGTGCAGTAAGGTCCTGTGTAATCTTGTCAATGAACAGTTATACCTGGCACGAATATACATCTCACCTGCTGTCTCACAGCAGGTGAACGTGTTTCTCACAGCAGGTGAACGTGTTTCTGTGCTACACCAGGAACTTGACAGCAGGAGGTTAGTCCTGTCATATGGAATGAGCCACACTAAATTAATGATGAATATGAATGGATTTTGTAGATTGAAACTAGGTGTACTGAGGTCCTGCTGCTGACACTATGCATATTTCGGAGGCATTGCATTTATTTTGGAGTAACTGTAGTTTGTGCTCTTGGACTGTTGGATCCCAGTCATTAGAACACAGAATCATGAAGTTATAGAATGGTTTGGGTTAGAAGGAACCTTTTAAGGTATTTAGCCCTTGTAGGCTGGACATTAGCAGCATTTTTTTTTCTTTTCAATTCATTTTTTTCAATTCAGCTTGTGTCTTAGTACTACTTCACAATGTGAACCCAAGCATGGTAGTGGGAGACAACCCAAAGAGCCATGTAGCAAATTCGTGAGACCACTGAAAAAGGTCAGACTCCTGCAGATATCCTGTGACAAAAAATATGCCTAGCCTAGATTATTACAGTATTATTTCCATATACTTTTGATTCTTATTTTTCTAGTTAATGAAATGCATAAGATTTTAAATCTTGTCTACACTCTCAAAAACAAAACCACTTAGCTCCTTTGAACCTTCATAGTTGTCTAGCTTCCCCTTATTTTATATACTACAGCTTGCAAAAAGATTACAGCACTAAAAGGAAAAAGTGACTTCCAAACAACACTGTGGGCTTCATGGGCCTCTGTCCTACTTTGGACACCTCTTGACCTGGTTTATGAACTGAAAATAGCAGGAAAGTGAGATGTAGACATCAGGCCTGAGAACAGCTGAGCAGATGCTGTGCAACAGAACTATGCAGCAATTACTAATTTTCTTGTCATAGGTATCTTGGGCTTTCCATGCCACAGTCACTTGTCTTACCCTTTAACTAGTATTTAAATCATATCTATTAATCAGCCTGCTTATAGGGTAGGAAATTCATTAATAAAATCCTGGCCCAACTCTCAGTGACCTCAATGCACAGATTTTACTCCTCATGTCTTGAAAAAGGCAATGACTTAGGTATCACTCGCTTCCCTAAATACAAACAGATTACGCTATTAAATTACCTCCTCACTTTTATATTAATGTGGGATTTATTTATTTATAAGGCAGAATAGAAACATGAATGTAGTAACACAGCTGAGAAATAAAAGCAGTCTGAATGTCTTTCAGTAAATACATTTACTTTAATTCATGACTCAAGCCTAATTCTTGTCATTATTTTGTTAAAATAAATTCTAAAGAAAATAAGACTACAATGATAAAAACAACATCTCTTACCAATGAGTACCTAGAGCACCCATGCAAACAGTTAGACTGTGTGCCTGCTCTGCCAGCTAAATACCACCTCGGCTTAATTTTTTACTATTATTTCCAAAACTATCCTTGAATTTTGATCTGGAACAGCTCATACCCCAAACAATGTCTTAGACTTCCCTAACAAAAAGAAATAATTAAATTACAAGAAAAATAAGCAATTTGATCATTCCCATGATTAAAACTTATTTTTGCTTGTAATCTACATTCAGGAGATCTCTTCTGTCATGAATCCTTTGTTGATATAAGTCTGAGTTGCTTGAAGTAAGAGATTTCTCAATTACAACGCAGAAGTATTAAAAATGAAAAGTTTTTGGTAGGAAATATAACTTCATTGAAAGTAAATTGTTCCTTGGGAAGGAACAGTATAAATTATTTTTTTTATCTAGAAATAAAAATAATTCTGAAATTTTTATGACATAGTGTGGTGGGGGAAAAAAAGAGTTTTCCCCCCAGAGTTATAAAATGGTAACCCCCCAGGGGGTGATGTCCCTTAGGGTTGAGCCAATGAACACTTCTGCAAAATATAAACATATCACCCAGACCGGAAAAGAGGATTATGTTTGTAATGTATTATAATATTTATTTGTACAGTCATTGTAATATAATCCCTTCCTCCCATTTTGAGTCTTGTGGTTTTGTCTGGAAAAGCCATCTCACACTGGGTAGAGATGAGGGAGGGGGGCTTGGACTCGGGAATTGGATTTTAGGGCTCTCAAACCATTACACATAGATTATGGGAAATTTTAATTTTTTACTCCAATATCTGTACAGGCATAATAAATCTACAGTAATTTGTAAGTTTATGACATTTAATGGTATGTAAGTGGTCAGCACTAATAGGTGGTGCTTGCTAGTGTCAACTCCATGCATAAATTTGAGAAGGTGTCTCAAAGAACGAGGAACAATTAAAATCTAACTTTACATGTAGTAGCCTGCTACACTGGCTTTTTTTTTTTGTCAGTTAAGATAAACTGAGACTATTAAAGAGTGATAATTTTACATGTTTACTTGAGGATGAAATGATTTACATTTAAAAAGGCCTGTTACTATGCTCTTTATAACATAGGATCACTGTCTCAACTATAGATGTCTACAATAGGTGAGATAAATCCCACCTCAACAGGCAAAACAATTAGGATGTACATATTGCCATTTTACAGCCCTTCAGCTTTTCCCAGCTTTCTGCCTCTAGAAAACTAGGTTATTTAGAGCAAAACTGCTTCTTCCACTAGTGTTTTTCAAGCTGCATACAGTGATTTAGTCACTTGCATATTGACACATCAATGGCAGGGAAAAGAATGAAAAATTCCTGTTTTTTTCATGTAGCTTTTATAAAGTTGGTATGCATAGTTACAGTCTTGTAATGTAGTTAAGATGATTTTATGAGAAAAGAGTGTGATTGCTTATCACAGGAGAAATAAATAGAAAAAACCTTAATCTGGCAATTTTTAAAAAAAAAGAAATAAGAGCAGTACTATCTTACAATTTTGCCTCTTTATTTAGTTAATACTTATTTTGCATTACCAAACCAGATCTGGATCTGGTGGATCACTAGTAGACCTTTAGTGACTATTCTGAAATATCTTTATGCATAGAGAATAGGATAGAACAAGATATTTCAGTTGGAAGGGACCTACAACAATCTGACCATTTCAGGTGATGTTGGCCAAAAGCTAAAGCATGTTGTTAATGGCAGTGTCCAAATACCTTTTAAACACTGATAGGCTTGGAACATTGACTACCTCTCTAGAAAGCCTGTTCAGTGTTTGTACACCCTCCCTGTAAATAAATGCTTCCTGGTGTCCAATCTGTGCCTCCCCACATGCTTCCTTGAACCATTCCCATGTGTCCTATCACTGGATACAAGGAAGAAAAGATCAGCATCTCCCTCTCCACTTCCCCTCCTCAGGAAGTGGTAGTGAGCAATGTTGTAGTGAGTCACTCCTTAGCCTCCTTTGCTCCCAACTAGACCATCCCATGAAAATGTAGAGTTTAGGAAAAAAAAATCAGAAAAATGAAAGGAAAATAAAATTAAACTATTCGCTTTGTCTTTCCCTTGAGGCAGCAGATAATCATGAGATTATTCCAAAAGTACAA